>NC_141284.1:8324873-9068237 GCF_037954325.1 Fistularia commersonii
ATTCCGTTGTGGTTTCATTTCAAAACCAATGTGGTGGCATGCAGAGCCCAAATCATGAAGACTGTCACTGTCTGGGCCTGACTATATTTTCACACGCGTGCGCGCACACACACGTAATTTTGAGGATTAATTGTTATTGTACAACTACAATGCTCTTGGTCATTCCAAGATGTTCAACCCCCAAACTTGAACATTTTAGTAAAAGTGAAGTTTTGGCCTTAAGAGAATATCTATATGTACACCATTATTAGGCAAGTGTTAATGTGCAGAATTATGCAACAAAATGAAACAGATTATCCCATCTCACTTGTTTGTCACCCGTTTAAGTGAGAATAATAAAACGGAAAATTTATGAACAAACATTTCTGGGAGAGAAAAAAAAAAACAAAACACACACACTCCTCAATGATCAATATAGCCAGTCAGTTTCTCAATCTGGTCAAAATCAATTTTTTGTGCAGCTACAACCACAACTTACCGGACCCTGTTCAGAGAGGTCTACGGTTTACTTGCACTATAAATTTCCTGCTTAATGGCCCAGAAGTTCTCAATTGGGTTTAAGTCACGTGAAGAACAGGGCCGTGTCAGTTTTTTATCTTGAAGACCTTTAATGCCCAGCCACTCGGTGGAGTACTTTAATGCATGTGGTGGAGCGTTGTCCTGGATAAAAGAATGAAAGTCTTCTTGAAAGATGCACACTTTTTTCCCCCTGTACCACTGCGTGATGAAAACCCCTTCTAAAAATTGGCAGCAGGTCTGAGAATTGATTAGGTCAATTTTCAACCCAAAAACATCCCACTAGCACATTTGTAATAATACCTGCCATTAGCAGTACCCCACCACAGACACTTAAATCTCTTTTTTTGATCAATTTTTCCTTGCGAGAAGAATCTGCCTAATTATTATCCACACCTTGGTATAGGGCGGTGGCTACACTAAGGCTACACCCTCCCTCGTTACTCAAATACACATCACCTGTTATGCATTAAATCCAATTAGCATTCAAGTTTATACAGCTTGGAGTTGGAAATTATGGATAACATGATGTGGTCAAAATAATTACTTGCTGAACAATTGTGTATTGTGCATATAAATGTATATTAATATTACTTTCTATCATAATACTTTCTATTTTTGCGTGTGTGCGTGCGTCTTAATTTGCTCATCTATACACACATATTAGGAATGTTGTGAAGGTGAAATAAGAAGTTAGATAGACTTATAAAGCTGAAACTAGAAATTGAAGTTGTCATGCTCAGTGTTGTGAGTGGCCATGCCCCGCAGGTGGGTTGTGAGTTAGAAGAGAAGCTGAAGTTCTAGAATGAGTTAGCTGAAGTGATGCAGAATATCCCCAGAGATGAGAGTGGTAATTGGTGCAGACTTCAATGGGCATGCTGGTGCAGGCAATCAAGGGGGATGAAGAAGTGATGTGCAGGAGTGGTATACAGGATAGGGACACAAAGGAACAGTTGGTGGTATACTTTGCAAAAAGGATGGAAATGGCTGTAGTGAACACTTTTTTTCATGAAAAACAGGAATATAGGGTAACTTATAAGAGTGGAGATAGGAGCACGCATGTAGACTACATCTTGAATACACTAGGTAATCTGAAAGAGATCAGTGACTACAAAGTAGTGATAGGTGAGAGTTGTTGTGCATTGTTCTACTCTAGCCTCACACGGGACACCGTGCAGTGAGCGCAGTGAGTGGAACTAGAATTAGTTATTAGTAATAATTATCAGTGGTGATTATTAGTTATAAAAGTTCTTGGACTATCACTAACTCAATAATGAAACCAATCTTCATTCAGGGCACCAACTGTAAAGCTGGAAAACAATAACTTATGAGTGGAACACAGTCTAGAGAGATAGGTATTTATCTCAAATGTCAATATTTAACAACAATGATATTTTAGATAAATAAGGCGTAAGTCATGGTCAGAGCACTGACCCTGTCACACAGTCTTGTCACAATATTCGCACAAAGAATACCAAGAAACTCCCCTTTTGAAATTCAATATAGTTTATTTGCCAATCTGAAATGCAGGCGTGTGTGTTTGACTTCAAAAATGGCGGCGGCCTCAAAAAACTACAAAATGGCAGTCTGAATGCAGAACTAGCAAAATGGCAGCGGTTGTAGTCCGAAGGCTACCAAATGGTGCTACTGTGTGACCGGGGCCGGACGGCACAAAGGAATGAATGGAATGCCACAAGATAGTGTCCTGTATAAAAATTATGTGGATGTGCGTTTGTGTTACGAAAAGAAAGGAAAGTAGAGAGAGTTAGATAAGCGGCAACTTAACAAGGTAACGATAGCAATGAAATGGGAATAGAGTAATTACCCAAGGCATGACAAGAAAAGAGCAGTTACAACCCTACCATAAAACTGATCAATAACCCATACTTGCCCAGATGCTAATACTAGGCTCTTGTAATGAGCTTATCAGGGATGTGTTGTTCTGGGATGAGAGGGCCAGTTATGATGGCTATTGCGTCGGACCCGCAATAGATTTGTGGTTGTCGACAGGAGTGAGGTGTCCTCTCGGTGCACCACCGGGGACGAGAGGCAGCTGGCGATCTGGAGGCACAGTTGGCTCACAGAGATCTTCAGGTGTACTCTGCAAGTTCGGTAGTCGGGTCAGGATGTCGAGCTACAATGACTTGTATGCATGGTTGGACAGTAAGGAGGGAGAGAGTGATCTATACAGGTTGGCGAGACCGAGCGATATAGATAGAAAAGATGAACAGAAGGTTCGTGTGATTAAGGACGCATTGACAGATGCTAGAAAAGTGATGGGAAGATGGAAAGAGTACTTTGAAGAGCTGATGAATGAGGAAAATGAAAGCGAGGTGCAGGTAGAAGAGGTGACTATTGTACACCCCAGTAGCTGAGGCTCATAAAAGTGAAGTGAGGAAGGCATTGAAGAGGATAAAGAGTGGGAAGGCAGTTGGTCCTGACGATATACCTGTGGAGGTATGGGAGTGTCTAGGAGGGGCAGCGGTGGAGTTTCTGGCTAGAAACAGGATCTTAAAGAGTGAGAAGATGCCTGAGGAATGAAGAAGTGGGATTGTGCCCATTTTTAAGAATAAGGGGGATGTGCAGGATTGCTGTAGTTATAGAGGGATAAAGTTGATGACCCATACAGTGGAGTAATGGTTAAGAGTAGAGGAAACTATACTGAGAGTAGAAGTCAGCATTCGTGAGCAGCAGAATGGCTTTGTGTCGAGAAAGAATACTACAGAGACAGTATTTGCTTCGAGAATTCTAATACTGTAGGCTAAAGGAATGCTAAAATTACGGAGAAGGTCAGAGGAAGCTGCATTGTTGTTGTAGACCTAGAAAAAAAGTATATGACAGGTTGCCAAAAGAGCAACTCTGGTATTGTATGAGTAAGTCTGTATTCGCAGAGAAGTACGTTAGACTGATGCAGGACATGTATGCTAGCTGTGAGAGTGGTGAGGTGTTAGACTCTTCTTGTTTATAGTGGTGATGGATAGGCTGACAGATGAGGTTAGACAGGAATCTCCATGGACCATGATATTTGCAGATGACATTGCGATCTGTTGTGAGAGCAGAGAACAGGTTGAGGAAAAATCGAGGGGTGGAGGTATGCTTTGAAAGGCAAGGAATGAAGGTTAATTGCAGCAAGACAGAGTATGTGTGTGTGAATGAGAGGACTCGGGTGGAACGATGTAGGTAACAGGGAGTGGAGATCAAGAAGTTGGAGGATGTCAGGTACTTTGCGTCAACAGCCTAGGGCAGTGGAGAGTGTTGAAAAGAGGTGAAGAGACAGGTTCAAGCAGGTTAGAATGGGTGGAGAAAAGTGTCAGGGGTACTATGTGATAGAAAACTGTCAGCCAGAATGAAAAGTGTAAAATGCAGTGGTGAGACCATGGTTGCTGTATGGCCTAGAAACAGTAGCAATGACAAAAAGACAGGAGGTAGAGCTAGAGATCGCAGAGATGAGGATGTTAAGGTTCTCTTTGGGAGTGATGAGGATGGATAAGATCAGGAATGAGTCTCAGAGGATCAGCACGTTAGATGTTTTGGAGAGAAGGTCAGAGAAGCCAGGCTGAGATGGTTCTGTCATGTACGGAGGGACAGTGAATATATTGGTATACAGATGCTGGAATTGGAGCTGCTAGGCAGGAGGTCTAAAGGAAGACAAATGAGAAGTTTCATGGATGTAGTAACCAACTACCTTCATATATACTGTTTCGTTGGGCCCAGAAATGTTTTGACAGTGATACAATATTCATGATTTGGGCTCTGCATGCCCAAATCATGATTTGATTTGGATTTGGATTTGGATTTGAAATTAAACAACTACAATGGAATTGAAGTGCAGACTGTAAGGTTTAATTCAAGGGGTTGAACAAAGATATGTGATTTGTAGCTGAAAAGTAATTGTACAAAAACATTAAGTTAAATGTTACTTTTCAATACTTTGTTGAGAGTCCTTTGCAGGTAATGACTGGCTGAAGTCTGGAACCCATGGACATCACCAAACGCTTGGTTTCCTGCTTTGGACTACTTTTCCAGGCCTTTACTGCAGCAGTCTTCAGTTGTTGCTTTTTTTGCTTCAACTTTTGTCTTGAGCAAGTGAAATTCATGCTCAATCGGGTTAGGATCTGGATTGACTCGGTCATTGCACAATATTCCACTTCTTTGCTTAAAAAAACTCCTGGTTTGCTTTTGCAGTATGTTTTGGATCATTGTCCATCTGTACTGTGAAGCACCGTCCAATCAAATTTGCTGCATTTGACTGACTCTGAGCAGAAAGTATTTCCCTATACACTTCATAATTCATATGGCTGCTTCTGTCTTTTGTCACATCATCAATAAACACAAGTGATCCAGTGCTATCTTAAGCCATGCATGCCCATGCCATCACACTGCCTCCATCATGTTTTACAGAATATGTGGTATGCTTTGGATCATGACCTGTTCCAATCCTTTTCCAAACTTTCTACGTCCCATCATTCTGGTACAGGTTGATCTTAGTCTTATCTGTCTAAAGAATGCTGTTCCAGAACTTGGCTGGCTTCTTCGGATGTTTTTTGGCAAAGTCAATTCTGGCCTTTCTATTTTTAGGCTGATTAATGGCTTGCACATTGTGGTAAATCCTTTGTATTTACTCTCATGAAGTCTTCTCTTTACGGTAGACTTAGATACTGTAACACCAACTTCCTGGAGACTGTTCTTCACTTGAGTCGATGTTGCAAAGAGTTTTTTCTTCACCATGAGAAGGATTCTGTGATCATCCACCACTGTTGTCTTTCATGGAGGTCCAGGCCTTTTTGAGTTTCCAAGCTGACCAGCACACTCTTTTTTTTTCCTCAGAATGTACCAAACTGTTGATTTGGCCACTCATAAAATTTCCACTATCTCTGATAGATTTCTTCTTTTTCCTCAGCCTCAGGAAGGTCTGTTTCACCTTCATTGAGAGCTCCTTTGACCGCATGTTGTGTGTTCACAGCAACAACTTCCAAATGCAAACGCCACACCTGAAATCAACTCCAGAGCTTTTAACTGCTTCATTGATGACAGGTTCCCAAGGGAAGAGCCCATGTAGCCTTGATTTTTAGCCTTTTTTTTTGCAGCCTTCTGAGTCAATTTTACCAATTACTTTTGGTAATTGGTACTTTGGTAAAAGCTTTGGTAAGAGTCATTCCTAAACCCTTGCTCCAATTGCTCTCAAATTACAGATGAGAGTCTGTACTTTTTAGCCCATATTGATCATATAATTGTATGCTGAATAGTTTGCTGAATAGCTAAAATACCAGCCTTGCAATATTGATTTGTAATGAATCCAGAATTTATGACATTTTTGTTTTTGTAATTCCATTACAGAAGATAGGGAACTTTATCACAATATTCTTATTTTCTGAGACAGTCTTGTACATATATATATATATATATATGTGTGTGTGTGTGTGTGTGTGTGTGTGTGTGTGTGTGTGTGTGTGTGTGTGTGTGTGTGTGTGTGTTTATGTATAAAGAAATATATACACTCACCAGCCACTTTATTAGGTACACCTGTCCAACTGCTCGTTAACACTTAATTTCTAATCAGCCAATCACATGGCGGCAACTCAGTGCATTTAGGCATGTAGACATGGTCAAGACAATCTCCTGCAGTTCAAACCGAGCATCAGTATGTGGAAGAAAGGTGATTTGAGTGACTTTGAACGTGGCATGGTTGTTGGTGCCAGAAGTGCTGGTCTGAGTATTTCAGAAACTTCTGATCTACTGGGATTTTCACGCACAACGATCTCAAGGGTTTACAGAGAATGGTCCAAAAAAGAAAAAATATCCAGTGAGCGGCAGTTCTGTGGGCGGAAATGCCTTGTCAATGCCAAAGGTCAGAGGAGAATGGCCAGACTGGTTCGAGCTGATAGAAAGGCAACAGTGACTCAAATAACCACCCGTTACAACCAAGGTAGGCAGAAGAGCATCTCTGAACGCACAGTACGTCGAAATTTGAGGCAGATGGGCTACAGCAGCAGAAGACCACGCCGGGTGCCTCTCCTTTCAGCTAAGAACGGGAAACTGAGGCTACAATTTGCACAAGCTCATCGAAATTGGACAATAGAAGATTGGAAAAACGTTGCCTGGTCTGATGAGTCTTGATTTTTGCTGCGACATTCGGATGGTAGGGTCAGAATTTGGCGTCAACAACATGAAAGCATGGATCCATCCTGCTTTGTATCAACGGTTCAGGCTGCTGGTGGTGGTGTAATGGTGTGGGGAATATTTTCTTGGCACTCTTTAGGCCCCTTGGTACCAATGCAACGCCACAGCCTACTTGAGTATTGTTGCTGGCCATGTCCATCCCTTTATGACCACAATGTACCCAACTTCTGATGGCTACTTTCAGCAAGATAATGCGCCATGTCATAAAGCTGGAATCATCTCAGACTGGTTTCTTGGACATGACAATAAGTTCACTGTACTCAAATGGCCTCCACAGTCACCAGATCTCAATCCAATAGAGCATCTTTGGGATGTGGCGGAACGGGAGATTCGCATCATGGATGTGCAGCCAACAAATCTGCACCAACTGTGTGATGCCATCATGTCAATATGGACCAAACTCTCTGAGGAATGCTTCCAGCACCTTGTTGAATCTATGCTACGAAGAATTGAGGCAGTTCTGAAGGCAAAAGGGGGTCCAACCCGTTACTAGCATGGTGTACCTAATAAAGTGGCCGGCGAGTGTATGTTTCTATACGTATACATGTATACGTACATACATGTATATATACATATACATATACACATATATATATATATATATACAAGTATATATAATTAAATACTTATACATACTTAAAGTATATAGATGAACTTTTTTCTTGAACAACTACTTATTTTCCATCATAATTTGCAAATAAATTCTTTAGAAATCAGATATTGTGATTTTCTGGATTTTTTTTTTTGCAGTCTGTCTCTTATAGTTGAAGTGTGCCTATGATGAAAATTACAGGCCTCGATCATCTTTTTAAGTGGGAGAACTTGTACAATTGGTGGCTTACTAAATGCTTTTTTGCCCCACTGTGTATATATCCGTATATATATATCTATATATAGATGTATACATATGTGCGTGTATACGTTTTTTTTGTGTGTGTGTACCGCATTTCAAATTAGATGCTGCTGATTTAAAACCTGTTGGGTGGAATATTCCAAAAGTTACCATCAACACTGTAACACTGCATTCTTCTTTCTGTGCCACTTGGAGAAGCAGTCACACAGCAGTCAGTTTATTCATCGAGTCAATATCTTCCTCAGTATTTCTAAAGCCCTCAAGCACCATTTACCAAATGATGCTGGTTCTAGATGGTTACCATTCATCTACTCTCGCCATTAGAGACAGTATTGCGAACGTGTTTGCATGTGTATGAGCATGTTTGCATGCTACATGGACATGTTGCATTTACAGTGTTTGCTTTGCCACGCTGTGTAATTTTAGTGGCAGTGGGACAGATCAGGTAACCTTTTGCGGCCCTTGCACACAATTGTGGGATTAAAGGCAGCTGCCTCATGTGTGTCTCTTGGTGTTTGGAGGTTGGTGATAAATGAGGTGAGAGACTTTGACAAATCACAACATTTTGGGTCAGCTCTGAATTGAGAGGAGGGATACACTTTGCTTTTCTTCACCTCAGTCCTCCTGCAAACTATTTAGGATCTCCTTCCTAATTGTTGAACCATGTTCTTTTTATATTCAACCTGCTCGTTTGCAAATACAAAAAAAAAGAAATCAGAAATCTGGTGAATTCAAAATTGTATTGTTAAACACAAATGCACACAAGCAAGTCTGTGAAACAAAACCTTTTTAAATGGCTTTTTAATGGCATGATGGACCATTTCAGATAAGGTCAAACAATCTATTGCCATCCAAATCTTAATTAATTAAGAAAAGTTTAAAATTAACACCATCCTAACTTTGACCATTGAGGAAAAACAAGTCAGCAATTTTACAGAAAAGGAGCCTTCATTTTTGATAAACATGTATGTTTGGGTGTTTTGGAATGCTGTTGTTTGTATTTGACATTTGAAGGAGGCCAGCTACTAACGGCATCATGCACATAGGTTTACTAAGTACCAAAAGTTCATAAGAATACAGTTCATTTTCATTTTTTGTTTAACATAGGTGGTGACCAGAGGTTCACTACATGTATACATTCCATGCTTTTAGTCACCACTAATCCTTGTAAAATATTCTCTCTCTGCCTCTCAGGCACACCACTCCCCCTCCATGGTGAACCTTACTTCCATGTTTGAGAGGAGGTACCACACCTTCAGTCGATCTACAACACACCTTCTCTGAGGCCCCACTGAGCCCCACTGGGACCAAATCTGTCTGCCACCTTGACATTGACTATCCCTACATGCCATATCTGACTGGGCTGATCTATGCATGTGTATACATATTCAACCACAGCTATTTGTAAAAAAAAAATTGCAAATTGATATTTTTCTGTGCTGCAGCTCTGAGGACACAGTGGTTTTGGAATCATGCACTGAAGCAGGAGACATGCTGATACCAGTCAGTATCAGGATTGCCCAATCCCTCATTTGTAGCTGAAACTTGGCTAAGTAGATTTTAAAAATCAAAGCTGCTACCATGTGTGTTCAGCTATATAAAAGTCTGATCCAACAATGTGTTCTTGCCAAACATGCTCAATTTGTAATAGGACTGCATATAAGGAACCACCTGTACGACGCCCGATTGGGGCCTGTTTCTTTTCAGTTTATGGTTGTTAACGTGCAAAGATGAAGGATTCTCTAATCTTTTATTTTCTTCTCTATTCTTTTTTTTCGTTATTTTGTGCTGAAATTCAGACATACTTGTTACTTATAGTGTTGCCCTTTTTAAGTAAGAATATTAACTGCAGGAAGATAGTCTCAACTTTAGGCTGGATGCTATTATCACAGGCACAGAGCACAGTAAAATATAATTTTATTTGACCTGTTGAGGAGTATCTATTTAACAAATGCAGTTTCTCAGTTTAAGCACTTGTGAAGGTTTACCTCTTCGCGCCTTTTCAATGTATACTGAGACCCCACTGAGACCCTACTAACTGACATATTTTATTAGAGCAGCAGTCAATTTTTTCCCACATCATAATCATCCTTGTCCTCAATGTATTCTTAGTGTCCAGCTTTTATAAAGCTTGTATTTTAACATCTGATGTAAGATAAAAGTTGAGGAATAAAAGCACACACCTCCTCTGCTGCACAGTGGTTTGTTTTTTAAAAGATCTTTTTTAAGTTTGTCTTGACTGTTCATCTGTTTGTGTTTGTGTTGAAAAAGGGTTGCTGCTTCAGTGTGCACATTTATTCTTGTGGAATAAATTTTAGTTATCTTTTTCAGTTCTCACTATTTATGTTGTTTTACTTTTCTATTTTTCCTTTCTCTTTATGTCCCATGAATAAGATGAGGTTGTCTCCAGTTGTATCATCTTGGTATTAAATGCACTTAAAATACACCTGAACATATAACGTTGTCTTTATTTATTGAGTAGTAATTGGTAATGTATTTTTGTTTTGTAATTCTCAATAATCCATGACCCAATCCTGCTCCAAAACTAACTGGACCAAAGTATGCCCAGCCATGGAGTGTCCTGGCTGCCAAATACAAGCCTTAAAGTGGAAAATCTCATTCCTGCCTTTCAAGTAGTTAAAGCAGGGGTCTCAAACTTGTGGCCCACGGGCCGCATGTGGCCAGTGATTCTGTATGTGTAAGCACTACCTCAGTGCTAAATAGTTACGTCTGTCTCATTCCAGAGGCCCCATGCATCGGAGCACCCGGACTATACCGTCAATGTGACCGTGCCCACGTTGCCCAGCACCGGCCTGAATACACGTGTAAACCACGGATGTAAACAACTGGCCGCTGTAGCAACACCGGGGAAGGCAGCAGCGCTGAATACTCATGTAAACCACACACACACACACACACAACCCGTGTGTGTGTGTGTGTGTCCGTGTTAGCATTAGCTCCATGCTAGCCACTAGCTGAACTTTTCAAACTTTATTAAACTTTTTATTTTATTTATTTCATTTAATGTTAAACGGGCACCACAAACAATTCGTGTTTCCATGGTTTCTGACCTTCAACCAGTCAATAACTGCCATGCTCGACATCATATGCAGGCGCAGGACCCTGAACCGATCTGGTACCAGCGGAAAGTACGTTCTCCGTGTGTCAGCTGAACACTAAAACTGAAACTTCACAACGCAGTGACACCTAGTGAAACTGTATATATATTACACAGCCCTTAACATGTCTTTCTCAAAGCCTGCACTGAAGAGAAAGGTTGGTGATGAGCACAGACAATTTCGGGAAAAGTGTGAAATTAAATATATTTCTTTGCGGAGCACAGAGGCACCCTGACGTGTCTTATTTGCACAGAGAAAGTTGCGGTGCACAACAAATACAATTTGAAACGTCATTGCACAACTAGACATGCTGAGGACTATGCAAAATACCAGAGAGATGAGAGAGCCAACCGAGTTGCCAATCTTAAAATATGTCTACTGAAGCAACAAAATGTCTTTAAGAAAGCAACCAAAGAGAATAATGTAGCAGTCTCACCTATGTAGCAGTCTCACCTATGTGGTTAGTGAGATGATTGCTTAATTCTTTTTTTATTTTTTTATTTATCTTTTCATCTTATTTTGTGTAGAAAATAAAAATTAAGATATTTGAGAACAGTTGAATGTTTTATCAGAGGTTTTCTTGTGGAAAATCTGATGCGGCCCAGCCTCACCCAGACCCTAGCTCCAGCGGCCCCCAGGTAAATTGAGTTTGAGACCCCTGAGTTAAAGGATTTTAATTTGTCTTGTTCTTGACAAAAGCAATAAAAGTTACTGGAATTTTCCATGTGAAAGTAAATTATCCATCCATTATCCAGAGTTGGGTCACGGGGGCAGCAGCTGGAGCAGTGACCTACCTCTGACCTACCTCTCCCCTGCCACAATTTCCAGCTCCTCTGGGGGGGAACCTGAGGCATTCCCATGCCAGCCTGGAGACATAGTCTCTCCAGCGTGTCCTGTGTCTTCCCTGCGGTATCCTCCCGGACTGACATGCCCAGAATACCCCCCCAGGAGGCACGCAGGAGGCATTCTGACCAGATGCCCAAGCCACCGCATCTGACTCCTCTCTATGGGGAGGAGCAGCATCTCTACTCCAACCTCCTGCCAGATGACCAAACTTCTCACCCTATCTGTAGGGAAGAGTCGGGCCACCCTGCGCAGGAAACTCATTTCGGCTGCTTATATCTACAATCTTGTTCTTTTGATCACTACCCACAACTCGTGACCAAAGGTGAGTGTGGGAACGTAGATCGACCAGTAATTGAGAAGCCTTTTGGCTCAGCTCCCTCCTAACCATAACATACCAGTACAGAGTCCGAATTGCTGCAGACGCCCAGTGATCGATCTCCCGATCCTTCCCTCACTCGTGAACAAGACCCTGAGATACTTGAACTCCTCCACTTTGGGTAGAACTTCTTCCCCGACCTGGAGTGTGCATTCCACCTGTTTCCAGTTGAGCACTATCATCTCGGATTTGGAGGTGCTGATCCTCATGCCGGTCGCTTCACACTTGGCTGCAAACCATTCCAGTGAGAGCTGGATATCATGGCCTGATGAAGCCAACAGAACCACATCATCTACAAAAAGCAGAGACTCGACCCTGTGGGCACCAAACCGAATCCCCTTGACACCTTGGCTCCGCTTAGGAATTCTGTCCATAAAAGTTATGAACAGAACTGGTGACAAAGGGCAACTCTCACCGGAAACGGGTCCCAGTTACAACCGGCAATGCGGACCAAGCTCCGTCAGTCAAGTCCTTCAGGGACCGAACAGCCCATACAATGGGGTTCAGTACCCCACGGAGCACCAATCCTGCGGGGGGAATCTGAAAAAAAAAAAGATTCCATATTTTGAGCAAAGTTTAGAATTTCAGTGTAATTTCAGCAGCTCAGGAGCATAATGTCCAAAATGGCAAGAAAGTAATGGTAGATTTTTCAAAGCAGTGGTACTGCTGTCAGTTTTTAGGTTGGAAATAATACACACCGCACTACACAGTAACATTAATTAAAATGAATTAGTTAGATGTTTTGGAGAGAAGGTCAGAGAAGCCAGACTGAGATGGTTTGGTCATGTGCAGAGGAGGGATAGAGAATATATTGGTAGATGGATGGTGGAATTGGAGCTGCCAGGCAAGAGGTCTCGAGGAAGACCAAAGAGAAGATTTATGAACGTAGTGAGAGAGGATATGAAGGTAGTGCGTGTGAGAGAGGAGGATACAGAGAATAGAGTTAGATGGAGAAAGTTGACTCGCTGTGGCGATCCCTGATGGGAAAAGCCGAACGAAGAAGAAGAAGAAGAAGAAGAAGAAGGAGAAGAAGAAGAAGAAGAAGAAGAAGAAGAAGAAGAATTAGTTTGATACTTGTATGTGTATGTGTATGTGTATGCTACAGTTAAAACCTTTACAAGATGAGACGGACTACTATCAGTTGGATAGCAATGTAGCCATCTATTAATTATGACCTGACCTAATCGGCAATTTGCATACAGCACCATTACTTCTAACCATCATTGGAAAATATATATACAACTGAAAACTAAATTAATCTACTTCTTTGGATCAGGCGAAAAGTTTTAATTAATACTTTAAGTCTCAGAACAAGATGACTACAGAACATATATATGTGTGTATTTGCATTCCAGCAAAGTAGAAGTTTAACATGTAATCCTGTAAAGGCTGATTTTAATTATCTTCCTCATGAGCACTCATCAAAATAATGGGTAATTCAACAATGAAGCTTTTTGACTTGAGCTTGACATATTTGATTTGCAAAATATAGTCTTCGCTTCCGTTTGACTTTGGGATTTCTGATAGCATGCTTGCGATTTGCATATGGCTTTGAAGCAAGCGCACAAATGCTCCTCAGAGCTCTTCTGCACTTCTTGATCATTTGATGTAGAAGTCGGCTCTGAAGTATTTTGGATCCCCTTAGACAAAGTGTGCCATGCCAGTTCCTCTTCTCTTCTTAAATCAGTGCTGTGCTTTAAAATTCACTCGTGAACCAACAGTTAGTTGGCTCTTTGAAAAAAGTAGATCCAGTCTGCAGTCTGGGTTTAATTTGGGGACCATCAGGTTTTTGTTGAAGGTTAGACATTGACTTTGATAACACGGGAAAAGTACCGGGTTATTAAAAGATTTTTCTTTTCTCTGATTCTGATCCTGATCCTGAGTCCACTGATGACTGTGAGTGTTGTCTTCAGGTTGGTCAACGGTCAGTTTAAGGTTGTGTCAAAACCAGTGGTGGGCTATCAGGGCCTGCAAGGCCTTCTCTGCTGGCCTAAAAGATATCTGAATCACAAACGTTAATTATATTTTGTCCATGAATACTTCTTAAATAATTCCAAATGGTCTGTCCACTTCCTTTCATAGCTTTTCTCCTGGTTGTGCCGCTTCAAGACATGCATTTTCATATTAATCAATCACATTTCAGCCATAATCTGTTGCCAGGCAGAGTCAAAGTCAAAGGAATCTGTCTGTGGGGGGGCCTGCACAATTGGTTCTGCAAGCCCTTTACGCAAATGATAAGTTTTGATGACGGTGTTGCTTCAACCAATCAGATTTTGAGTTGGCGACATCAAAGCCTTCTAGCAGGCTACAGCAATGTCAGCTTATTCACACCCTCTGATTGCATAGTCAGAGGGTGGACAAGTGTATTAGCGAGGAGAAGGTACTAGCGATCTGCGAACAGAAATATAGTTGTGTTTGTTTTGTTGACAATATCGATATTGTCAACCCACAATGGCTGCAGAAGGAGAAGAAATGGATTTAGTTGCTAATATATCGTTAAAGCTGAGTTTTGAAGAAAAGCTGGACATAGTAAAGAAAGGTCGGGTAACTTCTAAGCTAGCGAACCTGTCACAACCAGGAAAAGGATTTGTCCGACATTTTCAAGCCTCAAACTATGACCGGTACCCATGGCTCACAGGCTCCGAGGTACACTGCAAATTGTATTACTGGGAGTGCTTGGAGACGAAGCGCACGGATAATCTGTATGACAGAATAATAGAACTCTATTTTAGGAAAGGAAGGGGGATGGATTTTGTCTACAAATGATCAGAATTTTGGAGAGTAAAATGCCGCTATTTTCCTTAATAATACTGAAAGTTTATAAGGTTATTACAGGTGTTTTTTATGTGTCCCAGCTGTTTGCTATAAAGGCATTTATTGTGCTTTCTGTCCTTTTTGTTACTCCTGCTATGAGACCGGACTTTGTTTCGGTGTGTTCAGATTTCATTCAGGGACAAACGTCATAATGGTAAGGAACTGATAAAGCAAGAATGGTTTATTCAAAGTCAGGAAATACACTTACAAGATATCCCGGGCCAGAGATATCCCGGGGTAGAACAAATGTCACCCTGAAAAGATCATTCACCCTCTCTGCACATCTGCTGAGACGCGTCCAGCGGATGTGCAGGTGAGGAGATTCTGGCCCTGAGCCGAGGAGGCGCAGCCATTTTATACCATCGCCTCAACGGTTGGGTTTATTTCCCTAATGAGGACTTATTTTACACACTCTAGGAATTTGGGCACTTGGGGTGCCAGGCCGCATCCTGGACAAAGCTGAAGGGTGCGCGATCGATTAGGCGCTGGTTGTGTCAGTGGAAGTTGGGCATCCCTTCGTTGTCACATGATGCATTCCCGCGGGCAAATTTTAACACTACACGAGTTATCTATCTGTGATGCACCCCTCTCTATACTGCATTTCTGCATAATAAAATGTTTTTTATTGCTATAAACTTATTATTGAGGGGTGGATTGATTCGGGGCACCACTTAAGGCCGAGGAATAAAATGCACGGCCCGCCACTGGTCAAAACTCATGCCCCAAAGAGCCTGACATTTTATACCTCATTTTATTGATTCTTGTTTTGTTGGCCCTTGTTCCAAGTGGGCTTTAAAAGCCAATTTGGCACATTTACAATGCATATTTCCATCAGCGGTAATCCATAAGAGTGACTTGTTTGATTAACCCTGTATGGAATGGACTGATTAATAGTATTCTGGACCAAAGCGGGGTCAATTAATGATTTTCAGGGGAAATTAAACCAAACAAAAAAAAGAGTTGTAAGTATAGCAACCGCTAGTAATACATACATAAGCCTTTTTGCTAATTATCTTACTGTAACATTTTTGGCTATTTTCATTTTTCCAAAAATATATTTTTTTCATAATCTTGAGGCAGATATGGAAACGACTGATCCGAAGAATCAACAAAAACACAAACTTGGAGAAATTGGGCTAAATTTGATCAAATTGCTTTTTAAAATACATCCTGTTATGAAAAAGAAGTTTTCCTTTTGCCATCATAAATCCTGCTCCTCCTTCAGGGGTCAGCAATGTTGCCCTTTCATCCCTCTGCTGCAACTGCCTTTGGCTTTGGAAGTAATTTAAACTTTTTTTATCTTTGTTTTTTTTATTTGCAATCTGAATTTTAAGATTATGCTATCATTATAATTGTGATTAAATTAAAACATGTTTAATTTCTTATTGCTCAAATATGTTCCATTACTGCTGATGTGCTACACCCACTGGCAATGCCATTTATTGAGCGTTTACAGCCCTGATGTGCAGACACTGTGCGATGAGGTTCAGGAGCAATCACATTAACCAGGTAAAATAATTAATTGAATTGGCTATTTAATTTGCAAGTACATATTTTGCAGAGTTCAGCGAAATAGTCCTATTTTTTTCTGGTGACAATTGATTGTTCGCTATTTCAGGCAGGACTGTAGACCAAGTCAAGGGCCAACTGAAGACAGTCTGGTTTGCCTAAAGTTCTTTCTTCAGAAAGAATGCTGGGTATTCAAATTTTCTTGAGAAAAATGTCTAGTGAGCACCAGAGTCCTGCAGAGATTAATTTAGTGAGCTTTATTTTTGTTATGGAGTACAAAGCCTGAGCTGTCCTGCAGAACAACTACCCGGTAATCTTTCCACACCAAAACATCACCTTCAATAATGCAAAATTTGGCTATTTTTTCCCTGCTGTTTTTCTTGTCTTTTTTTGTTTTTTTTTCAGATGCCATGGCCGTTTTGTCCAGCACCTTTTTTGCATAATTTTCTAATGCTCTAGGCATTTTCTGGTGTCCAAGTTATCTTCTTCCTACCTCATGTTAGACAAATCCTGTTTTTAGCAGAATCTGCTTATCTTTGCTTTATGTTAAACAAAACATAATTTTGATGGGGTGCTGGTTTTATATTTTTCCTGCCTTCACGCTAGACTTCCCAATTCTAATATCCAAGTGTCTGTTGTCTGCTTTTTTAAAATAATTCAAACTGTCCCACATTGAAACTGTCACTCAATTGCCTCTGATGCCATTGCACTCTCCTGGGACCCAAACCATCTGCTTTTTCCCCCTATCCTAATATTGTCTGCAGTGCCATCTTAGCCTTTCTGCAACCACATCCTTAAGGTATCAGTCTCTGAATGACAATATAGGATAACAGGATATGAGGGAGCATTCCCAGCGACCAATACCATATGCCATGGGGTGCCCGGTCCCAGGAGCGGCATGAGCCAAGGAAAGCAGTCTCTTGCAGGATATCTGGAATGTATAATTGTCTTCGGGGCATTGTTTGAAGCCGGGTCCTTAGTCGCAGCCTGTGTCAGTTTGTCCTTTAGGTCCACTGTATAGGTCTATCCATCACATGCATTGTATGATGTCAGGGCAGGCAGGGTTCTTGTGGTGACCAGTCTGATCATCTCTCTTTGTACCTCAAACCCAAGTACTCACCACTCATTAACCGTGTGAAACCAACTGCGAAAATCATCAAGGTATGGCCAGCGGGGTAAGATTCTGTACTCCAGGACAGGCTTGAAGACACAGGCTGGAGTATGTTTGCCTCTCAGGCCACCTGTGTCGCTCACATAGACATTGACTTTTACACCCAATCAATAGTGGAACACATCAACACTACAATTGACAGCGTCACAACAGCGAAACAGATTACCACATACCCCAATCAGAGGCCATGGATGAAGGGAAGTGCAGCTCCTGTTGAAGGCATGCAAGAAGGTGTTCAGATCAGGTGATGCACTGGGCTACAACAAATCCAAGGCAGACCTCGAGGGGGGCATCAAGAGGGCTAAGCACAAACACATGCAGATGCTCAAGGTGGAGTACCACTTTGTCAACTCTGACCCCCAAGTCATGTGGGAGGGCACAGATTACAAGAGCAGCAACACTACATCAACTACTACTTTTATGCTTGGTTCGATAAGGACAATAAGGAGAAGGCTTTTAAGATCAAACTCTCTGATGACAGCCAGCTGCTCACTCTTTCACACACAGACATACAGAACGCACTGATCCGTATCAACACATGCAAGGCTTGTGCTGAGCAGCTCTCAGGAGTCTTCACGGACGTCTTCAACCTGTCTCTGGCCCAAGCAGTAGTGCCAGCGTGCTTTAAAGCCGCTTCTATAGTGCCACTGCAAAACCATTCCTCTCAAAATTACCTAAATGACGACCGCTTAGTTGCACTAACTCCCATCGTGATGAAATGCTTTGAGCGACTGGTCCTAGCACATGTCAAGGAATGTCTGCCCACCACACTTGACCCACACCAATTTGCTTACTGTAGCAACAGGAGCACAAAGGATGCTGTATCCACAGCACTGCACTGTGTACTCTCACACCTGGATAACAAGAACACTTATGCTAGAATGCTTTTCGTGAACTTCAGCTCAGCATTCAAAACAGTCATCCCCTCAAAATTAATCACAAAACTTGTGGATCTAGGAATCAATACCTCCCTCTATAACTGGATCATTGAGTTTCTGACCAACAGACCCCAACATGTCAGGTCAGATTCCAACACATGCACCTCCATCACACTCAGCACGGACACTCCCCAGCACTGTGTGATCACTCCCCAGCACTGTGTGATGAGCCCCTTCATCTACTCCCTCTTCACCCATGACTGCAGACCTATATTTGGATCCAACTGCATCATAAAGTTTGCAGGGTCCTCAAGGTGTGTGCTGGACAGCCTGCTCGGGTCTTCCAGCACCTCTTCAACCTCTCTCTGAGGTTGTTGAAGGTGCCTGACCTCTGGAAGACCTTCTGCATTGTCCCAGTGCCCAAAAAGGGACATCCAAGTGCTCTCAATGACCAGTGGCACTAACGTCAAATGTCATGAAGTCGTTCGAGAGGCTTGTACTCCAGCACCTGAAAGACCGGCTATCTGCTTCCCTGGACCCTCTGCAGTTTGATTACAGGCAGCACTTGGGTGTGGCGAATGCAGTTATCCTCCTCACTCACAGGGCCCTATCCTATCTGGGAGGTACAGAAAGCACTGTGAGAGTCAGCTTCTTTGACTTCTGCAGTGCCTTCAACAGCATCCTACCCACCCTCCTCAACGACAAGCTGTTGAGTATGCAACTTTATCATGACATCACTGCCTGGATCCTGGACTACCTCACAGATTGGCAGCACAGGAGAGCCCCAAGGCACTGTCCTGTCTCCATTCCTCTTCACCCTCTTCACCTCTGACTTCCGGTACAATTCCGGTTCCTGCCACCTGCAGAAGTTCTCCAATGACTCTTCCATTGTTGGATGCATCAGTGATGACCATGAGGAGGATCACAGAGGTCTGGTCATGAGTTTTGCTGAGTGGAGCAACCAGAACCATGTCCTACTCAACATCTCCAAGACCAAGGAGGGGGTTTTGGACTTACGGAAGAATCGAAGGAGACAAGTACCAATCACCATCCAGGGCAAAGAGGTGGCAATAGTGGACCACTACAAGTACCTTGGGGTCCACATCTACAATAAATTGGACTGGCCACACAACACTGATGCACTCTACAAGAAGGGTCCGAGTAGGATGTTCTTCCTGAGGAGACTGAGGTCATTTGGCATCTGTCGCAGGCTCCCAAAGACCTCCTACCAGTCTATGGTTGCTAGCGCACTCTTCTTCTGTAAAGTGTGCTGGTGGGGCCGTGCCAGGAATAGTGAGGTCAATTGGCTCTAGGAAGATGATTCGTGAGGAAAGCCTGCTTGGTGGTGGGACCGAACCTTGACTATCTTCAATCAGTGGCAGTGGGGAGGGTGAAGGACAAACAGGGAGCTATTCTGGACAATCTTTCCCACTTCCTGCATGATGAGCAGTGGCTGATGGGCAGCTCCTTCAGCCAATGGCTCATTACATTACATTACAGTCATTTGCCAGATGCTTTTATCCAAAGCAACTTACAAAAAGTGCAATTCAGTCACAATTCAGGCTCATCCCACCCTGGTGTAGAACAATCGCTTCAAAAGCTCCTTTGTGCCCATGGCCATCGGACTGTACAGCAGCAGTCTGGATGGGACACAACTCTGACCAGCCTGAGGTGCATATAGGCTGCCTCCACAACCTCACTACCTTACCCAATCACTACCACACCCATTCATGTCGTGCAGATGCAAACTGCATTTCGTTACTCTGTATCCTTACATGTGTAATGACAATAAAGTTGAATCTAATCTAATCTAATCCACTCTGTATCCTTACACGTGCAGTGACAATAAAGTTGAATCTAATCTAATCTAAGTCAAAGCAGGCAAAGAAAAATCCCCACCAGGCTTGGCCTGTTTTAGTGTTGAGCATGGCGGACTCTGAAAAATTAATTCCTGATCTCATTTATACTTGTCACTCCCGAGGAGAATCTCAACAATTTCTTCTCTGCTACCTGTAGCTCTTCTTCCTGTCTCCTTCTCAGTGCCAATGTCTGCATAACGTCCAACATCTCTGGTCACAGTACTATTTTGTTCACATTACCTTTTATTCTTGATAATATTCTTTTATTTTGCATTACCCCTGACACTGTTCTCCACCTGTTCTAACCTGCTAAAAATGAAAAAAAAACAAAACAAAAAAAACAAGTTTCTTGAGGCCTCATAGACAGTCAGTAGCAGGGATACAAGATGAGATGAAATAGAGATGTGTATGGAATATGCAAAGTAGACAGGTACTATATAAACAAACTACAAGCACTTTGTATGGTCAAGTAAAGTCTAAAAGGTAATGTGAAATGTTTGGGGTCTGCAAATTGCAGTGAGGTAGTTGTCTCATTTGAGCAAATCTACATTGCAGCACCAAGGTTCAGCAGTCCTGCAGCTGTTGGAAAGAAACTGTTCCTCAGTCAGGTGGCCCCGTACTGGATGCTCTGAAGCCTCTTCCCTGGCAAAGAGGGATGAAAAGTCCATGTGCAGCATGGGTGGGTGGGTTGAGTCCTCCTTGATGCTGTTGGCCCTCTTTCTGCATCTAGTGAGGAAGATGTCTGTGGTGGTGGGAAAGCTGGTCCCAGCAATCCTGTGTAGCCTTTGCCGCCACAGAGCAGTTGCCATGCATCACAGTGATGCAGGAACAGAGGACACTCCCCACCACACTTTTTTCCAGCCTCAAAGTCAAGCCATTCTCAGTCCATCGCTGCTTTGATGTCTGTAAACATAACTATATGACAGTTTGAGTTCCTAATGAAGCATTATTATGTCAGCAAGGTGAACAGGAGTGGGCTCAGCACACAGCCCCGAGGAGAACCAGTGCTGAGGGTGATGGAGGAGTAGGAGTTGTGAATCCGGATAGCTTGCAGTCTGTTTGTGAGAAAATCCAGCACCTAGCTGCACAGTAAAGAAGTCTGAGTATGTGGAGTTTCAGTATCAAGGTGATTGGGATGATGCTGTTGACCGCAGATGCAAAGCCAATGAAGAGAAGGCACATGTAAGAGTCTTTACTGTCCAAGTGGGTGAGGGCTGTGTGTTCCACTGATGAGATGGCTTCATTAGTGAAGCGGTTCTGCTGGTAGCCATACTGGTGAGCGTTCACATTGAGATTGATGTTGTCTTTGATATGGGCCATGAGTAGCCTTTTGAGGCACTGAGGCACTGAGTGACTATTGGAGTGAGGACATCAGGCTGGCAGTCACTCAGGCATGTTACTGTGGAGCTTTTGGGAATGGGATGATGGTGGATGTCCTCTTTCGATGTTGTAGATGTCTGTTAACACCTCTGACAGCTTTGGGGCACAGTCCTTGAAAACCAATACTGGGGCCCAGCTGGTTTTGTGTGGATTAATCCTTTGCAGGGATTTTTCCTCCTCAGCAAATGTCACACTTGAGGGCTCCTCCTCTGGTGGTATCATTAGTCTGCTGCTGGAAGAGGTGGATGGGTCTTCAAACCTTGGGTCCCTCTCATTCATGCACATGCATTCTGTCTTATTGTGGCTAATTTTCATTCCTCTCCATTCCAGGGCATACCTCTACCGCTCAAGATTTTCCTCCACTCTCACTTAAAGATAATGTCATTTACATTTAACATTTAAGATTTAATGAAGTGGATGATTCAATTTTAAATGTTCTGTAGCTACATGTGCTGGTGGGCTTTCAACACTAATAATTATGGTCAGAAATCTCAGAAATCCTAATTGGTTGTCAGGGTTCACAGCTGATCCCTGTTGTAATCTGCGCCAGCTGCAGCAGATGCCGCTAATTGAGATCCCTATAAAGGGCAGCGGCACTCTCTGCCTGGCGCCGGGGGATTGTGGTCTTCATGGATTACTGTGGGACCCTGCCACGACCCGGACCTCACCCCTGCCAACCCGGACCTCACCCCTGCTATGACCGGACCCCAGGTGTGACCTCCTTTCCCCTCCCGAGTCATGGCCGAAACCCAGTTGGCCGGCGTGACCTCTGTTCCCTTCCCGAGTCACGGCCGGCGTGACCTCTGTTCCCTCCCGCATCCCGTACTGTTCAGTCTGCCACCCTGCCTGGGGCCCGCCCCGTCTGCAATCCGTACTGTTGAGGCCCAGCCTCTGCTGTCCCGTCTGCAACTCGTGACCTCTGTTCCCTCCCGCAACCCGTACTGTTGAGGCCCAGCCTCTGCCGTCCAGTCTGCAAGTCGTCTCGTCCAGTCTGCAAGTCGTCTCGTCCAGTCTGCAAGTCGTCCCGTCCAGTCTGCAACCCGTCCAGTCAAGGCCCAGCTTCTGCCGTTCTGTCTGCATCTCGGCCAGTCTGCAACCCGTCCTGTCCAGTCTGCAACTTCAACCGAATAAAAGCGCTTTCCACCCATCTCTGTCCCGAAGTGTGGTTGCCTGCTCGAGTCCGCCCCAGCACATCGTGACATTGGTGAAGAGGGTGAAAAGCCCTGCTCAATATTTTCATACAGTTGGAAATATATACTGTATATTTTGATTTCACTCACTACACCGTTCTAGCAGTAGAAATATTTTTGAAAATACAGTGTTAGAATGGTATTAATTGAATACATTATATGGTAGTCAATTTCTGTAATCACGATTTAACACTGAGGTGTTATATTTACTATAATATAATTCTTTCTATACTACAATTTTTGCTACTTAAGCCACATATAGATTTGAGATGTTAGTCTGGATTCCCCTCTGTTCTATTCTTTTCAGCAGTGAACCAAAGATCGCAGTTGCACAAATCAAAAGAAAAAGTTCCTGTTTTAATTGAAGAGGGTTCAAGAGCAGATATACTTTGACTATAAATTGGATAAGAAATCTTGGCAAGATCCATGCTTCGTTTTTTCCAGTGTACTTTATTTTATTATTTTGATATTCTGATGCAACTGGGAAGTTTCAAAACAACCTTTAAACTTCCCTTAAAAGTATCAGATACACTGAGACCTTCAAAGTCAGACTGTAGGAGCTGTGCTGCCTGGGATGTTGTTCAGATAGCTGAGAAAGTTGTACACTCACACAATGAAAGCATGCACACACACGCACACAAATACCTGTGCAGCATGACCTCACATGTCCTTTTTCCTGGAGTTTAACTGAAATCACATTAGCAACCACATAGTCAGCTGACACATAGCTATGTTTTGAATTGAGAGCTTGTCATTGCAGCCGCATTAGAATTTGTGTCATGGCAACAGGCTGAGAACAGACATGCAATCTTTTCAAAGCATTTGCCCATAATCTGTGTCTCCTGGATAATGTTTGGGACGTGCCTGTGCCAATGACTGGTGTAGAACACCATGCCCAAGGCAAGGTGAGACTGGGGAATTACAGCAATGAAAAGGCCCCTTACCTTTTCATGGAGGACCCAGTCTTTTCATATATGACTTTGTCTTCACTTCAGAGTGCCTCACACTGGTTGTTTAAGGGCAAAATGAAAGCAAGAGGGGCTCAGAGGAGGAGGTATTGGGGCTTAAACTGGATTGGTGTGGAGGTACAATCCTGTTGTCACTCACCACTCAGTGAGCAAGGTGTCATCATGCAGATTTAATAAAAGCATATATCCTTTATTAATCCCTGTGGGGAAATTAATTCCCTACAATTAGACCATCATAGATGAACCATGAGCAGGAGGCTAAAGTCAACCAACGCCAGGGGAGCAGCATCTTGGTCAAGAGCACTTCAACACACGAGGAGGAGCCAGGAATCAAACCAGGAATATTTGGCTCCAAAGACAATTACTCTACCTCCTGCACCACACCAACCCCACTCTGCTCTCTGTATTCTAGAAGAATGCACACATACACGCAGCCAGAGTACACCTTTTGACAGAAGGATCAATTGACAGTGAGGCTGAGAAGTTTCATAGGTGAAGTGACTTATGTAAACACAACCAGACTCTGAGCTTAGTCACTGTTTGAAGATCTCTATCAAGTACACAACACTGTAGATGGATCAGGTCTCAGGAGAGAAAAGGTTTGGAGAGGAAAATATTTTCTTATGGACAACCATCCGTCAAAAAAAGATTGTAATACTATTTGCAGTTAGTGCCATTTTAACTTTAAATCCAACGGACCAGTATTGTTCAGAAAAAAAAAAAATAAAAAATTTTCTTTTGTATTTTTCTATTCTCATGTCCAGTAATATATTTGTCAAAGCACCCCTTTTTGGAAATACAAGAAAACAAAAACACATTGAAAGACTTGAAGATTCGCATTACAAAATAGGCAGATCAGTTTTTGCTTGGTCGGATTTAAGTAGACAATCAATTTTCAAACTCATTCTCATGTTGTGACTTGTGACCACCCAAGTTCAACCATCATGAATTATGTATAACATTTTGTCCTGACTGCTTGCCTGTTCATTGTAGCAGTTAGTATGCCACCTTTCTTAAGCTTGACCCTCAAAATCTGATGGCTGACATGTTCTTCACATGCTAAAGTCTCCTGACTTACCTTTCAAGCACAGAATATTACATTTCTCATTCAGGAGCGAGATATTCCCAAATTGATAGACTGTGAAAGAAATCACCTCATAGCAACAAAAAGACCCTCAGTCATTTTGCAGCTTGACAGGATTATACGACTGGCATAGATCCCTTTCAGAATAATAATTTTGGGCACCCTCTGTATAACAAGTGCGGTCCAAGTCCAGTGCTGACGACAGCACTGAGCACCGGGCAACACATAATTTTGAATTGGTTGAAAAATCTTTCGAGACCAATTCCACATGAAATTGCCTTCCCTATACTCTCTAGTTCCTGAAGAACTGGCCTTGGCAGATACATCCTCCCATAACACTGACAGCTTAACTAGAATTATCTTCTGATCTTTGGTTGCCTCCTGTTCAGACTTAAGGTTTTGGAGTGTGTACAATACTTTGAGAACTGCAGCCTCCCTCCCAAATTAACCCTCATCTCTCAGGACCGGGCAGTGTGCAGCAGATCACATTTTGATTTTCTTTTTTGAGGATGGACTGTTATTATATTTCCCCCATTTTTTACGTGCCCGCAAGAAATAAAGGTGCCTCCGCATGGTGGGGCCTGTAGGGTTCCTTGCTTTAGGAATATTTGAACAAAAAAGTTGTCTTGATTGGGACCCCATGTCACTGTTACCATAACCACTGCTCCATAACTATATGGTCTTAACTTTTTTCTGGCCCCTTACCCCTGTGAACAGAGAACAGACAATCCATAAAATTAAGAACATGAAGAGAGTTGAGAAATCATCTTGGGTTATCCTAGGGTCATGGCTGCTCAGGTACTTAAAAAAAAACAAACTTCAAGCTTTGGAATCCTGTAATCATTCCTGCACATCAGAACCAACTCATAGTTTGCTTTGGCTCTTAACATCATAACCACAGTTTCATCATTCTTTTAAGATGACAAAGCTTTGTGTCAAATTGGCAGGCAAAATTTGCTTGAATGTGACACCAATTTTGGGATTGATTTTCTTTTTTAAAGTTACAAGACAGCGTACAACAGTATTGCATATAGCGTTTAGCAACTCGCCCAATCCTGAAGCCATTTAAAACTTGTGGCTTTCCAGTTTCTGTGATATGCTGACTTCAAAACTCAGACTGAAATTTAACTTTTACTAATGACAGGTTGAGCTGGGAATTCAATTTTCAACCATTGACAAGAAAGTTATTTCATTTCCACAAGTGTCTTAAATAAGCTGCTTTCCTCTCAAGATTCATGATGGATAACTAATTGAAAGACAAAGATTTCATGCTGAATCATCCTTAACTGACAAAGATTAATGATATAATGAATTCTCATTCCTGTTCAAAATTACCAAATATGGCTTAACTTCAACATACCTAATCAACAAAAATATTAAAGCCAGATAAAAAAATAGAAATAAATAAATGTAGCCCATAGAATTTGATGCCACACATTAGCTTCTTAAGTTTGCACAGCTTTTCCAGTCTATTTTCAACAATGGGGGTGACATATGCAATCAAAATAAATTAAGACACAATAAATACCAGAAAAGGAATACACTGCTAAACAAGAAATGTGACAATGTACTTTAAAGAGAAAAACAACAAACAAACATATATAATTCTTGCTATGAATAACTTTGGCTTTTGAAATACACATAAAGTAAAAACCAAATAAATGGAACTATAGAAACCACAAATATTCATGAAATGCAGAAATGTATACATTTAGTACTCAGATTTAGAAAGTGCCACCAAATCCATCAAGACCAGGAAACTGTGAATAATACACACTTGTTCTTGCTCCCCAGTTTGGTCTTGTGTCTACCTCTTTCCATTTTAGTGTGTATTTATGTAGTGCATGTATGTATGTATGTATGTAGTTTGCATTTCCCTTTTTTCAATGAGTGTTTGTCCTTTTCCTTTCTCCCTGTTTCTTGCAAGTCAGGTCATAAATTGAGATTTGTATGGTGTGGTAAACTCCTATAGCACGATCAACTGAAAAAAAAAGTGACCAATCATTGTCACCTAATGACACATGGACCCCTCTCCCATAGGCAAGTCATCCCTTACAGGTGAGGCTGTCATCTCTCCCATGCCATTCATTCCTTTCTGGTGGGACTGTCATCTCTGCCATGCCGTTCATCCCTTCTTGGTGGGGCTGTCACCTCTGTTACGCCATTCATCCCTTTCAGGTGGGGCTGTCACCCCCGGCATGCCATTCATCCCTTCTGGGTGGGGCTATCCTCTCCAGAGTAAGCTCCATTATCTCTGTTTCATTCCTGAGTCCAGAATTTGTCGATGCCGACCGGGCTCCTTCCCCCATCGACCCATGCTAGCTGCCGTCACCACTTCCTAGTTCCTGAGACTCCTGAGTGACGTGACACTAGAAACAACCTGGACCCAGCACAGCCCTCCATTCATCTTCCTAGTAAAATAAAATAATTCACCTCCTAACTGTCCTTGTGTTTGGGTCAGACACACCCTCCTGAAACCCATGACTTGTGGACAGAATGAGCAGTTAAGCAAATTTAAAAATAAGTCATGCCAAATATGTTTTTGGACAATTAAATAAATTAATTTCATGGGGAAAGGAAAGTTTTTTTTTTTTAATCAATAAATGCTGTCTAGTGATATGATCAACCTGAATGAAGTGTCTTTCTCACATTAAGGCAATTATGTTAAATGAGGTTGAAGTACTATACTCCATTAGATTCTGTAGTTATGTTTTGAGAGGAAATTTAATAAAAATCTTGGCACAGATGGTTGGAATCACGACATAATAGCAGATGATATGTCATGTTAATCACTGCAGGCTTAACTCAGTGTTAAGTGTTTTTGTTGCTCATGTAAATAATGATAACATACCTGTGGCATTCACAAACAAGCTGTTGTATACACCTGCGTATAACTGTGATGTCATTTCTAGACGGACTGTGTAACTATGGGACCAAGGCAGGCCTATGAATGACATCTCCACCCCATGGAGTGAAACAAAAGCAACTTTAGAATGTGCTGGTATAACTCTCCTGCAATAATCAGACATATTGACCCTCTCAGTAACCGCTTGCAGGCTTTTCTGGTTGCGTTGAATCACAGTCCCCTTCTCTATTCCGAAGAGGTAGGAGAGTGGGTCTGCAGATCTCCAGAATTCCAGGATTCAGTACTGACAATGAGCGAGTGGCGTGTCAGTGGTTGTGAAAGTGTTGTGAGACCTCTTGACTTTTGAGTCCTTCAGCGAGATGTTACCAGGAAGATCATCAGGGCGATGGAGGGGTGTGGCTGATTTATGATATTTTTGGCAGTTTGAATCGCCAGTCAGCTGTCCCTTTTGCCTGGGGGAAGTCGGGGCTGGAGGTAGTATGCGTGAATCCATAGGCTGCACAAATGTCTCTGAATTCAGCTGATGCAAACCGCATGGCATTGTTGCTGATGAAACCGCATGGCATTGTCACTGATGAGTCTCAGCAGTATCCCCGTTCTGACAAACACACATTTGATTCTGCTGATGACTTGTCAGCTTGACACTAAGGGAAGGTAAGCCATCTTGATGAAGTGTGAGTAGTAGCAACAGACTACAATCAGATAGCTTTTCCCTTGCAGCTCTGAGATCCGCTGCCACCATCTGCTAAGGTCCCTCCAGCAAGGGCATGTGTTGTACACTGTTCTATTCTAGCCTCACATGGGGTACCATTGGTGGCGCAATGAGTGGAGCTAGAATTAGGTATTAGTAAATCACAATTTTACTTGCAATTATTGATGATTATTAGTTTTCAATGTTCTTGGAATATCATTAACTCAATGATACCAACCCTCATTCGGGGCACCACCAGCAAAGCTGGAAAATAACTGAGTGGAGCACAGTCTCAAGAAACAGGTATTTATCTAATAAGATTAATTTCTTGATCAGAAATGGGCAAACTTTTTGGCTCAGGGGCCACATTGACTTTTAAAATTTGACAGCACAAGATACATAAAAAGAAAAAACACATTTGTAAACGGTACATATTAGACTCATCTGACATTTGCTTTGAAAAGAAAATCAGCTTCATGTGTGTCAGTATGTTCACAGTGAAGGCTATTTTCAACCTTTTTTGAGCCGCAGCACATTTTTTACATTTACACAATCCTGGGGCAAACCACAAACCAAAATGACACAAAATGAAACTCTAACACAGTACATATAATACATATAGTAAATAATATAATTTTTAATGTATCTATACTTGGTGTTAAACCTGGGGCTGTTTCAATGAACACACAAAGGATATCCTGGCAGTAATGGTAGAAAGACACACACAAAGCTCTTGCTCAAGCTTTACAACCTGGCAGTATTGATGATTCTGCCACATTGTGCGACTTTTTTGATTTAGCTACAAGTTCAGCAACATGGTAGCTAGCTTTGAGGGCTCTCATTTACCTTTGCGGTTTTTCTCCAAAAATTGCTCATTTCTCATAAATTGTACGTAAGTGTACAAATTAGTCCACTGGCTTGTTTTGTACAGAAGGGTGTTTCGTTTGGAGATGGCGTTTAAGCTTGCTTGGCAATTTGGCACTATTGGATAGCTTCTCACCAAACACCAAGCATGACTGAGTCGGTGCCATTGCATCCCCGGCACTGTTCCCTCTAAGCTGCGCATTTGCGCAATCGAGCACTGCTCCAGCATTCTCCGCGCAAAGCAAATCTATGCTGCGCGCAAAATAAAATCTGGGCTGAACTGTACCAGTAATTAAAATAAATGTGTTTATTTATAGTTAAGCTTTGTTGTGTGCAGAGAACACTGCGCGATTGCACCAACGTGCGGCTTAGAGGGAACAGTGAATTTCCCGGTAAAAGTGAATCCAAATGGAGGATAGCTTTCGCTATATTGCTTAGAGCTCCCCGACTTTTCTTTTTTCTTTTGCCCATCTCCATCACTGTCAGTCGCTCATCTTGCTGTGATCCTAAACTGCCACCGTTGCACAGAACTCACTCTTACATTAACCTCTACGTCATCGCGTCACAGATGCAACACTCAACGATCTCTCACGGGATACTAGTGTGCCTCGGCACACTGGTTGATAATCACCGGGCTAAATCACAAACCCGATCTGTGTCATTCAGCTCAGGAAAATTCTCAAGTAGCTCCAAAAATGAAATAATCTCCTCTGTGAGCTCCACATTCTTTGATCCAATCATTCACATCAAGTATGAATTGTGTACCGATATTTGGCGGGCCGGATTAAAAAGGCCAGCAGGCCGGATGTGGCCCACAGGCCGCAGTTTGCCAACCCCTGATCGAGATTGATAAGGCATACGTTCTACCACTGACCCTGTCACACAGTCTTGTCTCAATATTCCCACACAAAATACCAAGAAACCCCTTCTGAAATAGTTACTTGACAATCTGCAACGCAAGTATGTGTAGGACTACATAAATGGCAGTGGCCTCAAAACTATCAAAATGGCTGCAGCTGTGGTCCAAAGGCTACCATGTGACTGGGGCCAGAGGCCACAAAGGAATTAATGGGATGCCAAAAGATAATATCTTGTGTTCCCCCCACCCCAAAAAATAAAATTACATGGAGGTGCTTTTGTGTTAGGAAAAAAGAGGAGAGAGTTAGACGAGCAGCAAGTTAACAAGGTAACAATAGCAATGACATGGGAGTACAATGATTACCCAAGACAACCCCAACACAAAACTGATCAATAACTCATGCTTGCCCAGATGCTAATACTAGTAATACTCTTGTAATGAACTGATCAGGGACCTGATGCTACAGGATGGAAAGGCTGGTTCCGATGACGATCGCGAAAGACCCGCAATGGATTTGTGGTCATCAGCAGGAGTGAGGGCGTACCACCCGGGATGAGACGGCTGGCTGTCTGGAGACGCAGTTGGCTCTCGGTTGGAGTTTCAGGTGCAGTCTGCAGGTCTGGTAGTCGGGTCGAGACGTCAAGTTTGGAACCACGACTTGGATCAGCGGGGAAAAAAAAATGTCTTCGCGCTTATATACAGCCACCTCTTGTACTATAGTGCAGCGTGAGGGTCACTGTTCTACTCTAGCCTCACATGAGGAACCATTTGTGGTGCGGTGAGAAGAGCTAGAATTAGTTATTAATCATAACTAACAATCATTAGTGACGATTATTAGTTATCAATCAAAGTTCTTGGAATATCATTAACTCAAAAACGATACCAACATTTGTCGGGGCACCACCAGCAAAGCTGGAAATAATAAATGAGTCATTTGAGATTGGTTTGCTGATCACTGCTGCTCGGATGCAATCCTCAACAGCCTTCTCTTAATTTGCTTCTGTCCCTTCGCTCAAGGGACTCCTGGGCACTGTAAGACACAATAAGCCCTGGCACTCTGGTGGTGCTCCGTCCAGGTCACACAAATTTATCAGTTGCACCAGTTGTTTGTGATTGGTCTGGTTGATGAGGCTGTCCAAGGCCAGTACATTGTGAATAAACCATTCACAAGTCCACATTGCTGCCGGTCACCCATTCTCAATTTGAAAATAGCACCTGTCACTGCTGTTCCCTCTTAGCCATGCATTTCCAAAATCACGCTCTGCACCAGCATTCTCCACTCACACCAAAGCTGAACTGTAAATAAATTAAACAAATTTATTTTATTTGCAGTTCAGCTTGAATTTATTTTGTGCGCAGCATAGATTTGCTGTGCGGAGAATGCTGGAGCAGTGCGTGATTGCACAAATGCACGGCTTTAGGGAACAGTGCCTGTCAGTGTTAGGGTGTGTGAGCAGAAAGAGACTGGTTTGACTGTGTGGCATTGGGGGACAAAGTAGGCTAAAGTAGGTGCTGCTGCGAAAATGGCTCTGGCTTTCTTGAGTGCCTGCTCCTCGCATTGGTCCCATGTCCACTCGTTTTCTGCCTTAAAGATCTGTGATGGGATGCAGCGTTATAGACAGGCCAGATAGGAACTTTCCCACATAGTTGGTTGAACTCCAACAGTTGTCTCATCTCCCTGACGTTTTTCAGACAAGGCATTTCGGTGAGGGTTCTGCCTTTGCTCTTGTGGCTTTATGCCCTCGGCACCAACAATGTACTTTCAGTAACTTAACTCAGATTTGCCTCTACAACAAGAATTGACAATCCTTATTTAGTAGCATGGCCTGCTGTTCACTGGGAATATGACTGTCATTCTTCCTCTGAGCCTGGCTGTTCTACTATTTCAAATTACACAACAGTCCCCAGAAAGAGCTCGTCACGGTTAACATCACTGGCCACATCTTAACATGCCACCACATTGGTCATCTCAGTCTCACGCATAGTCCTGAAGCGCTCTATTTTTTTGCATTTCTGACATACCTTCGCATGAGCTGGACACATTTCTTTCTTTCTATGGTCTCTGTAGCATCCTGAGCATGTCTCATCTTTTATTCTTTTTCATGTTTGTTTATGCCAAAATGCAGTGTTGAGCTAACTTGTACAGACTTCTCACAAAAGCTTCAACACTTTCCCTGGGCTTTTTGGTGCACTTATGAAAACATGAGCGGATGGTATCACGTTTGGGTATGAAATGGTCATTTAACTTAGCTAACACAGTCTCATAGTCAAACCAAGGTCGCACATCCTCTGCAACCGCTCCTTATAGAAAAGACTCAAAAATGGCTTCTGTGTCATGCGCCACTGCATAGAGAGGGGTGTTCACTTGTGTCTCACCAGACTATTGAGCTTGGTTGCTTCTTGAAAACTTTCAAAGCATAGCTTCCATATTAGCCACTCAGTCAGCTGTGAAAAGTCAAACTGTGCTGGTGGTTGGAATTTTGCCATTCCTATGTAAGTATATCCCATTTCTGACACGTCAGGTTAATCACTGCAGGCTTGCTCACGTAAGTAACAACGATAACATATACGTTTAGCATTCACAGACGTTGCTGTATACACCCACCTAAATATGGGAACCAAGGCAGGCCTATGCATAGACATTCAACACAAACCAAAATTGAAATACAAAATTATCATTGAATTGGGTTTTTTGAAGGAATTTGAATCAGTCTCAGTGCTAAACTTCCAGTTCCAAATGCCACAACTTCGCTGAGTCAAATATGCAGGTTTATTTCTTCAGCTGCTTTGTCCCAGTTTATAACGCATTTTAGATTTAAAAATCGGCACTTGTTGAGGGCCGAAATGGTTCACTGTTTATTGGAAAACTTGGGATGAATTTATTGCACATATTGACCCTGAAACTAAAGCATTTGCTTGTTAAATAAATTCAATCAGTTGCAACAATTTCTCACAGAACCTTCCATGGTATCCAGCATTTCCTGGGTAATTTCTTATGAAAATACTTTTCCACAGCAATGAAATTCCTTCAAAGAAAAATTCAACATTCTTTGTGGTCGCAAGAAAAAAGTACAAAAAGGAAACTTATTTAGCTACGTTTTCTGCTTTCAGATGTTTTCTGGTCTGATCCAGAAACTTGAACCTGATACTGACTAAGCTTATGCATTCTTGCAGATAAACAACATTAAATACATGAAAAATCTGCATTTATTTCTTATGGCTGTATAAGCAACACATGCTCATCCCATTGTGTCAACTATCTTACCATTGACCAGTTGTCCCCACATCCCTTGTGATGAAGGTTCTGAAGAGACTGGGGGTTAGCCAACCTCAGGTCACAGGTGAAGTTGGAGCAGGACCCTCTGCAGTTTACTTATCGGCCCCACTTAGGAGTTGAAGATGCCATCATCTACCTACTACAATGAGCTCGATTGCACCTGAGTGGTGGAGGGGGTAATGTGGGAATCACATTCTTTGACTTCTCCAATGCTTTCAACACCATTCAGCCACAGCCATCAGGTGAGAAGCTACGGTTGATGGGTGTCAACAGCTCAGTGATCTAAATTACTGACTACCTGACGGGCAGGCCATAGTTTGTCCGTCTAGGCAGTGTTCTGTCTGAAGTGGCGGTCAGTGATGCTGGAGCTCCTCAGGGGTCTGTGCTTTTTCCTTTTCTCATCACCTTGTACACCCTGACTTCCAGTACAACACAGTCAGGCTACTTACAGAAATTCTCGGATGACTCTGCTGTTGTAGGAAGTGTACGAGGGGGAGAGGAGGGGGGAGTACAGGACGCTGGTAGACAGATTTGTTGACACGACTGAATGGAACCACTTGAGACTGAATATAAGCAAGATAGGGAGATGGTGATCGACTTCAGGAGGAAGATGGACACACCGGCACAGCCTCTAGAGCGCAGGGGTGAGGTGGTGGAGATGGTTGAGAACTATAGATTCCTTGGCATTGTGATTGACAGCAAACTGGACAAGAGAGCCAACACATAGTCTGTGTACAGGGAAGGAATGAGCAGACTGCACTTACTCAGGAATCACAGATCATTTAATGTATGCAGTAAGATGTTGGAGATCTTATCAGTCTGCCTCCAGTGTCATTTTTTTTGCAGCTGTGTGTTGGGGGTGGATCAGAGCAAGAGGCTCCCACAGACTAGACAGGGTCATAAGGAGAGCTGGCTCTGTGATTGGTTGCAGGACAGAGAACTTTGAGACAGTGGTGGAAAGGCGGACGCTTAAGAAACTGTTTTCCATCCTGGAAAACCCTGACCACCCCCCCCTCTACCTCACACTGGATAGACAGCGGAGCAGCTTCTGCAGTAGACTGTTACAGCTCCCCTGTTGAATGGAAAGATACAAATCTTTCCTACCTCATAACATACCTCCATACAATAACTAACTCTAATCAGTTACTGCGCTACTTCACATTGTGTCTTTGCTTATTATCTATTCCTGAATATTGGTAAATATGGAGAGACTTTTTTCTTACTATGGTTTATACTTTTACACTCCAGAGTTAATTTTTTACGTGTATATTCAGCCTGTCTTGTCCTTGTATGTTTTGCTGCTGTGAAACAAATCTATTTTTTCCCCTAATTTTTTCAACAACCCATTCCCATGCATCACATACTGGCACATCAGGCACCCCTTTCTCATCAGGTGTTGAGTCAGGAATGCAATTTCTCCTTTAGAACACAAACCTGCAAAATTCTAACCCCGCTTAGTAAGAGAGAAATAAAAAGTGTCCACATAGACTGGACGCTCCAGGTCTGTCGAAAAATTATATGAAAGGGGTTCCAATGCGTCGGTTAGTGAAGACTTCAACAATGATGTATTGGGATGAAAATGGGCTGTCATAAGCAGCATTCCCTGAGCAATTCCTCATGCATTTTCTCCCAGATCCTAGATACAAAGACTTGATGGTGGAATGAGGCAGTGCAGGAATACGTACAGAGGAAGCAGTTAGCAAAGAAATGGGACACTGAGGGGACTGAAGAGAACCGACAGGAGTACAAAGAGATGATACAGATAGCAAAAGTAAAAAAAAGGGCATATAATGACTTGTATGCTTGGTTCGATAGTAGAGGGAGAGTTATTTATACAGGTTGGCAAAACACAGAGATAGAAAGGAACCCTGTGGAACGCAGGGACTGGGACCTCAGGATATTTTTAGAGCAGAGGCTCTTCCATTATCCACCAGCCCGAGAGTTCATCCACCACCTGCCGAGGTGGAATGCTAGAACCCGCCTAGCTTGGAGAACTGAACCATAAAACAATGTGAATCCCGTCAGGTTCAGAACCTCCAACTGCAACAAAAAGATATCTTTCCAACCCCAACTGCCCAACCTTTCACAAGTGTAGCTTCACAGTGACCAGACAGCTGGGTCCAAGCTCATACAGGATCCTACTTGCTGCGTGCAGTCTGAAAGCTTATACCTTGCAAGAAATGTGAGTGAGGACTTGGCCTCACTCAGCGACTGGACAATAGAGGACTGCTGCTCAGGTCCAGCGTTATCCAGACCAGTAAAAGTCCAGGATGAGCCTCTGCTTTTCCTCTAACAAGCCCCTTGGTAACACTAGTGCAAAGAACCTGTACCACCTTCACTTTGAAATCTGTGCACTAAACTTTCCTTTCACTCCTTACCAGTTATTTCCCCTAAAGGCGTCAGGCCCTAGGTAGCACCTAAAGGCCTTCACTCTCCAGCTGAGGCCACCGGGTAGGGTGGGAAAAGTGTGGCCACTCCATTGGCCCAGCAGTATAGTTTTGCGCTTTTTCCAGTTCAGTTTGCTGAGCTTGCCCCACACCTCCACACTGGAGACAGTGATTCATGTTGAGGCTGCGGACATGAGGGACATCTGCACAAAGGCATCACCGATGATCTCCCCACTTGCAATCAGCTGGTGGACGAGTGCTTCAGACTTCAGGAAGGACACCACATCTTGATTCATTCTGGACGCTTATGTCAGATTTTTGTGTCCTACATGCTTGCAGACTGCATGCAGTATACCCTCCATGGACACCGTGCTGTCAGGCAGCATAATCCATACAAAGCATATATACGGAAAAAGGCAAGTGGAAAATGGCACATATGGCCCGCAAACACGCTTTAAATCTTTGCTTCTCTCTCGTGCACCAAAAGAAGCGCTGACAGTTGATGTCAGGTGCTGTTTGCTGGCACTTAATTAACACGCCAGAACATTCGTAGTGCATTGTAGGACTTGTAGTATTAATGGCTTGCAACATATCGGCGGGCTAGCTCTAATAGTAATTAAATATTATCATGCTGGCCAAAGATAATCCCTCCGTGGAATGGATTTGGCCCACAGGCCTTCATTTTGACACATGTGATTTAGACCTTTTTCTCAAAATAACATCATGCAAAAAATAAGGCCTATGATAACTTCTGTTATCACTTTTGTGTTGAAGACAGAATGGTTATAAAGATCTACTTCTACTCTTTGCGCTGAATACCAACAATGGGATGACGGGGGCTGGGCTACGTGTGAGAAATAGAGGGATCCCCTAATCACTCTCCCATTCCTTCCTCCGTGTACCCCCCCCAACCCCAGGACTATTTTGCACCTTGCAATATTGTTATTTAAACAAAGTTTAGTAAAATCCATCATGTTGCTGTTGTATTACATACTATATACTATATAGTATGTATATACTATATTTACATACTATTTATACCAGTGGTGGGCTGTGCATTTCACACCTAAGCCTTCAGTGGTGCTCTGAATCAATCCACCCCCCCAATAATTAGTTTATGGCTATAAGAAAAACATTTTATTATGCAGAAATGCAGTATAAAGAGGGGTGCTTCGCAGATAGATAACTCTTTTAGTGTTAGAATTCTCCTGTGGGAGCACATCACATGACGACAAAGGGTATGCCCAACTCTGTACTCTTCCGCTGACACCCCCCGTGCGTAATCAATCGCGGACGCGGCCTGGCACCCCAAGTGCCCAAATTCCAAATGTGAGTAAAACAAGTCCTTATTAGCAAAATAAATCTGACCATTGAGGCACTGGCATAGAATGGCCGCGCCTCCAGAACCTCCTCACCTGCACATCCACTGGACCTGTCTCAGCGGGTCTGCAGAGAGGGTGAACGATCCTCTCGGGGTCACATTCATTCAAGCCCGGGATATCTCTGGCCTGGGATATATCTTAATATCTTATACCTGACATTGAATAAACCATTCTTGCTTGATCAATTCCTGACCATTATGACGTTTTTCCCTGAATGAAATCTGAACACACCAAGACAAAGTCCAGTCCCGTGGCGGGAGCCACAAAATCTGACAGAAGCCACAATAAATGCCTTTATAGCAAACAGCTGCGACACATAAAAAACACCAATAATAACCTTATAAACTTTCAGTATTATTTAGGAAAATAGCAGCATTTCACTCTCCAAAATTCTGATAATTTGTAGACAAAATCCATCCTCCTTCCTTTCCTCAAATAGAGGTCTATTATTCTGTCGTACAGATTATCCATGCGCTTCGTCTCCAAGCACTCCCAATAATACAATTTGCAGTGTACCTCGGAGCCTGTGAGCCAGGGGCACTGGTCATTGTTCATGGCTTGAAAATGTCGGACAAATCGTTTTCCTGGTTGTGACAGGTTCGCTAGCTTAGGACTTACCTGACCTTTCTTTACTATGCCCAGCTTTTCTTCAAAACTCCACTCTACAAAACAGCTTTAACAATATATTAGCAACTAAATCTGTTTCTTCTCCTCCTGCAGCCATTGTGGGTTCATAATATCGATATTGTCAACAAAACAAACACAACTATATTTCTGTTCGCAGCTCGCTAGTACCTTCTCCAGTTGTCCACCCTCTGACTATGCAATCAGAGGGTGTGAATATGCTGACATTGCTGTAGCCTGCTAGAAGGCTTTCATGTCGCCAACTCACAATCTGATTGGTTGAAGCAACACCGTCATCAACACTTATTATTTGCATAAAGGGCTTGCAGAACTGATTGTGCAGGCCCCCCCACAGACAGATTCCTCTGACTTTGACTCTGTCTGGCAACAGATTATGGCTGAAATGTGATTGATTAATATGAAAATGCATGTCTCGAAGCGGCACAACCAGAAGAAAAGCTATGAAAGGAAGTGGACAGACCATTTGGAATTATTTAATAAGTATTCATAGGACTATAAAATATAAAAAAATATAATTAAAATATAATTAATGTTTGTGATTCAGATATCTTTTTTTTTTTTTTTTTTTTTTTTTTTTTTTTTTTTAGGCCAGCAGAGTAGGCCTTGCAGGAATGCAGCCTCAGGGCGGCACTGGCCCGTGTCTCTCCAAGCCTGCCTTGGGGGGGCACGGAGCAGTGTCTCCCTGTGCCGGTCCCAAGCCCGGATAAATGCAGAGGGTTGCGTCAGGAAGGGCATCCGGCGTAAAACTTTTGCCAAAACCAAACATGCGAGTCAACCAAAACTATACCATACCGGATCGGTCGTGGACCGAGTTAACAACGACCGCCATTGGCACTGATGACCTACAGGGTACTAATGGAAATTGGGCTACTGTGGGTCGAAGAACAAGCACAAGAAGAAGAGGAGGAGTGAGTGTTTGGAAGCAGAGAGAGAGGAGGAAAGGAAAGTCTGGGACTGAGAGTCGGGACTTTGAATATTGCTACGATGACAGGAAAAGGTAGAGAGTTGGTCGACATGATGCAGAGAAGGAAGGTGGATATACTGTGTCCAGGAGACCAAGTGGAAAGGTAGTAAGGCTCGAAGCTTAGGAGCAGGCTATAAGTTGTACTATTATGGTACTGACAAGAAGAGAAATGGAGTAGGAGTTATCTTGAAGGAGGAGTTTGTTAGGAATGTCCTAGAGGTGAAAAGAATGTCAGATAGATTTATGAGTCTGAAATTGGAAATTGAAGGTGTGATGTTCATGTTGTTAGTGGCTATGCCCTGCAGGTGGGATGTGAATCTGAAGAGAAGGAGAAGTTCTGGAATGAGTTAGATGAAGTGATGCAGAATATTCCCAGAAATGAGAGAGTGGTCATTGGTGCAGACTTCAATGGACATGTTGGTGAAGGCAATAGAGGGGATGAAGAAGTGATGGGCAGATTTGGTATCCAGGATAGGAATGCAGAGGGACAGATGGTGGTAGATTTTGCCAAAAGGATGGAAATGGCTGTAGTGAACACCTTTTTCCAGAAAAAACAGGAACATAGGGTAACTTATAAGAGCGGAGGTAGGAGCACGCAGGTAGACTACATCTTATATAGACAAGGTAACCTGAAAGAGATCAGTGACTGCAAAGTAGTTAAAGGTGAGAGTGTAGCCAGACAGCATAGGATGGTGGTTTGCAGGATGACTCTGGTGACAAGGAAGATGAAGAGGACAAAGGCAGAGCAGAGGACAAAGTGGTGGAAGCTGAAAAGGGAGGAGTGTTGCATGGTTTTCAGGGAGGAGTTGAGAAAGGGTCTGGGTGATCAGGGTGAGCTTCCAGATGACTGGACAACAACAGCTAGTGTTATCAGGGAGACAGGTAGAAGAGTACTTGGTGTGTCATCTGGAAGGAAAGTAGATAAGGAGACTTGGTGGTGGAATGAGAAAGTGCAGGAGTATATACAGAGAAAGAGGTTAGCAAAGAAGTGGGATACTGAGAGGACTGAAGAGAACAGACAGGAGTTCAGGGAGATGCGGCGAAAGGTAAAGATAGAGGTAGCAAAGGCAAAACAAAGGGCGTACGATGACTTGTATGCTCGGTTGGATAGTAAGGAGGATGAGAATGATCTATACAGGTTGGCGAAACAGAGAGATAAAGATGGAAAGGATGAACAACAGGTCGGGGTGATTAAGGACAGAGAGGGAAATGTATTGACAGATGCTAGAAAAGTGATGGGAGGATGGAAAGAGTACTTTGAAGAGCTGATAAATGTGGAAAATGAAAGAGAGGCAAGGGTAGAAGAGGGGACTATTGTAGACCACAAAGTAGCACAAATTAGTAAAAGTGAAGTGAGGAACGCATTGAAGAGGATGAAGAGTGGAAAAGCAGTTGGTCGTGATGATATACCTGTGGAGGTGTGGAAGTGTCTAGGAGAGGCAGCGGTAGATTTTCTGACTGGATTATTCAACAGGATCTTAGAGAGTGAGAAGATGCCTGAAGAATGGAGACAAAGTGTGATGGTGCCTATTTTTAAGAATAAAGGGGATGTGCAGAATTGTGGCAACTATAGAGGGATAAAGTCGATGAGCCATACAATGAAGTTATGGGAAAGAGTAGTGGAAACTAGACTGAGAGCAGAGGTCAGCATTTGTGAACAGCAGTATGGCTTCATGCCTAGGAAGAGTACTACAGATGCAGTATTTGCGTTGAGAATGCTAATAGAAAAGTACAGAGAAGGTCAGAGGGAGTTGCATTGCATTGCGCATTGCTACAGGGAGTGGAGATCAAGAAGCTGGAGGATTTCAGGTACCTAGGGTCAACAGTCCAGAGCAACGGAGAGTGTGGAAAAGAGGTGAAGGGACGGGTCCAAGCAGGTTGGAATGGGTGGAGAAAAGTGTCAGGGGTACTATGTGATAGAAGTTTTTCAGCCAGAATAAAAGGAAAGGTGTACAAGACAGTGGTGAGACCAGCGATGATGTATGGACAAGAAGCTGTTACAATGACCAAAAGACAGCAGGCAGAACTAGAGGTTGCAGAGATGAAGATGTTGAGGTTCTCTTTAGGAGTGACCAGGATGGATAGGATCAGGAATGAGTCCATCAGAGGAACAGCACATGTTAGATGTTTTGGAGAGAAGGTTAGAGAAGCAAGACTGAGATGGTTCGGTCATGTATAGAGGAGGGATAGAGAATATATTGGTAGACGGATGCTGGTATTGGAGCTGCCAGGCAAGAGGTCTTGAGGAAGACCAAAGAGAAGATTTATGAACATAGTGAGAGAGGATATGAAGGTAGTTGGTTTGAGAGAGGAGGATACAGAGAATAGGGTTAGATGGAGAAAGTTGACTCGCTGTGGCGACCCCTGAAAAGAAAAGCCGAAAGAAGAAGAAGAAGAAGAAGAAGAGAAGGCCTTGCAGGCCCTGATGGCCCACCACTGCTATATACTGACTGCTTTGCACTGAACTAGACTCAAACTTCTGCCGCTATTCTCCCAAATACACAATACTTATACATAGATTATAGTTATATTCTGTTTGTTTGTTTGTTTATTTATTTATTTATTTTGGATTTATTTTTTATTTTTTATGGCTTTAAATCCACTGCATTTTCTCACTCACTATCATCATGCTGCTATTTTATGGTATTAATTACTGACTATTTTTTGCACTGAAGTGAGCAGAAACCTCTGCTGCTACCCACTACATTCATATTACATATATTAATACATTTTAGTTTTTATGCTGCTGGCTCTCCATCATCCTTTGTATCTGCATGCACTTCATGTTTTATAGTTTAATATTTACTGTGCACTTTGCTGTTTAATGTGCACTTTATTATTTTAATAATGTCATCTCACTGTGGGGTAGTGAGAAACATCTTCTCAATTCCCCTGTAGGTCTAGAACATGTGGAGAAATTGACTATAAAGCTGACTTTGACTTTGACTCCCCGTGGACTCTGGCTGACCTTCACATTATCAATAGACTCGATGAAGAACATAGCCCTGCTGGATTTTAACCATAAGTTTTCTCTGCTTCCCTTTCAAAACCAATTTCTCCATTAACTGTTTCAATGAGCCCCTATACGCACTCAAGCTCCAAAAACATTGTTGCTCATTTGCAGCAGCTGGAGGCTAGGCACAGCAGTCCCCATGAGGGGCAAGATGCTGCCTAAAATATCATTCAGACTGTGAAATGGGACTGATATAGAGATGAGATGTTCTGGTCGTACTTGTAGTTTTTGAACTAGCCATCCTTTTGGTTTATAGGCGAGAAAGTCACACAAGATCAATTATTTCCACCCTTGGGTAAAAATAAGCATTTCTGGTGGGTATTCAAAGTGTTCCATGATTCATTGACAGGAACTTTTTAAAGCTCATTAATATTCAGTTTCAAGACCCTTGAATCAAGCCATTCTCATAAAAAGTTTCCTATGATAAGACGGTTTCTCGAACAAGTTCCCCATAGTTACAGTACATTTGTAAAACCAGGGCTGATTGAAGAACTGACAAGAAGGAAAGACATGTTGTCAATCAGGAAAGGTTCAAATAATAAGGTGCAATTCAATATCAAGGCAATACAGAATGGTAAACAAAACAAAAAAATCAACTTGCTGTGAAGTTGACTTTACACAGTGACTCCTTCACACAACTTAGGTTTGCGTGAGAAATTTCTGCACAAATAATAAATAAGGCACATTATTTAGAACATCAATAACACATTGAACTCAATAGTTTATTTTAATAAGTTCAATATTAATATTAATATTAATATTAATATCAACATTAACATTAACATTAACATTAACATTAGTATATACAATTGTTGGTCTGTCTACAGCAGGGGTGTCAAACTAATTTCTCATCGCGGGCCACATACGGCCTAGGTAGATGTCAAGTGGGCCGGACCATTAAAATAATGCATACTCAGCAATAAATAACCAAAATATCATGTCTTTCCTCTGTTTTGGTGGAAAGAAGTACAAGGACATAAGGAAAATTTTGGAATTTAATGAACAATCCTTTTACAAAACATTTCATGAAACACCTCATATTTCCCTTGACAAAAGTGCAATTTACTTCTATCATTCACATGTTTGCATTGCAATCATGTGATCATGCGATCCCACTGATCTTGCAAAGGCACAAAACTTTAATAAGTAATTGGTATTGAAAAATATAGTAATGCACTTTAAGATTAAACGAGACATATAAAGAAAGAGATTTTCAAACTATTTACACATGTCCATATAAAATCTAAATTGAATCCCTGCCTTCACCCTCCAAACTAAAAAGAGTGCTATCAAATGTGTAAGGAAGAAAGTATTTACCTGTCCTGTAAATGTGTAAACTTCATACATGAAACATAAATACACATACAACACATTCTGAAAACGCATGGAGTTGCATGAACAGTAGAATTCCACCATGCTTGTTTGTCGTGAAGCTGGTGACTAACGTTAAATTGCACATTTTCGCTAACAATTAGCTAGCTGGCTTTTGCAGCTGAGTCACTGATTTCTTGGCTACGGGTGAAAGTGGACCGCTGTTTCCTCAGACCCGCCAGCAATTCGTTGATCTTATCTCTTCTCAGTTGTCTTTGCAAGCTGTCATATTTTTTGCTGTGATGAGTCTCGTAGTGGCGCTGTATGTTAATATTCCTTAAATACCGAAACTTGTTGCAAACACGCCATGCACAAAGGTTTCCCATGCGTCTCCGTAAATAAATAGGACGGAGTCAAATTTTCTTTGAAAATTCGACACTCTTTAACTACTTGTCTCTGTTTTGATAACGACATTTTGGCTAATGAGGGAGTAGCGGGGAGGTAAAACCAGGGTAGAAACAACGTCATAACAAGCAGCAGGTGGTACATTGATAACGTCTGCTGATTGTCCGTCTCAGTGATGCGGATTGTCGTCTACTCTGACCAAAATAGTGCGCCCCTAGCGGAAAATTCTTGAATTGCATTTAATTAAAAAAATTAAATCCTTGTCTTTTATGCATTTTTTCACTTTCAAATTATCCTGCGGGCTCGGTCGAACCCCCTTGCGGGCCGCTTCCGGCCCGCGGGCCATATGTTTGACACCCCTGGTCTACAGTGTTTTCATTCAAATTGATAAGAATTGTTGGGTTGACATCCATTATGGTAGATGATGATAGTAAAGCATCAATGGAAGGTTGATATACAGGTATTTATCATCTAAACTTTAATGCTACTAAAGTTACATAAGGGTTTGACAGTGAAATATAGCTTTCATGTTGTCATTTCACGTGAGTCAGAAATATAGTTATTTCAGCAATTAACTCAACAGTCATTTTTCCAGTTTGAGAGCATATCTTACTTGCGATGAACTCTTGTTTCTTTTTTGAGCCCAGACATACATGCATTGTAGGTCTGATACATTTCCTGCTTTGGTTTGAGCTCCTTTCCTCTCTCAGACTGCCCATGCGTTTTTTTTTTTTTTTTTGGTGAATATTAAGAACCAATGAAATGCTGTTGTTTGGGTTGATCAGGGGAATGGTTACTTCTTGAGAGTGAATTTCTTTACCTGTCATAATGTCCTGACTGACGTGGTGCATGCCTTGATTGTGTTTACTTCTGTTGCTTTCTTGACTTCAGGAACCGGTGTGACCCTGTGTAAAGAATAAATAATATAGACTATGAATGACTGCTCCCGGTCAGTTTGCCTGATTTGCTTCCAATATTTGTTCCTAACCTCAAAGATCGTTGATACTGACCTATTTCAAAAGTTTAGAATGTTCATCAAAATGTGTGGAGGGGTTGAAGCGGTGCAATATAAAGTTTAACCTTGGTGGTGAGAGGCCAAAACAAAACATAAACAAAATCAAAATTCTCATTTGGGAATCCCTACTTCAACATTGGTGGGACTGCAGCAGAGCATTTTTTGGCCAAGAATGGAAAATCTGCTTTGTCACAACAAATGGTGTCTCTAAAATCAATTAATGGATTTCCACCGATATTAACTGTCAGGTTTCCTTGATGTCAAGGGTATTGTCTGCTCTTGTCCCTCCAACAAGACCCTTGATGAATTAGTGGTGATGACAGTTTAATTATAAAACACTTTAATCTCCTCTCTGAATCTCTCTCTATTAGAGTACATTATTTCTCTTTGAATCTGGCTATCAAATAAAACCATTTGTTTGCTAGACCTTTAAATGATAAAGGCATAAGCCTTGACCATTAATCAATGTCTCAAATGAAGAAAATTAGCCATGTGACTTTAGAGGCTTCTACTTATGAGCCCTTAAACAGGAGCGTATGACAATGGACTTGTCACTAATCTGAACGTTAACTCACCTCAGATCACATCAAAGGCAGCAAAAGGCTAATGTTATTTACATGTTTGATCATAATAATGATAGAATTGAGGCTTGACAAATCTTTTATACCACATGCGCCTTGTCTGCATGTGTAAACTTGTTGTGGTGTGTTCTTGTAGATAAGCTCAGAGCTTAGGGGAGATTGCAAAATACATCCCTCTCTATTCATCAGAGGAGTTCTCTCTATTCCACACAAACAAAGATTGTTTGTAAGAAAATGGAGGAGTCCTTGTGTGTTTTTCTATAACAAAGGATAGTTCTTTTGAAGAGATGTTCTAATTTTTACATTTTTTTAGGATGATTGCAATCAAACATGGCAGTTGATGAGGTGGATGTGAGATTTGAGTATGAAAATGTTACTTTAGTGGATGGAGGACCCAGTTTTCCCTTGCCCGGACGCAGGTCACCAGGGCCCTCCCCTAGAGCCGAGGGCTCTGTGGTGAGCACCTGGTGGCCAGGCCTTCACCCATGGAGCTTGGCACCGCCTGAAGGAATGACATGGGTCCCTCTGTGCTCACCACACACAGGAAGGGCCAAGGGGGTTGGGTGCACTGTGAGCCGAGCAGTAGCTAAAGCTGGGCACAGAAGCTGGCTCTTGGAACATGGAATGACTACTCACTGGCAGGGAAGAAGCCCAAGCTGGTGCCGTGTCCTGGCCGTGGAACTGTGGACCAGCCCTATTACCCTCGGCACAGACCTTGAGGGGGGCATGGGAGTTTGCCCAACCAGTCTACATGTGTTTAGTGGATCTGGAGAAGGCATTCGACCATGTCTCGTGGGCAATCATCTTGGGGTGCTCTGGGAGTATGGGGTACCAATCCCTATCATAGGGCTGTCCGGTTCCTTGTATGATTGCGTTGGAGCTTGGTTCGCACTGCCCATTGTAAGTCGCGACCCGACTACAGATAAGCGTGGGAAGATGGATGGATGGATGGATGGATGGATGGATGGATGGATGGATGGATGGATGGAGGGATGGATGGTAAGCATGATGGCAATCTCAAGTTAAACATTGTGAATGAGCTTGATTCAATGAAAGACTAGTTACATTTCCTGGTGATTGCATTGCTTCTAATGGTGAGGTCTTGAGCCATGGTTGCCAGGCAGTGGAAGATTGAAAGAACCAATACAAGGCGATATGAAGAATGAAGGAGAGGATCCAGGCAGGAGCTTCCTTAGAAGATAAGTCAGCATACCACAGCTTCTCCAGTTCAAAGGCTTCATCAATGGCGTCCTTCCACAGCACCATCAGCTCATGATGTAAGCAAGTTGGCGGGATTCAGACCAAAGGATGTGGTCACAATGTTGTTGTTGTGATATTGGGGGTAAGATGACCCTTGAGACTAGGTAAGGTTCAATCTGCCATTCCCTAGCTACATTCAGAGAGCCCAGATCTTGGGTTTAGGAGCTGCTCCTCCATTTGTCCTACTCCCAGAAAATTGCTCATCAGTGCTGGCACATATCCTGATTGGCAAGTGGTTGGGTGTTAATGGACACCCTTTTGCGCTATAGCTTTTTGACTAGACACCGGAGTAATTTGTTGTGTCTCCATGTATACCCACCTTGAGTGAGGCTGGTTCTGCAGCCAACCAAGATGTGCTTGAGGGTATCTCAGACTGTACACAGTGGGCAAGATAGGTCCTTTCCAACTCATACTGACTTAAGCCTAATTATCTTCTCCCATTGCAGACACAGAATGCATAGATAGAATGAGACAGGATTCAACAGTGTGCCAAGGAAAAATTACCCTAACACACACAGTGATGACAGACCAGTGACCTTGACATTGCACGGCATAAAGTCACTGGAGCGGTTTGTCCTGAGGCACCTTTGCTCAGTTGCCATCATCTTCCCGCTGAACAGAGCTTACCCCCAGCTTGAGGAGGCAGGCAGCATGTTGAGAGTTATGTTCTTTGACTTTTCCAGTACTTTGAACACCATTAGACCAGACTTACTCAGGAGTAAGCTGCTAGACATGCAGGTGGATGCTCCACTAGTAGCCTGGATTACTGACAACTTCACAGGCTGCCCATTGTATGTGAGGCTGCAGAACAATGACACGATTGTGGGCAGCACAGGGGCACCACAGGGAACGGTCCTGACTCTTTCTGTTCACATCTCTGACATCAGCTTCTGCTCACAGTCCTGCCACCTGCAGAAGTTCTCAGAAGATTGCCATTGTGGGCTGTAACAGCAGAGGGTAGGAGGCTGAGCACAGGAGTGTGGAGGACAGATTTTTGGACTAGTGTGGACTAAACCACCTGCAACTCAACAGAATGGAGATGAAGGAGTTGGTGGTGGACTTAAGGAAACGGAGGACCTGTCCAAATCCCAACAACATCAATGAGGTGGATGTTGTAGACGAGTAAAAGTACCTGGGCAGCCATATAGACAATAAACTAGACTGGACTAAAAATACAGATGCTGTGCACAAGAAAGGTCAGGGACGCCTGTTTTTTCTCAGGAGACTCAGGTCTTTCAACGTCTGCAGAGCCATGCTGCAGTTGTTGTATCACATGGTGGTGTCCAGTGTCATCTTCTATGCTGTGGCGTGCTGGGGCAGAAGGCTGAAAGCAGCCCACACAAATAGACTTTTAATAAACTCATGAGGACGTCTGGCTCCATCCTGGGAGTTGAATTGGACTCATTAGTGGAGTTGTCTAAGAGGAGGATGCAGAGGAACCTGCTCTGTATCACTGTCAATGCCTTTCGCCTCTAACATCTATGCTGTAACAGCTACTCTCGAGTTCACAAGAGGTGGCTGTACATGGACAATTTTTCCCGCTGATCCGGACCATGGTCATAAGCTCGACATTCCGGCTACCAGACCTGCAGACTACACCCAAAGATCTCTGTGAGCCAACCGTGTCTCCAGATCGCCAGCCGCCTCTTGTCCCCAGTGGTGCACCCAGAAGACACTTCACTCGTCGACGTCCACAAATCCATTGCAGGTCTGACGCAATCGCCATCATAACCGGCCCTTCCATCCTGGAACATCACATCACATCCCTGATCAGCTTATTACAAGAGCCTTGTATTAGCATCTGGGCAAGCATGGGTTATTGATCAGTTTTGTGGTTGGATTGTAACTGCTCTTTTCCTGTCATGCCTTTGGTAATCACTTTATTCCCATTGCATTACTATTATTACCTTTTTAACTTTCTGCTCGTCTAACTCTCTCCTTTCCTTTTTTTTCTTAACACAAACACACCTTCACATAATTTTTACACAGGACATGCTAAAATCCCAAGCCACGATTGTAGTACATTATGTTTACCTCACTGTATAAGTCCCATATCATGTGATGGCTGCCCAGGCCAGGGGGCCGGGTTGAGAATTTCCCCTGCACTATTGATCATACAATAATAAGAAGGGCAGCGGGGTTTTCGCTCCACCCACTATGTTTTGTATGCATCAAGGATTGCATTACTTCATACTTCTCCACTTACATCCCCCGTGCGTAACCGTTCATGCGCATCCACAGCTTTGTCCAGGGTGCGGGCCCCCGAGGCCCCGACACCCCAAGTGCCCAAATTCCAAGAGTGTGAAAAACAAGACCTAATAAACCCGACCTTTGGGTCAAAGGAATAAGATGAGTGTGCCCCCCTGGCCAGAACCTCCTCATCTACACATTTGACTGGATGTGTCTCAGTGGGTGTCTAGAGAGGGTCAATGATCCTCTTGGGTTGATATTCATACTGGCCCTGGAATTCTCGTAAGTGTATTTCCTGACTTTGAATAAACCATTCTTGCTTGATTAGTTCCTGGCCATTGTGACATCTTTCCTTGAATGAGATCTGAACACACCGGGATAACAAAGTCCGGTCCCATGGCAGGAGCCACAAAAACAGACAATTATCTATTGGTGTTTCATCCATTCCTTTGTGCCTTCTGACCCCGTTCATGGGGCAGCACCAGGTCATAGCCTCAGACTACAACCGCCGCCAGTTTGGTAGTTCTGCAGTCAGACCGCCATTTTGATAGGTTTCTGAGGCTGCCGTCATTTATGTAGTCCCTCAACACCAGAATCTCAGATTGTTAAATAAACTTCATCATATCTCAAAAGGGGAGTTTCTTGGTATTTTGTGTGCGAATGTTGTGACAAGACTGTGTGACAGGGTCAGTGCTTGGACTTGCGCCTTGTTAATCTAAAATATCATTATTGTTAAATATTGATATTTTAGGTAAACCTATTTCTTGGGACTGTGTTCCACTCACCATTTATTGTTTTCCATCTTTGCTAGTGGTGCCCCGAGCAAGGGTTGGTATCATTATTGAGTTAATGATATTCAAAGAACTTTGATTGATAATAATCATGACTGATAATTGTTAGTTATTATTACTAACCAATTCTAGATCCACTCAAAACGCCACAAATGGTAACCCATGCGAGGCCAGAGTAGAACAGTGCACAGTAGCCCTATAGGCAAATTGGAGAGAATCAACCAGGGGTTCATTTTATGATTCTCTCCAAGGCCTTCATCACTAGAGAGGGAAGAGCCACTGGCCTGAGGTTGTTCAGGACCCTAGGAGTCCCCTTTTTTGTGATGGGAATCACTGTTTAGTGTTTATACATCTGGAGCACTGTGCTGCAGGACAGGGATTTATGAAAAAGGAGATGGAACACCCCAGCTGCTTGGCACAGTGCTTGAGGGCATGTCCACAGATCCCATCTGGACCAGGTGCTGTAGAGACCCTAGTTTTCCTAAGTACTACCTCCTCGGAGTCGAAGACCAGGGCGGGGCAGACTGGTTTGAGAGTGGAGACTAAGATGTCTATCTGAGATCATGTTGCACTCTCAAAACGGGTGACGGAGGAGTTGAGGTCGTTGGGGAGTGATGTTGTGTTACTTCCTGGGATTCGAATGGGTGAACGACTGGGGGAAGCAGTGTTCACTGAGGTCATATTTTTGATCCCCTGCCAAGCTGAGCGGAGGACAGAAAAGATTTCACTGGATTCATTGGTGGTTCTCTCAATTCCCACTACCCTGTTTGATTATCTCCATTGCCATGACGAATGCTAGGGGGTAAATGGTACAACTTGCTATGGTACAAATTTCCAGGTGCTGCCAGGCAGTGGTGTTGTTCTCAGCTGTTATGCAAAACTGGAAGTCCTGGAAGTAGCTCTTGACCTGATCCTCGACATGTTCAGGTTCACCAAAGTAGTTAAAAGTCCTCCACAAGATCTCATGGGGGACCAACTTAAAAGTATGGGTTAGGTATAAGAAACATGAAGGTTTCTTTGTTTCATCTTGGCAGTCTTAATATGGTGCCAGATGACATTGGCATGCTCCAGACATCCTGAGAAGCCCCGGATACCGGCCTTCTGCACGGATGTGTCAACAAAGTTATTTCTCTGCCAGAATGTAGATAGCCCTTAGGCAATGACACTAAAGTGGGAGAGGTGAGTGGAGAGTTTTGGAGGGCTGTGGCAGTAAGGTGATGGATGTTGATCAGAACCAGCTGAGTAAGGATGGAGAGGTAACAGAGGTCAATGAAAAATGAGGGACTGAGACCTATGACACCAATAAAGACAGCAAACAGATTAACCAAAACACTGACAGCTGAGAAGAAGGAACAAGAAACTTCAACGACTTCACAGTCAAAACAGAGGAGGAGCAATCGAAAGCTAGTGCTGCCTGTTATCAGGACCGGCAATCAGGCGGCAGGGACACACATGGGCGAAGACAGCAGTGACAGTGAAAACTGCTGTTCCAACTTCAGAGATGTATCCTTCCCAAACACATAATTGATCAGCCAGGAAAACATTTCCCTTGTGACTCTGCTGAAGAGCTATCATCAGCAGTCTAAATGCATGAAAGGTGTTGAATTAGAGCGCTTCTTTCTGGACCTATCCTGTTTTTATCATTCAGTGAGGCACTATGCTGAATACAAAACAGTTTTCTGTTTTCACTGACCAAGAAGTGTACAGATTAAAAAAAACAGTAATATCCAAAGTCAGAAGACAGATATAGACTGTGTGCACAATTTTTAGGCAAGTGATTATTTTGACCATATCATTTCATCCATCATTTCCAACTCCAAGCTGTAATAACTTGAAAGCTTTGGATTTAACCCTTGTGTTGTCTTGCGGGTCAAAAGTGACCCACTACCATGTTTAGCTGTAGAAAAAAACGCCTTAACCCATTTGTTTCCAACTTGAAATTTTATGACTTTTCCCAAAGAGACCCCATAATTGGAAAAAGTGATACTTCTTTTTTGTTTATGTTTCCATGTGGGCTGTACACCACTAGGGTACAAAGATTGGGTCGAATACAATGTTAAGATTGCAGGGGGGTTAATACATATCAAGTGATGTGTATTTCTGTTACAAGGGAGGGTGTGGTCTAAGGAGATCAACACCCTGTGCATAATTATTGGGCAGATTTTTTTTCTCAGGCAAAGTGGGCAAAAAAAAAAAGTGATTTCACTGACTCTGAAAAGTCAAAAGCTGTAAAATGTCTTTCAGAGAGATGCGGCACTCTTGAACTATCCAAAATATTGGGGTGTTATCACAGAACCATCAATTTTTTTTAGGCAAATAGTCAAAAGGGCTGCAAGAAACGTGTTGAAGAAAAGATGCAAATTAACAACCGAAGATTTGAGAAGTATCAAACATGAAGCAACCAAGAACCTATTATCCTTCAGTGCTGCCATATTCCACAACTGCAACCTACCTGGATTGTCAAGGCGTACGAGATGTTCAGTTCTAAGAGACATGGTCAAGGTAAGAATTGCTGAAAACCAAGCACCTCTGAACAATACACATAATTTGAAATGTCAAGAATGGGCCAAAAAATATCTGAACACAGATTTTTCAAAGGTTTTGTTGATTGATGAGATGAGAGTGACTCTTCACAGACCAGACGGATGGGCCTGTGGTTGGATCAGCAACAGACACAGAGTGTTACTTCGACTCCGATGCTAGCGAGTTGGGGTACTGGTATGGGCAGGTGTTAAAGATGAGCTTGTTGGAACGTTTCGGGTTGAAAACAGTCAGAATAAACTCTGAGACCAACTGCCAATTTTTAGAAGACCCTTTCTTCAAGCAGTGGTACGGGAAGAAAGTCTGCATCTTTCAAGAAGACTGATTTTTATTCAAGACAACACTCCATCACATGCCCTACCTCTCTGAACAGTGTCTGAGAGGATATGGTTGCACCTGCACAAAAATTTGATTCTGACCAGATCAAGAAACTGACTGACTCTATGAATGTAAGGCTTGCGACCCTTATCGGAAAGAAGGGTGGCTATATTGGTCACCTTTTTCTAACACTTCAGAAATGTCAATTTGTAAATGGAGTTTGTTCTCATTTCAACAGATTTGCCCATCTCACTTGTTCGTTCACCTTTTAGTTGCATAATAATTCTGCATGCTAATAGTTGGCTAATAATGGTCAAACATCACTTTTATTAGAATGTTTAGGTTAAAGGACTTTGGATTGACCTTTTTGGATTGACCAAGAGCACGGTTGTTGTACAATAACAAATTAATCCTCAAAAATACATCTCGCCTAATAACTGTGCACCGAGTGTATTTAGTGTTGGACATGAGCCCCGTCATCACTATTTCTTACTGCCTGGTTTTTAGTACAGCTCTTAAAACCAGTCATCTTCCATGGCCACTTTAACACCAGAATGTTAAATCTTAACATTCCCAGAGGCAAGGAAAAGTACTTTTACTTATGAAACCTGTTGTTCAGGCACTCAAGGTGATGAAGGCAGTAGGGTGGACGGGTGTCATGAAGGGAGAGGACACCAAATTTGGGGAGCATGTGGTTCCGGGAAGGTGCCTGGTGGTCAAAGCTACTTTTGACCTCTTCTTGTCCTGGCAACTGGACTTGATTTCCTTCAATTCAAGGTGGTTCACCCCTCATCTGAAAAGCTTCTTCAGTTCTGGGCTAACTTTTACCATTGTCTTAATCAATATCTACGTCCCTAACAGAAGTGTAGAGGTGTTTTTTTTTTTTTAAAGAGCCGGTGAGAAGTCAAGACTGCAGATCATGTTAATACATTTTCTTAGGGGTGATTTTAATAGCACATAGAACAAACTTTTAGATCATAACCATACAGAGTATCATCAGCGTCTCAGCACACTCTGAGGTGGCTGATACCTTTCCAAGGCCAGGTGGATGAAAGGAGAGGGATGCAGACAACACACATTGTCCCATGCATACAAGTGCAAAATCTCCCTTGCCCATATTTTATTGAACACATTTTAAAATCTTAAACTTGCAAGGTTTTACCTGTGGGTTTAAATGACCATACCTTGCTTTTAGGTAAGGTCTTTCTCAGAAGAATCCCACCTACAAGTGCAAAGTAGCATTTCAATATGGTTTTGACACATGATCAAAGGTTTAAGGACATGCTAAATTATTTCTGGATTGGTTATAGACAAAGATGATTTTACCTATTTAAGCAATGATGGGACCATGAGAAGGTTTGATCAGACTGCTGTGTCAAAAGCACACTCAAAATGTCACACATGCCATCACTCCATCAATCGAGGATCTAGGGACTGACTTTGTGGAATGAGAATGAATGAGTGAGTCCACTGAAAATTGAGGGCACACTGAGGCCTGGGCTAACCTGCTGGTCATAAAAGGACAGGGTAGACTGGTCAGGTCCTGTATCCAGCGTATTGCAGAGATGGAAGCCCCCTCCAGCTGCTTCTTTTGGTTGGACAGGAAACAGAGGCAGAGGAAACAGATCCACTTCCTGCTGTTTGACACAGGGAAGGAGCTGAGTGAACTGGGCTTGATTAAAAAGAGGACAGTCGAGTTGTGCTCCTAACTTTACTCCAGTGAGTCTACTGAAAGTAAGACTTGACTTTAGAAATTGAATTTATACTGGGATATTTTAGCCGATGTTCACTGCAGCTGTCATGCAGGAGGGCCACCATCGCTGAGTCTGCGGCTGGTGTGCACTCGTCAAACGCATGCCCTCTGTTAGCTGAACCCTGACGCATAATGAGAACTAACTTACTGAAAAAGTACAAAAATAAAACCTAACAGGAGGACACAACGATGAACAATGTAAACAACATGGAGCACTGTGCAGAACTGTCTCCACACTACAGCGTCACAATGCCTACAGCTTATTAGTCTGTTTGTGTAAGTGTTCGTGCATGAGGCTTGTTTGCAGCTCAGTTACAAATTTGATTGAAACCTCTGTTTGTAGGCTGATTTGTTTGTGATCAGGGGTGTTCATAAGCCGAGGTTCTACCGTAGTTCTTAAAACCATAAAATCTTAGTGTGTGGAGCCAGTCTTGACGTGAGCTGCTGCTCCACACCGGAACTGATGGTAGCGCTGTGCAGCACAAAGACTGTGATTTCAAAACAGCTGGAGGATACAGCTTGAACATTGACATTAATGCTAAGGCGATAGGCTCTCTGCTAGGGATTCAATGTAACCGGATGGTAGGAAGAAGCTGTGGAACTGTGGAACAGAAACTGTCTGCAAAAGAAAAGGGACTCCTCCTGTGCAGGGCACTATTGCAACAAACGTGTTTCCAATTTAAAAAAGTGTCCTTTCTGTGAGCTGTGTGAAAATGTATTTCATGGTTTTACTGGATTTAAGAGACTCGCTGATTTTTTTTAGACTCCTAATGGATGTTTTTAATCTCTTTGGCATCACTTTCTCTGTATCCCGATTTTATTTGCAGTGTTGTGGCGGACACAAAGGGGTGTGGTCTCTCACCCCATGGGACTTGGGGTCGAGGGGCGTGATTAAGCCGGGAGTATATAGATGATCCCGGATGTTCAAGTTCCAGTTTGTAATGTGTTGGTGTTTCAATAAACGTTAAAATTCCTGCAACGCCTCCGCCATCGTTCATCGCTCGAAACACCACAGTGTCAAATATACAAAGACAACTAATTTAAAAGGCAACTTTAAAACTTATTAATTGGGAAAGCTACACTGGCTATTTATTTCACTCAGAGGGGCAGGTTGTATTCTGGGCCTAAACTGGACTCTGTTGCCTTGTGAAGCAACATGAAAGCAAGGATGAAGTTGGAGACATTGTGCCTCTGATTGACTCATTCCTGATCTAATCAGTCCTCGTCACGCCCAAAGAAAACCCAAACATCATCATCTCTACTACCTCCAACTCTGCTCCCTTTCTTTTCTTCAATACCACTGTTTCTAAACCATATAACATTGCTTGTCTCCCCACTGTCTCGTATACCTGTCTTTCCATCACTAATAGACATGCGCCCCGTGCATGGAGCCATTTGCAGTTGCACCTGCTCGTTTTCTCACTTTTTCTTGTTTTTTATCACCCTTTTAACTGGTTTGTTCATTTTGTTCACTAACTTGTTTAAGCTGTTACCGCTCTGAAATGTTGGTGGAGTGAGTTTTTTTCTTGTTATTCGGCGCAAATGCACTTTTTTACTCTGGCGGGCTCTACAACCACATCGCTGCTTTGTTTACATGAGGGATCAGCTGATTGTCCTGAAGCTGGCTGATATTGTGACCAGATCTGCTGACATTCTTGAGGAGATCTGGAGAAGAACACAGAAGAATCAGCAGAGGAGAGCAACAAGGAGGGGACAACAGAGGCTAATGGAGAAAAGGATATATAAGCTGTGTCTGCTCCATCACCATGGGCAAAGTGAGGTTGCCTGCTAACATAATGGAGGAGCTAACAACATTAGCCAGGAGTCAGACGGAATACTGGGAGTGCCGTCAAATGTGTTTTACGGATACATGGCTGCACCAGGACACTCTCAATAATGATGTCTCCATGGATGGCTTCTAGACTGTCTGAGCTAACAGACAGCTTTGGGAGCAGTATGTGAAAAGGAAGGGGACTTGCCATTCAAGTGAACAAGGGGTTCAATCCTGCTCCTCCAGAGTGTATCTGTAACCCAGACATTGAACCGTTAGCTTTTGGCCTCCGTCTGTATTATCTGCCACGGGAGTTCTCACATGTGATGGGGACTCTGTGATTCACATGTGAATCACACGTGATTATGTTCCTCCATTTGTTAACCCATCCTTGGCACGTGATGTCCACTCCACCATAGTCCAGTTAAAGATGAAGATATAACTACAGCAGAACATCACCAGAGAGGTCTGGAGGGGTTTGAGGACCATCACTGGCTTAAGTATCAGAGGGCAGTAGAGGAGTTGAATGAAGCAGGGGATGGGCCAATGAACTTAATCTGTTCTTTAACAAATTTTATTTCATGGCCCCTGCATCCGCTGCTGATATCCCCATCAACAGCTTTGCTGCCTACCATTGACCATCACCTACTCCACCCTCTCCCCCTCCTTACTGCCTCTCATATACTGTGAGAGCAGCAAATAAATATTACAATTTGAATAGTCATTATGTGACCAAACATGGGGGTAGAGATAATACCAAAGAATTGTCTGATGAAGAACACACAATGTAGTCAGATGCTTTGTTAGCTAAACTGCAAAACCAACAAAGTAATACATTTTCGAACACAGAATATATTAAAGAGTCTGACCCTGCAGCACTAATATGTCCAGAGAAAAGCATGCATTTGAGACCACCCATCTCTTGTGATGCACTGTAACATGGAGGGTTGAAGAGTGTTATGGGTTCCCCCAGGAGGACAGACACAGGTACATAGAATTTCAGGTTGGTTTATTCAAGCATTTTCGAACGAGACTGGACGATCCCTGAAACCTTGGGTCCACCTTAAATACTCAGGCTTGATTAGCCGATTCCCCTCTGGTGCGGCGTGGCCTCCAGGTGTGGAGGATAACCGCAGTGATTACTGTGCAGCTGGCCCGGGGCACCGAGGAATCGTGACAGTACCCCCCCTCCAGCCTCCTACTCCATGGACGAATGAGTAAAAAAAACAGAGAAAAAAAACAGAAGCACTTTCTGCTTTTTGTAGAGTTGATCAATTGCATATCTTTAGCAAACTACAAAACACATTTTTAGTTTTTATGAAGGTCAATATGTTAAGCCTTCTGAGAACACTGATGTAATGAATTTTTTTGTCTTTACTGTTTATGTTGTTGGTGGCTATGCCCACAGGGATGTTAGTTTGAAGAAAAGTTCTGGAATTAGTTAGATGAAGTGATGCTGAATATCCCCAGAGATGAGAGAGTGATAATTGGTGCGCACTTCAATAGTCATATTGGTGCAGGACATTGAGGAGATGAAGAAGTGATGGGCAGATTTGGTATAAAGGATATGAATGCAGAGGAACAGATGGTGGTAGAGTTTTCAAAAAGGATGGAAATGGCTATAGTGAAGTGTAACACCACTGTGGTGTAGTGTCTGGAAGGAGAGTAGATAAGAGGACTTGGTGGTGGAATGTGGAAGTGCAGGAGTATATACAGAGACAGCGGTTACGGTGACCTGTATGCTCTGTTGAGCAGTAAGGGGGAAGAGAATGTTCTATACAAGTTGGTGAAACAGAGAGATAATGAAGGAAAGGATGTACAACAGGTCCGGGTTGTATTGACAGATGCTAGAGGAGTGTTTGGAAGATGGAAAGAGAACTTTGAAGAGCTGATGAATGGGGAAAATTAAAGAGAGGCAAGGTTATAAGAGCTGGCTATTGTAGACCACAAAGTAGCAGAGATTAGTAAAAGTGAAGTGTGGAAGGCATTGAAGAGGATGAAGAGTGGAAAGGCAGTTGGTCCTGATGATATACCTGTGGAGACTTGGGGCAGGCAGCAGTAGAGTGTGTGATTTGATTATTCAATAGGACCTTAGAGAATGAGAAAATGCCTGAAGAATGGGGACGAAATATGATGGTGCCCATTTTTAAGGACAAGGAGGATTGCAGAATTGCGGCAACTATAGAGGGATAAACATGATAAGCCATAGAATGAAGTTATGGGAAAGAGTAGTGGAAACTAGACTGAGAGCAGTCTAGAGCAAAAGTATGTTAGATTGGCACAGGACATGTATGCTAGCTGTGAGACAGTGGTGTTGTGTGCTGTGGGGAATAACAGAAGTTCAAGATGCAGGAGGAACTCAATCAAGGATCAGCTCTGAGCCCCTTTTTAGAGTGGTGATGGACAGGCTGACTGATGAGGTTTGACAGGAATCTCCATGGACCATGATGTTTGCAGATGAAATTGTGATCTGTAGTGAGAGCAAGGAAAATCTAGAGAGGTGGAGGTATGCGCTGGAAAGGAAAGGAAGGAAGTTCTGTTGCAGCAAGACAATGTATATGTGTGTGACTAAGAGGAACCCTGATTGGAACAGTGAGGCTACAGGGAGTTGAGATCAAAAAATTAGAGGTTTTCAGGTACTTGGGGTCAACAGTTGAGAACAGCAGAGAGTGTGGAAAATAAGTGGAGGGATGGGTTCAAGCAGGTTAAAATTTCTCCTGAGGGGAAAAGCTGAAAGGAGGGGGAGACTCTTTGTTATTAAAGGAGTATTTTCCTGTTTGATCTACATCATATGTTTAAATAAATATTTACAGAATAAGCTTATTATCCTGATAACCACCAGTAGTTAATCAAAATATGTAATTTACTGCCTTTTATAATGGAACAGAATCAGTATTGAGCAGACTTAAGTTTTCATTGTGTCGGATCTCCAACACCATTCAGATTTCTCATATGGCCCCTTGTAAAAATTAATCGCCCACCACTTAACTGGGAAAATGTGCCAAATAGACCTGTCTTGAAAACAAAAAAACATATCCTCAGCAATTTTGGAGCGTTGCTACTCTAGTAAACACATTCACCCTCTAAATATTTATCCTGTAACTGCAACAGTTCTGTAGATAAACTCAAACTTTAGCAAGTTATAATCACAACTCTTCAGCACACAAAATGCTTATAACTTATCAAGTATAGTCCCTTGCCCCCCTCTCAGAAGGCCCTGTGAAAGAAAAGTTTTGTCTACAGGTTTAGCCTGTTGATTGGCATGCACACCCGTCCAGCTCTGGTGCAAAATTATCCTTTGTCTGGACGGGGGTCAGTGTGACCTGACTGACGGTCATGGATGTTCCCTACATTTGCTGCTGCAGGGTGTGGGCACTCTTGCATGTGTGAGCACCCACGTCATGCTGGCACTGACAATTTGTTTTGGTGCCAACTACGGAACTGGGCAGATGGGGTGAAGGTGCTTGATTTGTGCTTGAGACAAACAGGACTGGTCTGTTTGTGTCCGCGCTGCAGCAGCTGGGGATCCTTTGCCTCCTTTGCCTCCCCAGATTGAGGTCATGGAGTTGGACTTCCCCTGGCGAAGAGCAGGGGAGGAGGGGACTCCTTACCACAGTTGCCCATCTTTGTCCTGCACACCCTCTCCATCTCTGGCAGCAGCAGCAACGATGAGGAAGATGAGGTGGCTCGGGCTGGCAGCAGCGGTGGTGGTGGTGGCAACCAGCCAAAGCGCCCTGCCACCTTGGCCCTCAGTCAGAGGGTGGGTGGTGGCAGACGATGGATGGATTTTTTTGGAGATAACAAACATAAGAAAAGGAAAACAATACTATGAATGCTATCCAGCTGGAATCCACCTGTAGCTGCATAGTCCACTGTTTACTCGTTTCATTAGCATCATGCACTGAGCCTAGGAAATATCAAGTCTGCTCTGTCCTCAGTCTCTGTCACCTCATTCACTGATCTGTTAAAGCGACATACTGTAGCCCAGTGCCCCATTTTGTGACAGATATGGCAAATAGGTTTCTCTGTAGGGCACTTTTCATCTGTGGTTTCCAGCATGCATTTTTCGATTGAAACCTCATGTACTGATCCAACTGTGCCTCAAAGCAGACTCACTTATGCTGTGATCTCGTCCAATTGTCTGATGGTCTGAATTGTATGCACCACCAGCTGCAGCTGTCCAGTATCCCGATGACAGTACAGTCTCACATAATCTCCTCTCTGGTTGCAAAAAACTTGTAGCGCTTTGATAGATCGTACAGGGCTTGGATAAAGCACTCAGATCCCTGCGCTGGTGGACTTGCTGGTGAAAACATGCCCATCCGTGGATAATATTCCTGCGCAGAAAGAAGTGGTCATCGAAGTTCCCCACTGAAACAGGAAAGTAATTGCAGTGTCCGCACTCAGCGTACGTGTATGACTCATAAATGTTTTCCCCTTCATTGCCCATTGTATAAAGTAGGCAGCTCACTTGCAAATGTCTTTCGTCCTGGTTACACTGTAATCCTGTTCTGCTCAAAGAATTGTTTCAAAAACAGCCACTCTGTCACCTTATTGAAGAGAATGTTTGCTGGGGGATTAAACTTTGCCATTTAACATTGTCTATCTTCCGTCTTTGTCTCTGTGTGTTGAAACACTTATGACAACATGTTGAAGGATAAAGGGAAGGCTTCGCTATATTAACTCTATCATTGGCTTTCGACACACAACTCAGAGTGATCAACATACAGTATTTGTGAATGTCTTTCTTATCTGTGGCCATCAAACTTTATAAATCTGCAAGACGGAAACCTGACAGCAATAAAATCTTGTTTTAAATGGGTGTTAGGAACAGAAAGGAAAGCACAGAGAGAATTAGATGAGCAGCAAAGTTCAAAGTCTGTCACAGGGCGCAGGGCGGGATCAGGCTGGGAACCACATCACCCAGGCTGAAATCAGGGTTAGGCTCTTATTTAGGTGGGCTGGCAGGGTGTCGCTGGCAATTCCCTGGCCCCGAGACAGAGTTGCACAAGGCTGGGTCTCACTAGACTGGGTCCCAGGCAGCGTTGCAGGCAGGGCGTCTCGGGAAGGCAGGGTCATAGGTCGGGCCCCACAATCCTTCAGCCCTGGTACCTCCCGTCGATCCTACCTTTGAGCCTTCTTGATCCCTTGTGAATTCCCCGGCCCCGAGCAGCGCATGCCGCTGCTCTTTATGGGGTCGGGTAATTAGCGGCAGCTGGTGCAGATTGCCAATTTGATCCAGCTGTGTCAGACCCTGACAAAGTCAGCATTATTGTAAATTTCTTTGTATGTATTGGACATGCAGAGGAATCGAGAACCCTTTTCTTGTAATTCCACAGTGTCATGAAGTTAACAATACAATACTAATAATACCAATCAAGTGCAAATTAGCAGTGAAGTGCACTGTTATTTAGTAACAGTAAACATCAAACTATGAGGTATAAAGTACAAAGTGCAGGCAGATACAGACTGATATTTGATGATCCGAAAGAGTAGCCACAGAGCCACAGAGTTCAGCATCTTGGGGTGAGCCAGAATGTAGGGAGTGGGAAAGTGGGGAGAGAGTTCAGCATCCTGACAACCTAGTGTATAAAGCTGTTGGTGAATCTGGTGGAGCGGGCCTAGAGGTTCTGGTACCTTCTCCCTGAAGGCAGGAGGCTGAACAGGCTTGTGTGCGGGGTGGCTGGCCTCGCTCACAATTGAGGACGCTTTACGGGTGAGGCAGGTGGTGTGTAGGTCTTTCAGGGAGCGGAGTAGACCACCAATGATAATTCCAGCTGTGTTCACGATGCCCTGCAGAGCTTTCCTGTTGTAGTCCGTGCAGCTCCCATCCCACACAGTGATACAGCTGGTCAGGAAGCGCTTGATGGTGCCCTGGTATAAGGTGTGCATGATGAGTCTAGGGGCTTTTGCTTGCTTGAGTTCGCAAAGGAAGTAGAGGCAACACTGTGGACCGCCTTCTTGTAACGCAGTGTTTGTGTTCCAGTAGAGATTCTCCTGGAAGTCCGCCAGGAATTTGGTGCTGTTCTATTGATGGTCAGTGGGGGGATGCTTGGTATGGTCTCTCTGGAAGTCAACAACAATCTCTTTGGTCTTGCTGGTGTTCAGCAGGAGGTTGCTGTCTCTGTACCACGTGGTTAGAAGATGGACCCCCTTCCTGTAGTGTGTCTCATTGTCCTTGGCAATGAGACCCACCAGAGTTGTGTTGTCTGCAAACTTTACCATGTGATTGGTGCTGTAGGTAGGTTTGCAGTCGTCATCAGCAGGGTGAAAAGCAGGGGATTCACCACAGCCCTGAGGGACCCCTGTCCTGAGTGTGTTGCTGCTTGAGATGTTGGTGCCGACTCATACGGCTTGTGGCCTCTCTGAGATGATTTTTAGCAGCCAGCTTCAGAGGGAGGTATTGAGCCAAGCTGTTGTAGTTTGGTGATCAGCTGTTGTGGGGTTATGGTGTTGAACGCACAACAGTAAGATAAATAAGAACTCAATCACAAGAACTCATTGGAATACAATGTGCAAAAAGCGAACCAAAAAAGCATACCTTAGAAATAGGGAAAACAGACATTTGAGATGAAAACCAATGAGAGCTGTTCTAATGAAGCTAGCCAGTAAACCTTTTTTTTGTGTTTAATTCGGCCCGCCTTTGAGGGCCTAATGGATACAGAGATACAAGTAACAAACTCATTCAAGTTCAAAAGTGTTCCACTGGAACAACCTCTCAATGCTTGGCCCCCTCAAGTCATTTTTGGAAAAAAAACAAAAAAACAAACAAAAAAAAACAACTCAAATATCCCTCTGTTTTGTGAGCAGAAGTCAATTTCACAGAAGCCAGAAAAAACATTGCATATTTATTTATATAAAATGTTTGTATATAATGTGAAATAATGATAATAATGAGTTAAGGACCTGCCTCGTTTGAAAATATTTGGCTGTGGCTACCACATCATGGTTGCCATTTGCCAGTGGGACCCTGACGTAATAACTGAATAACTAATATTTTGCTTTCAGATGATTAAACCTCTGAGTAGTGATCATCTTCTGTCTTCTGCACACCATCTGTCCACAGTTATTCAGTCTAAATGTTATGATAGTACATCCTATATATCTAGTCTTCCGGTAATCAACCCAGGCAGTGCATAGGTTGGTACTTCTGGTCTTCCTGTCCAGTTCTAGGTGACTGCCCTGTCAACCAGTATCTGGTGTTAGGCTCCTCTGGTACTGTTGACAATTCCTTTCTATGCTCTTCTCATGTATTGATCCATATGCTCACTCAACTTAGCTGCCAGTTGTCTGACAGGAGCTTCAGTGTTCAGAGGGACCCTGTTTTAAATGAGAAATTTTTTTGTCCTAACGGAGGAGTTTGTTTAAAAAATAATATTTTTTTCATACAAAGTAGGGTCCTTGTATTTTCAGGTAATGTGATGTGATCTGAACTTTTCATTGTGTGAAGGAAATTGGATGCTGTTTTCATTTATGATAGATCTGTTGTGTAGGACTATGTGTTGATATCCCTTGATAAAAGCATACCTAGGGCAGCGATGAGACTCTGTGGGGTTCAAGTGAGCGATGGCTTCCTTCGGGTTGTCAAGTGAGCGCCCTCCGTGAATACCAGCATCCCAGGTTCACTCCCTAGATGCCATCAGCTCCCTTGAAGGCGCAAGTTGGATCTTTTCAACCACAGCCACTGGCTCCCGATCTCAGCAGCCCTGGAGAGGTTCTTGACTGCCTGTCTGTGGGTTGTGTCCTTGTACTCCCATCTCTCTGAGTAGCCGAGATGTTAAGGTGGCTATGAAACCTCTGCAGCCTACTTCCACTGGACGAACCTTCGCTTCCAGCCTTGTTGCTGAGCATCTACAATGAGATCAGCTTATCTCTGCTTCTTCCGTTTATAGGCCTCCTCCACTGCACCCTCCCAGGGCACCGTAAGCTCTATGATGTGAACAAGCCTGAGTGACGATGACCACAGAACGAGGTCTGGTCACAGGTTGGTGGCTGCGATCTCAGCTGGGAAGCTAAGTTTCTTGTCCAGGTCTGCCAGCAGCTTCCAGTCCCGTGCACTGCCGAGTTGCCCAAGGTCAGTTCTCACGGGGCGAGGCTGGCTTGCGCCTCCAGCACGTATGGAGTTTCATGCCAACAGGATGACGGGGGAAGAAGGGCATTCATGCTTGTCAGGTGAGTTCCCAGCACTGCTGCAAGACATTTTAGTGCTTGGTTGTGCTGCCAGGTATAACGGCCTTGGGTGAGGCTGGTCTTGCATCCCACTAAGATGTGCTTCAGCGTTGCTGGACTTGAGCATAGAGGGCATGTAGGGTCTTCGCCATACCACTGGTTTAGATTTGCAGGAGAAGGCAGGCATCATAGGCCGCCCTGATGGTAAAGCTCGCCCTGAAGCCCTCCATCTCCCACAGATCTTTCCAGGAGATCTTCCGCTTCTCGACTCCCTCCCACTGCCCTTGCTTCGCCTGTGACACAGCTTGTGCGCGCCTCCCTGCTTCCTCTTCGGGGTGAACTTCCTGGACCACCAGCTTGTGTCTTTGGGCTGGATTGGCTTTGCTCCAGACTGGTGCACTGGCCCCAAGCCCAAGTCCACTCCTCCCCTCCTGAACTCGGCTCACGATGTTCTGATGTCTGAGGGCTGCCTTTGCCTGTTCAGTTGCAGCCAGCGGGGTCCACTTCCTCCCAGTTGCCAGGATGGGAGGCGCTTGGGCAACGAATGGGTCACTCAAATCCAATAGCATCATCTCCAATCTGACTTTGGCACACTTGTACTCCTCTGCCAGACTGGAAATGGGCAGGTGTAGCATCGCTTTGCTATGGAGCCCAATGCTGCTGAAGCACCTGGGAAGGCCAAGCCGCTTCCTTGCATTTGAGTTGACCAGTCTCTCCAGCTTTTCTACCTTTGAGAGCGGAACTTCATATAGGGTTAGTGGCCACAGGAGGCATGGGAGTAGGCCATACTGCACGCACTAGAGCTTTAGCTTGCCCTGAAGCAGGGTTCTGTCAATGTTCTCCAGGCCGCTGGCAAACTCCTTCCTGAGTTGCTCTATTTGCTCTTTATCCTTGAGAGAGGCATCATACCAACAACCAAGGCTCTTCACAGGCTTCTCAGAGACCATTGGAATGGGTTCCTTGCCAATGTAGAAGCGGTGGTCTAACAGTTTCCCCTTCACAATGGAAATGCTTCTGGACTTGCTCGGCTTGATCTTCATGCGCGCCACCTAGATGTTATCTTGGAGCTTACCTAGCAGCATACTGTACAAGTCATGGTTGTGGTGAGTGTTTTGAGGTCATCCATGTAGGCTCTGACTGGTGGCAGCCTCAGTCCAGGTCTTATTCGCTGTCTGCCAACCACCCACCACGAAGCCCGTATGATGACCTCCATGGCCAAGGTGAAGGCCAGGGGGAGATGATGCAGCCGGCCATGATTCCCACCTCTCGCTGTTGCCACTCCCAAGCCTGGATAAATGCAGAGCATTGCAACGGGAACAGCATCTGGCATAAAACTGGGGCCATAACCGAATATGTAAATCTAACCTACAACTCTCCTCGCGACTGGATCAGTCAGATCCTAGGTTAACAACAAACCGCCATTGGTGCCAATAACCTACAGGGTACCAATGGCATGATCAGAAGTAGAGAGAAGAGGAAAGGCAAGTGTTTAGGACTGAGAGTAGGGAATTGGATGATGACCAGAAAAGCCAGAGAGTTGCTTGACACTTGTTGTACTATCATGTTATTGACAAGAGGAGTATGAGTTATCTTGAAGGAGGAGTTCTTGGAGGGGAAATGTGTGTCAGGTAGGCCGGAAGGAATCTCCATGGACCATTATGTTTACATTGTGTTCTAAAGTGAAAGCAGGGACCAGGTATACTCTTGAAAGGAGAGGACTGAAGGTTTGGCACAGCAAGACAGAATACATGTGTGTGGATGATGGGAAACCACGTGGAACAGTGAGGCTACAGGGAGTGGAGATGAACACGGAGGATTTTAAGTACTTACCCACAATATCCCTATAGAAGTCTCCCAACGTATCAATAAAGTTGATCAGTAAAGGTGATGAAACACATTCAAGCAGGCTGGAACAGCTGGTGAGGAGTGTCATTGGTAATGCATGATAAATGAGTATCAGCCAAAATGAGAGAATTGGAGAGAAAAATAGACCAGACCTTGTTGTATGGTTTACAGGAAGTTGCATTGAGGAAAAGACAGGAAGCAGAGCCAGAGGGAGCCTGGATGAAGATTTTCAAATTCTCTTTGGAGTGATGTGGATGAATAGAATCAGGAGTTAGTCTATCTGAGAGACAGCACATGCTGGATGTTTTGAGATAAGGTCAGATGCCAGACTGAGATGGTTTTCGACATGTACAGAGAAGGGATAGTGAATATATTGGTAGATAAATGCTGAGGTTGGAACTGCCAGGCAGTAGGCCCGGAGTTGGACTAAAGAGGTGATTTATCGGTGTAGTGAAAGAGGACAGTTTTGTATGTTGGTGTGTAAGAAGAGGACATAGCAAATCAGGTTAGATGGAGGATGTTGATTTGCTGTGGTGATCCCTGAGGAGAGTAGCTGAAAGAAAAAGAACAGGATGTGGTGTAAAACTATTTTTGCTTTCCCCTCAGAATAGAGGGAGATGTGGGGAGAAGCAAAGATTCAAGTCTTATTCTAAACATAAATATCTATCTAACCAGACTTGTATATTTTGCAAAGTTGAGAAAAATACAGATCAAAAGAGTTTATTTTTAATTTTCAGTGATCATAACATTAATTCAAATGTCTTTTTTTCATTACAGACTGCTCAAATTACAACCTGGAAACTGCTGGACAAATTCAGCAGTGGAGCAGGTAATGTAAATTATGAGACAACTTCAGAAGTGACACAGAAGTTAAATCACAGGTGACCTTAATATATTAGGGAATCTTCAGAATGTTCAGTGAGGTTAATCCTCTATGTTACTGCCCAAACTGCTGTCTTGTATTTAATATTTTTGCAGCCATGAAAACTTCAACGTTTTAAAATTTCATCTGACGGTGCATCACATGTCCTAACGGAATCTTAGCTGCTATTCATTCTTCATTCCTGTAGTAGGTGCTGTTTGCAGGTTAAGGAGACACACTAATAATTTTGATGATTTAGGTTATAGTGTCAAAAATAAATATGAATAGAAATAGAGAGATTGGTAGAAGACAGAAGATAGCAAGACATCCACGAATAAATAGACAGCAGCAACAACATCAAGGATAATAATGGACAACATAAAGGAACAGTCTTCTTCTTCTCCTTTCGGCTTTTCCCCTCAGGGGTTGCAACAGCGAATCAACCTTCTCTACCTAACCCCATTCTCTGTATCCTCCTCTCTCACACCAACTACCCCCATATCCTCTCTCACTACCTCCATATTTCTTCTCTTTGGTCTTCCTCTAGACCTCCTGCCTGGCAGCTCTAATTCCAGCATCCGTCTACAAATATATTCACTATCCCTCCCCTGTACATGACCGAACCATCTCAATCTGGCTTCTCTGACCTTATCTCAAAAGCATCTCACATGTGCCGTCCCTCTGATGGGCTCATTCCTGATCCTTTCCATCCTGGTCACTCCTAAAGAGAACCATAGTATTTTCATCTCTGCGACCTTTAGCTCTGCCTCCTTTCTGTTTGTGACTGGAACTTTTTCTAGGCCATACAGCATCACTGGTCTCACCACTGTCATGTACACATTTCCTTTGATTCTGGCTGATAGTCTTCTATTGCATAGTACCCCTAGTTCTCCACCCATCCCAACCTGCTTCTTCACCTGTTTTCCACACTCTCTCTTACTCTGGACTGTTGACCCCACATACCTGAAATCCTCCAACTTCTTGAGCTCCACTCCGAGTAGCCTCATAGTTCCACCTGAGTTCCTCTCATTCACACACATATACTCTGTCTTGCTGCGACAAATTTTAATTTCTCTCGTTTCCAGTGAATACCTCCACCTCTCTAGATTTTCTTCAACCTGTTGTCTGCTCTAACTGCAGATCCCAGTGTCATCTACAAACATCATGGTCCATGGAGATTCCTGTCTTACCTCATCTGTCAGCCTGTCCATCACCACTGCAAACAAGAAGAGGCTCAGAGCTGATCCCTGATGGAGTCCCACCTCCACCTTGAACTTCTCTGTTACCCCTACAGCACACCGTACCACTGTCTCACAGCTAGCATACATGTCTTGCACCAGTCTAACATACTTCTTCGCCATTCCAGATTCCCTCATACAATACCGGAACTCCTCTCCTGGCACCCTGTCAAATGCTTTTTCTAGGTCTACAAAAACAAAATGCAGCTCCCTCTGGCCTTCTCTTTACTTCTCTGTTAGCATTCTCAAAGCAAGTACTGCGTCTGTAGTACTCTTTCTAGGCATGAAGCCATACTGCTGCACACAAATGCTGACTTCTGCTCTCAGTCTAGTTTCCACTACTCTTTCCCATAACTTCATTTTATGGCTTATCAGCTTTATCCCTAATAGTTGTCGCAATTCTGCACATTTCCCTTATTCTTAATATTGGGCACCATCACACTTCATCTCCATTCTTCAGGTATCTTCTCATTAACTGGTCAGAAACTCTACCGCTGCCTCTCTTAGACATTTATACACCTCCACAGGTGTATCATCAGAACAAACTGCCTTTCCACTCTTCATCCTCTTCAATGCCTTCCTCACTTCACTTTTACTAATCTGTGCTACTTTGTGGTCTACAATAGCCACCTCTTCTACCCTTGCCTCTCTTTCAATTTCCACGTTCATCAGCTCTTCAAAGTGTTCTTTACATCACTCTCCTGTCACCTGTTGATACATTCCCTACTCTTTCCATCTTCCCATTACTCTTCTAGGATCTGTAAATACATTTCTCTATCCTTAATCACCCAGACCTGTTGTTCATCCTTTCATTGTTTTTTCTCCGTTTTGCCACCCTGTGTAGATCATTCTCTCCCTCCCGACTGTCCAACCAAGCATACAAGTCATCATACGCCCATTGTTTTGCCTTTGGTACCTCTAGCTTTACCTTAAGCTGTATCTCCCTGGACTCCTGTCTGTTCTCTTCAGTCCACTCAGTATTCCACTTCTTCTTTGCTAACCGCTTTCTCTGTATATACTCTTGCACTTCCTTATTCCACCACCAAGTCTCCTTATCTACTTTCCTACTGTCTCCTTATCTACTTTCCTTCCAGATGACACACCAAGTCCTCTCCTACCTGTCTCCCTGATAGCACTAGCTGTAGTTGTCCAATCATCTGGAAGCTCTCCCTGACCACCCAGTCCTTCTCAACTCCTCCTCTCAAAACCATACAACACTCCTCCCTTTTCAGCGTCCACCACTTTGTCCTCTGCTCCGCCTTTGACCTCTTGATCTTTCTTGTCACCAGAGTCATCCTGCAAACCACCATCCTATGCTGTCTGGCTACGTTCTCACCTACAACTACTTTGCAGTCACTGATCTCTCTCAGGTTACCTCATCTATCTAAGATGTAGTCTACCTGGGTGCCCCTACCTCCACTCTTATAAATTACCCTATGTTCCTGTCTTCTCTGGAAAAATGTGGTCACTACAGCCGTGCTTTTTGCACAAGCTACCACAATCTGTCCCTCTGCGTTCCTATCCTGTATACCAAATCTGCCCACCACTTCTTCATGCCCATTGAACTCCTCCAATTACTTCCAATTAATTCTCCTCAAACTCACATTCCACCTGCAGGGCATAGCCACTAACAATATTGAGCATCACACCTTCAATTTTAGCATGTTTGGTTTTGGCAAAAGTTTTACGCCGGATGCCCTTCCTGATGCAACCCTCTGAATACCCTCTTATCTTGGCTCGGGACCGGCTCAGGGAGACACTGGTCTGTGGTCACCCGAGGCTGGCTCAGGGAGACACTCGCCAGTGCCGCCCTGATGCAGCACAGACAACATAAAGGAACAGTAAAGGTGAAAAATATACAACCAAAACTAAGCAACAATATCAAAAGAGGGACAGTAGCAACGACAAAAATAAACTAAAAAAACAAATTAGGCAGGATATGTGCAGGCTGGGACCAACAAGAATAAAAAAAAAAAAAGCAGAGTTAGAACATGATACGTGAATGGGTGAGGTAGTGAGGTTGCTGTAGCATGGTTGCATCTCAGGCCACTTAGAGTTGTGTGCTGTCTGGGTTGTTGTCATACAGTCTGATGGCCCTTGGTACATAGAAGCGTCTGAAGAAAATCTTTCCACTAATTACCAATGTTTTTCTGTCAAAAGTCAACCAAGCATCTTCATCAAGATGCCTGTGTGTGTGTGTGTATGAGAGGAAACATGCAGATACTAATGTGTTATTGATGATGTAATACTGGAAAGACTTGCTGGAAATGTTACACCACTCTATAGGGAGGGATCTGTAAAAAGAAAAGGAAGACAGGCAGAGGGTTTATCCTTGATGTGGAAATGAGTGTAGACACTGTAAGCACTAGTGTTCTACTTTCAACCTTCCGTATATTTGTCCACGAAAGAGTTTTAGCAAGGGTCTGTTCCAGGCAGGAATTTGAGCAAGTTTAGGCCCACACTTGTATTTATCATGTATGATCCAAGCTTCAGCAAAGTGTGATGCAGTTTAAACCTGGTCATCAAGAGTCCTTTGAAACCTAATCCATCCACTTCTCTGTTTCCCTGCATTAATTTGAAAGTGATATTGGCCAGTGATCAGGCTGTTTAAAGCAGATTCCAGCATGGTAGCCAAGAGCTGCGCCTTTGTTGAGGAGTTGGAAAGTGAACAAAGATCCTATCTTGTGTTTGGCTCAGACATTGAAATTCATCTCTGTTCAAGCAGTTTTGAAAGAAATATGCTTTTCAGAAGAGTTACATGGGGAGGAAGAAACATGGTGCAGTGTGACCTTTTGACCTGTTTTACGTCAGTTTTTCTTGGCAAAATCTTGCTTAGAGCTGGTACATTCACATAGTTATAATGTACACTTTCGACGGTAGACAGAAAACCAGTTTGCAATATGTGAGCGATTCTAAGCTCTGTAATAGCTGGCATGTTGAAAAAAATCAAACAAAACAAAACTACAATAAAAAACATCTTTACAGTAGTACACTGGTTCTGATTCCAGACATCTCTGAGCTTCTTTTTTTCTACTTGTAAAGAGTGACCAAACAGTGACAAACAAAAGTGAGATTTATCTTTTGTTTCATGCAATAATCATGGCTTAAACCTTTTAGTTTGATAATATTAAAGATTCAAGATTCTTTGGGTATGATTTTTTCCTGTAATTACATTAGCTCAGGGCTAAACCAGAATCTGATGTACACTTGCATTATAGGATGTCCAGTATGAATGACTAATACTATAAATTAACAGTTTTGGCATGATGTATATTTTAGCAGATTTATAAAAATGAATGAAGGCATTGCCTACAAGTCTTTGCCCACTGCTCTTTCTATAAATCTGATTCAAATTTAAGTTAAGAAAATGAACAAATGGTTGGCATACCCTCTTGAAAGAATGTAATGTATTTGCCTATTTGCAAGGTTCACTTTTCCTCCTAAAGGACTAATTCAATGAAACTGACCTTAGGGATAGAGTGTTTCATTATTAACATTTGTTCATCACACGTCTGTGGCAGGGCAAGGAATGGCTAAGTACTTCTGATTTTGAAAAACGTAAGACATGACATTTTGAGTGATGTAAGTGTCACAGTGTACTCTCTAGACAAATACAGCTAAGAAGCAGGAAACTGAATTCACATTTTCTCAAACGATCAAAGGATCCTGGGATTTCTCTGGCAACAAATTATAGTGCTTCTAAGTATGCTATAATGTGCATGTATAAGTTTTAAACTTGAAAAAGGGAAAAAAGAGAAAACAGTTAATTAAAAAATAATCTAAAGGACCATATAAAGTACACATCTTGTGTTTGATTTAAGATAAGAGAAGGTCCAATCCAGTGAGCAACATTTCAATATTTAGAAACCTCAGCTTTTGGGTGTGACGGTAAGTTGGCGAGACTGGCTGGTAGCTGCTATGGTTGTATAAGGATATGAGCTCAGCATGAACAAGAAGTGTTTAAAAACTGGGAGTTGATTACAGGAGTAGGGCAGTGTGAGCAATGAGTCTATACCTGGATCATGAATATTTGATTCCCTCTATAGTTGAGGAAAAAATATTCATGAAATCACGACAACTTTACTTCTCTCGCCCTCCATCCCAGACCCCTTCTTACTCCCTCATGACTCTCTCTCCTTGAGGCTTTGTATCTTGGCCCTGCTCCAATCTCCTCTCCAGTAATTGCCTCATCCAAAAACTTCTGAGAGAGAAGAATAGGAGCTATGTGCACTCTTTTGTGTACCGATGACACTGATTGTTCACAAATGAGCTGGCAGCATATTAATTCAGCAGGAGGTGATAAGGGGGCGCTGCCAAGGGCTGCAGGACAAGTAGGGTGTGGAGGGGGATGCAGCACATATAGGGCCGACTGAGGATGAGTATATGCATGGTGAGGTAAAACAGAGGAGGACAAAGAATGTTTGAACTGACAAAGTGCTTCATTTAAGAAAGACATCAAGGCAGCATAAATTAAACTCTTCCAGTCAGAAAACAAGTCTATTAGGATCCTCACGTTTGCCTTTTTTTAAGCTCGAGAGCTGATAACTAGGAACAAAGCTCAGTCATGCAGATAATGATACTGAGTGACACAATTCATCTACATTAGAATGAAGATCCTCCACGAATCTTTATTTACAGTCTTGAACATTAGTTTGAATGGTCGGTTACAGATCTAATGAACTCATCTCAGTTTGAAAATGAATCAAATTATTTATTATTATTTCACATTATTTAACATCCTCTTGTCCACCACACCATGTTGAAAACAGTGACAAAAGTGACAGAGTACATCACTCTGCGGCAAGTCAGGACCCCAAAGATACAAGATAATAAAAGCTATTAACTACAGTAAAAACAAGTGGTTAATTGGATTGGTAGATGTCACAGCTTCATCAGGCTCCAGCGGGCTGGCTATGCCCACTTGCCAGCTACAACCCAGGTCCCGGTCTTCAGTTAATTCAGGATCATTGTTCAATTGCCCACAGTATCCTGTCTTTCGCTAATTAATGTCACCTGTTTGACCCACTTTAAAAAAATCCCTTCAACCAGGCAAAAGTTTTTTGTGTATTGTTGGTGATAGAACTCCTTTAATTCTTTGTGTTGTGGCCATGCTTAGGATTCCCTGGGCTGACATTTCAACAGTTGTCAAGACTTGCCTGTATTGGAGCGGGGGGGGGGGGGGGATAGTCTGAAGGTATTGCAGAACAGACACTGGAGGATGTGCATGCTGCCCAACAGAGGAACTTGCACTGGCCACTGTATGCTGATCTGCAACGAGGGGAAGGAGTGGGGGTTGGGAGCCAAAAAGACATTGAGTTGAGGGGGTGCGTGCATGTGTGAGCCTGCGGACTTCAATGTCCATTCAGGCCCATCCGACTGTCTCCGACAAATACGCAGCTTTTGAGTAGACCTTGGAGAGTTTGGACACAGAGATAAAATTTACTGGTGGTGGGGCATCTTATTAGGATATCTCCTGGATGCTATCCAGAAGCTGTAACGGGCTTCCAAGTTGGGGGGGGCAATGTAGATAATTGTTTTCGGTTCAGGTGGACACAATTTTATAGCTGCCTGAAGTCTTTATGGTTATCCTGGTGGTATTGATCCAATCGTCTGATTTTCCATCAAGCCAAACTGCCAATTTCTCCAAGTTGGCATTTATCCTTGAAAAAGTCTGTGTTGACAGCCCTGCACATTCCAAAGTTCTGTGATAAATAAGGAAACCGCTTGGATGTTGTCAGCATCCTCAATGGAAAGAATGAACAGGCACAAGATCCTCCACTTCCCCAGGAGTCCATTGTGTATCTGGTTAGAAACGTTCAGTCAGAGCACGAGGGCTCACATTAACCTTGTTGTCTTGTCAAAAATTTGGTCAATTGTGTTGAGACCACTTGATCAATTGCATTCTTGGGTTTCGGACAAAATGATAAGAGAGGTTCCGTTAGTTAAGACAGACACAGCGCAAGACAAAGAGCAGGATAGATAAGGGCAGGGAAGCATCCACCTTTGTTGAGAGCCAGAAGAAAGAACCGGTGACTGAAATTTGATGTGCCCTGCTGCAGTCTTTCTACTCTACAAGCCCAGTAAGTGACCCCTTGCTGTACTCTGGATCACCTTCCGCTTGCAATGGATTGTTATTGCTCTTTTCGCTGGCAATTAAGATCCAGTGCTCAAAGTTCTCGATAGATAGCGTATGTTATTTCTCTGCTCACCGGGAGGGCATTTCAGTGGCCGGAGAGCATTTTCAACAACGTTGCCCCTTTTTGGAATCTGGACAACTTCGCCAAACACTTCAAGGGAGTCTTTGAGTTGTCTGGTGACTCCTTCGTATGGAACCAGCTGTAACTTTTCCACAAGGGTTCATCTCGCATGACGGATTACTCCATCAAATGCTATACTAGAGATGTGTTTAGCTGACTGCTCCTCTCCGACAATAGGAGGCGAAGCTACAAACTGGGTGACCTGTACGGAAGCCCCAATGCAAGTTAACTCCATGAAGCTCACAGCTGTGGAGAGGAAGTGCTGCATGAGTTTGGGCCTGTGTATATACTATTGGGTCCTGGAAGTCGCCACGGCCTCAAGTGAATATGGTCGGCACACGAGAACTTGTGGCATCACTTCTGCTTACAAACCGGTCCATCTCCACCACAGGTCCCCTGAATTCAGGCAATTTAATCTCCCACAACCTGTGCCACCCTTTCCTGCTCAGCTTGCTCTCAACTCTCCTCAAAGTTGCCTCATCACCAACTGACCTCTGACCCACTTGGTGTCCTGGCTGGTGCTGTAGATCTCCGGTAGGTGCTGCACCGCAAATACAGTTCTCCTGGTCATTGATGGGTCCAAGGCAGATGTTACCCCTGGCTCATACTTCATTCTGGTTATTTCTTGGGAATCTGACTCTGTTGGGGTCCAGAGTGTATGGAGGGTTCTCCCTCACAACTAGCCAAAGCTGTCAATACCATTACTGGCCACTTCAGTTCTGAAATTGCCAGACCCATCTGGACTGTTTGTTGAGGTGGATGACCCTACTACTAGGGTAGGGGCATTTTCCTCCCACCCTTACAAAATAACTACTCTCCTTCAACCCTGTGCATACAAATTATGGAAACTGCACGCCTTGGAGCAAAGACACTCCAAAGACTCGTGTTCCTCAATAAAAAATCAAACAAATCACTTTTATCTCTTCTTTCATATGATTTAACAGTTAAAAAATGTGTACATAAGTTAAAAATTGTAACTCAAATTTGCCATATTTTACATACCAAATCAGTTTAGCATTTACACAAACAAGGACTTTCTTTACCTGTAATGATTTTATAACTACTGCAGGGGTCACTATTGGGTGACCAACACAGTATCAATACAGTGCCGACAGTTTGTCTAGTGTGTCAATACACTCCTTGAGGTATCCTCATCCCATCACTAAGCTCAAGCTCATTGGGCTTCATCATCCTCTACCACCTAGGGTCCAAGAACAGCAAGGCTGATTCCTTATTCCACCAGACTCCATTCCAGTGCATATTGGACTACTACCCTCTTCTGTTCCCCTGGTCAGTGGACTGTGAGCCAGCGAGTGTGACTATCCATCTGTTGTCTTCCCATTTCATTGGCCCCCTCAAGATCATTGAACAAATCAACCTAGTCACCTTCAAGTTAGATCTTCCTGTTTCATGTCCTGAACATATAATACAGATGTCAGCAAAGAAGAACTTTGGCACTGAAGAGAACAGAGAGGAGTACAGGGAGATATACAAGGTGAGAGCTGACAAGGGTCAAACAAGTGGTACAAATGGTGAGGAGAGTGAACAATTTTATACATATCTGTCAGGGTCTGACACGGCTGGATCAAATTGGCAATCTGCGCCAGCTGCCGCTAATTATCCGGCCCCGACCCTGTCTGGGGCCTGTCCTGCAACCCTGCCTTCCCGAGACGCCCTGCCTGCAACTCCGCCTGGGACCCAGCCTGGTGCGACTGTCTCGGGGCCAGGGAATTGCCAGCGACACCCTACCTGCGTGCCTGCCTGAGACACCCTGCCTAAATAAAAGAGCTCAAACCCTGATTTCAGCCTGGGTGATGTGGTTCCCTGCCCGAGTCCGCCCTGTGCCCTGTGACACCATAATGTTTTGCAGATGGCATTCTGCTTTGCAGTAAGAACAGGGCTCATGTGGAAGAAAATCTCCTTATTGAGGTATGCCCTGGAATGAAGGTTAGCTGCAGCAAGACAATATGTGAGTGTGGATGAGAGATTAGAGTGGACTGGGAAGCTACAGGGAGTGGAGATAAAGAATGTGGAGGATTTGAAGCACTATAGGCCAACAGTCCAGAGCAGTGGAGAGTGTGGAAAAGAGGTGAAGAAACTTGGACAAGCATGTTTAAATGCGTGGAGAAAACTGTCAGGGTTAATGTAAGTAATGTGCTAATGAGTATCAGCAATAATGGAATGAAAGGTGTACAAGATAGTGGTGCGAACCAGTGGTTCTGTATGGTTTACAGAAAGTGGCATTAAAAACAGGTAGCAGAGATGAAGATGTTGAGGTTCTCTTCTCTGGGAGTGAGGTGAATGGATAGAATCAGGAATGAGTCCATCAGAGGTACAGAGCATGTTAGATGTTTTGGAGATCAGGTCAGAGAGGCCAGACTTAGATGGTTTGGTTGTGTATAGAGGAGGGGTAGTGAATATACACTATATGGCTAAAGTATTCGCTCACCTGCCTTGACTCGCATAAGAACTTAAGTGACATCCCATTCTTAATAGAGTTCAATATGATGCTGGTCCACCCTTTGCAGCTATAGCAGCTTCAACTGTTCTGGGAAGGCTGTCCACAAGGTTCAGGAGTGTGTTTTGGGGTATTTTTGACCATTCTTCCAGAAGCGCATTTGTGAGGACACACGCTGATGTTAGATGAGAGGGCCTGGCTCTCAGCCTCCGTTCTAATTCATCTCAAAGGTGTTCTATCGGGTTGAGGTCAGTCAAGTTCATCCACATCAGACTCTGCCATCCATGTCTTTCCGGACATTACTTTGTGCGCTGGTGCAGTCATGTTGGAAAAGGAAGGGGCCTGCTCCAAACTGTTCTGACAAAGTTGGGAGCATGGAACTTAACTGGAACTAAGGGGCCAATCCCACATCATGACCCTCCTCCACCAAACTTCACACTTGGCACAATGCAGTCAGACAAGTACTGTTCCATCAAATTGCCAAACCCAGACTCGTCCATCAGATTGCCAGATGGAGAAGCGTGATTTGTCATTTCAGAGAACATATCTCCACTGTTCTCGAGTCTAGAGGTGGCATGCTTTACACCACTGCATCTGATGCCTTGTAATGCACTTGATGTGTGGCTTGGATGCAGCTGCCTGGCTATGGAAACCCATTTATAAAGCTATCTGTGTACTGTTCTTGAGCTAATGTGAAGGCTACATGAATTTGGAAGTCTGTAGCGATTGAGTCTGCAGAACATTAGTGACCTCTTTGCACCATATGCCTCAGCATCCACTGACCCTCCACTTTGTCAGTTTTCGTGGCCTACCACTTCGTGGTTGAGTTGTTGTTCAAAATACCTCCATGTTCTTATGATACAGCTGACAGTTGACTGGAATATTTAGGAGCGGGGAAATGTCATAACTGAATTTGGTGCATAGGTGACATCCTATCACAGTTCCATACTGAAATGGAGCTCTTTAGAGCAACCCATTCTTTCACAGATGTTTGTAAAAACAGTCTGCATGACTAGGTCCTTGATTTTTATACACCTGAGGCCATGTTTCAAGTAATTTGAACACCTGATCATTTGGATGGGTAAGAGAATACTTTTGGCCATATAGTGTATTTGCAGAAGGATGCTAAGTTAGGAACTGCCAGGCAGGAGGAATTTGTATCCAGGCCAGTCTCATGGCACAGAAGAGGTAACTGTTCTACATTCATTACTCTACTTTGTTACACTCTAAAACATTTTCAAATATTTCAAAATTTCAGCAAAATTAGAAACATTCTTCTGTCCTATTACAATCAAACTGAAGAGGATAGTCTAATCAATATAATATATATGTAATATACTTCCATTCAGCTTACTCATCAGAGGTAACCAAAATTTTCTGGCTTTTTCAGATTTTCAGATATTCTTTAATAGACAAATAAGAGAATTAAAAAATAAAATAAAATTAAAAAAATATATATATATATATTTTCTGCATGCTCACCTAGTTAGTGAAAATTTACTCATGATGTTTGTGTGTGTCTAAAGTCATTACAAAGTTCGGGGGTAGTTCACATCTTAAACTGACTTACTGTACTTTAAACACTTGGACTTTGGTTGTGTTTCTATCAAGTACAGTTCAAATCATAGGATCTCTTCTTTCAGCTTTTCCCTTCAGGGGTCGCACAGCGAATCAACTTTCTCCATCTAACCCTGTTCTCCATATCCTCCTCTCTCACACCAACTAGCCAAATAATATTGGACATGTGTTTGCGTTCTTCTCGTCACAGCTGTGTGCTTGAAGGATGCACGGCTGCCGCAAATAACCAAATTACCATGCGTCTGGAGGACGCGCAGCTCCTGCGAATTACCGTCAATCAGTGTGGGCTTAAAGCTGAGCGCCTCCCTCTTGGCTGCTTGTTCCTGACTGGGCCTCTCCCTGACCTATTGGTGTGTGCCAGAGCCTCCTGCCAAGTCGCCCCTGCCCAACTGGGCCCCTTGAGCTGTGATTGCTGGCACCAAACCCCAGTAATCAGCATTTGCTGGCTTCCAGAACCAGCACTCTCACTGAGCTATGACCCCTTCTCAAGCTCACCTGCTGCTGGAACCTTGGTGGTTGCTGGTGTTCTCCTGACATTGCAATCAGCTATTTGCTGGCTACTGGAACTGGTGCTCTCTCAGGCCAACTCCACTTCAATGCCAAACTGTTACCAATATTGGTAGAGCTCAGTGCTGTATTGTTAACCCATACCATAAAAGTCCTTAACTCTATCCCTGTTTTGGGGATGGAGTCTTGGGTCTATGCGTAGATCCAAGCAATGAGCCTTAAGCTGTTTTTTTGTGGCTGGTTTCAATACTATATGTAACAGGGTCCATGAGCTTTGGGGACTCTTAAAAGCGTTGTGATATTGTTGTTTTGTGCAATGGAACTTTGGGCATTGTTCACGTTTTCAGAAGGTGCCAAAGAAATCTGAATTCTGGGAAAACCAGACATTCCTATAAACAGCTAGACATTGAAGTAATAAACAGCATCTTAACCATGTAAATTATTTGTTGAAATACTTGTCACAAGTAGCTTAGTTTTTGTTTTTTTTTTTTTTCATTTATAACTGTCAGCAAAACCTTTGTTTTCATTTATCCAACTTTGCTTTGTAATTATCTGAGGATACAAGGTTGAAGGAGGAGTCTCACCTTTTATACTGGAATTATCTATCATCAAACCACTCAACCTCCTGAAACACCCTTCTAGAGTGACAACAGCGGGTAACAAGACACTAAATAGAAAGTCTTCTCAGGCACATAATTTCTGTTATGTATCATGATTTAGTTGTTTGGAGCTTAAGGGCAATGGCTTACAATACTGTAGAGCTGACAGTTCAAATTCAGCTAATACATGACAACTCGATTATCACTTTCCTTCTCTGAATGTCCTTGTTTCACAGCCAAAGCAAGGTTGGGTTTATACTCAGGCATAACCTGTTGGGAAACTTTCAAAATTGTAATAAGGCTCAGTGGAAGAGGAACACACAAGAAACTACCTTTCTTTACTTTTTTTGTGATTCAGAAAGAGTATAATTTCATCACTTTTTTTTTTACAAGACAGTTGACGGCTGAACAATCTGATATACCCGCAAATGCTGCCCCCATAAATGTGCCTTCAAAGACTAATGTATAGGGGGAAATTCTTGAGGTATGGAAATAGAAATTAAGAGGGCTCTTTTGATAATTTCTACTGCAGTGTTTCTCACTGTACTGGGTGAGTATACACACTTCCTTGTCATACTGAATGCACCTATGTGTATAGACTTTTTTTTTCTTGGTAGATATGTGTATGCCTCTGAGCCAGAACACTGAAATAAATACTCCATAATGAATGGAAGCACATTTGTGTTTACTGATATGCAACTAATTGGTTTGGAGTTTCTTAGGGCTGCATATCAAAGCTGCTCCCAAGGTTTTCACCAAGGTGACATTTAAGTGAACCATTTTCCTTTCAGAAGCTTATAGTGTGGGGCTGGAAGAACTCATTCTTTAACATCTTAGTTGATACAGGCGATTACTTGGCTGTATGATGAAAAGCTCATTTAATCTGCGATCTGAAAGATGACATTGTCAAAAAAAGAACAGACAGCATGATAAGACCAGTAACATACATACAGCACAGCTGCTGACACAACAACAAGCCTCTCAGGAACAAATGAGGTCTGTTGCATGTTGCAAAGTTGTTACACAATGAGGACAACACGATTTTTTCCAACAGGGGCTATCTTGATGACAAGAATAACATCCTATTGACATTTCACCACCATCTTTTGGGTTAATGGTAGATACACAGTTATCCACCAACTTATTCATCCATCCATCCATTTATTATCTATGACTTTTCCTGCACTTATGGTCCCAGGGATGCTGGAGTCTGGGCTGGGGTACACCCTGGCCCCGTTGTCAGTTTCTCGCAGGACCATATAGAGACAGACAGCCATTCATTCTCTCATTCAACTGAGTGGCAATAATATCTGACCTGGAGTTGATTTTGGCCAAGCCCACCCTTGACCAGGTGGACAGCTGCAGGCAGATGATTTGGTCAAAATAGCAGACCACTTTGGCTTAATTTACTCCAGATCTATGTTTAAAATGAGATTTCAAGGCACTAGTTGTGAGTTAGCTGGTGGAGATGGATATTCTGTTGTTGGCAGGGGTGCCGAACAGTCGAGATTTGAAACGTATGGGCTAAGTGATAGCACCAGGAGTCAGCTGCTGGCTGCAAAATAGAGGGTGCTTCTCAAGCTGATTAGATTACTGCTGTTGCTGCCGATGCTGGGGCTACCATGCGGATCAAGACACTATATGCACTGCCTAGTTTTGATCGTCTTTTGCCAGGCATCACTGGGTCTCAAGAGGAGTCACGGAGTTACAGTCTGCATAGCTTGACTCAACATGAAGTACCAGGAAAAGCTGAGGGCCTGTGAGGTACAACTCCAATATTAGCAGGAGGGCTGCAAAATAGAGGCACATAAAGCCATCAGACCACGTAAGCTGGAGCTCCAGTCTAAGAGGGAGATTGGCCTATTATCTGCTCCCACTGGAATCACACAGGTACTTCTCCTCTCTCTCTCCTCTCCAACAACACAGTTAATCTAATGCTGGTTTGCAATTGGAACTCCCTGCCTTATTTACTAATGGTGTAACATTCACAGAGCTGTCAGTCCTATACCTTGCATTATCTTTTCCTGTCTGAGTTTGACATTGACTGACTATGAGTGGCTGTCATCTTAAGTTCATCTTCTATAGCACAATAAATAAATTGTTATTTATAGTAGTAAAAAAAAGTTATTGAAAACAAGTCGACTTTAATATTCCAGGACTTACTGTCAAGTTAAAATCAGGTTGCATGGCATCCTCTGACCGAAATACCACTATAAACTGATTTGATCCCTCAGCTAATTGAAGACAGTCAAAAGTTGTTAATAGGCATAGACAAAATACCCCTGATGCAAGTGCCTAGATTTTTACCCAGTTCATTAAATAAATCAGCAACAAAGCAATGGAATTCTTAAAATTATAGCTCACTACATTCGGTTTCAAATTCCCATCAAAAGCCCAGACAAAAAAAACTCAGGATATACAAGATGTCTAGGTTTAGTTCAGTCACAATGATATTGAAGAGAGCAGATTTAGGGGACCTCCTATTTACAATGGGGTAAAAAAGTATTTAGTCAGCCACCAATTGTACAAGTGCTCACACTTAAAACGATGAGACCTGTAACTTTCATCATAGGTACACTTCAACTATGAGACAGAATGCAGAAAAAAAAAAACAATCCTTTGTTGGCAATGCCAGAGGTCCAACATTTTCTGTATGTCTATACATACTGTTGCTGGTATCTTGGCTCATTCCTCCTTGCAGATCTCCTCTAGGGCAAGGAGGTTTTGGGGCTGTCGCTGAGCAATTCCCTCCAAACATTTTCTATGGGGTTCGAGATCTGGAGACTGGCTAGGCCACTCCAGGACCTTGAATTGTTTCTTACAAAATCACTCCTTTGATGCCCAGGCAGTGTGTTTGGGATCATTGTCATGTTGAAAGATCCAGCCAGGATTCATCGTCACTACCTTTGCTGATTGATGGAGGTTTTCACTCAAAATCTCCCGATACATGGACCTGTTCATTCTTTCCCTTACGAAACAGTCGTAAGGGTGTCTTTGCAGAAAAACCACCCCAAAGCATGATGTTTCCACCACCATGCATAACTGTGGGTATGGTGTTACTTGGATGCAACACAGCATTCTTTCTCCTCCAAACACAACAAGTTGAGTTTTTACCAAAAGGTTGGTTTTGGTTTCATCTGACCATAGGACATTCTCATCATCCAAATTCTCTCTAGCAAACTCGAGACGAGCCTGGACATGTACTGGCTTAAGCAGGGGGACACGTCTGGCACTGCCGGATTTGACTCCCTGGCGGCGTAGTGTGTTACTGATGGCAGTCTTTGTTATTTTGACGCCAGCTCTCTGCAGCTCATTCACTCGGTCCTCCCGTGTGGTTCTGGGATTTTTGCTTACCGTTCTTGTGATCATTATGACTCCACGGGGTGAGATCTTGTGTGGAGCCCCAGTTCGAGGGAGATTATCAGAGGTCTTGTATGTCTCTCATTTTCTTCACACCAAGTTGCTTCCCTGTTGCAGATTCAGTCTCCTCAGCCTGGTGCAGGTCTACACTTTTGTTTCTGGTGTCCTTTGACAGTTCTCTGGTCTTGGCCATAATGAAGTTTGGAGTGTGACTGTTTGGGGTTGTGGGCAGGTGTCTTTTATTTTGATAATCAGTTCGAACAGGTTCCATTAATCACATGATGATATTAGTATTCACAGAGATTGGTTTATTGGTCTGGAAAACTGGATGCCAATTTTAAAGTACCTGTTTTTTCTGTCCAGATTTCGGCTGTATGTGTTTATTTCTGGATTCATGAATACCACGAGCTGACATTGCATTTAAGTCCAGGAATAGAGTTCTTTTACCTCTTATACCTCTAATACCTTTCGGCTTTTCCCTTTCAGGGTTACCAAGGCAAATCAAGCTTCTCCATCTAACCTTTTTCTCTGTATCCTCCTCTCTCACACCAATTGATTTCATATCCTCTCTCACTACCTCCATATTTCTTCTCTTTGGTCTTCCTCTAGACCTCCTGCCTGGCAGCTCTAATTCCAGCATCCGTCTACAAATATATTCACTATCCCTCCTCTGTACATGACCAAACCATCTCAGTCTGGCTTCTCTGACCTTATCTCAAAAGCATCTCACATGTGCCGTCCCTCTTATGGGCTTATTCCTGATCCTTTCCATCCTCGCTTCCAAAGAGAACCTCAACATCTTCATTTCTTCGACCTCTGGCTCTGCCTTCTATCTTTTCTTAATTGTCACTGTTTCTAGACCATACAACATCGCTGGTATTATCACTGTCTTGTACACTCTTCCTTTCATTATGGCAGATAGTTTTCTATCGCATAGAACCCTTGACACTTTTCTCCACCCATTCCAACCTGCTTGAACCCATTTCTTTACTTCTTTTCCACACTCTCCATAGCTCTGGACTGTTGACCCTAAGTACTTGAAAACCTCCAACTTCTTGATCTCCACTCCCTGAAGCCTCACCATTCCACCCAGGTTCCTCTGGGTGCATAACTTCCGCATAAACTTCCAGAGCATACCTCCACCTCTCTAGATTTTCTTCAACCTGTTCCCTGCTGTCACTACAGATCACAATGTCATCTGCAAACATCATGGTCCATAGAGATTCCTGTCTAACCTTGTCTATCAGCCTTTCCATTACCACGGCAAACAAGAAGGGGATCAAGAATGATCCCTGACGAAGTCCCACCTCCACCTTTAGCTTCTTTGTTACACCAACAGCACACATCACCAGTGTCTCACAGCTGGCATACATGTCTGACATACTTCTCTATCACTCCAGACTTCCTCATACAATACCAGATATCCTCTCTTGGCACCCTATCATGTGCTTTTTCTAGGTCTACAAAAGCACAATGCAGCTCCCTCTGACCTTCTCTATACTTCTCTATTAGCATTCTGAAGGCAAATACTGCATCTGTAGTCTTTCTAGACATAAATCCATACTACTGCTCACAAATACCGACTTCTGCTCTCAGTCTAGTTTCCAGTACTCTTTCCTATAACTTTATTGCATGGCTCATCAACGCCATTCCTCTTTAGTTACTGCTATTCTGCACACCCCCCTTATTCTTAAAAATTGGCACCATCACACTTCGTCTTCATTCCTCAGGCATCTTCTCACTCTCTAAGATTCTGTTTAATAATCTAGCCAGAAACTCCATTGGCTCTCCCAGACACTTCCATACCTCCACAGGTATATCAACAGGACCAACTGCCTTTCCACTCTTCATCCTCTTCAATGCTTTCCTCACTTCTCTTTTACTAATCTCTGCTACTTTGTGGTCTACAATAGTTACCTCTTCTACCCTTCCCTCTTTCATTTCCCTCAATCACCAGCTCTTCAAAGTGCTCTTTCAATCTTCCCATCAGTCTTCTAGCATCTGTCAATACATTTCCATCTCTATGCGTATTCACCCGGAGCTGCTGTACATCCTTTCCTTTGTTATCTCTGTTTTGCCAACCTGTATAAATCATTCTCTCCCTCCTTATTGTCCAACTGATCATCCAAGTCATCATACACCCTTTGTTTTGTCTTTGCGACGGCTATCTTTACTTTATGCTGTGTGTCCCTGTACTCCTGTCTGTTGTCTTGAGTCCCCTCAGTTTCCGACTTGTTCACGGCAAACTACTCTCTCTGTAAGTACCCCTGCACTCATTCCACCACCAAGTCTCCTTATCTATTTTCCTTCCAGATGACATACCAAGTTCTCTCGAACCTTTCTCCCTGATCCCATTAGCTGTAGTTGTCCAGTCATCTGGAAGCTCTTGCAACGCTCCACACAACACTCCTCCTTTTCAGCTTTCACGACTTGCCCGCTCTGCCTTGTCCTCGTGATTTTTCTTGTCACCAGAGTCATCCTACAATCCATCATCCTATGTTGTCTGGCTACATTTTCACCGACAACCACATTGCAGTCACTGATCTCTTTCAGGTTACCTTGTCTATACAAGATGTAGTCTACTTGTATGCTCTCACCACTGCTCTTATGTTACCCTATGTTCCTGTCTTTTCTGGGAAAAGGTGTTCACTACAGCCATTTCTATCCTTTTTGCAAAGGCCACCACCAAATTTTCCTCTGTGTTCCTATCCTGTATATCAAATCTGCCCATCACTTCCCTCTATTGCCTGCACCAACATGTCACTTCATATACCTTATTCCAGAACTTCTTCTCTTTGAACTCAAATCCCACCTGTGGGGCATAGCCACCTACAATACTGAGCATCACACCTACAATTTCCATAGGTATATCTGATATTCTTTTCACCTCCAGAACATTCCTCACAAACTCCTCCTTCAAGATAACTCATACTCCATTTCTCTTCCTTTCGTTACCATGATAGTATAGCTAGAAACCTGCCCCTGAGCTTCTAGCCTTAATACCTTTTCACCTGGTCTCCTAGACACACAGTGTATCCACCTCCCTTCTCTGCATCATGTCAACCAACTCTCTACCTTTTCCTGTCATCATCCCAATATTCAAGGTCCCTATTCTCAGTCCCAGCCTCTTGCCTTTCCTCTTCTCTCTCTGCTTCCAAACACACCTTCCTCCTCTCCTTATTAGACCCACAGTAGCCCAATTTCCACTGGTACCCTGTAGGTAATTGCCATCAATGGCGGTTGTTGTTGACCAGGCCATCTGGTATGAGATTGTTAGGTTTTATTTGCACATTTGGTTGTGGCACAAGTTTTATGCCGGATGCCCTTCCCTCTGCATTTATCCAGGCTTGGGACTGGCTCACCTGAGGCGGCATTAGATGTTTTTATGCCTCTAATATCTTGAAATAAATTAAAAAAAAAAGAGAGAGAAGATACATATCTGGCTCATAACACTACAGTATATGCTATTTCTCTCCAAACACAGATCCCATTAGTTTTCTGCCTTAAGAAACAGAAAGTAAAATCCAAACAGTAGCGTACTTTAAAATCACATTGACTCTGTGAGGAAAGGCCATGCATCTGCATACTTGAGAGGAGGGTTTCGTGAAGTAACAAGATAATGTGGAGCAAAATCGAAGCTTAATAGTTAGCTGAGGTTCAGGGCCAGAAATACAGATTTTTTATTTTTTTATTTTTGCTCTGGTATATAAATAGGTGGCCAATAGGGAGCCATCACTTTGTCTCGCACCCACATATGTTGCTCATCAGTGCATAATGTATGTTTCAATAGCTGACAAGCACAAATCCATCAGTACCCGTGGTGACAGATGTGTTCTGCTTGTATTGAGAGTAAAGAGTATGTCCTACGCTCCTTCACTTGCTTAATGGGAAGTGTCCTCAATATAGCAGAGTAGCTAGAAAATCATCTTTCCCTCTACACTGCATGACTCATATCCCAAGCCAACATTAGCGGTGTTCTCTGAGGCATAAGGGTCAGTGTGTTATGATCAGGGGGTGGATAGTATTGTGGTTATCACCACTTACATTTTTCTGTCCTGACACTACAGGAGCAATGGCTTTTTTTAACCATAACCACTACCTTACCTCGCTGTGAACCAAATGTTTTACCTTAATAACAGATTGAGCCAAACAAATGAATTATTCCACTTAACTACTATAGATGTCTGTGGAGCTTCTCAGTCATCCAGATCATCATTAATTCTTGCCACAAGAGGAAGATTTTGATTAGAATTAACCTTCTGTAATCCAATGCAAATAACCAGGTCTGAATTTTCTTCCATTACATCTAGAAAATACACCATACATTGTAACCCATTCTCACAAAAATAGATGACAAAAACATATTAACAAGCTCATGACTGAACACATATTAATCAATATTTATCTTTTTATTTACTCTAAACCATTCTGAATGTAATGCAAATACATATTTGTTAAAGGAATGAAAATAATTTTGAATTGAGGGAAAAATATATTGTGACACAGTGAGCAGACTGGAGTCTTCCTGGTATCTGTTGCTTCAGCAGTTAGAACTCTGCTGGCCTCCTGTAGTTTAACACCTGAGAGCCCAGGTATATATGTGTGTCCTGTATGGGTGCACAGGTAATGCACTGAACTGTGCTGTGCCTGCACGCTACAGGAGGACAGAATGTGGAGGCACCACAAAGTTAGTTGTGTGGTCATTACAATCTGTGTGTGAATAAAAGAGCATTATTCTTGAGGAAGTGATTTGTCTACTCTGTTTACCTGCTGGAACCCTAGCTTGCCGCAATAATCATTTGGCATATAATGCATGTATGATCAATAGTTACTGTCCATTTACTGTAAACCTAAAAAGAAGGCATTTTATTGTTTCTGTGCAAGAGGTTATTATCTATTTGTTTGTTTGTTTGTTGTTAGTTTGTTGTTTGGTATTCCTTCAATTGATTATCATTAATTCATTCCTTTGTATGTTTGTTCCTCATACTTTTGTTCATTTGTTAGCTCCCTTGTTTTTCTTTAATTGAATAAAGAGGCACGGCATCATGTAAAATATTACCTTTTTTGCAATGTTGGTACTTTTTTAAATCAAAGTTTTGGTTGTACTATACTGTTAATGTGCACAGTAATTTCATGTAAACAGTGCTAACTCTTAAGTGTTATGGTAATCTGAACATTGTTTGCAGCTTTGCTTTTTGGTCTTAATATTTTTCAAGATCCCCTCTGACTGTTGGTGTAGCGGTGTTGGCAAGTTTGCTAAAAGGCTAACAAGATGGACCTGCAAGTCATAAAATCTAGTAATAAAATAGCTGGATCATGTTCCTTTTCCTTCCCGACAAGTGTTTTTTGAAAAGTAAAGGAACCTGTAACCTGTAACCTGTGTGAACGAGGCAATGCAAAAGCACAATGTTGTTGAAATACTTTTAATAGTTGTCTTTTTACATGCTGACATTTTATATTTGACCAATTCCAGTAATTCTCATCCCATTAGACAATCATGGATCAGAAAGATGGAGAAATAGGGCTGGTGTTAAAAAATGACCAGATTTATTCTTCATGTTAGACCTTGTCATGTTTATCTTTTCAATGGATGCGATAACTGACTTTGTGTTTTGCAAATCTAATGCTTGGTACATTAATAATGCCTAAATATACTTATTTTTTTTCTCTCATTGACCTATACTTCCTTTTACTTTTAAATGGCTGGCTCGATGTGTAGATGAAGGCAATTTCCTTAGCATCGTCTGCCTTTAGGGGGTAAGCTGGATTTCAGTGGTAATTAATACTGACAATTACAAACTGATGTGACAAGTAGGAAGAATAAGAATGGCTGTGGACATATTAATCCTTACTATATCTAGACATTAAAGCTCAAGGTTTTTTGTATTGGATATGTTGGTGTTAAGTAAGACATAGAGGCAGATTGTATCTGAAGAAGGCCTCTGACTTTCACCCAAGATACAGTTATAAGTACATGAGGGCTCTGGACATTTCAAAACAAGTATAACGTCTAAATGCAGATCTGCATATAAAACCAGGATCTTAAAATCTGAAAAAAAAAAAAAAAAAAGCATTTGCAACGATTCACACCTTGACTGGTCTCCAGCCGACTGAGAGACCAAATACAGAGACCATTCACTCTGTCATTCACACATCTGGGTATCTTTCCAATGTATTCCAATTAACCTCCTTCATGTTTTTGGATTGTGAGAAACTGGAGAACCTGGAGACACAGGGAAAAAAAAAAAAAATCCACACAGAATAACCACCCTGTGGAATCAAAACAGGGTCTTTTGTGCTTCGAGGCAGAATCGCTAACCACTGCACCACCATTCCAGCTTAGTCTTAGCTGTTGATCATAATTTGATTAATTGGAAGACAGAGTGAAGATCTAACTGAAGCTCACACCAGTAACATCAAACTTTCATTTTCTAGTACAGGCCAGTCATAGTTTATGGCTTTTTAATATTGTAACAAAAAAAGTTAAGTGGGGAATACTTGTTTTTTTCTTGAATTAAATGTATTGTTCAAAAATTCAGCCTTTTATTCCCAGACTTCCATTTTCCCAGCCACTTCATCCACCAGCTCTTACAATGGAATCCAAGGGTGTAACCTGGACAGCCGAGATAAATAGTTTGTCCAGGTTATTCTTGGACTTCCCACAGAGATGCACCCGGAACACCTCACCTGGCATTCTGGCTACTCTCAGTGTGGAGGGCCTCTCTGAGCCCCCTCCCAGATGGTAGAGCTTCTCACCTTAAGGGAGATCCGAGACATTCTTTTGAGGACACTCCTTTTGGAGTATTTGTGTGTGTCCGTATTCTCGTTCTTTCAGTCATTCTTTCTGGTAAGTTATTTCAGTGGAAAATTAATTTAATGTAATCCTTGTTAAATCTTGTTGAGGCAACAGGAAGCAATTTCTTCACTTGGAAATGTTTGACCTCTCATCCAAGAGGGTTCTTCAGTTCTTTAATTTATTGTTACCTCTATTTTCAAACATCTCCAACATTGTAAATTTGTTGGCTTGCTTTCAGTTTAAAAAAAATGCAAACAAAGGTCTCTTAAGTCACTCTAGCTGCCATTGGAAACTATTTATCTCCGTAGTCAAGTGCCATTGGTTTTTGCAATCAACTTTTCAAAGAGCTTTTAAAAGGGTGGTTTATAAGATAAGATAAGATAAGATAAGATAAGATAAGATAAGATAAACTATTGATCTCCACAGGGGGAATTTTTTTGTCACAGCAGCAAAACAGTTATAAGGCAAAAAATTAAAAAGTTAAATAAATACGAATATGAATATACACAGAGGCAGAAGACGAAAATAGCGAGACACCCACAAATAAATAGACAGCAGAGACAACAATAACAACAACAGTCACAACATCAGGAATAATAATGGACAATGTAAAGGAACTGTAAGGGTGAAAAGTACACAACCAGAACTAAATGACCATAGAAATAGTCCCTGATTCTCTTCATATCTTATATGGACAGAATTTCCAGGCGCAGCCAGGAAGCTGAGGGGGTCCAGTTTGGTGGCAACAGGATCGAGTCTCTGCTTTTTGCAGATGATGTGGTTGTGTTGGCCTCATCCGACCATGGTCTCCAGCTCTCACTGGAACAGTTTGCAGCCGAGTGTGAGGAGTTCAAGTATTTCGGGGTTTTGCTCTCGAGTGAGGGAACGATGGAGAGAGAGATCGACAGGCGGCTCAGTGAGGCATCTGCAGCGATACAGACTCTGTACCAGTCTGTCCTGATGAAGAGGGAGCTGAGCCAGAAAGCAAAGCTCTCAATTTACGGGTTGATCTCAATCCCACCCTCACCAATGGTCGCAAGCTGTGGGTAGTGACTGAAAGAACGAGATCGCCCATACGTGTGGCCAAAACGAATTTCCTCCGCATAGCCGGACCCTCCCTTAGAGATAGGCTGAAGAGTTTGGTCATTCGTGGGGAGCTCAGAGTAGAACTGCTGCTCCTCCGCATACTGAGGAGATAAATAAGGTGGCTCGGTCATCTGGTCAGGATGCCTCCTGGGGGAGGTATTCTGGGCGTGTCCATCTGGGAGGAGACCATGGGGAAGACCCAGGAGACGCTGGAGAGACTGTCTCCAGGCTGGCCTGGGACCACCTTGGGGTCCTCCCTGAGGAGCTGGACCATGTGGCTGGGAAGAGGGAGGTCTGGACCTCACTGCTCCAGCTGCTGCCCCCACGACTTGACTCCAGATAAGCAGCAGAAGATGGATGGATGGATGGATGGATGATTGACAATAAATTGTTCTTGTATATTATGATCATGGCCTGACATATTTCAGCTTCAAGTCTTGAACAAGTACACACACATTAAATCACAGTATCATGTTTGTTCATGCCCATTTCACAGATCTAAATGATGTCTCAAGTTTTTTTCCAACTGGAAAACAAAACAAATCCATGGGATTTGAGGGTCTATTTAGAGTTGCATCTCTGTTTATCTCTGTACATCAGGGGTATCAAAATCATTTTGGTCCGGGGGTCACATATGGCCTAATTTGATGTCAAGGGGGCCAGACCAGTAAAATCATTACCTGGTAATACTAAGTCCAAATTTTTCCTTTTTTTTAGTGTGAAGGAAGTAAACAGGTAAATTGTAAAAATCTTTATATGTAATGAAGTTTTGCTCAAAAAAATACATGATAAATCCATATTCACAATTAATACTAAAAAAGAATCAATGATATTACACCCTAAAAATATTGTTGAGTTAAAAGAAAATCTTGTCACCCTGGAAAAATTAGCCACTCGAATGTATTAGAAAATTGATTGGAAGCATGTATAAGAGGAGGTATAATGTTTATAAGGCTAATGGTAGCTATTCCGCTTATTAAATCAATCTGTTTAATTTTGGCTGTTTTTTTTGCTATCACTTTTGTGGTTTTCATAGAAATATGAAAAGATCTTTTTTGTCACTAGATGCTTTGTCATCAAAAAATCATTTTGTTTTCAAATTTTGAAGCAAATACTGTTACTTTTTCCCCCCAGGAGCACAAACGCAGGCAGGGAGATTTGCGGGGTGGTTTAACACGTTCTCATTCAGGGGCGTTTCCACACAAGGAAGAGTCAGGACACCATGGACTCCTTCTTCCAACATCTTTGAACGAGACCGGACCATGACTGAAACCTTGGGTCTGCCTCATATACTCCGGCTTGATTAGCTGAATTCTCTTCTGGGGGGGCATAACGTCCAGGTGTGGAGGATAACTGCAGTGATTACTATGCAGCTGGCCTGGGGACCCGAGGAGTCATGACAAATATATTGCAAAATTACTTTATTATTTCCTTGCCCGTTTTTTTTTTTTAAACCCACTGTATACAGTAAAACCCCCAGATGCAGAGAAAAATGTGAGAAAAAAATATGCGGGCCGCACTAACACAAAGATATGATTTCAGGCAGAGGGACACAAAATATTGTTCCGAGAGCCGGAATTGGCCTGCGGGCCGCAGGTCTGAGACCCTTGCTGGTAAACCATTCTTTTGTTTTTTTTCTTAAAATAAGAGCAGGTGTTAGTTTGCCACATGTTGTCGCTTTCGTTGACTACTAAATGTTACTGTATTTTCTAATGTGGCTCTCTTTTGTTCTGTCTTGTAGTGCTGCTGGCTGGCTTGACATTTTTATCTTGTTGAATTGGCTTCCTCTATGAGGGAACAGGTTTAACCCGTTCAAATAAGATTAAACAAAAATTGTGATATAGAAAAACCTCAGTGTGTTTTCCCTGCTCAATCGCAGTATTGTATCGTCAGTGAGGACTGTCTGTTGACTTTTGGGCAAAACAATCCAACAGCTTGGGCTAGGGTAAAATAATTAATCCAAAGAACTGCTCAAAAGATTTTTTGTGTGGGAGAATTACAATGAAGTACTTTAAAGCTCCTGGAAATTAAAATGCAGCACACCATCTTGATCTAAAATCGAGAATAAATGCACCAAATGCTAAATATTGCTTAGATGTTTGTTAATTATCATATAATGTAATTCACCTGGTTCAAAGCATGTCTATTCTTCTTACATTTAATATTCATTTGTCGCACATTTGTAGTTTGCCTGCTGTGATCTACTCACTTCCTGCACCTCCGCTTGCATAACCTCTTTATTACACTTATTAATAATACATAAAATATGTTGAATACAACAATACAACAAATACAACAAAAATGCCAACACAATATCCTCATTCTTGACACTTGCGACTAATTTACTGCTGATTGCCACTGTTTCTGTGTGTGTACAATAAGATCAGCTAATGTTGAGTTGAGTGATGCTGTCAAATAGACGTCTGATGAGTGCAAAAGTGACAAGTAGCACAGGGCCATGAAAATGTGTGCTGCAGCATGAGAATGAATGGAGAGCGCTTAATAATATAGAAAAATCTACTCTATATAGGGGTCAGATCGCTCGTCCTTTTAGACAAAAAGAGTCTAGTCTAATGGGAACCATTTTATTTTTACCTTTTCCTACCTCAATGATTTGTTGAAATGTTGACTTATTTGCCAACAAACCCTAACCCTGATCAGCAGGAGCAATTATTTCTCATACTGGTGAAGGACACCTGTGGAAAAAGTCCTGAAAGCTCAAAGCCCATGAGCGGCTTGTTTATTTTTAGCCAACAAAATGGACATTACCATATCTCTGCCAAGAACTATTCAGCACAAAGTTGACACTTCTACTTTCTGGAGATAGTGAGAGAAGATATGAAGGTAGTTGTGTGAGAGAGGATACAGAGAATAGGGTTAGATGGAGAAGGTTGATTCGCTATGGCAACCCCTCAAGGGAAAACCAAAAGGAAAAAAAAAAAAATATATATATATAGATATCTATATGTATATATAGATATCTATATATATATATATATTCTTCTTTCGGCTTTTCCCTTTGGGGGTCACCACAGCGAATCAACTTTCTCCATCTAACCCTATTCTCCGTATCCTCCTCTCTTACACCAACTGCCTTCATATCCTCTCTCACTATGTCGATATATCTTCTCTTTGGTCTTCCTCTAGACCTCTTGCCTGGCAGCTCCAATTCCAGCATCTGTCTACCAATATATTCACTATCCCTCCTCTGTACATGACCGAACCATCTCAATCTGGCTTCTCTGACCTTCTCTCCAAAGCATCTAACATGTGCTGTTCCTCTGATAGACTCATTCTTGATCCTTTCCATCCGGGTCACTCCCAAAGAGAATCCCCGTATCTTCATCTCTGCAACTTCTAGTTCTGCCTCCTGTCTTTTGGTCATTGTAACAGTTTCTAGGCCATACAGCATTGCTGGTCTCACCACTGTCTTATACACCTTTCCTTTTATTCTGGCTGATAGTCTTCTATCGCATTGTACCCCTGAAACTTTTCTCCACCCATTCCAACCTGCTTGAACTCGTCTCTTCACCTCTTTTCCACACTCTCCGTTGCTCTATTCTTTTGACCTTAAGTACCTGAAATCCTCCAGCTTCTTGATCTCCACTCCCTGTAGCCTCACCGTTCCACCTGAGTTCCTCTCATTCACACACATATATTCTGTCTTGCTGCCACTATCTTTCATTCCTCTCCTTTCCAGAGCGTACCTCCACCTCTCTGTTTTCTGCTCTCACTACAGATGACAATGTCATCTGCAAACATCATGGTCCATGGGGATTCCTGAAACATGAAACCATACTGCTGTTCACAAATGCTGACTTCTGCTCTCAGTCTAGTTTCCACTACTCTTTCCTATAACTGCATTTTATGGCTCATCAACTTTATCCTTCTATAGTTGCTCCAATTCTGCACATCCCCTTTGTTCTTAAAAATAGGCACCATCACACTTCGTCTCCATTCTTCACGCATCTCCTCACTCTCTAGGATCCTGTTGAATAATCGAGTCAGAAAATGTACCGTTGCCTCTCCTAGACACTTCCACACCTTCACGGCTATATCATCAGGACCAACTGCTTTTCCACTCTTCATCCTCTTCAATCCCTCCTCACTTCTCTTTTACTAATTTGTGCTACTTTGTGATCTACAATAGTCACCTCTTCTACCCTTGCCTCTCTTTCATTTTTCCCATTCATCAGCTCTTCAAAGTACTCTTTCCATCTTCCCATCACTCCTCTAGCATCTGTCAGTACATTTCCCTCCCTATCCTTAATCACCCTGACCTGTTGTACATCCTTTCCATCATCATGTCTCTTTTTCGCCAACCTGTATAGATCATTTTCATCCTCCTTACTATCCAACAGAGCATACAAGTCATCATACACCCTCTGTTTTGCCTTGCTACCTCTATCTTTACCTTACGTTGTATTTCCTTGAACTCCTGTCTGTTCTCTTCAGTCCTTTCAGTGTCCCACTTCTTCTTTGCTAACTTCTTTCTCTGTATATACTCCTGCACTTTCTCATTCCACCACCAAGTCTCCTTATCTACTTTCCTTACAGATGACCCACCAAGTACTCTTTTACCTGTCTCCCTGATAACACTAGCTGTAGTTGTCCAATCATCTGGAAGCTCACCCTGACCACCCAGACCCTTTCTCAACTCCTCCCTGAAAACCATGCAACCCTCCTCCCTTTTCAGCTTCCACCACTTTGTCCTCTGCTCTGCCTTTGTCTTCTTCATCTTCCTTGTCACCAGAGTCATCCTATAAACCACCTTCCTATGCTGTCTGGCAACACTCTCATCTACAATTACTTTGCAGTCACTGATCTCTCTCAGGTTACCTCGTCTATACAAGATGTAGTCTACCTGCGTGCTCCTACCTCCGCTCTTATAAGTTACCCTATGTTCCTGTTTTTTCTGGAAAAAGGTGTTCACTACAGCCATTTCCATCCTTTTTGCAAAATCTACCACCATCTGACCCTCTGCATTTCGATCCTGTATACCAAATCTGCCCATCACTTCTTCATCCCCTCTATTGTCTTCACCAACATGTCCATTGAAGTCTGCACCAATCAAAACTCTCATTTCTCCCTACCTTTTCCTGTCATAGTCCCAATATTCAAAGTCCCTACTCTCAGTCCCAGGCTCTTTCCTTTCCTCCTCTCTCTCTCTGCATCCAAACACGCACTCCTTTGACCCACAGTAGCCCAATTTCCGTTAGTACCCTGTAGGTCATCAGTACCAATGGCGGTCATTGTTCCCCAGGTCCACGACTGATCTGGTATGATATGGTTATGATTGACTCGCATGTTTGGTTTTGTCAAAAGTTTTACGCTGGATGCCCTCCCTGACTGTTACGGTTTCCCCAAGGAGCACAGACACAGGCACAGAGAAATGCAGGTGGGTTTAATGTGTTGTCAATCTACAACGTTTCTATACAAAGACGAGTTGAAGACAACATGAACTTCCTCTTATACTCTGGCTTGATTAGTTAATTGTTTCCTGGTGGGGCGTGGCCTCCAGGCACGGAGGCTAATTGGAGTGATTGCTGTGCAGCTGGCCCAGGGACCTGACGAGTCGCGACAGCCTCCTGAGGAGGAACAGGCGGCTCTGACCCTTCTTGAAGATGGCATTGGTGTTCAAAGTCCAGTCCAGCTTATTGTCCAAGTGGACACCCAGGTACTTGTAGGTGTCCACAATGTCCACTTCTGTACCCCTGATGGTGACCGGATGAAGAGTCAGATGAGTAGCAAGGTTTCAACAGAGACACATGAAACACTAGGTGAATTTTAAACTCAGGTGGGGGCTGAAGGCGAAAGGTAACCAGATTGATCTGGTGGGAGATCATGAAGGGACTGATATATCTCGGCCGAAGTTTCTTGCAGGGGTGTTTCATCCAAAGGTCCCGTGTCGAGAGCCACACTTTCTGCCCCATGGCATAGGGAGGGGCCTCTACTCTGTGGGCATCCGCACAGCGGTGGTGAGCCCTTTGCAAATGTCGGTGGGCTCTGCCCCACACTCTCTCACTCTCCCTGAACCACTGATCATCTTCTAACGATTCTCCTGTCCAGGGAAACATGGGTAGTTGGTGGCCGAGCACGCACTCGAAAGGGGTCAACCCGGTGGTTGGCTGCTGGAGGGAATTCTGAGCATATTACGCCCCGGGAAGGAATTGACTCCAGTTTGCAGGGTGGCGCTGGCAGTAAGTTCTGAGGTAGCGGCATACCTCTTGCGTTCTGTTTGTCCATTGGTCTGGGGATGGTAACCAGACGACAAGCTCACGGTCACCCCCAGTAGGCGAAGGAAGGCTCACCAAAACCTGGATATGAACTGTGGTCCTCGGTCAGAGACAATGTCCTCCGGCAGTCCAAAGTTCCGGTAGACCTGGGTGAAGAGGGCTTCTGCTGTCTCGGGTGCTGTAGGAACTCCCCTCATGGTAATCAACTTGCATGCCTTCGAGAAGCGATTCACGACCACCAGAATGTTCGTGTATCCCTTGAGGGGGGGGGGGGGGGGGGGGTTCTGTGGCATAATCAATGCCAAGATGGGACCAGGGTCTGTGTGGGGTTGGTAAGGGTTCCAGCTTCCCTGCTGGTAGGTGACGAGGGGTTTTTGCCATGCACAATCGGAGCATTGGCTGACAAATCTTCGGACGTCTCGACATACCTGGCCACCAGTATTTGTCTCGAAGAATGTTCAGCGTTGCACTTATTCCTAGATGCCCTGTACCTAGTGTTGAGTGTGCAGAGGTGAGGAGAGAGTCCTGGATAGTTTGTGGTACGTAGGAATGATTGGCAGGAGTGTTGGGTGGTGCTAGGTCGGACACTGATGAGTCCTGGATTTCCTCATCCAGGCTCACGAGCACACTGTCAGGCAGAATTTTCTCTGGTTCTTCAGGGGCATTTTCAGGTGAGTGAATACGTGACAGAGCATCTGCACAGCCATTGAGAGTACCAGGGCAATATTGGATGGTGAACTGAAATCTGGTGAAGAAGAGAGCCCATCTGGCCTGGCGGGGGTTCTCATCATTGTAAGTTCTTGTGGTCAGTGAGCACAGTGAAGGGATATTTTGCTCCCTCAAGCCAGTGGCGCCACTCTTCTAAAGCCAAGTTGATGGCCAGGAGCTCTCTATTCCCGATATCATAGTTGCTCTCAGCTGAACTCTTCTTTGAAAAAGAAGCACAGGGCTGGAGACGGGCTGGCTTTCCATGTGGTTGGGACAGGACAGCTCCCACCTCAGTAGTCGAAGCGTCGACTTCCACCGTGAAGGGAAGATCCGGGTTGGGGTGGCACAGCAGGAGCGGTCGTGAAGGCCCTCTTGAGCTCCATGACTGCTTGTGTAGTGGCTGGGTTCCATAGGTGTTTTGGTTTGCCGTGCAACAGGGAGGTGAGCGGCGTAGCTAGTTGGCTGAAGTTATCTATGAACTGTCGGTAGAAATTGGCAAACCCCAGAAACCTCTGGAGTTGCTTGATGGCCTGGGGTTTAGGCCATGAGTGGACGGCACTGACCTTGTCTCCATCCTTACTCACTCCTTGAGGTTGGAGGTTTTAGCCGAGGAACTGGACTGTGGACTGGTGAAACAGGCATTTCTCTGGGTGACGTGGCTGGACAGATCTGGGGAGTGGATCAGGATGTCATCAATGTAAAAGACCACGAATTTCTGGAGGAAGTCCCAGAATAACTCATTCATGAAGCCTTGGAACACGGAAGGGGCATTGGCTAGGCCTTGTGGCATGACCTTGTACTCCCAGTGACCAGTGGGGGTTACGAAGGCCATTTTCCATTCCTCTCCTGATGCGCACCAGGTTATAGACGCTCCGGAGGTCCAGTTTGGAGAACATTTTGGAACCCCAGAGGGACTCCATGTCAGGATCTCCTCTCGGCAGCCGAGAGGAGACACGGCTAGGTCCCAATTGAGAATTAGCGCCAGCTACAGCAGTGGCCAGCTGCCGCTAATCAACATCGCCATAAAGAGCAGCGCCTGGTGCCGGAGAATTGTGACTCTTCACCTAACCCTGTTGCTTGGGCCCCCATCTTGCCATAGAAATAAAGAGATCTGATTCCAGGCCTGGTGGTGTGGTTCCCTGCCCGAGTCTGCCTGGCTTGTGACACTCCAAGGCAGAGGATAACAGAACTTGATGGTGGCCTTGTTCAGGATTCGGTAGTCCAGACAGGGTCTTAAACCTCCATCCTTCTTTGCGGTGGAAAAGAACGGTGAGGCAGCAGGGGATTATGACGGTTGGATATAGCCTTGGCGCAGGGATTCCTCTACATACGTAGGTCTCTATGGCCGCGTGTTCTGGGAGCAAGAGGTTAGATCTTTCAGTTTGGCAGAGGATGGCCTGGAAGTAGATCTATCGCACAGTCCCAGGCCCGTTGTGGACTGAAGACATCCTGAAAGCCAGCATACAGAGAGAAATCTGGGCACTGTGGTCTTGCTTGGGGCTTTCCACTAATGTGGCATCGAGAGCTACTACTCTATTTAAAGGGAGCAAGGGGAAACATCGCTCCTTGCAGGTCTCACCCCAGGGCAGAATTTCCCCAGAGGCCCAGGAAACTGCAGACTAATGCGCCATCAGCCAAGGTCTGCCTAAAACCAGATCTGAGATTCCTCCCGGACATGTAATGTCTTCAACATGTAGAACCCCTATTCTAAGCTGAAGGGAGGAGGTCTGTGAGTTGACTTGCCCGGGAGAGAGAGGTTTCCCCATCACTGATCGTACGATGAAGGTGGGGGAACATGGGATCCGGGGAACTTGCAGCTGCTGGCAGAGTGCACCGGAGATGAAGTTCCCCGCCGAGCTGGAGTCCAGGAGGGCATGCACAAGGTGGGTAGAGTCCGACACATAAAGCTGGGCTGAGATAGTCAACGGTTTTAAATGGATGTCAGGGGAAGTCACTGCACCCACCATGGTTCTTGGAGGTCTTTTGGGGCACCATGAGAGCCGGTGATCCTTCTCTCCACAGTAGAGGCAGAGGCGGTTGTTCAGGTGTCTGCCTCTCTCTGTGGTTGACGATCCAAGGGCATCCTCCTCCGTGGCCTCATCTGCTTGATCCGGCTGGTTCAGGGATGGCCCTGTGGCGGTAGTAGACCTTCCAGGGCTCATGAAGCAGGTCTCTCTCCAATATGAGATTCGAATTGCCAGTTGGATGAACCTCTCAAGCCCCATGGTGTCATCATACGCCACTAAGTGGAGGAGCAAGGAGGGGTGCAGGCCTTGTCGAACACTGTCATGAGGGCCGATTCGTTCCATCCACTGGTGGCTGCCAGTGTCCTGAACTGCAAGGTATACTCCGTGATGGACTGTTTTCCCTGGCAGAGAGCGTAAAGCTGGGCCTGAAGGGACAAATCACCCTCTGGAAAGCTGAAGACAGCTTTGAAATGCTCCATGAAGCGCTGAGGCGTGGCTGTCACCATGCCCAGGGAATTCCAGATTGCCTCAGCCCACTTGAGTGCTTTGCCCAACAGGAGGGAGATGATGTAGGCAATTTTTTACTTCTCAGTGGGGCTGCATCTCAAACATCAGAGAACATTGGAGGAGAAAGCCCTTACAGCTTTCTGGGGAGCTGGAGTAAGTGGCCGGGCTGGTCATCAGGGCAGCATGGATGACCTGAGGAGACTGAGGTGCTGAAGAGCTTGTGGGCTCCATACCAGGTCTGGTCTCCTGTCACAGTTTCCCCCAGGAGCACAGACAAAGGCAAGTAGAAATGCAGGTGGGCTTCATGTGTTCTCAATCTGGACCATTTCTATACAAAGACACCATGAACTTCTTCTCATAACAAGACCAGATGACAACTGAAACCTTGGGTCCAACTTTATACTCTGGCTTGATTAGTTTAATTGTTTCCTGATGATGCATGGCCTTCAGGTGCGGAAGATAATTGCAGTGATTGCTGTGTAGCTGGCCCGGGGACCCGAGGAATCGTGACACTGGCGCAACCCTCTGCATTTATCCGGGCTTGGGACCGGCACAGGGAGACACTGCTCCGTACCCCCCAGGGCAGGCTTGGAGAGACACGGGCCAGTGCCGCCCTGAGGCTGCATTTTCATAGCCTCTCTCACTACATCCATAAATCTTCGAACTAGTATTGTAAGTATTAGTAATAAATTGTTCCTCTGAGAATTTGGCAATTTAGCAGACAGTGGTTGTTGCCTAACCTGGGGACATTGTTGAGTGGTTATAGGAACGGTTTGAAGATTTCCTAACTCCATGATAAACCCAAGTCAGGTGAGTGACCACGAGAATGCTGGAAATCTCAAATTGAATTCATTACTGGGGATAGGATTTGATTTTATTTGATACATATATATATATATATATATATATATATATATATGGTATTCTTTTGCCTTACACCACACAAGACACTTTTCTCCACCCATTCCACCCTCCTTATAAATATTTCTTCCCCTATTTCAGCACTGTCCACTTGATACTTAAAATCATCCATCCTATTCATCTCTACTCCCTGTAATCTTGAGTGTCCTCTGTTTTACTGTGAATAATCTTAATTTCTTTCCTCTCCAGAGCATACCTCCCCCTCTCTAGATTTTCCTCCACCTCATCTCTGTTCTTATTACAGATCACAGTGAAACAGTATATTTCATTGAGATGCCTGTCAATTGCCTTAGTGAACACAAAATGTCTCAAAGCTGATCACCTCCACCTTGCACTTCTCTGTCACGCCAAACGACCTCAGTCTGCTCAGGAAGAACATCCTGCTTTGACCCTTCCTGTAGAGTGGATCAGTGTTGTGTGACCAGTCCAATTTATTACTAATGTGGAGCCCGAGGTACTTGTAGATACTTGTACCTCCTCACCCTGGATGGTGATTAGTACCTGTGTCACCTGTGTCCTCTGTGTCACGGTCTGCTCTCCCCTGCTCTGTTGCTCAGCCACACCCCTCATCAGCTTCATTGCTTTCACCTGCTGTTGTCACCTGCTCACCATCTCTAATCAAGCCAGCTTATATGCAGCCTCACTCCACTCACTCTTTGCCAGATTGTCTTCGCTCTCATGCCTGACTCTCCAGCGGTTATTTGCGGATTGCTTCCTTGGTATCGACTCGACTCTGATCTCGGCTTCTCGGCTCATCCCCGACCTACTGCGTCAGCTTCACCCTGTCAGCTCCTCTCCGCTGGTACCATCATCTGACCCGATCCAACTGCAGTCTTGTGGTACCATTCCTGTCTGCCACACTGGAAACCTGGGTTCAGATCTAGCCATACCCCCTAATGCATCTGTGTGCCTGCTGAAATAAAACTGCTTCACTGCAGACCTGATTCATTTGTGCTGCAATTGGGTTCATCCTACACCCGTTACACTCTGATTCTTCCCCAAGTCCACCTTCTTGGTTTGGGAGATGGTGAATTGGAGGTGGTTCAGGTTGCTCCACTCAACAAAAATTGTGATCAGATCTCGTTACTCCTCCTCATAGTCATTGTGAAAACTTCTGGAGGTGGCAGGAACCGGAGTTTTATTGGAAGTCGGAGGTGAGTGTGGGTGAAGAGGAATGGAGACAGGATGGGAATGCTTTGAGATTTTCTTGGCTTGAACTCCAGTCTTTTGCACTGGGGCAAGATTTCTGTAGCAAGTATCTAGTGCATTGTTTCGTTGTTGTATTGACAGATGGACTTGATGAAGAACAAGTTGATAGGAAAACGGACTGGTGCATGTGATCCGTTTCCTTTGTGGTGGAGATATACTGTGTATCCCAACTGCTGGGTTGATGTTTGTGCTGTGGAACATGAAAACTTGTGTGCACAAGCGGCAATGTCCACCGAGTGTTTACTGAATCACTCCCTCCTGGAGAAACTTCGATCCTCCATACACATGAACGGTGACTCAACAATTAAAATGCTACGGGGGGTGTATTTGACTGAGACCATGAGGTTTCCCTCTGTGGAGAAACAGGAGGAGTAAGGCTTGGCTTGATTCTCAGACATCAGATAGTCCTGTTCCATTTCTCTGACCCATGTTCCCTCTTGTTTCTTGAAATATTGTCCTCAAACATGAATGATGGCACCATACCCAAATCCTAATATTAGTCCTTGAACTGGCTTATTTTCACAAATTGTACCAATTTTTTTTTGTTCCAGAACCAGTTAGATATTTGCTCATTTACTTTTAATACAAGTCATATCCAATAAAACAAAATTATTTTTCACATTAATAGACTATTATGAATATTTCACTAAATGAATAATTTACCAAACCATATCAATGTTTTGATATTTTCCCAGACAGTGTGAGGAAAATCCCTTGGCAGGAGTAACCCACGCAAAGCCCCCGGTCCTGACAACATACCTGGCCACAAACATTATCCCAGTCCTGAAGAAGTCATCTCCTTCCTGCCTCAACGATTATCACCCAGTTGCACTTACTCCCATCCTCATGAAGTGCTTTGAGCAATTAGTCATGGAACACAGCAAGTCGACCTCCCCCCGGATCCCTACCACTTTGCATTCAGTCAAACTTGACCAATGACACCATCTCCACCGCCCTCCACTCAGCCCTCACCCACCTGGACACTAAGGGGTCCAGTTACGTGCAATTTGTAGTCGTTTTTTTTTTCAAAATCGCTGAAAAAAAAAACACATTTAGCGTTTATATATGAGGAAGAGACGTGCGGTGACATGGCAGCCAGCGGAGCCCATTATGGATTGCGCAATGATTCTGCTAACTGCGCTGCCATGCTATGCAGCTGAGACCGTATTGCTGTCTCTGTGGATGTCACTATTAAAATTTTCAAACACTTTAAGCATTAATATATGAACTAAATTTCCATACTTTAGCTGATGTGTATAATTTTTTTCGTCAACAACTGCAACGTGTTTCTCGTGCCGAGCGATCGTAAAGCGGCAGCGAAGACACACTAAGTAAGGCACTCAGTTACGGGGCCTCATAGTAGGGGGCACTGGTGATCCCATTGATCCTTTTTACTACACTGCTCAAAAAAATAAAGGGAACACTTAAAAAACACATCCTAGATATAAATGAATGAAATATTCTTATGAAATACTTTGCTCTTTACACAGTTGAATGTGCTGACAACAAAATCACACAAAAATGATCAATGGAAATCAATTGTATCAACCCATGGAGGTCTGGATAAGAATCACACTCAAAATTAAAGTGTAAAAACAAACTCCAGGCTGATCCAACTTTGATATAATGTCCTTAAAACAAGTCAAAATGAATCTGTGTTGCTTCCTGAGTGGACACTATGATTTCACAGAAGAGTGATTGACTTGGAGTTACATTGCGTTGTTCAGTGTTCCCTTTATTTTTTTGAGCAGTATACTTGGCGAAAGAGTAATAGAATTTGCAGTCGCAATCTACTGTAAACAGTTAGCAAGTCAAGTGCAGCCATCCAGTTGTTTTTTTTCCTCTTGCTTGGCTTTGTTTCCAAAGTGGAGGATTACATAGCTTAACTGAAAGAATATTCAAAACTGAACTTTAAGTCAAAGCAGGAGGTGATAAGTAAGGGAAGACCGGCAACGGCGCTAATGTGCTTCTTGTAGTGCTTCAGACTACAAGATGGAAGACTGTCTTTTCACACGGAGTGGTACACACAAAAAGGTTGGCTGTGTGGATGTCCAGTAAGAAAGTGCCTTTTCTGCTTTTCCAGCATTCTTTTCTCAACTTCTAACAATGTCTAGAGTCAAATGGGATATTGTGACCTGAAGAATCTGCCAAGAAGCCTAATCAAACATGAGCGGTCGGCCACTCACATTCAAAGTCAAATCACGCTAAAAACATTCAGGAGGTCAAGGATAGATTTAGCTTTGAATGAACAGACTCAACATCAGCATCCACAATGCTAAGGTAAAATGTGCTTTTTCCATGCTACAGTTTGTACCAATAAAATGGTGAATAAGCTACTCCGTAGGGTTCATATGTTTGTAAATCTGACTGATGACGTCAGTGCCTCACCAGCCATGAGTCTCACCACACGTCACTGAAGGGGTCGTATGTTAGAATGCTGTTCATTGACTTCAGCTCAGCATTAAACATGTTCATCCCCCCAGAAGCTCACTCACAAACTTGTCCAACAAGGGCTCAACGCCTCTATGTAAAACTGGCTGTTGGACTCCCTGATGGGAAGACCACAGGCAGTACTGTTCAGTAGGAACACATCCAGTACCATCGCTGTGAACACAAGGTCCCCCCCAATGATGTGTGCTGAGCCCCCTACTGTTCACGCTGATGGCAGACCTGCGCAGAACTCCAACATCTACATCAAGTACGCACACAGTATAACTGTGGTTAGTCTTATCAACAATGGAGACGAGACCAACTACAGGAGAAAGATGAGCCACCATGCTGTGTGGCTGGGTGCCAACAATCTCTTCCTGAACGCGGAGAAGACAAGGATATTGTTGAGGACTTCAGGAGAGAGCACACCCAGCACATCCTTCTAGCCATCAACAATGCCCTGGTGGAGGGGGCAAGCGGCACCAAGTTCCTGGGTGCGCATGTGTCAGAGGACCTCTCCTGGACCACGAACACTGTGTCGTTTGCCAAGAAAGCCCACCAACATCTCTACTTCCTCCGCAAGCTGAGGAGAGCCACAGCCCCACCCCCCATCATGACCATCTTTAAGATGGCACCATAGCCAGCATCGTGACTGGCTGCATCACAGCATGGTACGGCGCCTGCACTGCATCCTACCGCAAGAGCCTCCAGGGCATAGTGAGAGTGGCAGAGAAGATTGTTGGTGCCCCTACGCCCTCCCCTCCCCTTTTTTAAAGCAAAGAAGTGGAATATTCTGCAATGGCCAAGTCAATCACAAGATCTCAACCCATTGAGCATGCATTTCACTTGCCCAAGACAAAACTTAAGGCAGAAAGACCCACAAACAGGCAACAACTGAAGACAGATGCAATAAAGGCCTGGCAAAGCTTCACAAAACAGGAAACACAGCATTTGGTGATGTCCATGGGTTCCAGACTTCAGGCAGTCATTGCCTACCAATGATTCTCAACAAAATATTAAAAAGTAACGTTTTACTTGCGGTTATGTTATTTTTCCAATTACCAATTACTACCCTGAAATGAGGACCGTTTGTATCAAAAATAATTACAATTCCTACATGTTTAATCATACATTTCTGTCCAGCCCCTTAAATTAAACCTTGAAGTCTGCACTTCAATTCCATTGTGAAAAACAGTAACCCAATTCTGAGGTTACCAAACCAGATCCCCTCAACACTCTGGCTGTGCCTAGTAAGTGAATCTGACTTATAGTCAGCAATACGGACCAACCACTCCAACCACTCCTCTGGCAACTCCGGAGAAGAAAAGAGCCCAAACCCTCTCAAGAAAACTGGTTCCAGAGTATAAGCTTTGTGTCCAGGTGAGTCAAACTGTATCTAGCTGGAACCTCTTGGGCTGACACACCAGCTCATATTTCAGCCCTTACAGAGAGTTGACAGTCCATGTCAACAGAGCCAGCTTCTGCAGTTTGATTGAACCTCCAAGGTCCCCCCACTGCGGCTGCCACCTAGCTCACAATGCATGCATTGGAATGGGGACCCACATTGACCTTTTGGGCTGTGCCTGGCTGAGACTCATGGGTGTAGGCCCGGCTACCAAATGTTCACTATGAAGCCTGGCTATCTATCAGGGCCTGGCTCTGGCTGAGGGTGGTTCTGGGCCCGGGGAAAAGTAGGTCAATTTATTTTTGTCATCATTCGGGGGTCTTCTGAGCAATGCTTTGTGTTGTCCATCACCTGGGACCTGTTTGCCTTGAGTGCCCCTTACAGGGCCATAGGGGCCCCTCCAAATTAGGTCCAAGAATCACATGTAAACCACTGCCATCAGAATAAAGTGGCAGCTCCTGGAGGGGTTATAATTATGTTTCTAAGGTGAATAAAGGTGATTCTTGTGATTTCTTTGAGATGAAAAACCACCCTGCCATAGGACAGACCAAGTTCCCTAACTGTTTATGCAATGTGGAACACTGTCATCAGAAGTCAGGGTGAAATGTATTTTGAGAAGACTTTATATTGTCCGTTGAAATTGTTGTTCAAATGTGGTAAAACTCATGTCTATTAGGCAATATTATATGTCTTCCAGTAGAGAAAGGAGAGAGTGTGTTTATTGAACATGATTTTCATCAAACTATAAAACTCTCTTGACTCTTGAGATTGAAAGTGTGTTTTACTTGGCATGCTTTGAAAACCTCTCTGAGTCTCTTTCCCCTGAGGTGCCTAACTTCTGGTCCAAAGCCAACCATAAAGACAGGAAGGAGATGTTGGTGGCAGAGGTAGTGAGGATGGAGGATGAGCGCGTTAAGATCAAGGCTGTGTCACAGGGCCGGCTGGGAAGCTGGACAACTTGGGAAGGAGTTCCTGCTTGGAACATCAGTTGGGCAGACTATGGGAAGATGCCACAGGCAAGAATTAGCTTTCTCATTCGTGAAACATACGACACACCATCTTGCCCCTGTAAACTCCACCAGTGGTTTGGGGGTAAGGAATGCTGCTACCACTGCAATGTCTTCAATGCAAGCCTCCAGCACATCCTGTCATGCTGCAAGATGCACTCTCTCAGGAGTGCTACAGATGGTGGCATGACCAGGTCCTGAGGAAGGTAGCTGAGGTGTTGGAGAGGTGCTGATAAGAAGATATCATACTATTGTGCACTCCTTACCTCACTTGTTACTAAGACACTTATAGTTTTATCACTTGTTTACTAAGACACTTTATAGTTTCACTGAGACACTTTATAGTTTATTTTTATTTCTAATTCTGCCTTTTCTTTTTATCATTTATTACTGTTATATTTTCTGTAACTCTGGCACAACAATTTCCTTCGGGATTAATAAAGTTGTTCTTATCTTATCTTATAACAAAAAGTCACCACCAGTAGAGACCTGCACCAGTTTTGTCTCAGAAGGTGAAGAACATTGGTATGCCAGGCAAAGAGAAGCAGTTTGACCTTTTTCCCCCGACAAGGAGTGGGAAATGAAGTTCGACTGGACAGGCAGTTTCAGTTCCACACAGAGATTACCACCACATCTCTTCACCCCAACATTGTTGCATGGTCCAGCAACTCAGAGTCAGCTTACCTCAATTAAATTACAATCCCACATGAGGAAAGGACTGAGGCTGCCTTCAAGTACAAAAAGGCCAAATACAATGGTTGCTGAGTGTCGGGAAGCTGCCTGGAAGACCACCATCTACCCTGTTAAGGTGGGATGCCGAGGCTTTGTAGGGCTGTCAATCATGTGCCTCTTGAGGGATGTAGGAGTGACTGGAGGCAGGTTGAAGAAAGCGATCAAAGAGCTGGCAGAGGAGGCAGTGAAAGGTACTGGCTGAGGAAAAAAGGTCAGGTGTGGTGAAAGAACAGCTAACCCCAACCATAGCTGCAGGGTGTAACACCACACAGCTGCAGGGAGTGACATGGAGACATCGATTGGCTTTGGAACATAAATAACAAATATTATTTTTATTTAATTTAGTTTTAGTTTTTTTTTAATTGTAGTTCTACATGTTTAGATTATGGTGATCTTGAAACATTGAAATACAACAATACAACAAAATAGCAACTTATTAAACTTTTACAGTCCTGACATGCTGCACTGTGCTTCATGGGCAAAAGTCACAATAACCAGGTAAAATAAACATTTAAATTGGCTCTTTAATTTCCCAATATATATATTTTCAAGTGTTAGGTAAAATAATCCTTCTTAGATTTATAGTGACAGGCATGTCTACTAGGACATGCTGTCTGCACGCCCTAGTAGATCAAAAAGGTGACGGCACACAAACGCAAAAGGTATTTTTGGTTTGCTACAGGGGGATATTTTATGTTTTGCCTTTTATTTTGTAAACTTGAGGAGTACTCAAATAGAGACTGAGTGTTTACTTGAACGTAACTTTCGGCCAAGAGTCTGTTTTTCAGAGTTCAAACCTTTTTTTTGTTACATATAGAAATAGAATTTTGTTTTCTTTGTGGAAGTTCATTGTTTTCATAACAGCAACACATTGTATTTTTTTATATACATTTTTTATATACATTTTTCGTTTTAGATGTCAAAAAGGTTTTGTGGCCCCCTGTGTGAGAAATAGGTCTTAAATTTGCATTTAATGTCACAGTCAATCGCCAAGTCCATAATTTACTGATTGTTAAAAAGGACATTTACCACTAACACAGAGTTAATGAGATGTATTTCAATTTCCCTTTCAATAATGCACATCCATGGAATTGTATTCCTCAATAGGAAACCAGTTTGAAACTAAAAAGACTACAGCAATTTTTTAACATTTCAGACACAATAAGCAGCTGGATGGGAAAAAGAGATGCTTAGGTGTGGATATGAGTCTGGGAAATGGAGACAAACAAAGAGAAAACCGAAAACAGAGGGAGAGCAGAGGTGCAAGGAATGGTTGTAAGCAGTGACGTGCAGTCAGTAGAGGCAGGGGAGGCCGGGCCTCACCTGTCATCATGGAAAGAAAAAAATGCAAAATGAAAAAATAAATTGAATGGTTATATTTATTCAGTGATTTATAAAGTTATTTTCCACATAGATTCACCATTTTTAGTTACTTTTTTCAAAATCGCAAAAAAAACTCACATGCACCGTTCAAATATGAAGTAGAGATGTGCAGTGACGCGGCAACCAGCTGAGTCCACTATGGATTACGCAATGATTCTGCTGTGCTGCTATGCTATGCACTGAGACCATATTGCCGTCTCTGTGGATGTCACAAAGTTGCTCCGGCCGGTGGTCACCGCTCCGGCTACAACAGCATCGGCGAAGCGGTCATTCTCTGCACCAAAAAGACTCTAAACATACAGTCGGAACAGGACTGATCAAGGACGACTGTCTTCACTGGCAGTGATTTACATTGAGACAGAGAGACTTTTAAAACTGAAGAAAGAAATGGAATACTTCTACAGGCAAGTTATCGATGTTTCAGAGGGTGCAGCGCATAGACTTCATTTATAAGTAAAGGTAAGCAATAATAACATTTTTTTACATGTGCTTTTTTTCTATGCAACAGTTTGTATATGTTATATATACATGTATAAATGTATATATGATACTTTAAACAAAACACGTCAACTGCTGCCAATAAAATAGTGAATAAGCTACTCTCTAGGGTTCATATCTTTGAAAATCTGACTGTGATGGCGTCAGTGCCTCACCAGCCATGAACCTCTCTGCACGTCACTGGTTGTAAGAGAATATGATATGCCTTTCTTTAAAATATGAAATATTTCTGATTCTGATGTATTTTCAGCTATTCAGTTGAAAGTAGGCCCCTTAGTTGTTTCTACAACACAGTTCCACGATGCGACCGTCTGCTCCAGAAAAAAAGAAATAGCATTCTCCCCAATAAAAACCAAAAAAAAAAACAAAGAAACGAAAATCCATTGTCTACTGCTTATCCTCCTCAGGGTCTCAGGGGATGCTGGAGCCTTTACCAGCTGCCATTGGGCAAGAAGCGGGGTACATCCAGGACTGGTCGCCAGTCAATCATATCCCGGCAATTTCCCTGATTTTTCTTATTAAGGCACTGCATGTTTTTGGGGTGGGGGTAGGAAACCAGAGAACCCAGAGGAAACTCACACAGACACAAGGAGAACATGGAAATTCTATACAGAATGGTCCCTTGATGGAATTTAACCAGTATCCTTCTTGCTGTGAAACCAAAGTGCTGACCACCCTGCGCCCCAACCAACAAAAAATTATCTTTATTTTAGTAAAAGTAACATATGGCCTGTGTGAGAGGTTACAGAACTCCATGGATGTTCTTTCTACCAAGCTTGGAGAAAAAGGCAACATTGTGATTGTTGCAAAGTTGTGTGACATGTCATGAAAGATACTAGATTTGTAGGAGCATGGATATGGATAATGTATAATCGTGTGGCTTTAAGACAATATCAGCACACTCATCAGGAAAGACATGTCATTTATTTAAGAAAATAGAATATTTGCATTTCTGGACACGACCCATGAGAATATATCTGGGATGGCAGGAGCCAAAGGTAACACATCCTTAATGCGCTATTAGCTCTGGAATGAAATCCCCAGAGAGAGATTTTTTTTTTTTCTTCTTTTGAGCCTCAGGGTGAAATGATAAAGGGATACTCTTCGATACTCTTGTGCAATTATGTTGCTTTTCGCTGCTGAAATAGACAGTTTCCTTCTTGTAAGTATGATTATCCACATGGAAAGGGAAGAGGGTGTATTGTATGTCTGCTTCTTCTCATTTCGGCATTTCTATTCAGTAGTCGCCACAGCAAATCAACCTTCTCCAACTAACCCTACTGTCTGTATCCTCCTCTCTCACATCAACTACCGTCATACCCTCCCTCACCAAGTCCATATATCTTCTTCACAGCCTCTCTCACTTCTTCTTCTTCTTCATCTTCTTTTGACTTTTCCCTTCAGGGGTCACCACAGCGAGTCAGCTTTCTCCATCCAGCCGTATTCTCTGTATCCTCCTCTCTCACACCAAGTACCTTCATATCCTCTCTCACTACATCCATAAATCTTCTCTTTGGTCTTCCTCGAGACCTCTTGCCTGGCAGCTCCAATTCCAGCATCCGTCTACCAATATATTTTCTATCCCTCCTCTGTACATGACCAAACCATCTCAGTCTGGCTTCTCTGACCTTCTCTCCAAAACTTCGAACATGTGCCGTCCCTCTGATAGACTCATTCCTGATCCTATCCATCCTGGTCACTCCCAAAGAGGACCTCAACATCTTCATCTCTGCAACCTCTAGTTCTGCCTGCTGTCTTTTGGTCATTGTAACAGTTTCTAGTCCATACATCATTGCCGGTCTCACCACTGTCTTGTATACCTTTCCTTTTATTCTGGCTGAAAGTCTTCTATCACATAGTACCCTTGACACTTTTCTCCACCCATTCCAACCTGCTTGGACCTGTCTCTTCACCTCTTTTCCGCACTCTCCATTGCTCTGGACTGTTGACCCCAAATACCTGAAATCCTCCATCTTCTTGATCTCCACTCCCTGTAGCCTCACCGTTCCACCCGAGTTCCTCTCATTCACACACATATATTCTGTTTTGCTGCGACTAACTTTCATTCCTCTCCTTTCCAGAGCATACCTCCACCTCTCTAGATTTTCCTCTACCTGTTGTCTGCTCTCACGACAGATCACGTCATCCGCAAACATCATGGTTCATGGGGATTCCTGTCTAACCTCATCTGTCAGCCTATCCATCACCATTGCGAACAAGAAGGGGCTCAGAGCTGATCCCTGATGGAGTCCCACCTCCACCTTGAACTTCTGTCAACCCTACAGCACACCGTACCAGTGTCTTACAGCTAGCATACATGTCCTGCAATAGTCTAACATACTTCTCTGCCACTCCAGACTTCCTCATACAATACCAGAGCTCCTCTCTTGGCACCCTGTCATATGCTTTTTCTAGGTCTACAAAAACGCAATGCAACTCCCTATGGCCTTCTCTGTACTTTTCTATTAGCATTCTCAACGCAAATACTGCATCTGTAGTACTCTTCCTAGGCATGAAGCCATACTGCTGTTCACAAATACTGACTTCTGCTCTCAGTCTAGTTTCCACTACTCTTTCCCATAACTTCATTGTATGGCTCATCAACTTTATCCCTCTATAGTTGCCACAATTCTGCACATCCCCTTTATTCTTGAAAATAGGCACCATCACACTTTGTCTCCATTCTTCAGGCATCTTCTCACTCTCTAAGATCCTGTTGAATAATCGAGTCAGAAAATCTACCACTGCCTCTCCTAGACACTTCCACACCTCCACAGGTATACCATCAGGACCAACTGGTTTTCCACTCTTCATCCTCTTCAATGCCTTCCTCACTTCACTTTTACTAATTTGTGCTACTTTGTGGTCTACAATGGTCACGTCTTCTACCCTTGCCTCTCTTTCATTTTCCACATTCATCAGCTCTTCAAAGTACTCTTTCCATCTTCCCTTCACTCTTCTAGCATCAGTCTATACATTTCCCTCTCTGTCCTTAATCACCCGGACCTGTTGTACATCCTTTCCATCTTTATCTCTCTGTTTCGCCAACCTCTATAGATCATTCTCACCCTCCTTACTATCCAACCGAGCATACAAGTCATCGTACACCCTCTGTTTTGCCTTTGCTACCTCTATCTTTACCTTACGTTGTATTTCCCTGAACTCCTGTCTGTTCTCTTCAGTCCTCTCAGTATCCCACTTCTTCTTTGCGAACCACTTTCTCTGTATACACTCCTGCACTTCCTCATTCCACCACTAAGTCTCCTTATCTACTTTCCTTACAGATGACAAACCAAGTACTCTTCTACCTGTCTCCCTGATAACACTAGCTGTAGTTGTCCAATCATCTGGAAGCTCACCCTGACCACCCAGACCCTTTCTCAACTCCTCCCTGAAAACCATGCAACACTCCTCCCTTTTCAGCTTCCACCACTTTGTCCTCTGCTCTGCCTTTGTCCTCTTCATCTTCCTTGTCACCAGAGTCATCCTACAAACCACCTGTCACGATGTGCTGGGGCGGACTCGAGCAGGGAACCACACTTCGGGACAGAGATGGGTGGAAAGCGCTTTTATTCGGTTGAAGTTGCAGACTGGACTGGTTGCAGACGGGACGGGGGAAGGGAACAGAGGTCACGCCGGCCGTGGAAAGGAAAGGAAAGGAAAGGAAAGGAAAGGAAAGGAAAGGAAAGGAAAGGAAAGGAAAGGAAAGGAAAGGAAAGGAAAGGAAAGGAAAGGAAAGGAAAGGAAAGGAAAGGAAAGGAAAGGAAAGGAAAGGAAAGGAAAGGAAAGGAAAGGAAAGGAAAGGAAAGGAAAGGAAAGGAAAGGAAAGGAGGTCCTACCTGGGGTCCGGTCATAGCAGGGGTGCGGTCCGGGTCGTGGCAGGGTCCCACAGTAATCCATGAAGACCACAATCCCCCGGCGCCAGGCAGAGAGTGCCGCTGCCCTTTATAGGGATCTCGATTAGCGGCATCTACTGCAGCTGGCGCAGATTACAACGGGGATCAGCTGTGAACCCTGACACCACCTTCCTATGCTGTCTGGCTACACTCTCACCTACAACTACTTTATAGTCACTGATCTCTTTCAGGTTACCGTGTCTATACAAGATGTAGTCTACCTGCGTGCTCCTACCTCCGCTCTTATAAGTTACCCTATGTTCCTGTTTTTTTCTGGAAAAAGGTATTCACTACAGCCATTTCCATCCTTTTTGCAAAATCCACCACCATCTGACCCTCTGCATTCCTATCCTGGATACCAAATCTGCCCATCACTTCTTCATCCCCTCTATTGCCTTCACCAACATGTCCATTGAAGTCTGCACCAATGACCACTCTCTCATTTCTGGGAATATTCTGCATCACTTCATCTAACTCATTCCAGAACTTCTCCTTCTCTTCAGATTCACATCCCACCTGCAGGGCATAGCCACTAACAACATGAACATCACACCTTCAATTTCCAATTTCAGACTCATAAATCTATCTGACATTCTTTTCACCTCTAGGACATTCCTAACAAACTCCTCCTTCAAGATAACTCCTACTCCATTTCTCTTCTTGTCAGTACCATAATAGTACAACTTATAGCCTGCTCCTAAGCTTCGAGCCTTACTACCTTTCCACTTGGTCTCCTGGACACAGTATATCCACCTTCCTTCTCTGCATCATGTCGACCAACTCTCTACCTTTTCCTGTCATAGTCCCAATATTCAAATTTCCTACTCTCAGTTCCAGGCTCTTTCCTTTCCTTTCCTCCTCTCTCTCTGCTTCCGAACACACACTCCTCCTCGTCTTCTTGTTCTTGTTTTTCGACCCACAGTAGCCCAATTTCCATTAGTACCCTGTAGGTCATCAGTACCAATGAGGGTCGTTGTTAACCCGGTCCGTGACCGATCAGGTATGGTATAGTTTTGGTTGACTCGCATGTTTAGTTTTGGCAAAAGTTTTACGCCAGATGCCTTTCCTGACGCAACCCTCTGCATTTATCCGGGCTTGGGACCGGCACAGGGAGACACTGCTCCGTTCCCCAAGGCAGGCTTGGAGAGACACAGGCCAGTGCCACCCTGTGGCTGCATTTTCATAGCCTCTCTCACTACATCTATAAATCTTCGAACTAGTATTTTAAGTATTAGCAATAAAGTGTTCGTCTGAGAATTTGGCAATTTAGCAGACAGTGGTTGTTGCCTAACCTGGGGACATTGTTGAGTGGTTATAGGAACGGTTTGAAGATTTCCTAACTCCATGATAAATCCAAGTCAGGTGAGTGACCACGAGAATGCTGGAAATCTCAAATTGAATGTATTACTGGGGATAGGATTCGGTTTTATGGAAATAAATAGTATTTCTCAACCTCCTGTTGTTATTGCAATAAGGCCCTGCATCAAATGAAATCAAAATGTATTGTTTTTTTGGGGGGAAAAAAAAAAAAAAGTTTAATTCATTATGTTTCCTCTTGAGGATCTTTTGACTGGCTTTACTTAAAGTTCAAACTGAATTCCACTCATCTGCACTCAATACCTTTTCCTTTTTAAAGCCATGTAGAATGATTCTCAAAAATGTCATCAAAATGAGGGAAATGTGTGCACATGAGCCACAGATTTAAAGGAGCTATTTTTCATTTATTCCACACAATATAGATCCAATCTGTAACTGTTAGTCTACATTGCTGAAGGCAAGTTGGATCACCACCTGCTTGTTTAACAGGTCTATCTGATAAGATTTTTTTTGGTTTATTGCATTCCAACATGAGCAGTATTACAAAACCTCACTCTTTTCTTACATCATGTGTTAAACAGAACAACTGCCCTGTAACGCCTCACTGCACCTTACAGAACCCTGGCTGTAGGAGCCAAAATGCATGTTTTGTTTTTGGGCGTGATTTATTTATTTATTTATTTTTTGTCCACTGGGTGGTGCATGTTAATTAACCATTTTTCAGGTATATAGGTAGGAACTGTATGTTTTTGGTTAGGTGTCCTACCCGGAAGGGCAAAGGGTTTTGACCGCTAAAGCGGGACCTTAAAAATGCAAGACACCAAAGGCAAGAAGTTAATGTAAAATGGTAAGCGCTATGCTAGCTCGTTTTGGTTGGACTTCGCTTGTGGATACGTTGCCTAACATGATGTATGTGTGTGTGTGTGTGCGTTTGTGTGTCTATGTCAAAAACAAAAAAAAAAAACCTCACTAACCCAAGCTTACTGTTCTGTATATTTCCTGTGCATCGTGTATTTGCAGGTGTATTTGCAGTCCCTATGTCCTCTATTGTAAGTCGCTTTGGATAAAAGCGTCTGCCAAATGCAATGTAATGTAATGTAATGTAATGTATTGGACTTGGGTGGAATAGATGGATCACTCTTGATTCAACGAAAAAAAAATGTTTACAGGCGTAGAGTTTTGTATCACATGTGTCGATAAGGTAGCATAGCAAGTAACTTTTGATCAGATCTAGTGTATCAGCCTAGCCACCACCGGTTGTCAGTGACACCTCGGGAGTTCTGTGTTAGAACAGAACTCCCATAATACTGGCTCCGGCAGTTCAAATTTGCTAATCTATTCCTTGCATGACCTCTAAAAATGTGAATTCCCCAGAGCATGTTACAAATCACAGAGTTGCTTCCAATCCATATTTACTGTATTTTTCAGGGATGTTTTCAAGGATATTTTCTCACACCTGGTCCAAACATAACTCAAATCTGACCAGTAGTGTCAGGGTCTCACACACCTGGGTCAAACTGGTAATCAGCGCCAGCTGCCGCTAATTACCCGGCCCCATAAAGAGCAGCGGCACCCTCTGCTCGGGGCCGGGGAATTCGCGAGGGATCGAGAAGGCTCGAAGGAAGGAGCAACTGGAGGTCCCAGGGCTGAAGGATTCTGGGACCCTTCCTGTAACCCTGCCTGAGACACCCTGCCTGAGACACCCTGCCTGAGACACCCTGCCTGAGACACCCTGCCTACCTAAATAAAAGAGCTCCAACCCTGATTTCAGCCTTGGTGGTGTGGTTCCCATTCCGAGTCCGCCCCTTGCCCTGTGACAAGTAGTCTCACAACTGACTGGTGCCAAATTCTATCTGTAATAGCCAATTGCTGATAACTTTGTCTTGCTTTGAGAACTGCAGCATTTTGGTTTAGATTGTTAAAACATGCAACATGTGTAAAAAAAAAAAAAAAAGGCTAGAAAAGCGAAGCAATTCATGATTTTACGTGTGTGAATGAGGTGAATGAGGATCTATTGTGATGTTTTCTAGTCAGTTCAAGTTGGCTGCTTCACACTGTAAGATGGTTATTGAGAACGGTCTTGAGACGAGATATTGGTGGCAACCCCTAGGAACCACAATGGGCCCGCCTTGTCCTCAGTCCAAGGCCAAGGTCTGCATGTCCTGGCTGATGGTGGATGAGCCCTATTGTATCAGAAATTAATTTGTAGCTATGGGGAGTGGAGAGAAACACTGTGTGCTTTTCTTCCAGCAGAAATCTGCTTTATTGGTTACAATGTGTCTATAAAAGGGGTGAACAATACAGGCATGGTGAAGCGGGGTGCTGCCCAAAAAATAGGGAGTGTAACAGATAGGGATGGAATGTGAATGGCACCTATCTCCAAGGCTACTGTAAGAAGTCCAGAGCTGCCTATAAATAAGAGGTGTCACAGACGGGATAAAGCAGGGGTGGGCAAACTACGGGCCGCGGGCCACATTCGGCCCATTGGTCTTTTTCATCTGGCCCGCCAAAGATTGGTACAGAATTCATGCTTGATGTGAATGATTGAATGATTACAGCAATAAATGAAGGCGCTCAAACAGGAGATTATTTCATTTTTGGAGCTACTTGAGCACGCTCGATAATTTTCCTGAGCTGAATGACACGGATTTGCTTCGTGATTTAGCCTTTACTGTGGACCTACTGACACACATGAATGAGCTGGATGTGAAGCTACATAGGGAAAAACTGGTTTGTGCATGAAGCAAACGTCAGAGCCTTCAAAACCAAGCTTGTTATATTTTCAAAGCAAATGTTAGACAATGTTTGGACAAATGTCAGATGAGTTTGATATGTACTGTTAACAAAAGCATTACATTACATTACATTAAAATTATTTGGCAGACGCTTTTATCCAAAGCAATTTACAAAAAGTGCAATTCAGTCCCCGAAGATCCCAAGTACCAGTGGTCGGAAGTCACTAGTGACCATTCTACCAAATAGTCATCTCAAAAGCATATACATACATGCATTAATTTCTTTTTCTTTTTTTTTTTTTTTCGGGGGGGTTTGGGGCTGAGTGCGATTAGTCAGGTAGTGCTTGATGAAAAAGTATGTTTTCTGCTCAAGGCGAAAGATAGGCAGCAACCCCGCTGTTCTGACCTTTTTCAGGAGTTCGTTCCATCACTGAGGAGCCAAGACTGAGAAGAGCCGAGACCGGTTCAATTGGCAGCCAGCGGCTCTGAGTGATGGGGTGGACAGTTGCCTAGAGGTGGCAGATCGGAGGGGACGGGTAGGGACATGTGGCTTGACCATATCCTGGAGATAAGACGGGGCTGTCCCATTCACTGCCCGGTAGGCAAGCACCAGGGTCTTGAACTTGATGCAGGCAGCTACCGGGAGCCAGTGTAGGGACATAAGAAGGGGAGTTGTGTGGGAGAATTTGGGAAGGTTGAACACCAGGTGGGCTGCCACTTTCTGAATAAGCTCCGGAAACCTGATGGTCACTGCTGGGGCACCGGCAAGAAGGGAGTTGCAGTAGTCTAAACGAGAGATGAATAGAGCCTGGATGAGTATCTGCACTGTATCCTCTGCGAGGAATCTACGAATCCTCCTGATGTTATAGAGGAGGAATTTGCGGGAACGTGCGACTGCTGCAATGTTCGCTGAGAATGACAGATGGTTGTCTAGGACCACATCCAGGTTTCTCGCAGTTGTGGTTGGCCTTATCACGGTGTTGTCAGTGGTGATGGCCAGGTCTCTATGCGGACAACCATTCCCCGGGAGAAAGAGCAGCTCAGTCTTGTCTAGGTTAAGCTTCAAGTGCTTAGTCGCCATCCAATCTGAGATGTCGAACAGGCAAGCAGTAATTCGGATTTCCACCTTTGTGTCTGACGGAGGGAAGGACAGGATCAGCTGTGTGTTGTTGGCATAGCAGTGGTAAGAGAAATGCGTTTTTTCTTTTCTTTTTTTTTATCTGTATCGTATCTTGTACTGACCCGGCCCGTCTGTCAAATATTAAAAGTCAATGTGGCCCCTGAGTCAAAAAGTTTGCCTACTCCTTGGATAAGGGATAAAAGGGAGTGAGGGAGTTATCTGTCAGTGTGACAAGGGGAAAAGTTCAGGGAGAAGTAGAAAAGTACAGGGAATCTCAGAAAATAGAAAAGTGATGGAAAATTAACATTTGCCCCCTTTTGTGATAACATGTCAATAAATAAATTGTCCGTTACTTGATGCTTACTGTGTAGATGGTTTGTGCATTTTGGTGTGTCACCAAGCATATTATGCATGGCTGACATAGATTTGTTTATCGTTATGGATTTTCTTCCAAGTGTGATTATGCAACAGCCTTTTATCCCAAATGTTACTACACTACATGCACAAATGAAGCAAGTTGTGCAGAATAGAACACATGCATTTGGCAGACGCTTTTATCAAAAGCAAATTACAGGATTGAACCCACAACCCAGGACCTCAGACATGCAAAACATATGCACTACCACTGAGCCACACATTGTACAAGTTGTATTTGAGGATTAATTACAACTACAGTGCTCTTGGTCAATCCAAAATGTTAAACCCTCAAACCCTGAACATTTAAGTAGGAAAAGTGACATTTTGGCTTTCTAAAGAAAATATGTACGTTAGGCAACTATTAGTGTGCAGAATTATTATGCAACTAAATAAGAGATTTTTCCATCTCACTTGTTTATTTATGCCTGTTAAAGTGAAAAAAATAAACAAACTTGAAATTCACAAAAACATTTCAAGGGAGGGAGTGGGGCGTATCAGTTTTCCATCTTTAAAGGCCTTTACTGGCCAGCCACGTGGCAGAGTACTTTGATGCATATGATGGAGTGCCTTTCTTGCATAAAAATCAGTCTTCTTGAAAGATGCAGACTTTCTTGTACCACTGCTTGAAGAGAGTGTGTTCTAAAAATTGGCAGTAGGCCTGAGAGTTCATTTTGAGTCAATTTTCAACCCGAAAAGGTCAAACTAGCTCATCTTTAATAATGCCTGCCCATACCAGTAGCACGCCTCCACCTTTCTGGTGTCTGAGTCGAAGTGGAGCTCTGTGTCCTGCATGTGTTAATGATCCAACCACGGGCCCATCCCTTTGGTCGGTTAAGAGTCACTTTCATTTCATCAAGAAGAACAAAAAGGCCATCAGAAACATCACGGACGCCAATGAAAAGGCGTTAAGATGGCTGTGAATGATATGCCCCCTACTGGGTTGCTGGGTTTTAAGTTGTACTATCATGGTAATGACAGAAACAGAAATGGAGTGTTCGGAATGAGGGGAAAAAAGTGTGAGATAGACTGATGAGTCTGAAACTGGAAATTGATGGAGTGATAATTAATGTTGTTAGTGGTTATACCCCAGAGCCTCAGGGCGGCACTTGCCCGTGTCTCCCCAAGCCTGCCTTGGTGGGGCATGGAGCAGTGTCTCCCTGTGCCGGTCCCAAGCCCGGATAAATGCAGAGGGTTGCGTCAGGGAGTGGGGGAAAATCTAGAGAGGTGGAGGTATGCTCTGGAAAGGAGAGGAATGAAAGTTAGTTGCAGCAAGACAGAATATATGTGTGTGAATGAGGGGAACTCGGGTGGAACGGTGAGGCTACAGGGAGTGGAGATCAAGAAGATGGAGGATTTCAGGTACTTAGGGTCAACAGTCCAGAGCAACGGAGAGTGTGGAAAAGAGGTGAAGAGACAGGTCCAAGCAGGTTGGAATGGGTGGAGAAAAGTGTTAGGGGTACTATGTGACAGAAGACTTTCAGCCAGAATAAAAGGAAAGGTGTACAAGACAATGGTGAGACCAGCGATGATGTATGGACTGGAAACTGTTACAATGACCAAAAGACAGCAGGCAGAACCAGAGGTTGCAGAGATGAAGATGTTGAGGTTCTCTTTGGGAGTGACCAGGATGGATAGAAACAGGAATGAGTCTATCAGAGGAACAGCACATGTTAGATGTCTTGGAAAGAAGGTCAGAGAAGCCAGACTGAGATGGTTCGGTCATGAAAACCTATTCAGCGCAGTAAATGTACTGCAAATGAATTAGATACATAAGTTTTTTTTCTGTATAATCTTGCTCTCTAGCTCAGTGAGTGACAGGTGTCCAGCCATTCATCTGATACGATGCAATTATGCTACGCAGCCAATCATGGCATTGGAAGTACTTGCACACGTACACGCTCTGCCCTTACACGTTATATAACAATAATAACTGTGGCGGAGTTAAGTGACGGTAATGCTAACATGCTAAACCATTATCATGGTGAAACGCGCGGGCAGCGAATGTCTCTATGTGACAAAACCAAAGTAAAAAAGAAATGTGGCTCTCTTAAGTGGGAATGGCTGTTGGAGTTTGTGCTAATAGAAGAACAAGGGGTGACACTGGGAGAGAGTTTTTCTTTTTCAAGTGAGAAAAGTCTGTCCTGCGAAACATGCAGCGAAGCTAAAGTAGTAAGCAAGTTTTCTGATGGAAAATATGGACTAAATGGAAGCAATGATCCCAGGTGTGAAACTGATGTGTGGCCACAGTGTGCACGTCTAATGTTGCTCACAATGGTCCTCAGTGTGCTCAGCAAGGTTGTCTGTATGCCCAGATGTGAGTTAGAGGAGATGGAAATTTTTTCTATACTTTATTAATCCCTCATTGGGAAATTCCTTCTCTGCATTTAACCCACTGACCCAGTGCTTCTCAATTATTTTCTGTTAGCCGCCCATAGAAAGAAGAAAACATTCTGCACCCCCCTCTCCTCCGCAACTAAAAATAGTATCATTTGTCACTAACATTGTTAAATGTACAGCTCTGCATAGCACTGTATCCTTATAAACATTTAAGAAAAGAAAAAAAGAAAGAAATATAGATCAACATGGAACAAAGAATACCTTTACTAACATTGTTTTAGTCTGTTACAGAAAATATTCAAAGTGCATCAAATTGCTCGAAATTGAAAAAAAAAAAAATTAAATTCTTCATTAAATATACAAATGTTGACAGGCTGAAGCATTTGACACTGAAAAATGACATCAAATATAATCAATAAATGATAATGATAAATTCCAATTGAACAGCAACATTAGATCAGGGCACTTTTTAAGACACAGTAAACGCACCAGTCTTTCCTCATCTCCCACCATAGTCACAGTGGAGCAAAGCGCTAGATACGCCTGGTCATATTTCCTCATCTAAGCTTTCAGATGACTTTCGTTTGTCTCATTATCTCAGTCTCACATTGCTTTTATTATTAGCCTTGTTAAATATTTTCCATGGTGTCACTTGAGAGTTTGTTCACTGCACTTCATATCTCCTGCTCTGCGCTGTGTGTGCACATGCTTGGTGCAAAAAAAAAAAAAACACCAACCCCATAGAAGTACTCTGCGCACACTCAGAGCGCCACAATCAGTGCGCCACTGCCACCTAGCTATAAGCATGTTCTCCAGGGTCACACGCACACCCCTGGCATTGCACGCCACAATTTGAAAAACAATGATTTAATTCATCATAGATGAACTATGAGCAGTTAGCTGCCCACATCAAAGGAGCAGTCAGGGGTTCAGTGCCTTGCTCAACAACACTTCAACACACTGGGAGGCACCCAGATTCGAACCAGGATTATTCAGTTTGAAGGATATTCACTCTACCTCCTGCGTCACACTGCCCCTGGAATGAGTTACATGTAGGAGCACGAGCACAAGATGTAGACTACATCTTGTATAGATGATGTGATCTGAAGTATATCAGTGACTGTAAAGTACTGGTAAGGGAAGTCAAGCCAGACAGCAAAGAATGGTTGTTTGTAGGATGAATCCGGTGATAAGACAGATAAAGAGGACAAGGCGAGAGGAGAGGACGAAGTGGTGGAAGCTTAAAAGGGAGGAGTGTGGTATGGATTTCAAGGAAGTATTGAGGAAGGCTTTGGGTCGTCCGGGAGAGCTTCCAGATGATTGGATAACTACAGCTAATGTGATCAGGTAGGCAAGTAAGAGAGTACATGGTGTGTCACCTAGTGGAACGAGGAAGTGCGGGAGCACATACAGAGAAAGAGGGAAGAAAGAGCAAAGAAGAAGTGGGACACTCAGGGGACTGTAGAAAGCAGACAAGCGTACAGGGAGATGCAGTGCAAGGTAAAGGTAGAGGTAGCAAAGATGAAACAAATGGCATATGATGTCTTGTATGCTCAGTTGGACAGTAATGAGGGAGAATGTTTTATACAGGTTGGCAAAACAAAAAGGATGTACAGCAGATTCGGGTGATTAAGGATAGAGAGGGAAAATTATGGGTTTCCAAAGGGAGGGACATTAGTAGTAATAAGATAAGAAGTAGGGGAACATCAGAGAGAAAAAAAGGTAATATCTGAGGGGAAAAGATGGTGAAATAAGAAAGAAAAGAGTGGTCAAACCCAAAATTTTGAATTGAATTGACAACATAAGAAATGTCTCAGAATGTGGAAAAAAGAAGCAGAAAGTAGTGACAGAAAACAGAATATGAAAGAAAGACCAGGAACTGTATAAGTAACAAGGATGGCATGGAACTCAAGGAGGATGGAAGAAAGTGTGGGACGCAAACAGGAAGAATTTCCATTCTGGGCAGATTAATAAACCGGTTCGACCGCCACGCTTATTTGCTCTGGGGGTGTAACTTGCTTTTTTCAGTTTTACTTGACTGCATTTTCACTTGAAGAAGTTTTTGCCTTGAAAAAGTTGACTGCCTTCATTCACGACTGCCTATGCCATGAAAGCCCAGCTTTCAAGTCCGGCTGGAATTTAAGGAGCACTAATTGTCGGTCAATCGCCTACAGGCGGGAGAATGGGATACGCCCGGACACATCCGAAGTTGATGGGCCAATCAGAAACCGAAACCAATCACAACAAGGACAAGAGCAGCGGTCGGTAACCCTTAACACCCAAAGAGCCATTTGGACCCAGTTTCCTCGGAAAAGAAAACACTGGGAGCCGCAATTACCTTTTGATGTCTAAAATAAAGGTACCACTGTATATATTGCTTTTTATTACCTTTACACTTTGTATAAACAAGTGTGTAGTGTGTTGCTTCTGAAATTCACAAAGTATTACAGAGAAAATTAAATCTTATTTATGTAATGAACTCATTTTGAGCTTTGGGCTTTCAGAGCGTGTAGCGGAGGCTTGACCTGAATTTTAAAAACAAATCGGGAAAAAAAATCACTGTGTCAGTAAACAATAAAAAATAGATATTTGCAAAATATCTTCATAAATATTTATTTTACCTGGTTAATGGGACTTCTGCTCCTGAACTTCTTCGTACAGCATCTGCAAGTAAGGACTTTACCAGCTGGCGGGTATACCGGCTTCCGTGAGTGTGACGTTATTTTGAGTGGCGAAAAATAATAAATATCATTTTATTTAATATTTCAAGATCACAATAATCTTCCAACTTAGAACTAAAAGTAAAAAAAAAGGAATTAACACAAGTGAAATACACTTCAATTAAATATTTAAAATTTATTTTCCCAAGCCACTCGGAGCCGCAATGTAAAGATGAAAGAGCCGCATGCGGCTCCAGAGCCGTGGGTTGCCGACCCCTGGACTAGAGCCACAACAACAGCCACAGCAACAACAACAGCAACAAGCTAGTGTCAAACTGTATACTAAAGTAAATTAACTTATACTCACAATAATTAACTTCTAGACTGGTATGCTGCAACAAGTCTCTTGATAGTTATTTATTTCAGTGAGATGGAATGCCGAATGCTAGTCTCCTGGACTCTTTTTCTGAATTGCAATGAGCAAAATGGCTTGGTGCCTTTGTTTAAGTATTGCCCTGAGATGACTGGGATACGCCTGGACACACCTGAAGTTGTGTGGGCGATACTTACCATCTACACAGGCTCTGGTAATGCATATGGCATGTGTTATGGCTTTGGGACCTTGTAGAAACACAGGAAATGTCTTAGTTCTGATGGTAAACCAATTCTTCATCATGAAAATCTAGCTGCATTGCTGAAAAAATGTCAAACACACTGCAACAATGGTTTTGTCTCTATAGGCAATTCAAGAGAAGACGCGGCAGCTAAGTTGGCAGCCTGGCAGACCTCTCAGCTCCGCAATCTCTGTCTCACTTTCAACCTGTCCCATTCCTCCATCCCCTTTGCTAGTTTGACACATGGACTGGACTATGTTTCAAAAGGGGGGATGTTGGAGGCCCTTAACAAAACATTACTACATGAAGGGTTTCTCTGTCTATGCACAGAAGTATTGTACTTCATGCATGATAAGCCAAGCACACATCACAGGACGGGTAACTACAAAGCTAGCGGCAGCACATCTGACACCATAATTTCCTTTTGACCATTAATGTTGGACTTTATAGAATTAACACCCTCAGAGGGGAAGAGGTACATGTGGTCCATATTGTTTGAAGTTTTCCCTGTCCTACACGCAAATAGCCATACAGTAACCAAGGCTCTATTTACTGAAATCATTGTTAAATGAGGAATTCTGACCAGACAAAGCATTGATAACGATGCTCACTTTGTGAATGTGGCCACTGATTAAGTCGTAACCCCTCCGGGGATCAACATTGGAAAACACTATGCATACCACCTACAGTGTAGTGGCACAGTTGAACGAGAGAATGGCACTCTAAAAGCAAAACTGGAATGGTGGAAAGAGGTCTCCCTTGGACAAAAGCGCTATCCATATGCTGCCTCGACCAACTGACATCTCAGGGTGGGGTATGTGTGATAGTAGGCCCTTATCATTGCAAATTTATCCCAGCCAATGAAGGGGCTGTGGGCTGATAGATCAGGCCCTCCGAAACCTCACAAAGCTATGAGATACACAAGGAGGCGTGCAGGATGGAGGTCTGTGCCATCAGACTCTAAAACGGCAGCATTTTTTTTGCTGCATTTTACATGCAGCACAGCCAGTGCTGCACTCATCTATATATGTAACTGTCCAAAAAAAACTGCACTCATCCTTGAACCTGCACTGTGAGGTGCACACCAAGCTACACTCAAATGTTAATATTTACAATAATGTTTACATTTCTGCATATGTTTACATTATCTTACATCTTTTTCATTTCCCTCCTGATTATAACTGTATGTTTATAACTGCATGTTTATCACTATCATTATTTAATATCAATATTTATCTAAATGCACTGCGGACAGCAAAATAAGAATTTCATTGTACAGGGAAAAACCTTTCCTCACTGTACACATGACAATAGACACCTTGGATCTTGACTCTTTGAATCCCACCTCCACCTTGAACTTCTCTGTCACACCTGCAACACACCTCACTACTGTCTAACATCTCACATGAATGTCCAGCACCAGTCTATTTCACTTCTCTGCCAGACCAGACATCCTCATACAATAATACAGTTAATCCCAAGGGCCTCTGTTCTGCTCTTTATATGCTCTACAAAGGTACAGTGCAGCTCCCTCTGACCTTCTCTGTGCTTCTCTACCAGCATTTTTAAACCAAATCCGCATATGTACAACTCTTACTAGGCATGAAACCATACTACTGTTCAGACATGCTGTCTTCTGCTCTGTTTACACTACTTTTTCATAACTTCATTGTATGGTTCATAAACTTTTTTTCTTCTGTTGTTACCACAATTTTGCACATCTCCTTTTATTTCTCACTCTCTTAAGATTCTGTTGAATAATCAAACCAGGAACTGCCACCTTTCCAATCATATATGCACTTCTACAGGTATAAAATCAATAACCAATTGCCTTTCCACTCCATATCCTCTTCAATGCCCTCCCTTCAGCTTTAATGATCTCTGCAACTTTGTGGTCCAAAGTTTTCACCTCTTCTACCCTTCCCTCTTTTTCATTTTACTCCTTCATCAGCTCTTCAAAGTACTATTTCCCTCTTCCCATTACTTATCTGGCACCTTCTCAAGACATCTCCCTCTCTATCCTTAATCACCTGAACCATCTTTTTTACATCTTTATCTCTCTGTTTTCCCAAACTATATAAAACATTCTCTCTCTCCTTACTGGCTGACCGAGCATACAAGTCATCATACACCCTTTGTTTGGCATTTGCTACCACTACCTTTAACTTGTGCTGCATCTCCCTGTATTCCTGTCTGTTCTCTGCAGTCCCCTCAGTGTCCCACTTCTTCTTTGCTAACCTTTTTGTCTGTTCATACTCCTGCAAATCCTCAATCCACCAATAAATCTTGGTGATAACACATCGAGTACTCTCCAACCTGTCTCCCTGATCACATTTGCTGTAGTTGTCCAGTCCTCTTGAAGATCTTCCTGACCACCCACTCTTTCTCACCTAGTCCTTGAAAATCGTACAACACTCCTCTTTTTTCAGCTTCCACCACGCTGCCCTCTGTTCTGCCTTTGTCCTCTTCTTTCATTCTTGTTACCGGTCATCCTACAAACCACTATCCTATGCTATCTGTCTATTCTCTTACCTACCACTATGTTGCGGTCACTGATCTCCTTCAGATTTTTCTGAATTTATATAAGATGTAAATTATCTGCTCGCTCCCATCTCCACTGTTATAAGTTACTTTTTTCCTGCCATTTTGCCACCACCATCTGTCCTTCTGTGTTCCTATCCTGTATACCAAAACTGCCCATCATTTATTCATTACCTTTATAGCAAACACCAACATGTTCATTGAAGTCTTCACCAATTACCAGCCTCACTCTTGGCAATAGTCTAATCACTTCATCTCTCTCATGCCGGAAATTCCCCTTTCTTCTAACTCACATCCCACCAGTGTGCCATAGCCACAAACAACATTGAGTATCACACCTTCAATTACCAGCCTTAGACTCATCAGTCTATCACTCATTTCCCCAGTACATTACTAACAAAGTAGTCTATCTGTGTGCTCCTACCTCCACAATTGCATTCTTTTGCCTATACAATTCCTGATTGATTAAAAATGATTGAGTTTTGTTTTAAATGTGATATCTGGCCAAATCAGATCTGTTGTGTAGGACTAGGTGTTGATATCCCTTGATGAAAGCATACATAAAGCACCGATGAGACTCTGTGGGGTTTCAAGTGAGCGATGGCCTCCTTCGGGTTGTCAAGTGAGCACCCTCCTTCATGGATGTTTCGTTGGTTGGCCCACGACATCTCCAGAGGGTTCAGCAGTGAATCCCAGCGTCCCAGGTTCACCCCCTAGATGCCATCAGCTCACCTGAAGGCCCACATTGGATCTCTTCTCTTCAGCCATAGCCACTGGCTCCCATTTTCAGCAGCCCTGGAGAAGTCCTTGACTGCCTGTCTGTCAGCATGTCCTTGAACTCCCATCTCCCTGAGTAGCCAAGATGTTGACGTGGCTATGAAACCTCCTCAGCCTACTTCCACTGGACGAACCTTCGCTTTCCAGCCTTGTCGCTGAGCATCTGTGACAAGTTCAGCATATCTCAGCTTCTTCCATTCATAGGCCTCCTCCACTGCCCCCTCCCAGGGCACGTGAGCTCTATGATGTAGGCGAGCCTGAGAGACGATGACCACAGAACAAGGTCTGGTCGCAGATTGGTGGATGCGATCTCACCTGGGAAGCAAAGTTTCTTGTCCAGGTCCGCTAGCAGCTTCCAGTCCCGTGCACTGGCCGGTGGCCCAAGGTCAGTTCTCGTGGGGGCGGGGCTGGCTTGCCCCTCCCGCACGAATGGAGTTGTGTGCCAACAGAACAACAGGGGAGGAAGGGCGTTTACGCTCGTCCGGCAAGTTTCCAGCACTGCTGCAAGACATTTTAATACCTGGTTGTGTCGCCAGGTATAACGGCCTTGGGTGAGGCTGGTCTTGCATCCCACTAGGATGTGCTTCAATGTTGCTGGGCTTGAGCATAGAGGGCATGTAGGGTCTTCGCCATACCACTGGTTTAGATTTGCAGGAGAAGGCAGGACATCATAGGCTGCCCTGATGGTAAAGCTCACCCTGAAGGCCTCCATCTCCCACAGATCTTTCCAGGAGATCTTCCGCTTCTCGACTCCCTCCCATGTCATCCACTGCCCTTGCTTCGCCTGTGACACAGCTTGTGCGCGCCTCCCTGCTTCCTCTTCCCGGCGAACTTCCTGGAACACCACCTTGAGTCTGTGGGCTGGATTGGCCTTGCTCCAGGCTGGTGTACTGGCCCCGAGCCCAAGTCCACTCCTCCCCTCCTGATCCCGTCCCACAATGTCCCAGTGTCTGAGGGCTGCCCTCGACTGTTCAGTTGCAGCTAGCAGGGTCCACTTCCTCCCAGTTGCCAGGATGGGAGGGCGCTTGGGCTACGAATGGGTCGCTTGAATCCAATAGCGTCATCTCCAATCTGACTTTGGCACACTTTTACTCTGCTGCCAGACTGGATATGGGCAGGTGTAGCATCTCTTTGCTGTAGAGCCCAATACTGCTGAAGCACCTGGGAAGGCCAAGCCACTTCCTTGCATATGAGTTGACCAGTCTCTCCAGCTTTTCTACCTTTGAGAGTGGTACTTCATAGAGGGTTAGTGGCCACAGGAGGCGTGGGAGTAGGCCATACTGCAAGCACCAGAGCTTTAGCTTGCCTGGAAGCAGGGTTCTGTCAATGTTCTCCAGGCCGCTGGCTACCTCCATCCTGAGCTGCTCTATTTGCTCTTTTGTCCTTGAGGGAGGGATCATACCAGCAACCTAGGCTCTTCACAGGCTTCTCCAAAACCATTGGAATGGGTTCATCACCAATGTAGAAGCGGTGGTCTAACAGTTTCCCCTTCACAATGGAAATGCTTCTGGACTTGCTCGGCTTGATCTTCATGCGAGCCAGCTTGATGTTATCTTGGAGCTTGCCTAGTAGCCGTACTTTACAAGCCTTGGTTGTGGTGAGTGTTGTGAGGTCATCCATGTAGGCTCTGACTGGTGGCAGCCTCAGTCCGGGTCTTATTCGCTGTCCGCCAACCACCCATCGCGAAGCCCGAATGATGACCTCCATGGCCAAGGTGAAGGCCAAGGGGGAGATGGTGCAGCCGGCCATGATCCCCACCTCTAGCTGTTACCATGCTGTGGTGTACTCTGCAGTTGTCACACAGAGCTGAATGTCCTGGAAGTAGGCCTTGATAAGGGTTGTGAGAGCTGGTGGGACGCTGAAGTAGTTGAAGGCTGTCCACAGGAGGTTGTGAGGGACTGAGCCAAAGGCAAGATCCAGGAGCACCACATGAAGATCTGCTCCTTCTTTCTTGGCAGCCTGGATCTGATGCCAGATGACACTAACATGCTCCACACACCCGGGGGAAGCCGGGGATGCCTGCTTTCTGGATTGATGTGTCAATCAGGTTGTTTTCCTTCAGGAATCCTGCCAGTCTTTGAGCTACCATGCTGAAGAAGATTTTCCCCTCCACATTTAGAAGGTTGATCTGGCGAATGATAAAGTGTTAGGTCAGTGAAATAACCTCCTGGCTTAACTTTCTTTGTTCACTTAGATTACCGGAAGAACTTTTTGAACAATGTGACCAGGTAAAAGGTCTCTTGACAACCAAACTATGTGTGTATGTGGACAACACCTCATTGTAGTTTGACTACCAGCTCTCACTGTCACTACTGTTTCTGAATGTGTGTTTCACTACCCAGTACAGGGTTTTGCTTGCTCAGCCCCTGCTTTGGCACCAGACCTTCTAAAGCTTCATGCTCCATCAATGCCACTGTCTCACCTATGAGACTCATTTGAGACAAATGAGTTTGGAGGACAGGCTACCCACAACACTACCACCCAGCACCAGTTGTTCACCCTCCACCAGAGTTCTCCTGACAACATGTCCCAGCAGTTTGCCTGAACCCTGGTGGAGGTCCAAATCCTCCTAACGCTGATGTCACCACGTAACGCCCACCTACCCGGCAATGGCCAGAGTTGTCCCAGTGGTTCACCCATGCTCACCGTGGCCGGAGTTCTCCCATCATCAACTACTTCTGCATCCACTGCGCTTAACCAGACTCATTGAAAACCTGCCTGTTTTAATCCCTAGCTGTTTTGATGGAGTCTCCTGTCTGTGTGTGGCTCCAACCACAACAAGCCTAACAGGTTTTCTTCCATATACTGTCTCAAAAATAGCCTGTCTATCCCATAATTACCATGATTATGCAAATTCATAGACAAACAGATGCAGCCCCCTAAAAAGCCTTTGGGTGGGTGTGTCACAGATTTATTAAGGATAAATATATATATATATATATATACATATATTTTATTTTTATTTTTTTTCTTTCATAACCAACAAAATACTGCCCGCGCAATGGTGTGTGTAATTGTGTGGTTTGTTCTGCTGTTATGTTTACTGTGTATGGGAAAAAATTTAGTATGATACCTTGCCATATTCTTGCCATATTGTTCTCTCAATAAATCATCCCTCAAACAAAAAACAAAACAGCATTTTTGAACATTTTTATTATATTTTTATTTTTCCCAAAGTACACTTCAGATGACCTCTGTCAACCAGGTCGATGGACCCAAAGTCATATAAAATCCTTGACCTCTCCATAACAGAATGCGATATGGCTAAAAAATGCAACAGAGTACTTGGTCAAGTGCACTTAAAACCAATATAGTTCTTAACAGAACTTGAGCTAGCTAGGGCTCTTCTTGCACGTGTACCCCTCAAGCCCCTTTATTTGTGTTTATTTGTGCCCCTTTATTTGGCATATAGTCTCAAATATTGGGATATGTCACATTATATATGTATACCTGTTTTCCAATTCATGAAATTGGGCATCAGCTAGCAGTCTTGAAAGTCATGTTGATTTGACTATGTTGAGGAATATAAAAGAACCTTTGAAATTCATCGCAAGCAACACTGTGAGACATGGATCTAGAGAATGTTGCTACAATATCAGTGATAACATTATAGTAGCAGTTGACCTTTTTCTTTTCCTTTCGGCTTTTCCCTTCTGTGGTCACCACGGCAAATCAACCTCCTCCATCTAACCTTATTCTCTTTATCCTCCTCTCCACTTCATGTCCTCCTCCGTTGCCCGATTGCCACTCGGGGAAAAATTAAGTTTTCAGATTCTGCCCATGATTCTGATTCTCTTTCACTATATCCATAAATATTTTCTTTGGTCTCCCTCTACATCCCTTGCCCGGCAGCTCCAGCCTCAGCAAAGTGATTGCAATTAAACAGGCTAAAAGTCCATCATATAATGATCCCCATCTTCAAGCGAATTATGTTGTTATTATTGAGGAAGTTTAATTTTCCTCACAACATTTAGGTTATAAATCCAGCTATTTCTCTTTTTGTTTGTTTGTTTGTTAGTTTGTTTTGTTTTTAATTCAGCATCAGTGTCATGGAACTATAGATCCTTCAATGTATCATTTATTTTAGCTGATTAATCAATACAACAATTTCCTTTGGGATGAATAAAGCTGTTCTCATCTCATCTCATCTCATCTCATCTCATCTCATCTCATCTCATCTCATCTCATCTCATCTCATCTCATCTCATCTCATCTCATCTCATCTCATCTCATCTCAATACAGTCATGTTGTGAGATTATGGGTTATTGTATTAACTGAAAATCCTAAGCAAGTTTAAAATTTGTCTATACTAGTATGACAATTTCCTGATGAAATTAAGTTTTCCTGCTCTTCTCAAAGGACCATTGAAATTGGCCAATCAGATAGGTTGGCCGCTCAGCACTGCCCTGCCCCCTGAAGCACTAGGAATGAAGGTTGAGGCTTTCAGCCATCACCTCTCTCTACCCTTGTCTTGTCACTCTTTTTTTATTACTGTCTTAATAAAGATTTATATGGAGGCAGTAGAAATAAACCTACCCCCGAGTCTCAGCTCTTTTGACTTATAACCTCAAGGAAAGGCTACAGTGTTGTTCCTGGGCCTGGACCCTTGAATTAAAGATTTCATTGTGATGTTTTTTTCCCAGGACAATGGCATAGGGCAGTGTAAGTCTTCTTATTTTAATTGCCTCTTTAAATTGTCAAAATCTGTTCATCCTTCTTAATTTTCTTCCCTTGAAGATGTTTCATCTCTCATCTGTGAGGCTTCTTCAGTTTGAAACTTGGCACGAATGGATTGTGGCAAGTTTTCAAAAATAATCACCTGGGTTAGGAGCTAGTTCAGGTTGCGATTGCTGTGTGTCTTGTTGTGTTAATGGGAGTGTTGTTAGGTGGGAACGAAGGTAAAATTTCTGGGGACTTACCTGGATTAAAATTTGAAAAGTTGAAGCCAAAATTCTCAGAATGTGAAACAAAGGAGAGAAACATGTTGGATAACATGGACTGAGGCTCAGTTGGTAATTTTTAAGGTCTGGTTCCGTTGGTGTATCTTTCCAAGTGGTTCTGGGGGTGCAAATAGACTGGTTTGCCAGCTACCAGAACTGCAGTAGATGCCGTAGTTCTCCCGACGCCGACCACCGCACCCCAGCGCCCAGCTGATTGCTTGCTAATAGAGCCTCGGTTGAGGCCAGTGTTCTCCTGACGCCACAGCCCAGCAACTAGCTGTTACTCTGCTGCAAGAACCAGCACTCTCCCGTTCCTGTCCTCACCAATTTTCATGTAACTTCATCTGCTGCTGGACCCCAAGTAAATTTGTTTTTGGAGCTCTCTCCCTGTGTTGATCCAGAGTTTTGGTTGGTTTGTGGATCTGACCTCAGAACAATGGCTAATTTCTTTTAGATGAAAATTTTATCTGATTTCATTGTTACTTTTTTCTGACTGGTTGCTTGCTGGATAGCTTTATCTCTACCACTGTCCTGTTAATGCAACTCTTTGCAGAATCTGGCCAGTTGGCAGCCATAGTGCTGACAACTGTGGACATAGTCTGATGCGCTGTCTATTGAGGTAAGATGCATGCCAGATGAAGAGAGTGGACATAGGAGAACAGAAACTGATAGAAAATCAATCTATGCCAATCTTTCAGCTATTTAAATCCATTAAAAAACCCTCACTGTTAGAAAACTGTGAAGAGCAACCACTGTAGATCCATTACCCCAATACCAACAACTTCAAAGGAGAATCATCCACAGCACACACCCAATCCTAATTCTTATTTGAACCCTGAATGTCTTTTTCAATTTAATGGATTTGCATTAAATACCCATCTTTTTGAGCCCATTCTGAACTGCTTTTCAAACTGCTCTCTTGCTCTTTCCCTGCTCAGGCCTGTGGCATACTGCTGAAGTCAGGCTCTATGACATTTTAAACACAAAGGTGTTTATGTTACGTGCCGTATATTGTTACTGCCACAGCAAAGACCATTCTCAAGCATTACACATTGTATGTACATTGCTGTATCTGTATGTAACTGATATACCAAATGTTATATAAGTAGGTTGCTGAAAGCATAAATATGCACCAAGGCAGTTCACTTCTCACCATGATTGTGGGATGTAACACTTTCAATGTGCTTCTTTGACACAACACCATCAAACTGTATCTAACCTTAAAAAGGATAGGTCTTATTGACAAATCCAATAGCCCAACCAATATTTGACAATGTACTTGACATATCATTGAGTGTCTGTCTATCTATTGTCACTGCAGCACTTTCCAGGACCAGCACTTTCCCAAGCATATGGTATGCCAACCACAACTGCGAGAAACCTGGGTGTGGTCTAGACAACCAACTGTCATTCTCAGCGAACGTCGCAGCAGTCGCACATTCCTGCAGATTCCTCCTCCACAACATCAGGATGATTCGATTATCTGTGCTGTATCCTCACGGAGGATACAGCACAGATAATCATTCAGGCTCTAGTCATCTCTCGTTTGGACTAGTGCAACTCCCTTCTTGCCGGTGCCCCAGTAGTGACCATAAGGCCTCTGGAGCTTATTCAGAAAGCAGCAGTCCGCCTGGTGTTCAACCGTCCCAAATTCTCCCCCACAACTCCCCTTCTTATGTCTCGACACTGGCTCCCGGTAGCCATCAAGTTCAAGACTCTAGTGCTTGCCTACCAGGCAGTAAATGGGATAGCCCCATCTTATCTCCAGGACATGATCAAGCCATATGTCCCTGCCCGACCCCTCCAATCTGCCCCCTCTAGGCGACTGTCCACCCCATCACTCAGAGCCCCTGAGCTGAAACTATATATATAATCCTCACCAAGCACTGCCCTACTAATCGCACTTAGCCGCCAACCCCCCCAGAAAAAAAATGTTAACGATAAAATGAATGTACGTATGTATACAGTTCTGAGATGGCTATTAGGTTTATTGGTCACTTCTGACTGCTGATTACTGGTACTTTGGATCTTCGGTGACTGAATTGCACTTTTTGTAAGTCGCTTTTGATAAAAGCGTCTGCCAAATGCCTGTAATGTAATGCAGGACACCTCATAAAAAAAAAAGACTTTTCAGGGAAAGGTTGAACCTCAGCCAAGGCAAATGAAGAACTGCAGCACAAAAGGAAAAAAAAAGAACCAGAGACAGCTGAGTTAACAAGGTTGGCCTGAGGCTCCAGACATCTAGTAGACAGGGAGTTTGAATTTGAACAGCGAGTAAGAGGAAAAGAATAGCAGCAGAATACTCGGCTGAGTGCAGTATATTATCTGTATAAATAAGTACATAATTAGATAAATAGAATGAGTTTTGAAAGGAAAGGGAAAAGAGATAAAAAGACATGTTCAAGCAGGTTGGAATGGCTGAAGAAAAGTGTCAGGGGTAGGGTGTGATAAAACGGTATCAGCCAGAGTAAAAGGAAACAATGGTGTGACTAGCAATCTTGTATGGTTTTTGAGTCAGCGGCACTGAAGATAAGACAGGAATAGGACATGGAGGTAGCGGAGATGAAAATCTTGCAGTATTAACTAGGAGTGATGAAGATGGATGTGTTCAGGAAATAGTCTATTAGAGGGACAGCCCATGCTAGATGATTTGGAGATAAAGTCGGAGAGACCAGACTGAGATGGTTTTGGACTTGCACAGAGGAGGGATAGTAAATTTATTGGTACAAGGATGCTAAGGTTAGATTTCCAAGAAGGAGGCCTAGAATAAGACCATAGATAGGGTATGTGGTTGTGCTGAGGAGAACATGTTAGCTGGTGTGAGAGAAGAGGATACAGGAAATAGGGCTGGATGGATGAGGTTGATTCGCTGTGGTGACCCCTGAATGGAGCAGCTGAAACATGGTGACTGGATGCCGTTTTGCTTTGGGGCCTCCCTGTTGTTTCTTTTACAGTGGCTTGGCGGGGCTAAGGAGATGAGGCTGACACACCTGTTCCCCATTTGCATTTAGAGAAGCTTTGAGGCCGATGTCAGTGCTTCGCCGTTCAGTGGTAGATCTGCTCTCCAGCCTCACGACTTTTAGTGCCCCCGAGTGGGAAGATCCTCTGTGCAACTTTCTGAATGGCATGTTCCCACCACTGTGTTCCTGCCAGATCCACCCATCATCTGCCTTCAATGTTAAATTACACCCTTTTTCAAGTTCCTGTTTTCCCTGCTTGCTTTTGGATCCACAATTACCCCCTTCATGACAGATAAAAAAAAATCACAATTTCAAATGCAATAGAACAAATATGATTATTTTTTATTATTTTGAAAGATTAGGTATGATCTACACAAGGCACGTACAGTAAATACTTGTATTTTGAGCCAGTCATTACAGCCACAAGGTAATGTAAGCATGTTAGGGCCCAAACTTGCTGTTTAAATTTGGAATAAGAAAGAAATAAGATTGTCTCTTTTTTTTTAAACTGTATTTGAAGGTCAGGAACAATCTTGGAATGTTTCCAATCAGTGATTATCCCATTGGCCCGTTAAATGGCAACTTTGCTGCTAGCGATGTGTTTCTGAATCATCACCTTTATTTTTAAATCACTTCAAAAATCAGGGGCTAGAACAGGAATGTGTAAACCCTGTGTACCCTGTGTAAAGTGCTTTGAAACTACATGATGATGAAAGCACAATCTAAGTGTAGACCATCTCCTCTTATATCATTTTATTCTGAATTTATTTTTTGCTTTTTGTCAACCACATGGTTAAAAATGGATCATGGCTTGATTTCTACTGGGGGGCCTTTCTGTGTCATTTTATGAGGGTTCCCTCCGGGTTCTCCGGGTTCTTCCCACAGTCCAAAAATATGCAGGAGGTTCTACCTCCTTCAACCTCGGAGGTTGATTGAAATACGATTGTAATACTCGGAGGTTGATTGAAAAATTGCCCATAAGTGTGAATGAGTGAGTGAAAGCTTGTTTGTCTAAATGTGGCCCTGCTATCGACTGGTGACCAGTCTAGGGTGTATCCCGCCTCTTGCCCAATGACAGTTGGGATAGGCTCGAGCATCCCCGTGACCCTGACTGCAGGATAAGAAGTAGATAATGGATGGATGGAGTTTAGGAATGTAGTGAAAGTGGCTATGAGGTTATTTGGTCTGGGAGAAGAGGGTTGGATGTAGGAAGATAATTTGTTGTGGTGACCTTCTTCATCTCCAAATTAACATCATGAGATCATCAGAATATCAAGATGAGAACATCAAGTCATGTTTAATTTTGTCATCACTGATGAAGTTAAAAAAGGTGGTCCTAATACTCAGGATTACAATTAGTAATATTGTTCTACTTTAAAGGAGGGGTGGTCACCTTTCAGCTGTAGCTGCATTAATCCCAAGTACATTTACACTCAGGGTCAATACTACAAATTTGTTGTCTGTCATATAGGACTCAGGATGTTCTTGGCACTACATACTATGTGAATTTGAGACCTATTGCTGATAAAATTCCCAAGATCCCTCTGGTGAATCACTTGAATGCTCTAGCTAAGCCATGTGAAATGGCATGCCTTCCTTAGGAATCTCAAAACTCTCCCCTGAGAAATACAGTAAATTTACAGCAGCGATAGAGAAGTGTCAACTATAAGATAATTCACATTTTACTGTATATCCACCTGTAAAAATCCATCTTTTGCGTTTGCATATAAATTGTGTCATCTTGCAATGTGTTTTTTCACAGTAACTCTTTTAAAATGAAAATCTGTGTTTCCTCCTCTTATCCTGAGCAATTTAAGTTCCACCCGGACCTTACATCAAAATTCTCCCAAAGTCTGTTAATTTATTGATACTCAGCATATCCAATTGTAAGTGTCAAATAGCATTTCAATAATCAGGTTAAATTGATTTCCCTTTTTACCTTTTTTGTTTAATCTTTTGTATTTCCAAATGTATATGAAACTGAAAGGCAGTCATAAAGACCAGATAGATACATGTTGTGGTCTATCATTTTGTGTGGTTTTTTTTTATGCATGCATGAATGTTTTTATTTATTGTGATTAATTAATCAATTTATTTACTGTAACTCACATTGTGCAAGTATTGGTTTTGACAGAATAAGTTGTAATAATAGCAGAGAATAGGTGAAAAACAAATCACCTTTTTAGTGACAGGGTCCTAATCAGGGTCCTAATCAATCAAACAGTTAACAGTAGCTAATACTTCATTATCTTTATTAAAGATGATGTAAAACAATGTCACCCAGTAACCAGTTATTGTGCCAACAGGTTCAGATATTTGTATTTTTCACGGATGAGGGATAAGAGCACAGCTGTACCATCTCACAAATTTCTTGGTTATATTACAAGCTAACAGTCACAATGAGGCATATTGTGTATATCTTTAATTTTAATGAGCTCAGGGTGTCCATAGCTGAGTGACGACTCAGTTACAGAGCTCAGAATGAAAAAAATGCTGAATATGCACAAGTTTTATCAGTTGAGGAGTATAGTGTTACGCTTTCCCCCAGGAGCACAGACGCAGGTTAGTAGATTTGCAGGTTGGTTTAATGTTTTCTCAATCTGGACCATTTCCATACAAAGAAGAGTCTATGACAACATAAACTCCTTCTTCAAACGCTTGACCTTTCAACCTGCTACTCCCCCTTCAGTATTGATCCCAGGTGTCCACTTTCTTGCATCTCTTTGACTATGTCCAAACCGCCTATCAGGTCTCCCTTTACATACAGCTGGGGATAGGTGGGCCAATTTTAGTAGGTCTTTAGACACTGACGCACTCTTCGTCCTTGAGGATATCGAAGGTGTCATAATCCACTCCAGTGCCATTCAAAATCCCCACAATCTGCCTGCTAAAGCCACATTTCACTTCCTCTTTATTGCCCCTCAAGAAAAGCATGACTGGGCTCTTGTTGATGAGGGTCTTCAGCCGGTGCTCCGAGGTTTCGGCCTTTGGGCAGGTGTTCTCCACCTCCCCTGTCTCTGCAAGCTCCTTCACAATGTCCAATCCTCCCACCAATTCTCCATTTGCGTATAGCTGAGGATAGGTGGGCCAGTTGGAGTACATCTTCAGCCCCTGGTGTACTTCCTCGTCGAACAATATGTCAAAGCTGCTGAACTGAATGCTGTGTTCCTTCAGCAGGGCCACTATCTGCCTGCTAAAGCCACAGCTGGGCTCCTGCAGTGTACCCTTCATGAAGAGCATGCACGGCGCTGCGTTGATCAGCTTGTTCAACTGCTGGTTCAGGTCGGTGGGGGAACTTTCCCCGGTCCCACCCAAACTTCCGCTCACCGCCAACCGCTGCACCTATTTGGTGAGCGTGGGCCCCGTCTAGCCGGTCCACTTTCTCACCCCCTTGAAGAAAATGAACGTGGGTACCGATGCGATCTTGTACTTCTGTGAGACCTCCGGCACCGCTTCCGCTTCCAGCTTCCAAACGTGACGTTCGCATGTTCCTTGGCAAGTTCAGCCATTGCTTCATTCATGATGCCGCATTGTGGTGCCCAAGCCGCGTGGAAATGTACCACAGTCAGGCATTTTCCAGCCACGGCGAGGATTTCTTCAAACTGTGACTGCGCTCCTGGGGGAAAGCGGAACAGATGACCAGACCAGCCTACAAACTCTCCAGCACCTCAGCCTCCCCAGTTCATCCATGCTGCTCTGGTGGCCAGCCTGGCCACTTACTCCGGCTCCCCAGAAAGCTGTAAGGGCTTTCTTCTCCAATGTACGCTGATGTTCGAGATGCAGCCCGCTCGGTTCCCCACGGAGAGGTCCAAAATTGCCTACATCATCTCCCTCCTGTTGGGCAGAGCACTCCAGTAGGCGGAGGCAATTTGGAATTCCCCGGGCACGGTGACAGAAATGGCTCAGCACTTCATGGAACAATTCAAGGAAATCTTCAGCATTCCAGAGGGTGATTCGTCCCTTCAGGCCCGGCTTTACGCCCTCTGCCAGGGAAAACAGCCCATCACGGAGTATGCCTTCGTAACCCCAACTGGTCACTGGGAGTACAAGGTCATGCCATATGGCCTAGCCAATGCCCCTTCCGTGTTCCAAGACTTCATGAATGAAATATTCCGAGACTTCCTCCTGAAATTTGTGGTCGTTTACACAGATGACATCCAGATCCACTCCCCAGATCTGTCCAGCCACATTCGCCACGTCACCCAGGTTCTCACCAGGCTTTGGGAACACCAGCTGTTTCTCAAGGCAGAGAAATGCCTGTTTCATCAGTCCACAGTCCAGTTCCTCGGCTACAACCTCCATCCTCAGGGAGTGAGTATGGATGTAGACAAGGTCAGTGCCGTCCACTCGTGGCCTCAACCTCAGATCATCAAGCAACTCCAGAGGTTTCTGGGGATGGCCAATTTCTACCGATGGTTCATTGAAAACTTCAGCCGACTAGCTACGCAGCTCACCTCCCTGTTGCGCAGCAAACCAAAACACCTGCTATGGAATCCAGCCGCTACACAAGCCTTCGCGGATCTCAAGAAGGCCTTCACGACCACTCCTCTGCTGTGCCACCCTGACCCAGATCTTCCCTTCATGGTGGAGGTCGACGTTTCGACTCCTGGGGTGGGAGCCGTCCTGTCCAACCACATGGAAAGCTGGCCTGTCTCCAGCCCTGTGCTTTCGAAAAAGATGAGTTCCACAGAGAGCAATTATGATATTGGGAATAGAGAGCTCCTGGCCATCAAGCTGGCTTTGGAAGAGTGGCGCCACTGGCTTGAGGGAGCAAAATACCCTTTCACTGTGCTCACTGACCACAAGAACCTGCGTCTGTGCTCCTGGGGGAAAGCGCAACATATATTAGTTAGTCCTCAGAAAATGTAGGTTGTTTGTTTTGCTTTTTACACTGTGACAATGTGTGTTCACTTGTGTGTGCATGAGCATGCCTTTGTTGTCACAGGTAACTTAGACTTGGTTAAACTACAAAGCCTAGAAGTTGTATGGCTGCGTCCTGCAAAACAGAATAGGGGCATATAGAAAAGGCGAACTAAGACTTACATTTTCCACCAAGATTTCCTGGTTATTCCTTAATTATCACACCCACTACCACTTTTTCACTTTGTTAATGTATGTATCTTAAGGGCAGAGATACCCTAATGTTGTTTTCATGTTATTGATATTCATATACCAAATTTTAGCTTACAAATTGCTTTCAGCTGGATAAAAATTTTCATTTTATCAACCGTTTTGTCAAATTATCAACCATCAATGGGTGATGTATTTCTGTTGTTCAAAACACTGAACAGACCTTATATAAATGCAACAAAAGCAGAAACAAAATGGCCAGAAATGGCAAAATTACAAGAAGAAATAAACTTGTTGAAACGCTTGAGTGTTGCACAAATACGTTGACAAAAATAAGTCTGATTACAGGTTAATAAAGAATACGATTTTTGATTTTTGTTATGATGAAAGCTCTTGGACAAGAGGTGAAATGTCATCAAGAGAAAAGAAAAGCAAATAATGAGTCAAGTCGCTCTCAGCAATTGCGCCTTGGGTAAAAAATGACCTTCGGGGTACTCTGATATCCTTAAATGTTAATGAATTAATTTGGAGAGAGTTCTCAAAAGTGACTAAAGCGTTCAATGACACCTCAAAGATACCAGTATTGGATGAATGCCAAATGTTTTCTTACACAACCATACTGGGGAGGATCCCACAGCTACTTTGTGCAGCCCAACCAATAGCGTGGTTGGCCTGCACACAGAGTGGGAACTTTCAGGATGAAATTAACTTTTCAATCATGGCCAGGTAATAAATCAAAGCCAGTCAAGAGATGAATGAAAACATTCTGCCCATTGAGAATGATGTGACCCAAGGAACATACATGACACCATTAGTCTAATGTCACTTAGGAAAGTAGGTGAATCTTATTTGAAAAAAGCTGATAAGAAATGTCATGACAACCCCAAATAACAAGCAATACAGATCCTGAGCACACAACTCACAGGAGAGTAACAAATGATTCTATAATAAGGTAAACAGAATATCTCAATAGGAAAAAGATCAAGCATGGACCTCACAAAAACTGAAAATGAGCAAATTACCAATTTAAGAATCTCTAGATACTAAGAAACAACTTGAGAATTTCCGTAAGCAAAATACTAAGGCTAACTGGCCAAAAAAGATGTGCTGAAAAATACAGTCTTCTTTTTCTTCTTTCAGCTTTTCCCTTCAGGGGTCACCACAGTGGATCTACTTTCTCCATCTAACCCTATGCTCTGTATCCTCCTCTCTTACACCAACTGCCTTCAAATCCTCTCTCACTATGTCAATATATCTTCTCTTTGGTCTTCCTCGAGACCTACTGCCTGGCAGCTCCAATTCCAGCATCCATCGACCAATATATTCTCTATCCCTCCTCTGTACATGACCAAACCATCTCAGTCTGGCCTCTCTGACCCTCTCTCCAAAACATCTAACATGTGCTGTTCCTCTGATAGACTCATTCCTGATCCTTTCCATCCTGGTCACTCCAAAAGAAAACCTCAACATCTTCATCTCTGCAACCTCTAGTTCTGCCTGCTGTCTTTTGGTCATTGTAACAGTTTCTAGGCCATACAGTATCGCTGGTCTCACCACTGTCTTGTACACCTTGCCTTTTATTCTGGCCGATAGTCTTCTATCACACTTCTATCACACTTCTATCACACTCACTCTATCACACTGACCCATTCCAACCTGATTTGACCCGTCTCTTCACCTCTTTTCCACACTCTCCGTTGCTCTGGACTGTTGACCCCAAGTACCTGAAATCCTCCAGCTTCTTGATCTCCACTCCCTGTAGCCTCACCGTTACACCCAAGTTCCTCTCATTCACACACATATATTCTGTCTTGCTGCGACTATTTTTCATCCCTCTCCTTTCCAGAGCATATCTCCACCTCTCTAGATTGTCCTCTACCTGTTTTCTGCTCTCACTGCAGATCGCAATGTCATCCACAAACATCATGGTCCATGGAGATTCCTGTCAAACCTCATCTGTCAGCCTGTCCATCACCATTGCGAACAAGAAGGGGCTCTGAGCTGATTCCTGATGGAGTGCCACCTCAACCTGAACTTCTCTGTTACCCCAACAGCACACCGTACCACTGTCTCAAAGCTACCACACATGCCCTGCACCAGTTTAACATACTTCTCTGCCACTCCAGACTTCCTCATACAATACCAGAGCTCCTCTCTTGGCATGCTTTTTCTAGGTCTACAAAAACACCATGCAGCTCCCTCTGGCCTTCATGTACTTCTCTATTAGCTTTCTCAACGCAAATACTGCATCTGTAGTACTCTTTCTAGGCGTGAGGCCAAACTGCTGTTCACAAATTCCGACTTTTGCTCTCTGTCTAGTTTCCAATACACTTTCCCATAATTTCATTGTATGGCTCATCAACTTTATCCCTCTATAGTTGCCGCTATTCTGCACATCCCCTTTATTCTTAAAAATAGGCACCATCACACTTCTTCTCCATTCTTCTGGCATCGTCTCAGTCTCTAAGATCCTGTTGAATAAACTAGTCAGAAAATCTACCGTTGCCTCTCCTAGACACTTCCACACTTCCACAGGTATATCATAAGGACCAACTGCTTTTCCATTCTTTATTCTCTTCAATGCCTTGCTCACTTCACTTTTACTAATTTGTTCTCCTTTGTGGTCTACAATAGTCACGTCTTCTACCCTTGCCTCTCTTTCATTTTCCACTTTCATCAGCTCTTCAAAGTACTCTTTCCATCTTCCCATCACTCTTCTAGCATCTGTCAATACATTTCCCTCTCTGTCCTTAATCCCCCGGGCCTGCTATACATCATTTCCATCATTATCTCTCTGTTTCGCCAACCTGTATAGATCATTCTCTCCCTCCTTACTGTCCAGCCGAGCATACAGGTCATCGTACAGTCTTTCTTTTCCCTTTTACCTCTATCTTTACCTTATGTTATATCTCCCTATACTCCCGTCTGTTCTCTTCATTCCTCTCAGTATCCCACTTCTTCTTTGCTAACCTCTTTCTCTGTGTATACTCCTGCACTTCCTCATTCCACCACCAAGTCTCCTTATCTACTTTCCTTCCAGAAGACACACCAAGTACACTTCTACCTGTCTCCCTGATAACACTAGCTGTAGTTGTCCAATCATCTGGAGGCTCACCCTGACCACCCAGACCCTTTCTCAACTCCCCCCTGAAAACCATACAACACTCCTTCCTTTTCAGCTTCCACCACTTTTTCCTTTGCTCTGCCTTTATCCTCTTGATCTTCCTTGTCACCAGAGTCATCCTACAAACCACCATCCCATGAAGTCTGGCTACACTCTCATCTACAATTACTTTGCAGTTACTGATCTCTTTCAGGTGACTTCGTCTATACAAGATGTAGTCTACCTGCATACTCCTACCTCCGTTCTTATAAGTTACCCTATGGTCCTGTTTTTTTCTGGAAAAGAGTGTTCACTACAGCAATTTCCATCCTTTTTCCAAAATCTACCACCATCTGTCCCTCTGCATTCCTATCCTGTATACCAAATCCGGCCATCACTTCTTCATTCCCTCTATTGCCTTCATCAACATGTCCATTGAAGTCTGGACCAAATACCACTCTCTCATTTCTGGGAATATTCTGCATCATTTCATCTAACTCATTCCAGAACTTCTCCTTCCCTTCAAATTCACATCCCGCCTGCGGGGTATAGCCACTAACAACACTGAGCATCACACCTTCAATTTCTAGTTTCAGACTCACAAGTCTATCTGACATTCTTTTCACCTCTGTGACGTTCCTAAGAAACTCCTCATACAAGATAACGGGCACGGGCCATTGCCGCCCTGAGGCTGCATTTCACTCCAAATTACCAAATCCATAACATTTTTCATCCTTTGTGTCACTTCTGAGCAACTCCACCAACTCCGGAGGTAGGAGGTGCACTACTTCCTCTTCTGCGTGGCTGTTTTTTGGACATCTTTGTCCATGCTCTAATAGAGAGGCAGTTGCATAGCAAGAAACAATAACACCGAGAGCGTCCTCCCCTAAAGTCATTTATATTCATCACCTTGGCAACTACCTGGGTGTTCAGTCTTTCTCAGTTGTCTTTCTAAGTTGAAATGTATAAGTTGTGCAATCTTTAAGTTTCCGTGTACTGGCAAACCAGCCTAGAGCGTACACTCATGGCTGTCTGTATGAAAATAACAAGCATGTAAAATGACTGTGTATACTTAAATATATTAGTCACAGGACCGGCTAAACCATATAAAAAAGTGCGACTTACAGTCCGAAAAATACGGTATGTTCATTGTCAAATCTGATCAAGGCAACTGGACTTAATTTCTGTCCTTAAAGAAGTGTCACTCCTTATCCAAGAGACTTCTTCAGTTCTTATAGATTTCAGACTGCAAGGGGTGGGGGAGAGCACCTAAGCTGAAAGGGCTTTGTTATGCTGCTGTATATGAAGCTGTGCAGCAATTTGGCTGAAAGAGCTTATTATGTTGTCTTCTGTGTCATTATGTGGTTGTCGTTTAGTGAGAAAATGTAAGATTTCAGGGAACTCCCCTGAGTTGGAATTGGAATAGGCAGTCAGTTGCCTTTTCAGATTCCATTTCTGGTGAGTTTTAACCCCGACAGTTATGTGTAAGATATTCAAAGGTGGCAGGAGCATTGCAAAGCCCAAAAGGCATCACCCTGAACTGCCACAGACCATGACATATTGAAAAAAAAATATCTTGGGGCATGCCTCTGGTGCCAACTCCACCTGTCAATAGCCACTCCTTAGGTTGAGGGAGCTTATCCAGTAGAAATCAGTGATGTAGTTCTGGGCCTCATCCACCCATGGCTGGGGCTAGGTATTCTTATTGGTGACTCTTTTAGTAGGTGATCAACACAGAAGCACCAAGATTGGTTCTTTTTCTTTATCGGAACAGCTGGACTGGTTGACGGCATTATGGTTCCGGGCTTCCCGATTTCTTTTATCTTCTGTTCAGCTGCAGACCGCTTGGTAAACAGTAGATGGATCATATGGGCTCTGCTATGACATTAGTAGAACCCATATGATCCATCTCCGCCCCTGACATGCTGAACCAGGCTGGTCTTTGTGCAGTCTTCAAACAGCTGCTGTATCCGGCCCACAGTACAGGTCATCAATCACATGCTTGGTCTCTCTGGAAGGCGGCTGAGGCAGTTTGAGCAGTGCTGAGCCGTCAGGGCCTGCAAGGCCTTCTCTGCTGGCCTAAGAAAATATCTGAATCACAGATGTCAATTACATTTTGTCCATGAATACTTATTAAATAATTCCCTTGGTTGTGCTGCTTCCAGACGTGCATTTTCATATTAAAGCATTTAACCAATCACATTTCAGCCATCATGTTATGTTGATGCAGGCAATAGTTAATGAAGGACTGTTCGGAAGGTAAGGTATGAAGGATAGGAGCACAGTGAGGTAGGATTTGGTAAACCTTGCAAAAAGGATGGAAATGGCCAAGCAGCATTTGTCAGGGTGAAGCTTCAGACCAGCCGCTAATATCCTCTGTAGAACTGCAACAGGGCCCCCATAACTGTATGGAAGGAGCTCCCATGGACCAGCACGTTATCTTATTGACCATACACTGGGGAACTGGGATAACTTTCTAGAGCTTATGTTGCTTCATACCAAATCCGGGGCTTCTTTGTGTGAGTGTTTTCGTGAGACTTCAGTGAGTAAAAAAAAAAAAATCTCTGTTGGGAGCTCTGATGAACATGAATGCATATGGCCTCTGGTGCCATTGGTATGCAGCTAAAAGCAGCACAATGGCAACACACATAAAGAAAAAGAAAAAAAAAAAAAAGCCAGTTCATTTTAATAAAGTTTTGAATTTTGCTCAGCAGTAAGCAGAGCCTGGACTGGAATACTAACTGTCTGTGTGTTGGTGAGTGTATGTGTCAGTGAGTGAAAGAGTGGGTAAGAGGAAAGAGAGACAGACTGAATGTCGATCTGTCTCTCTCTCGCCCACTGACGAGAGGGGTAGACAGGCAGAAAAATATAGAGACAGAGGATTCAGACAGGAGAGGGAGCCCCCTTGATACTCCAAGGTTGTGATTTTATCTGCATGTTTGTGCATGTGTGAGCAAGTAATAATAGTGAAAGTGTGTGTTTGAACATGTGTTTGGATTTTTGTTTGATGACAGAGGGGATGTGTGTGGATGCGGTTGTGTGTGTTTTCATGCATGAGTATTTGTGCATGTACAGAGGTAATCACAAATAATCCTAATGTAATGTGTGAGTAAGTAGGTTGCTCAATTCCAAAAGCCCAACTGCTGTCCAGTTGCAGTACAAATCAGTTTTATCCTCGGATAAAAATCATGTACAGTGGGGCAAACAAGTATTTTGTCAACCACTAATTGTGCAAGTTCTCCTACTTAAAAAGATGAGAGGCTCGGAATTTTCATCATAGGTACACTTCAACTATGAAAGACAGAATGAGAAAAAAAAAATCCAGAAAAATCACATGGTCTCATTTTTAAAGAATATATTTGCTAATTAGGGTGGAAAATAAGTATTTAGTCAATACCAAAAGTTCATCTCAATACTTTGTTATACCCTTTGTTGGCAATGACAGAGGTCAAATGTTTTCTGTATGTCTTCAAAAGGTTTTCACACACTGTTACTGGTTTTTGGCCCATTCCTCTAAGATCACCTCTAGAGCAGTGATGTTTTGGGGCCGTTGCTGGGAAACACGGACTCTCAACTACCCTTTGTAGAAAAAAAGCCCCAAAGCATGATGTTTCCACCTTCATGGTTCATAGTAGGTATGGTGTTATTTTGATGCAAGTCAGCATTCTTTCTCCTCCAAACACAAGTTGATTTTTTACCAAAAAGTTCTATTTTGGTTTCGTCAGACCATAGGACATTCTCCCAATCCTCTTCTGAATCATCCAAAAGCACTCTAGCAAACTTCAGACAGGCCCGGACATGTACTGGCTTAAGCAGGGGGTGTCAAGGGTCGCGGGGGCAAGGGAAGGGAACCACACCTTCAAGGCTGAAATCAGGGTCTGAGCTCTTTATTTTAGGCAGGTAGGGTGTCGCTGGCAATTCCCTGGCCCCGAGACAGAGTCGCACAAGGCTGGGTCTCCCCAGACTGGGTCCCAGGGGGAGTTGCAGGCAGGGCGTCTCAGGAAGGCAGGGTTGCAAGACGGGCCCCAGGCAGGAAGGGTCACGGCAGGATCTCAGGAAGGGTCGGGGTCCGGTGGTCCACCAGGGGTCAGGGTCCGAAGGTCCACCAGGGGATCTCACAGGGTCAGGGTCCGAAGGTCCAGAGGGGGCTCTCGCAGGGTCGGGGTCCGAAGGTCCACCAGGGGGGTCTCACATGTCACGGTCCAAAGGGGGCTCTCGCAGGGTCAGGGTCCGGTGGTCCACCAGGGGGTACCGATCTACACTCGGGCTCCAAAGGGGGCTCTCGCAGGGTCGGGGTCCAAAGGTCCACCAGGGGGCTCTCCCAGGGTCAGGTGGTCCCGGTCTACACTCGGGGTCCAGTGGTCCACCAGGGGGTCTCACGGGGTCAGGGTCCGAAGGTCCAGAGGGGGCTCTCCCAGGGTCAGGGTCCAAAGGTCCACCAGGGGGTCTCATGGTCAGGGTCCGAAGGTCCACAGGGGGCTCTCACAGGGTCAGGTGGTCCAGAGGGGGCTCTCACAGGGTCAGGGTCCGGTGGTCCACCAGGGGGGTCCTGGTCTACACTCGGGGTCTGGTGGTCCGCCAGGAGGCCTCACAAGGTCAGGGTTCAACGTTACACCGGCCAGCTGGGTCCAGTCATAACGGGGTTCTCGCCAGGTCCGGATGAACCAGGGGTCACGGGGCTCCACAGTGGTCACGGATGTTGGGCAACCACAATCCCCCAGCGCGTGCCGCTGCCCTTTATAGGGATCTTGATTAGCGTCCACTGCTGCAGCTGGCGCTGATTACGAATTTAACCCAGGTGTGACACCCTGACAGGGGGACACATCTGGCACTGCAGGATTTGAGTCCCTGCTCACATCGTGTGTAACTGATGGTAGCCTTTGTTACTTTGGTCCCAGCTCTCTGCAGGTCATTCACTAGGTCCCCCTGTGTGGCTCTGGGATTTTTGTTCACTATTCTTGTGATCATTTTGATCCCACAGGGAGAGATCTTGCGTAAAGCCCCAGATCGAGGGAGACTTTCAGTGGTCTTGTATGTCTTCCATTTTCTTATGATTGCTCCAACAGTTGATTTCTTCACACCAAGCTGCTTACATATTGCAGATTCAGTCTTCCCAGCCCAGTGAAGGTCTACAATTTTGTTTCTGGTGTCCTTTGACAGCTCTTTGGTTGGTTGCCCTGAGTTGGTTGAGGAAGAAGATACGATAAGATATTGCTTTATGACCCCCATAGGGGAAATTCGTTTTGAACTGCAGCGCAACAATAAAAATATTGATAATAGAGAAATGGAGTAGGAGTTATCTTGAAGGAGGAGTTTGTTAGGTGAAAAGAATGTCTAATAGACTTATGAGTCTGAAACTAGAAATTAAAGTTCTAATGCTCAGTGACGTTGGTGGCCATGCCTCGGAGGTGGGATGTGAGTTTGAGGAGAAGGAGAAGTTCTGGAATGAGTTAGATGAAGTGATGCAGAATATCCCCAGAGATGAGAGAGTGGTGCAGACTTCAAAGGGCATGTTGGTGCAGGCAATAGAGATGATGAAGAAGCGATGGGCAGATTTGGTATACAGGATAGGAACACAGAAGGACAGATGGTGGTAGATTTTGCAAAAATTATAGAAATGGCCGCAGTGAACACCTTTTTCCAGAAAAGACAGGAACATAGGGTAACTTATAAGAGCAGAGTCAGGAGCACACAGGTAGACTACATCTTATATACACGAGGTAACCTGAAAGAGATCAGTGTCTGCAAAGTAGTTGCAGGTGAGAGTGTAGCCAGAAAAGAGAGATAATGATGGAAAGGATGTACAACAGGTCTGGGTGACCAAGGACAGAGAGGGAAATGTATTGACAGATAGTAGAGGAGTGATGGGAAGATAGAAAGAGTACTTTGAAGAGCTGATGAATGTGGACAATGAAAGAAAGGCAAGAGTAGAAGAGGTGACTATTGTAGACCACAAAGTAGCAGAGATTAGTAAAAGTGAAGTGAGGAAGGCTTTGAAGAGTGGAAAGGCTGTTGGTCCTGATGATATGGCTGTGGAGGTGTCCAGGCAAGGAGAGGAGCTCTGGTATTGCATGAGGAAGTCTGCAGTGGAAGAGAAGTATGTTTAACTGGTGCAGGACGTGTATGCTAGCTGTGAGACAGCTAGCATACACGTCGTCTCCCTGGTCTTCGCAGAGCACATGCGGTGCGGTGTGCTGTAGAGCTAACAGAGAAGTTCAAGTTGGAGGTGGGACTTCTTCAGGAATCAGCTCTGAGCCGCTTCTTGTTCGCAATTATGATGGACAGGCTGACAGATGAGGTTAGAAATGAATCTACATGGACCATGATGTTTGCAGATGACATTGTGATCTGTAGTGAGAGCAGAAAACAGGTAAAGGAAAATCTAGAGAGGTGGAGGTATGCTCGGGAAAGGGGAGGAAAGAAGGTCAGTCGCAGCAAGACAGAGTATATGTGTGTGAATGAGAGGAACCTGGGTAGAACGGTGAGGCTACAGGGAGTGGAGATCAAGAGGTTGGAGGATTTCATGTACTTGGGGTCAACAGTCCAGAGCAATGGAAAGTTTGGAAAAGAGGTGAAGAGACGGGTTCATGCAGGTTGGAGAAAAGTGTCAGGGGTACTGTGTGATAGAAGATGATCAGCCAGAATGAAAGGAGAGGTGTACAAAATTTTGCTGAGATCAGCGATACTGTATGGCCTAGAAACAGTTACAATGACAAAAAGACAGGAGGCAGAGGTAGGTGTCGCAGAGATGAAGATAAGAACAACTTTATTAATCCCGAAGGAAATTGTTGTGCCAGAGTTACAGAAAATATAACAGTAATAAATTATAAAAAGAAAAGGCAGAATTAGAAATAAAAATAAACCATAAACTATAGAAGTGTCTCAGTGAAACTATAAAGTGTCTAAGAAAACAAGTGATAAAAACTATAAGTGTCTTAGTAACAAGTGAGGTAAGGAGTGCACAATAGTAAGATAAAAAGGAAAAATTGCACAGTGTAGCTGTTATGAAATGAAGTATTGCACAGGTCTGCATATTGCACAGTGAAATGAAATATATGGTTGCCGGCGGCTGAATGGAGAGGAATTAAAAAGTCTGTTCCACTCTTTTCACTCTCCTGATGAGCTTGTTGAGTCTGTTAGCGTCAGCTGTCTTGAGCCTGCTGCCCCAGCACACAACAGCGTAGAAGATGATGCTGGACACCACCGAGTGGTAGAACATCTGCAGCATGGTCCTGCAGACATTGAAAGATCTGAGCCTCCTGAGGAAGAACAGGCGGCTCTGACCCTTCTTGAAGATGGCGTTGGTGTCAACAGTCCAGTCCATTGTCCAAGTGGACACCCAGGTACTTATAACTGTCCACAATGTCCACCTCTGTACCCCTGATGGTGACTGGGGTTGGATGGGTCCTCTGTTTCCTGAAATCCACCACCAGCTCCTTTGTCTTTGTGACATTGAGCTGGAGGTGGTTCAGTCCACACCACTCCACAAACCTGTCCACCACGCTCCTGTACTCCTCCTCCTTGCCTCCGTTGATGCAGCCCACGATGGCAGAGTCATCTGAGAATTTCTGCAGGTGGCAGGACTGCGAGGAGAACCTGAAGTCTGAGGTGTAGAGCGTGAACAGGAAGGGAGACAGGACTGTCCCCTGCGGCGCCCCTGTGCTGCTCACAATGCTGTCTGATGCGATGTTCCCCAGCCTCACGTACTGCGGCCGGCCTGTGAGGTAGTTATTGATCCAGGCCGCGAGTGGAGCATCTACCTGCATGTCCAGAAGCTTCCTGTTCAGCAGGGCAGGTCGAATGGTGTTAAAAGCACTGGAGAAGTCAAAGAACATGACTCTCACAGTGCTTCCTGCCTCCTCTAGGTGTGTGTAGATTCTGTGCAGCAGGAAGATGATGGCGTCTTCCACTCCTATCCGTGGCTGGTATGCGAACTGCAGGGGGTCCAGCGAAGGTCTGACGACTGTGCGAAGGTGCCTCAGGACGAGCCTCTCCAGCGACTTCATGACGTGTGATGTCAGGGCCACTGGTCTGTAGTCGCTGTGTGTGCTGGGATGCTTCACCTTGGGCACTGGAACCAGGCATGAGGTTTTCCACCGGTCGGGGACAACCGTCTGGGTCAGGCTCAGGTTGAAGAGATGTGAGAAGATCCCACACAGCTGAGAGGCACATCCTTTCATCACTCTGGGGCTAAGGCCGTCAGGGCCAGCAGCTTTCCTGGGACGAAGGCGGCTGAACTCCCTTCTCACCTCCTCAGCGGTGAAGGCGACAGGAGGGGGTGGAGAGAGTCCCATTGGGGGGCAGGGGGGCTGAGGTGTTAACGAGACATCGTCCAGGGAAGCAGAAGAGGTGCGTGGGGGAGGGGGAAAGCTCCCTAAAGTGAGGGGTGAGGGCACAGGGGAAGGAAAGTCCTGAGAGGAGCTGGGCGGAGGGTGGGCGGAGGCACCTTCATCAAATCTGTTAAAAAACAGGTTAAGTTCGTTTGCCTCCTGCAGGTCTCCAACCATCATCTGGCTTCCTTGTTTTCCATGGCCAGTGATGGTTTTCAACCCACTCCACACCTCCTTCATGTTGTTCTGCTGGAGTTTGCTCTCCAGCTTCCTCCTGTAACTGTCCTTTCCCTCTGCGATCTTCTCCCTCAGCTCAGTCTGCACCTTCTTCAGTTCCTCTATGTCTCCACTCCTGAATGCCGCCTTCTTCCTGTTCAGCGTGTCCTTAATGTCCTTAGTCTCCCAGGGTTTGCTGTTTGAGAAACAACGCACAGTCTTGGTGGGGATGATGTTGTCCGTGCAGAAGTTGACATTGTCAGTTATGCAGTCAGAGAGTTTTCCGATGTCGTCTCCCTGGTCTTCGCAGAGCACATCTCAGTCCGTCGTCTCGAAGCATCCCTGAAGAGTCAGTTCTGCCTCCTGTGACCACCTCCGGACAGTTCTAGTGATCACAGGTTGCCGCTGGACTTCAGGAACATAGCGAGGCTTCAAGTGGACCAGATTGTGGTCTGATCTGCCCAGAGCAGGGAGAGCTGTGCAGCTGTATGCATCCTTGGCATTGACATACAGCAGGTCAAGAGTTTTATTGTCTCTTGTCTTGCAGTCCACAAACTGTTTGAAAGTGGGCAGAGATGATGACAGGGTGGCGTGGTTGAAATCCCCAGAGATGGCTATGAAGGCACTGGGGTGCCGGATCTGGAGTCTCGCGACCGCAGAGCTGATGACGTCATTAGCCCGCGGTGCATCGGCAGACGGTGGGATGTAAACAGTGATGATGATGGCGTGGGAAAACTCTCTGTGCAGATAGTATGGCCGGAGACTCACCGCCAACAGTTCGATGTCCGGGCAGCAAACACGCTCCTTCACCATAACGTTTCCGGGGTTGCACCACTTGTTGTTTACAAACACAGCGACACCCCCTCCTTTCTTCTTGCCGCTGCCGGCACAACTCCTGTCCCCTCGCACCAACTGAAAGCCAGGTAAACTCACCACAGAGTCCGGTATGTTGTTGTTCAGCCACGTTTCTGTGAAGCACAACACCGAGGCCTCACGAAACACACCGTCGCTCCGTGTGAGTGCTGTTAGCTCCTCCAACTTGTTGCCCAGTGATCACACATTTCCCATCACAATGGAGGGGAGATACGGTCTGTATCTCCCCTTCCTCACCCACTGTCTCCTCCCGGCCCAGCGCCAGAAGTGAAGCAAAAAGTAAAAAGACAAAGATGCTAAGGTTCTCTTTGGGAGTAACCAGGATGGATAGGATCAGGAATGAGGCTAGCAGAGGAACACTACATGTTAGATGTTTTGGAGAGAAGGACAGAGAAGCCAGACTGAGATTCTGTCATGTATAGAGGGACAGTGAATATATTGGTAGATGGATGCTGGAACTGGAGATGCCAGTCAGGAGGTCTCAAGGAAGACCATCGAGAAGATCTATGGACATAGTGAGAGAGGATATGAAGGTAGTTGGTGTGTGAGAGAGGAGGAGGATACAGAGAAGAGGAGGATACAGAGAATAGAGTTAGATGGAGAAGGTTGATTTGCTGTGGTGACCCCCGAAGGGAAAAGCCGATAGGAGAGGCAGGAGAAAAAATATTGTAATAAAATGACTGCAATTTCCAATGTTTTCCAGTGAGATACATTGATTAATTAAGTTTAGTACCTATGCTGGTTTCCCTGCACACACAACTGTGTGTGCATGTGGGGCCACTTACAGAGACACACAATCATTATTTCTCTTTTATATCTCCAGGGAATATGGAGTAATCTCTTGACCTAATGCATGTTTTTTTGTCATTTGGATGAAGCAGAAGTATCCAGAGGGAACGTATGCTGGCACAGGTAAAACGTGCAAACAAAACTAAAAAAACACAGTCAGCCACTGGAATGAACTGAGGATTCCTTTTAGATGAGAGTGCTGACCATTTTACCATCATACCGTCCAAATCTAAGTGTGTTCAAAAATAAACACAATATGTTTGTTTTCATATCAAAGGTCACAAGTTGCTCACCAAGTTATCTTATCCCAAAAAAATGAAATTTGGACTATGAAAGATTATTTCTTTTCACTTTTGACCAAAGGAGCAAAGCAATATAAATAAATTATGCTGTTTTTGTGTTTTATTGAAACATCGCTGTTCTTGACGTGTTATTTTTTATTCATTTGGCTCCATTTATTCCCTGCGTAATTTTCTCTCACTCTCGCCCATGGGTGGCAAGACAAAATATGCTTCTGTAAGAGTTTCCTCGTCAGACCTCCTGCATAGTGACTGCTGTTTGTCCCAGCATGCCGCATTCAAAACAGTTTTAGTTTTAGTTTTTGTTTTAGTTTAATCTTGCCCCGGGCCTGCCTCTGAATAGTCACACATTAACCCGGTAACTTGCTGAAAGGCCTATGTAATGGCCCGCTTAATGAGGAGACTAATAAATAAGTGGATGTTCAAAGAACTTAAATATTTATTTTTTAAATGGGAGAAACAGATAAGATAAGGTGACACATGAGGTAATGGTCTTAAGTGCAATATTTGGCAGGTATACTGTGAGAGAAAAAAAAAAACTTTCTTACATAACTTATCTCATACAATTGAAGTGAATTTATGACAATTTAGTTATGCCATCATATTAAAATCATACCATAAAGAATTGCTAGAGTGAATAAACCATTCAATCAATTTCCTATAAATTGCCCTGGGTGAAAGGAATTCAGACATGTTTTTTTCATGTTATGAGCCTTCTTTGATTAAGCCCCACTTGTTTAACTGAGTCTGTTTTAACCTTCTCTTTTATTTGCTGATTTGGTTCCTCACTGTAAGGGATAGGAACCGTCTGAACAGCATTGTAAAAATGCTCAGTTGGAATCAAATTTGTTCTGTGCTGAATAGGACCAGAGCCAACAGGATGCCAGACCCCAGTCACCCGATGTCTTCTGAGTACAGGCAGGACCAACTGATACAAACATTCATTTGTAACAGAAACTTTTGGTTGAATTAAACTCCCACCTGACTCCCCCTGTCAAAAAAAGATAAGCTACAATGTAGACATTACAACTGTATACTGTGAACTATACAAAATTGCGACATAAAATAGTTATGTTTTACAACTAACACTTAATTATACAAGTCCTTTCATTAAAGTTTGCACGTCATTAAATTTGAAATATAGAATAAGGGCTGCAACTTGGACTGTTTTTTCAACATCAACACAAAAACCTAAAAATGAAACGTTTTTTCTTTTCTACAAATTTTTGAAGTATCCAGTTTTCATTTTAATAACCTTTTAAGCAAGAAGTTGAGGACATGTCACTTTTTGTCAATGCATTTCTGGGGTAATCCAAGGGCATTCAAAATACCAGCTGAGGGACTTAGATCCCATAGCATGACCTTTGTCCTCATCAAGTCCTCTTCCCAGCAGGATGTGTCCAGAACATCACACCAGGGAGATGTTTAGGAACGTACACCAGGGAGATGTTTAGGAGACTTCCTGACTAATGCCCGAGCCACTTGAAGGGCTCATCTTTATGCTGAAATAACAGCCTGACTCTGAGATCCTCCCAGATGGCCGAGCTTCTTATCCTCTCTCTAGGGGAGAGTCCATACATCCGGCAGAAGGAACTGGTTTCAGCTCCTTGCACCCTGGATGACCACCTAAATCTCACAACCATGAGTGAGGGTAGGAACATAGATTGACAAGTAAATTGTGAATCCTTTCTTTTGGCTCTGCTCCTCCTCACCATATTATATCAATACAGAGTCTGCATCACAGCAGACACCACCCCACTCTGCCTGTTGATCTCTTGCTCTATCTCTCCTTCACTTAATAATACCCCAAGATACCCTCCACTTGGGGCAAGTCTCATCCCCAAGTCAATCTATCCTTTCCTGCCTGGTGACTATTGTCTCAAATTAGGGGGTGTTTTATTTTCATTGGAGCCATTTCACACCTGGGAGTGAAGTGCTGAGATCACAGTTGAATGAAGCCAACAGAACCACAGTATCTGCAAAAGGCAGAGATGCAATCCTGAAGCCTCTAAACCAGATACTCTCACTACCCGGTTGTGCCTAGAAGGTCTCTTCATAAAGGTTTTTAACAAAATTTGTAACAAAGGGCAGCCCTGACAACCCTCACTGAAAATGAATCCAACTAACTGCCAACAATACAGACCACACTAGTCCTACAAGGACTGAACAGCCTGTATTAGAGGACTTGGCACCCCATACACCCAGAGCTATCCTTTCTGTTAAAAGGCCTTCTCAGAGTCCACAAAGACTGGCTGGACAAATTCCATGGCTCCCTTTAGGACACTGCTATGGGTGTAGAGCTGGTTCACTCTTCCATAACCAGGACAAAGCATTGCCATCCCTTAGCTAATCACAATGCTACTCCTGAATCTGTGGTTCAATTATCCAATAGACCATTGTCTCAAGGACCCACAAAGATGCTATCAGGCAGGCTGAGGAGTGTGATCCCACCATGCAGTCGGCAAAATCCTTCAGTCCCCCTTTTTAAAGAGGAGTACAATCACCCAGGTTTGCAAGTCCGACGGCACTGTTCCAGATATACAACTAATAATATAATAATAATAACACATAAGATTTGTGTAGCGCTTTTCATGGTACTCAAAGACGCTTTACAAGTGAAAGACAGAAGACACAGGACATACACACAATTATTGGGAAGCGCTGTAGGTGTTGTAAGTGGTTTAGAAAGAGGTGGGTCTTTAGGTTTTGTTTAAAGGATGACAGTGAATTGGACTCTCAGATGGCTGGGGGGAGGGAGTTCCAGAGGGTGGGGGCGGCGATGGCGAAGGCTCTGTCCCCCAAGGTGCGGTACTTGGTCTTGAAGATTGGAGTGAGGAGGTTTGTATCCGAGGAGTGAAGACGACGAGCTGGAGAGTGGCGATGTAGGAGATCGGTGAGATATGGGGGGGCGAGGTTATTGAGGGCTTTGTAGGTGGTAAGGAGAATCTTGAGGTGAATGCGTTGTTTGATGGGCAGCCTGTGAAGTTGATGGAGGATGGGAGTGATGTGTTCTCTGGAAGGGGAGTGGGTAGGTAATCGGGCAGCAGAGTTTTGGACATATTGCAGTTTTTGAAGGGCATTAGAGGAGAGGCTATATAAGATACTATTGCAATAGTCGAGTCTGGAGGTGATGAATGCATGGATTAGTGTTTCAGCAGCAGAGGTGAAAGAGTGCTAGGACTCTACTTCCATTTTGGAGGGTATGTTGGTGGGATTTGAGAGGTCTTTGAAGTATTCCCATATCCAACCCAACACCGTCCTGAATTGAGGTCGGTCATGTCACATCTGCATGATACATAGCAAACAAAACATTGTTGACACTCACTATCATGAGCAAACTCGACGCTGAACTTACTAAATTCACACACCCAAGTTTTTGCCTTTACCTTCGAAGCTGCAGTCTACCTGGCCTGCTGGTACTATCACCGCCTCTAAAACCCCACAGGCCAAAATGGACCTACAGTACTCCTTCTTCAGTTTGACAGCATACCTCACCATCTTACTCTCTGTTCGGCTGCCTCGACAATGGACACATGGAACATGTTCCATTCAGAGTTAGCGCTTTGTTGAAGAATTTCAGGTTCAGTAGAAGATGGTTTGTTCACTGAGACCCTAGAACTGTATCATGAGTGGATAAGAGAACACTGTCCAGATACGGATCTCCTGAGAGTGTTCTGTCATGATTTTTTGCAAGTACCTGACTCAAATACAGAGCACTCTGAGGAGGGAAGACATCTCAAAGCATTTCATTACAAAAATGAATGACTGATTGTGCTGTGTCCCAGTTGTTTCTGGAGTCTCAGGAGTCTCGGGAATGTGGAGATGAAGATCCGCCAGGAAGGGGTGAATGGAATATGGAAGAATAAGTCTGTGTGGAGGAAGGTTAGAGGAGAGTTGAGTGAGAGGAGACAGCTGAATACTGTATTCATGGAGAGTTGGATCATGGAGTTCGTTGGAGGGCTAGGTTATCCTATCCCAAAGGTTATCCTTTGAGGCCAGTCATGGGTAGAGACAACTGAATTGTCACAGAGTTTGTTGTTGATCACAAGAAGCCGAGAGGGAGCAATGTTAGGGCCAGGACACTGGTAGAGGTAACCACAGTAGGTTAACACTCTGGTGCTGGCAAGGGCTGGCAATAGACACCTCTTAACCTCAGTCTGATGAGACTTGATGATCTACAGGTGGGCACTGCACACTTGTAAATCTCATAAAAACTCTATATATAGCTTTCCCCCTCTTGAGGAAAATAAATAAAACAAATGCCTTCATTAACACAGTGAGTGTAGGGCAGCGTTGTGAACACAAAGTGAGAACAGCACCAAACACAGCTCCATTCAACTGAAATGTCAAGTACAACCTGCACCTTTTGAGGAGGACAAGACTGATTTTCGAGCCTCATGAAACTCAACAATGTCAAAAGGACTCGAGTTTTGTGACAGTCTCGTGTCATTCAAGGCTGGCATGACTTCCAAAATTTTTGTCACAGCGTAAAAGCCGACCACTCATGACACCACATTGCCAGGAAGGACTGTTATTGGAATCGTGCAGTCTGTTGGAGCAGTGTATCCCACTAGTGTCGTGTTCACAATTACTCTGAGGAAATACCAGGCTTGTTGTTATGTGCCTGAACCCATGTAAAGTTGCAAAGGAAGTGAAGACTTTTCCAGAAAATTTTGGCTCAATATCTGACATCAAGACCTCTGGGATGCCATGGCAAGTGAAGATTAACTTCAAATGAACAATGTTGTCAGTGGGCCTGACGTGAGATAGGTGTGCAATCTCAACTTACTTGGACAAGTAATCAACAACAAGCAAGTATGCTTTATTCTCCAGGACCAACAGGTCTGTCCCCGACTTTTGCCATGGTCTTTCAGTGGCACTGATAGGATAAGGTGCTCAGGGATTATGTTGCTCCTGTATGTACATAATATGGCCAAACGTATTTCCTCACCCATTCAAATAATTGGAATCAGAGTTCCAATCACTTCCGTGGCCCGCAGCCTGGTTTTACAAACATTTGTGAAAGACTAGGCCACTCTCAGGAGCTCTGAATTCCAGCATGGAACTGTGATAAGATGTCACCTGTGGAAAAAGTCCAGTCGTGACATTTCCTGACTCCTAAATATTCCACAGTCAACTGTCAGATGTATTATAAGAACATGGAAGTATTTAGGAACGACAGCAACTCAACCATGGTAGACTGATGGAGCGGCGTCAGTGGATGCTGAGTTGCGGAGTGCGAGGAGCCAAATTTCACCAACTTTCTGCAGTCATTTGCTACAGACCTCCAAATTTCATATGACCTTGAGATTAGCTCAAGAAGAGTGCTTATAGAGCTTCAGAGAATGGGTTTGCATGGCCAAGCAGCTGCATCCAAGCCACACATCACCAAGTGCAATGCCATGCGTCAGATGCAGTTTTGTAAAATACACCCACAGTGGACCCTTGAACAGTGGAAATGCGTTCTCTGGAGTGACGAATCAGACTTCTCAATCTGGCAAGCTGATGGACGAGGCTGGGTTTGATAGTTGCAAGGACAACGGTACTTGTCTGACTGCACTGTGCTAAGTGTGAAGTTTGTTGGAGAGAGGGAATTACGGTGTGGGGTTGTTTTTCAGGAGCTGGGCTTGGTCCCTTAGTTCCAGTAAAAGAGACACTTCAGCATACCAAGTCATTTTGCTTTCAACTTTTTGGGAACAGTTTGGAGCTGGTTCCTTCTTTTTCAAACATGGGTCTTGACAGTCAGGACTTCCTGGTAAGTTCAGGGCCTGGATTTACCAGCATGGCATCCTATCCTGTTTCCTCTGGCCACTACTAATGTATTACTTATATTTACTATATTTATAATTGGGACTTATTTAAGTCCCAGTTACCATAAGTGGCTGGGCTTGCGACAGAGAGTAAGTAGTATTGCTTTCTTTGGATGTGGCACCAAGCTAGTTTCTCTGCTTAAGAAAGGGAGACCAGCAGTGTAGTGCACTACCTGGTAGTGCACCTGATCACCCCTGGTTGCGCCGCCTGGGTGATGGTGGCTGATGTACACCCAATGACCCCAGGAACATGATTGACAGAGTGTTCTTGTTGCACTAAAAGGTGCATTCAAGGAATTGCTAACTTACTATTCATTGGTGTTGAAGACCAAGGTGTTAGGTTTTTATTCATTTATGTTTGTTTCAATTGATCTGTTTAGATTTATATGCACTAAATTAAATTGTGATATACCTTTGAGGGTGACAAAGTAGCACAGTGGTTAGGGTTTTGAGCCTCAGAGCACAAAGGACTCTGGTTCGAGTCCAACAACCTTCTACCTATCAACCTAGATAGAGTTTGTATGACCTCCCTGTGTCTGTGTGGGTTTCTGCCCACAGCCCAAAATCATGCAGCAGGTTAATTTGAAGAAAGTAGGGAAAAATTGCCCCAAATGAGTGAATGGATGTTTGTCTGTATATGTGACCCTGCGACTGACTGGCAACCAGTCCATGGTGTACCCCCCTTCTTGCCCAATGACAGCTGAAATGGGCTCAACCATCACCTGCGAGCCTGAGTGCAGGAAAAGAGGCAGACAATAGATGGATGGATAATCGTTGAATCTATTAATAGTTTTAAAGAGATGAAATTCAGATTTTGATTGTGACTACATGTCTTGAATAAGGTTTTGTAGCTGAGATCTTCACTCAATGCAGCTTCAGGGCGGCACTGGCCGGTGTCTCCCCGAGCCAGTCTCGGAGGGGGCAGTGTCTCCCTAAGCCGGTCTCAAGCGCAGATAAATGCAGAGGGTTGCGCCAGGAAAGGCATCAAGCATAAATATTTTGCCAAAACCAAACATGCGAATCGACCATGATAACAAGAGCATTCCGGATTGGTTGAGGACCACTTAACAACGACCGCCATTAGTTCTGATGAACTTCAGAGAACCAATGGAAACTGGGCTACTGTAGGTCACAGAAAGAGGTGAGGAAGACGTGTTCAGAAGCAAGGAGAGAAGAGGAAAGAGCCTGGGACTGAGAGTAGGGCCTTTGAATATTGGGAATATGACAGGAAAAGGTAGAGAGTTGGTCAACATGATGCTGAGAAGGAAGGTGGATATACTGTGTGTCCGGGAGACCAGGTGGATAGGTAGTAACGCCATAAGCTTAGGAGCAGGCTTTAAGTTGTACTGTCATGGTACTGACAAGAAGAGAAATGGAGTAGGAGTCATCTTGAAGGAGAAGTTTGTCAGGAACATTCTGGGAGTGAAAAGAATGTCAGATAGACTTATGAGTTGGAAACTGGAAATTGAAGGTGTGATGCTCAATGTTGTTAATGGCCATGCCCCGCAGGTGGGATGTGAATTTGAAGACAAGGAGAAGTTCTGGAATGACTTGGATGAAGTGATAGAAATGAGAGAAATGAGACATGAGAAATCCCCAGAAATGAGAGAGTGGTAATTGGTCCAGACTTCAATGGACATGTTGGTGAAGGCAATAGAGGGGATGAAGACATGATGGGCAGATTTGGTATACGGGATACGAATGCTGAGGGACAGATTGTGGTTGCTTTTGCAAAAAGAATGGATAAGGCAGTAGTGAAAACGTTTTCCAGAAAAAAACAGGAACATAGGGTAACTCATAAGAGCTGAGTTAGGAGCACACAGGTAGACTACTATCTTGTATACACGAGGTAACGTGAAAGAGATCAGTGACGGCAAAGTAGTTGTCGGTGAGACGGTATCCAATTGGCATAGGATGGTGGTTTGTAGGATGACTCTGGTGACAAAGAAGATCAAGAGGACAAAGGCAGAGCAGAGGACAAAGTGGTGGAAGCTGAACACAGAGGAGTGTTGTATGGTTTTCAAGGAAGAGTTGAGAAAGGCTGATTAGGTTGAGCTTCCAGATGATTGGAAAACAGCTAGTGTTATCAGGAAGACAGGTAGGAGAGTACTTGGTGTGTCATCTGGAAGGAAAGTAGATAAGGAGACTTGGTGGTGGAATGAGGAAGTGCAGGATTATACACAGAGAAAGCGGTTAGCAAAGAAGAAGTGGGATACTGAGAGGACTGAAGAGAACAGACAGGAGTACAGGAAGATACAACATGAGTTAAAGATAGAGGTAGCAAAGGCAAAACAAAGGGCTTACGATGACCTGTATGTTCAGTTGGACAGTAAGGAGGGAGAGAATGATCTATACAGGTTGGCGAAACAGAGATAATGATGGAAATGATGTGCAGCAGGTATTGAGAGATGCTAGAAGAGTGATTGGAAGATGGAAAGAGTACTTTGAAGAGCTGAAGAATGAGGAAAATGAAAGAGAGGCAAGGGTAGAAGACATGACTATTGCAGACCACAAAGTAGCAGAGATTCGTAAAAGTGAAGTGAGGAAGGCATTGAAGAGGATGAAGAGTGGAAAACCAGTTGGTCCTGATGATATACCTGTGGAGGTGGGAATTGTCTAGGTGAGACAGCGGTAGACTTTCTGACTTGATTATTCAACAGGATCTTGGAGAATGAGAAGATGCCTGAAGAATGGAGATGATGTGTGATGGTGCCTATTTTTAAGAATAAGGTCATGTGCAGAATTGCGGCAACTACAGAGGGATAAAGTTGATGAGTCATGCAATGAAGTCATGGGAAAGAGTAGTGGAAACTAGACTGAGAGGGGAAGTCATTTGTGAATAGCAGTACAGCTTCATGCCTAGAAAGAGTACTACAGATGCAGTATTTGCTTTGAGAATGCTAATAGAGACATATAGAGAATGCCAGAGGGAGCTGCACTGTATTTTTAGAGACCTAGAAAAAGCATGTGACAGGTTGCCAAGAGAGGAACTCTGGTATTGTATGAGGAAGTCTGGAGTGACATGTACGCTAGCTGTGACACAGTGCTGCATTGTGCTGTGAGGGTCACAGAGAGGCTCAAGGTGGAGGTCGGACCCCATCAGGGATCAGCTCTGAGACGCTTCTTGTTCGCAATGGGGATGGACAGGCTGACAGATGAGGTTAGACAGGAATCTCCATGGACCATGATGTTTGCAGATTACATTGTGATCAGTAGTGAGAGTGGAAAACAGGTAGAGGAAAATCAAGAGAGGTGGAGGTATGCTCTGGAAAGGAGAGGAATGAAAGATAGTCGCAGAAGATAGAATATATGTGTGTGAATGAGAAGAACCCGGAGGAGGAGGAGGAGGAGGAGGAGGAAGGAGCTTAAAACTTCATTTTTCAGTGGTGTACAGTTCACTAGTTAAGTCACTGTTGGCACTTTTCCACAACACAGCTCAGGAGGTCTAGAGGAAGAATAAAAAGAGAATATATATAGCTGTAGTAAAAGAGAATATGAAGGTAGTTGGTATGAGAGGAGGGTACACAGAATAGGGTTAGATAGAGAAGATTGATTTGCAGTGGCAACCCCTTAAGGGAAAAGCCTAAAGGAGAAGAAGCAGCTCAACTTGACTCTATTTATGCTTCCATTAGGGATTGTATCTGGTAATTGGCATTTTTTTTAGTACCTGCTCTTGTAATGTTCCAAATGAGCAGAGCTGATACTCTAATGTGATGTCAATACACTGCTGGTTCCTAATTTTTTCACCAGCTATAATGACACTGAGCACAACGCTTACCACAATTATCTCCCCCTATTTTTTAAAAATATGTGCAAAAGAATTACTGCTTGAAGCCTCCTCTGGGTCACTGTGCTGGCCCTGTGCATGGAAAAAAAGCACAGACTGAGAAGCAAGTGCGCCATCCCCTTACTGTCTAGTGCTGTGTGTTTAGTGTCCTGAATTACACAGCATCACAGCAGTTTCAACCCCCTGTGCTATAACAATCCTACCCACATTGACATTGCACTTTGAAGTGATGGAAATTGATCCATATTTAGTCAAGATGTCTCAAGCCAAGTTGTGCAAGATACTGCAGAAAACCACTATTAGGGATCCAGTGTTCACACATACCCAACAATGGGTGGCAGTTATCATGCACTAAGAAGCTAATGTGACTGCAGCCACAGAACAAATCCAATGTATAACATTTACCTTTAATCTGAAGACTTGTTAACTGAGACAGAGTTGATGAGAAGTTACACACCTCCAGGTAATGTAAATATATACATGTTCTTGTTTATTTAGCTTTTATTTATTTTTCTTGCTCAAGAACACATAATAATTTATTAATCCCCATGGAGAAATTCATTTTCTGCGATAAACCCATCATGGATGAACCATGAACAGTAGGCTGCCATCCACCAGCAGTTAGGGATTCAGTATCTTCCTCAACAACACTGTGACACACTAACTTCAATTTAGTTTAAGACTTTTGCCATGGACTAACAATTACAAATATTTAAGATTCACTCTGGATAACAGTTTTGTCTTTGAGAGGGATTAACATTCTTATCAGATTCTGCAAGTTGTTTTGTTAATTTGATTATAAGCCCAAGCTATACCAATGTGCGGTAACGTTATGATACATAGCAGGGCAGTGTGATGGATAAATATAGGGGAGCCGCTTCACCTCCAATTTGATGAGTTGGACTTTTAAAGTGGGCAAGCAAAGGGTGTTCCATCTTCAAGAAGGGTCAGAGCCGCCTGTTCTTCCTCAGGAGGCTCAGATCTTTCAATGTCTGCAGGACCATGCTGCAGATGTTCTACCACTCGGTGGTGTCCAGCGTCATCTTCTACGCTGTTGTGTGCTGGGGCAGCAGGCTCAAGACAGCTGACGCTAACAGACTCAACAAGCTCATCAGGAGAGCTGGATCTGTCCTGGGCGTGGAGCTGGAGTCTGTGGTGCAGGTGTCAGAGAGGAGGATGCTGAAGAAGCTCCTCAGCATCATGGACAACATCCATCACCCCCTGCATGCTACACTGACGTCCTGTCAGAGCTCTTTCAGCCGTAGACTGATACCACCGAGGAGCTCCACTGAACGCCACAGGAGGTCTTTCCTCCCTGAGGCGATCGGACTTTTTAATTCCTCTCCATTCAGCCGCCGGCAACCATAAAAACCTATCTTTAACCTAAAAACAAACAAAAATGTGCAATATCTCATTTCTGTGCAATATTCAGAAACTGTGCAATATTTCATCTCATAACAGCTACACTGTGCAATATTTCATCTCATCTCATAACAGCTACGCTACAATGTTCCCTTCTATCATACTATTGTGCACTCCTTACCTCACTTGTTACTAAGACACTTGTAGTTTTATCACTGCTTACTAAGACACTTTATAGTTTCACTGATACACTTTATAGTTTATAGTTTATTTTTATTTCTAATTCTGCCTTTCTTTTATTATTTATTACTGTTATATTTTCTGTAACTCTGGCACAGCAATTTCCTTCGGGATTAATAACGTTGTTCTTATTCTTATTCTTATTCTTATTCTTATTCTTATTCTTATTTTTATTCGTATTCGTATTCGTATTCTTATTCTTATTCTTATTCTTATTCTTATTCTTATTCTTATTCTTATTCTTATTCTTAAAGGATAAAAATGGCATCATGGTCCAAAATATGGTGGGTAGATGACCGGATCAGACCATCTCCAAAATATTTTTGTTTTTGGCAGCCATTTTAGATTGAGTCTTAGTCTTTTGGATTCAAACACTTATAAGTTTTAGTCAAATATTAGTCATTTTTCATTTATGATAGTTTTATTCAATTTTCCATATATTTTCAGTCAGTTCTAGTCAGTTTTAGTGAAAAAAAGAAGTACAGTCTCATAACAAATCTATTTATGTCAGATATATTGAAATTTGCTGTTGGGCAGAAACACTTTATCTCCATATTCAACTTTTTTTCCAACATATTTAAATGTTTTGTTTTTTTCATGAATTGAGTGTACAAGACAGTAGCACGAGTTGAGAACAATCGCAGATCTATGACTTCAACATATTGTGAGCTTGTAGATCTGCTATTTTCACCAATAATTATACTATTAAAAGAATGGTCTTAGACACACAAGGTTTCCATCCAAACACACATACGTGCTGATCTAATGATTATGTAATTCACACAGATAATATGGTAACCAATTAAGAATAAATGTTAATTACTCTAAAAAAATCCCAAAACAAAAACATTCATTATTTGGCAATTGTTACTTCATTTCTGAGGACTAGCTAAAGTGCAATGAACATATAGGTGCCCAAAATATGAGTCCTCCATGTTTCAGTCACTCACTCAAACATGGATCAATATGACAACACATTCCACTTGCAGAAAATCCTGTGCATTTTGCACGTACAGTAATACACTCATAATGAATTGGTGTCAGTGAAATTAAGCTAACTTTGGCCTGAAGTAAGCAGCCCATTTGTGCCAAGCGTATTATATGAATATATCGTTTCTTCGACAGCAGGTGTTTTCAGCAGAAAATGCATAGCATACCAGGTGGTGGGTGGATAGCAACATTGCAGATTCTTTTTTGGTTTTAATTGACAGACTACACACACAATGAGCAGAAATGCTATGCATTTTGAACATCTGACAGACCACCCACGAACACTTACGTCCATTCTCACCTTGTAAACAAAAACTCATACGCATACTGTCATGTTTTAGCCATCAACTGCCCAGGTTTATCTCTTCCCTATCTTGTTTAGGTCATGAAAAAAGGGGAGTCAACAAAATAATTTCATTTTAATTTTATCATGTTTTTGTTATTTGTATCGATTGCCTTTTTTTCAACTTGAAATTTAATGTTCAAGTATTCTTTTTTTTTAATATATATATATTCCTATTTTTTACCTTTGCCAGTGTCTTTGCCCTTTGTTTTCATCTCGCATTTTGAATTCATGGCGAGAATCACTGTTGATGCAAATATTTTATGTAATATCAAGATAAGGTAAGATAAACTTTATTGATCCTCATAGGGGAGATTCCTTTGTCACAGCAGCGTAACAGTTTTAATGCCAAAAAAAGGAAATAAATATGAACATAAATATAAATAGAAAGGATATAGCAGACAGGATAAGACAGGATATAGCAAGACAAAAAATACACGAATAAATAGACAGCAGAAAAGTAGATATTGTGGTCAACTGTAGTCAACGACTACAACAAAAAACAACATCATCAGGGATGACAATGGGCGACATCAAGGAACAGTGAGAGTGAAAAATACACAACTAGAACTAAACAACAATAATAATAATAAAAATAAATAAATTTAGTGACAGCTAGAACTAAACAATATAAATAGAGTGACTGCTAAACAACCATTTAAATTTAGTGAAAAAATGAATAGCAATGAATAAAATAAAAACATAGGCAGGATGTGTGCTGGCTGGGACAAACAAGGAGAAACAGCAGAGTTAGGACATGACGTGAGTGGGTAAGGTAATGAATGGGAAAGGGTAGTGAATGGGGAAGCAGCACAGGTGCACTGGCCGGTCAGAGTTGTGTGCCGTCCAGACTGCTGTTGTACAGTCTGATGGCCTTGGGCACAAAGGAGCGTCTGAAACATTTGGTTCTGCATGGGGATGGGATGAACCGTTGGTTGAAGGAGCTGCATATCAGTCACAGCTTTTCGTGCAGGGGGTGGGAAGGATTATCCAGGATAGCTCCCAGATGGTAGTTTCAATTGTCAGTTGATGTGGTTGTTTCTAATATGACAGTGATTAAAGCGCATTTTTGAGGGACAGATAAGGCAGGTTTATTTTTCCCCTGGTCAAATGGGACCTGGTCAAAAAAATGAATAAAATAAAAATAAAAACCCTTCAATCAGAACAGCATAATTTTGGAATATATGTGACGACTGTTATGGAGCAGTGTGACGCATGATATAAATAATATGCAAGAAAAGCTTATGTGTCACAAGAGTGTGAAAGTGGTGTGACATGAGATAATAATAGAATAAAATTAAATATAATAGATGGAAAACAATTTGATAAATGGTGTGGGAAGTCCAATCATGATTCCACCTCATGTATTTGCCAATCACAAGTTCTGCATTTCTTTTATTGCTGGTCATGGCATCTTACAGTCACTCACGGAGAACCTGTTGTAATTCCAGCTAACCTAAGCGTGAGCACCCTTAAATCCTGAATCCGTCTGGCCCGACACTCACTGTAAACAACTCACCAGGCCGTGAATTAACATCCAATTATTTCCAGGTGTGTCTGTGAGCGCGTGTGTGTGTGTGTGTGTGTGTGGCAGGGGGCATTTGCGTAGGTGTGTTTGCATGTGCGTGGGCATGGAACGTATACATGCACTTGGAATGTGCGCTGATGCACATTGACAAATTCCTAGTATGATAATGCAAAATGATGTGTTATATGCTTACATGTTCTTATGAAGAAGTATGTTTAGACTGAAAAGAGAATCATCATAGCTTCAAAGCATGTGTATGCGTGTGTGTTTGTGTGTGTGTGTGCGCATGTTTGATCTGCCACAGCTGCAGTCTCAAGTGACACCCACTGTGGATAAACTGGGATGAGGGCGGTTAAAGAACATGTTCGTATTAAATTCTTGTTGTAAAATGAAAGACAGAAATATATATATATATATATATATTTTTTTTTTTTACCATAGAAAAAGAGAGCACAAGAGAGAAATTTGAATCCAGCATATAACATGCTTATTGTGCACTGTTCTACTCTAGCATCACAAGAGGCACCATTTGTGGTGTGGTGAGTGGAGCTAGAATTAGTTATTAGTCATATTTAACAATTATGAATGATGATTATTACTGATCGATCAAAGATTTGGAATATCACTCAATAATGATACCAACCTTCATTTGGGGCAACACCAGCAAAGCTGGAAAATCATAACTGAGAGGAACACAGTCTCAAGAAATAGATGTTTATCTAAAATGTCAATATTTAACAATAATGATATTTTAGGTTAATAAGGTGTTTGTTCAAGCACTTACCCTGTCACTGTCTTGTCACATTACTCGCACGCCAAATACCAAGAAACTCCCTGTTAGAGAGTAATTCTAATTCATGCTGGTTTATGTTGAAGCCTGTAAAGACGAGACAGAGGTTATCACAAGAAATAACACAGACAAGTGACTATTCTTTTGAGCTCTGCAGAGGGGGAGTCTCTGCATGCTCTTTGGAGGCAAGATCCAGAGAATCCCACTGAGTTACTCCTTGCTCGGCCTTTTATTGTGTGAAAGTGTATTGGTGTTGCTGACAAGATCAAATACAGGGAGAGGTTAATTTCTGTTTACATTCCATTGGCTTTGCAGTCATTTGGCATATGGTTCGATCCAAAGCGACTTACAGTGGAGGTGCCGGGGATTGAGCCCAGGACCTCATGCATGCGCTCTACCACAGAGCTGCAATATCTTTATGCTTATTTGAATTTACGATCATGGGGGTAGGTTCCTGTTTAAGGACATAGGTCATTTGTGCTCACAAGTCTGGCTGTCTTCATGTGAGTAGTCGAAATAAAAAAGCTATGAATAGAGAGAGAAAACTCTGACACTACCCTTTTAAAATATAATGATTATTTGACAATGCGAGATGGCGCGGTGTTATAATACCACAAAAATGGCAACAGCCTCAGAAAACTACAAAGTAGCGACCGTAATGCAGAACTACTAAAATGGCAGCATTTGTAGTCCAAAGGCTACCATCTGGTGTTGTTGCGTGACCGGGGCGGGGGGGTGTAAAGGAATGAATGGAATGTCAATCGATAGTGTCCTGTGTAAAAACTCTTTAGAGGCGCATTTATGTTAAGAAAAGAAAGGAAAGGAGAGAGAGTTAGAAGAGCAGCAAGTTAACAAGTTTACAATTGTAATGGCATGGGAATACAGTGATTAAAACAGCAGTTACAATCCTACCACAAAAGTGATCAATAACTCACGCTTGCCCAGAAGCTAATACTTGCCTCTTGTAATGAGCTGATCAGGGATGTGATCTTCTGGGATGGAAGTGCCGGTTCCAATGATGATTGGACTTGTGGTCATCGACAAGAGTGTGGTGTCTTTTGCGCGCACCACTGGGGACAAGAGACGACATGGCCTTTACCGCAGCGGTCTTCAATTGTTGCTTGTTTGTGGGTCTTTCTGCCTTGAGTTTGGCTAGAGCAAATGAAATGCATGCTTGATAACTGGTGATTGACTGAATACAGAATACTTGTTTTAAAAAAACTCCTGTGTTGCTTTTGCAGTATGTTTTGGATCATTGTCCATCTGTACTGTGAAGCACTGTCCAATCAACTTTGCTGCATTTGGGTAAATCTGAGCAGAAACCATATCCCTGGACACTTCAGAACTCATCTGGCTGTTTCTGTTTTGCCTCCACCATATTTTACAGATGTGGTGTGCCTTGGATCATAAGCGATTCCAATTCTTCTCCAAACTTTCTTCTTCCCATCATTCTGGTGCAGGTTGATCTTAGTCTCGTCTCTCCAAAGGATGCTGTTACAGAATTGGGCTGACTTCTTTGGGCGTTGTTTGGCAGAGTCGATTCTGGCCTTTCTATTTTTGAAGCTGATTATTGGATTGCACCTTGTGGTGAAGCCTATGTATTTACTATCATCTTTATGGTAGACTTAGGTACTGATACACCAACTTTCCGGAGAGTGTTCTTCACTTGAGTGAATGTTGTGACGGGGTTTTTCCTTCACCACGGAAAGGATTCTGTGATCATCCACGACTGTTGTCTCCAATGGACACCCAGGCCTTTTTGGGTTCCTAAACTTATCAGTACTCTCTTTTTTTCTCACAATGTACAAAACTGTACCATAGTATTTGGCAACAGCAGATTCAGTTATTTGTTTTGGTAGACTGATCAGGAAAGGTTGAAATACTTTTTTTTTGGCACTTTGCAGCAATTCAGTCATCTCTGATTTAAAGAAACTGTACACTCCCAACGTTTCTGCTATCTCTGATGGATTTCTTCTTTTTTTCAACGTCAGGATGGTCTGTTTCACCTCCATTGAGAGCTCCTTTGCCAGCATGGTGTGTGTTCACAACAACAGGTTCCAAATTCAAATGCCAACCGTGGAATCAATTACAGACCTTATAACTGCTCAATTGACGACAGGTTACCAAGGAAAGAGCCCATGTAGTCTTGTTATGTTTTTGCAGCCCTCTGAGTCAATTGTCCAATTACTTTTGGTCCCTTGTAAATGAGGTGGCTACGTATTAAAGAGCTGTAATTCCTAAACCTAAATTTGGATGTGAATACTCTCAAATTACAGCTGTGAGTCTGCACTTTAAGCCCATATTGATTATTTAAGTGTATCCTGAATATGTTTTGATAAACAGCTAAAATAACAAAACCTGTGTCACTGTCCAAATATTTCTGGGCCTAACTTTGTGAATTTCAACTTGTTTGAACAGGATTCATTCACCTCACTCCCAACTGGCCCGCTTGCTGTTGTTAGGAGTGTGTTATGCTGTTTTGACTGTTTGCACATCCCTTTGATGTTCATTATTAGAACAGTAAAAGGGATATCTATGTGTGATGGTTAAATCTTTTTTTATAGTTTTATGATTACTCTGAAATACTGGCCAGCATTTGTACAGTACTTCCAAACGTGATGCAATTATTTTATGGAAAAGCGATTTGCTTCAAGGGCATGAGCGATAGCAGCTTTGCAACCATTCTTAATGAAAAGATAGGTTATAATCAGCAGCGAGATAATATTGAGCATGCTCTGCTGCATGACCAGAATGAATCTGGACTACTGTGGTTAGAGTCTGGATGCTTTGGCTAGGAGAGAAAAAAATTTATTTTTTTTTAGAATGACTGTTGCTTTAAGTTGATGGCCCCTCATCATGTAGGATCCTTGCATCAAGGATTACCCGAAATAAAAAGAAAAACGTTGATTTAAATCGCCATCATTTCCTTAATTTATGAAGTACTTTAAGAAGCAGGAGCTAGATCACAGTCCTGTACAGGTTAGAACAAAGGACATGAGGAAAACAGCAACACAATAAAAACGAGAGATCTAAATGCGTTATTTTGTTTCTTTGATTTCAAGGCAGTGGTGATTGATGCTACTGCAATACCTTGAAACTGCATACCTTAATTTTTTTTTGTTTTTAATCTGTCACCTGCTGGAATCCATTCTTACTTACTTACTTCCATATACTTTTTCTGGGTCTCCAAAAACACAATGCAGCTCCCTCTGGCCTTCTCTGTATTTCTCTATCAGCATTCTCAAAGCAATAACTGCATCTGTAGTACTTTTTCTAGATATAGGCCATACTGCTCTTCACACATGCTGACTTCTGCTCTTAGTCTTGTTTCCACTACTCTTTCCCATAACTTCATTGTTTGGCTCATTAACTTTATCCCTCTATAGTTGCCGCAATTCTGCAAATCCCTCTTATTCTTAAAAATAGGCACCATCACACTTCATCTCCATTCTTCAGGCATCTTCTCACTCTTTCAGGTCCTGTTGAATAATCGTGTCAGAAACTCTACCGCTGCCTCTCCTTGAAATCAATAAATATGGGTATCAATATAAATAGAGAGACAATTGAAAGACAGAGTATAACACAAAGACAGACAACAGTCACTCACTCACTCATTTGGGACAATTTTCCCCGGTTAACCTGCTGCATGTCTTTGGAATGTGGGAAGAAACGGGAGTACCTGGATGAAACCTACACAGACAGTGGGAGAAATCCACACAGAAAGGTTGGAAATTCCTATCAAAATCTAACTAGGGTCCTTTATGCTGTGAGGCCAAAGCGCTAACCACTGCACAACCACGCCCCCCACAATTATGATCATATGCTCCAACATATTACCTCAAGATGCAAATTTAGTGGAAAGTAAAACATTTTTTAGCATAATTTTTCAGCTTTATATTACAATTGGAGACATCTTTTATTGCAGCCTTTTTGCTCTATTTGGTCTGACACAATGGAGGACAAATGTCTATCCATCAATCTCCTCAGTGCAGATCCCTTCAATACCCTGGCTGTGACTAGAAGCTCTGTCCATAAAAGTTTGGGTGAAACTTTTATGGGTGAAAGTGGGTGAAATGGGTGAAATGGGTAGTCCTGGCAGAGTCCAACCCTCACCTGAAACAAATCCAACTTATAACTGGCAAAACAGACCAGGCTCTGACACTGATCATACCGAACCACCCTGTTACAGGATTCAGTAACCAATACTCATGGAGCACCCCCCACAGGATTCCCAGCAAGACATGATCAAATTCCTTGTAGACTGGTGGGGCAAAACACATGTAGACTGGTGGGGCAAATTACCATCAGCCCTCAAGGAACCTGCTGCGGGTATAGCGCTGGTCCACTGTTCCACAAGGTGAAAACCACACTGCTCTCCCTAGATCCCAGGTTCAACAACCCAGAAGACCCTTGTCTAGCTGCAAACTGAGTGGAACTGACAGTTCGTCCATTACGACATTTGGCACAAAATCTGTGACTGTTTGATTCAGTGGGTGGCATTTTGATTGAGACTTTGTAATTAACTCCATTATTGCTCCTATAATCGGCGCAGATTTTCTTTGTACTTGTGGTCTGCTTGTGGATGTGAAGAACCACCTTTTATTAATGATGTGTCTTTTGCCACATTTCTGTGCCAGACAGAGCCACTGCCACACTCACTAAACTTTATGCATTCAATGTTTGCTGGTGGATTTTCCTTCTCTCAATATACCTGCCTTTTGCTAAACATGGTGTAGATCATTTCACTCCCACTCTGGAACAACCACTTTTTGTGTGCGACTCAATCTGGTATGAGGAAGAAAAGTTAATGGCAGGAAGAACACTCAAACACAAGATGAAGCCTCAGCAAAAAATGAGTGATATAAAAAACAAATGTGAGAGAGGTCAATAAGAAATGAAGGACCGGGCGAACAAAGAGAGTCACAGAGGGCCAGAGAGGGAAGGATGAAGTTGATTTGAAGAAGAGTGAAGTGGAAGCCAGTTTCTGGAAATAGACCCGACGGAGTCGAAATAATAAAGCACCAATGCAGCGGAGCAGCACAGTGCAAATCCCTTATAGATATTTTATGGAGCAGGAAAAAATATTGATGCACACTGACTGCTCTCATCAGAGCTAAGATGGAAAACGGGCAAAAGAGGAAAGTGGGGGAGAGGGAAAAATATTAAGATGGTTCAAACATTATTATGAAATAGATTTTAATGAGTGACAGCAGACATCAGAAAGTGTGTCAGTCATCTACCACAGGATATAAACTGTAAAATATAAAACCAATGCAGTGGAAAACATTAAAAGCTCTTGAGTTTTTTATTTTTTTATTTTAGATATGATTTATTCAACATTTTAATTATGTCTATTTACCTCAGGTAAATAAAGAGAATTTGACTGAACTCAGATGGAATTCAACATTAAATATTTAATCTTAAAATAAAACTAAATTTGGATATCTTAAGTAGTTTTTCTGTGGGTGTTTTTTCAAAGTAAAGTTTGTAGTTTGAAAGTTGCTACTAATAGATTATGATTCCAAAGTTTAATTTTGAATTTCTAATTCTAAGTTACCTTGTTCTATATTCTTCGTTCCCCTGTTGTAAACACTACTTTCTTTTTCTCTAGAAGTATAGATTGTCTTACAAATCACTTATAGTCATCATGAGCATGAGTATGAGTACCAGTGCAAGTATGAGTGCGAATATTTTATTTTTTCCCTTTTCAACACTTGTGTCTGGTTTTGCTGTTCTCACATCCATCTCATTATCCATTTGACAGGCCCACAACAGTACAATGTCAATTTGTACATTTGTTTTTTGAAAAATGTTCTTTCTTGTCAGAACTACACTGTGTGCACATTTATTAGGCAAGTGATTATTTTGACCATATCATAAATGTATCCATAATTTCCAAGCTATATAAACTTTATTGCTTATTTGATTTAATGCATATCTGGTGATGTGTATTTGTGTAATGAGGGAGAGTGTGGCCTAAGAAGATCAACACCCAATATAAAGGTGTGAATAATTATTAGGAAGATTCTTCTCCTCAATAAAAATGGGCCAAAAAAGAGCTTTAACTGACTGAAAGGTCAAAAATTGTAAAAACTCTTTCAGGGGGATGCAGCACTGAAATATCTAAGATATTGGGGCGTGATCACAGAACCATCAAACATTTTGTTGCAAAAAGTTAACAGGGTCGCAAGGCATGTATTGAGAAGAAAAGACACAAATTAAACTCTAAAGATTTGAGAAGAGTCAAGCATGAAGCTATAAGGAACCCATTATCCTCAAGTGCTGCCATATTCCACAACTGCAACCTACCTGGAGTGTCAAGAAGTACGAGGTGCTCGGTTCTCAGAGACATGGCCAAGGTAAGAAGGGCTGAAACCCGACCACCTCTGAACATGACATAAGTTGAAATGTCAAGAATGGGCCAAGAACTATCTGAAGACAGATTTTTCGAAGTGTAGCCTAAAATTTCATTACAGACCATACAGGCTAAAATGTAAATATGTTTTAACATTTAAGTAAAATTGAATAAGACTGAAATGGCCGGAAAACATTTAATATTTCATGTTTAAAATGTGTTCAGAAATGGTTAAAAACTAGGTTTAATCTTATCTAAGGTTTTTGTCATTTATTTTGGAATCGTGCTTTTAATTGCCGCAAGCTTGTGTGAAACATACAGCACAGCATGTGCTTTTATTTGCATCCGAACTTGTTAAGTGTCAATATGGTATTTTCTTTAATTGTATTGGTTGATGTAAAAATGCAGCCACAGGGCGGCACTGGCCTGTGTCTATCCAAGCCTGCCTTGGGGGGGCACAGAGCAGCGTCTCCCTGTGCCGGTCCCAAGCCCGCATAAATGCAGAGGGTTGCGTCAGGAAGGGCATCCGGCGTAAAACTTTTGTCAAAACCAAACATGCGAGTCAACCAAAACTATACCATACCGGATCGGTCGCGGACCGGGTTAACGATGACCGCCATTGGTACTGATGACCTATAGGGTACTAATGGAAATTGGGCTACTGAGGGTCGAAGAACAAGAACAAGAAGAAGAGGAGGAGTGCGTGTTCGGAAGCAGAGAGAGAGGAGGAAAGGAAAGAGCCTGGGACTGAGAGTGGGGACTTTGAATATTGGGACTATGACAGGAAAAGGTAGAGAGTTGGTCGACATGATGCAGAGAAGGAAGGTGGATATACTGTGTGTCCAGGAGACCAGGTGGAAAGGTAGTAAGGCTAGAAGCTTAGGAGCAGGCTTTAAATTGTACTATCATGGTACTGACAAGAGGAGAAATGGAGTGGGAGTTATCTTGAAGGAGGAGTTTGTTAGGAACGTCCTAGAGGTGAAAAGAATGTCAGATAGACTTATGAGTCTGAAATTGGAAATTGAAGGTGTGATGCTCAATGTTGTTAGTGGCTATGCCCTGCATTTGGGATGTGAATCTGAAGAGAAGGAGAAGTTCTGGAATGAGTTAGATGAAGTGATGCAGAATATTCCCAGAAATGAGAGGGTGGTAATTGGTGCAGACTTCAATGGACATGTTGGTGAAGGCAATAGAGGGGATGAAGAAGTGATGGGCAGATTTGGTATCCAGGATAGGAATGTAGAGGGACAGAGGGTGGTAGATTTTGCAAAAAGGATGGAAATGGCTGTAGTGAATACCTTTTTCCAGAAAAAAACAGGAACATAGGGTAACTTATAAGAGCGGCGGTAGGAGCATGCAGGTAGACTACATCTTGTATAGAGAGAGGTAACCTGAAAGAGATCAGTGACTGCAAAGTAGTTGTAGATGAGAGTGTAGCCAGACAGCATAGGAAGGTGGTTTGTAGGATGACTCTGGTGACAAGGAAGATGAAGAGGACAAAGGCAGAGCAGATGACAAAATGGTGGAAGCTGAAAAGGGAGGAGTGTTGTATGGTTTTCAGGGAGGAGTTGAGAAAGGGTCTGGGTGGTCAGGGTGAGCTTCCAGATGATTGGACAACAACAGCTAGTCTTATCAGGGAGACAGGTAGAAGAGTACTTGGTTTGTCATCTGGAAGGAAAGTAGATAAGGAGACTTGGTGGTGGAATGAGGAAGTGCAGGAGTATATACAGAGAAAGCGGTTAGCGAAGAAGAAGTGGGATACTGAGAGAACTGAAGAGAACAGACAGGAGTTCAGGGAGATGCGGGTAAAGATAGAGGTAGCAAAGGCAAAACAAAGGGCTTATGGTGACTTGTATGCTCGGTTGGATAGTAAGGAGGGTGAGAATGATCTATACAGTTTGGCGAAGCAGAGAGATAATGATGGAAAGGATGTACAACAGAACTGGGTGATTAAGGACAGAGAGGGAAATGTATTGACAGATGCTAGAGGAGTGATGGGAAAATGGAAAGAGTACTTTGGAGAGTTGATGAATGTGGAAAATGAAAGAGAGGCAAGGGTAGAAGACTTGACTATTGTAGACCACAAAGTAGCACAAATTAGTAAAAGTGAAGTAAGGAAATCATTGAAGAGGATGAAGAGTGGAAAAGCAGTTGGTCCTGATGATATAACTGTGGAGGTGTGGCAGTGTCTAAGAGAGGCAGCGGTAGATTTTCTGACTAGATTATTCAACAGGATCTTAGAGAGTGAGAAGATGCCTGAAGAATGAAGACAAACTGTGATGGTGCCTATTTTTTTAAGAATAAAGAGGATGTGCAGAATTGTGGTAACTCTAGAGGGATAAAGTTGATGAGCCATTCAATGAAGTTATGGGAAAGAGTAGTGGAAACTAGACTGAGAGCAGAAGTTAGCATTTGTGAACAGCAGTATGGCTTCATATCTAGAAAAAGTACTACAGATGCAGTTATTGCGTTGAGAATGCATAGAAAAGTACAGAGAAGGCCAGAGGGGGCTGCATTGTGTTTTTATCGCAGCAAGACAGAATATATGTGTGTGAATGAGAGGAACTCAGGTGGAACGGTGAGGCTACAGGGAGTGGAGATCAAGAAGCCGGAGGATTTCAGGTACTTAGGGTCAACAGTCAAGAGCAATGGAGAGTGTGGAAAAGAGGTGAATAGACGGGTCCAAGCAGGTTGGAATTGGTGGAGAAAAGTGTCAGGGGTACTATGTGATAGAAGACTTTCAGCCCGAATAAAAGGAAAGGTGTACAAGACAGTGGTGAGACCAGCGATGATGTATGGACTAGAAACTGTTACAATGACCAAAAGACAGCAGGCAGAACTAGAGGTTGCAGAGATGAAGATGTTGAGGTTCTCTCTGGGAGTGACCAGGATGGATAGGATCAGGAATGAGTCTATCAGAGGGACGGCACATGTTCGATGTTTTCGAGAGAAGGTCAGAGAACCCAGGCTGAGATGGTTCGGTCATGTACAGAGGAGGGATAGAGAATATATTGGCAGACGGATGCTGGAATTGGAGCTGCCAGGCAAGAGGTCTCGAGGAAGACCAAAGAGAAGATTTATGGACGTAGTGAGAGAGGATATGAAGGTAGTTGGTGTGAGAGAGGAAGATACAGAGAATAGGGTTAGATGGAGTAAGTTGACTCGCTGTGGCAACCCCTGACGGGAAAAGCCGAGAGAAGAAGAAGAAGTATTGGTTGATGTAAACTTAATGTCCAATCCCATTAGTGTAGGTACAAATGCTTTTCGGTTCCCCCGCCTATTTCAGTTGTGTAAGGATGGCGGCAGTGAATGCAAAGTTAGCTCCATGCGAGTCCAAGCAGTGTATGACCAAATCCAACCCCAATCCCTGAAACCAGAGGCAGAACACAACCCAATAGGACAAGTGAAATGGCTAGGTCCAGGACCACTTACTATTGCCCCTGGTGAAAAGTTTTATGCCACTTTTAAAGTAGAACAGAAGGCTACTAAGCCCAGAGATATTGTTCTTGTAGAGGCACAAACTATGTCCCAACTTCCATCTGGTGCGTTAGTACAGCCAGGTGTTGTCCCAGAGAGTGACATAGATGAGAACCACTTTGTAGTTCTGCTACATAATGAGTCAGAGAAACCTACCTCTATTCAAGCCGGCACAGTTATCGCTGAAATGCATGCTGTAGATGTAGTCACAAACTCTAAAGCTCTAGAGTCTGAGACTAGTGTTCTAGACCCAGAACTCTTCTGTTTTGGTGATTCACCTGTCCCTAAAGAGTGGAAGCAAAGGCTACAGTAAAAGTTAGCTGAGAGGAAAAATGTATTCTCTTTACATGAATGGGACGTGGGTTTAGCTAAAGATGTAGAACACCAAATCAGGCTTAGCAACTCTACCCCCTTCAGAGAGTGATCACGCCGCTTAGCTCCCGCAGACATTGGGGACGTAAGGCAACACTTACAGCAGCTGTTAGCTGCTGGAATCATTAAGGAGTCTCGTAGCCCATTTGCATCACCTATCGTAGTCGTACGAAAAAAGAATGGATCGATCAGAATCTGCATTGACTGCAGAACTTTGAACAGTCGTACCATCCCAGATCAGTGTACTATCCCCCGGATCAACGATGCCTTAGACTGTCTTTCAGGCAGTAAATGGTTCTCAGTACTGGATCTCTGGAGTGGATATTATCAGATTCCCATGAGCGAGGAAGATAAGGAGAAGACTGCGTTTATCTGTCCCCTCGGATTCTATCAATTTGAAAGAATGCCGCAAGGTATTACAGGAGCACCTGCCACTTTTCAGAGGCTTATGGAGGAAGCCGTCGGCGACATGCATCTTTTCCAAGTCATCGTGTACCTTGACGACATAATAGTGTTTGGTAGAACACTTGAAGAACATAAACAATATATTCTAAAAGTCTTGAATCGCCTTGCAGAATTCGGTCTCAAGGTTTCCATAGACAAATGTCAGTTCTGTCAGTCCCAAGTAAAATACGTTGGTCACATTGTCTTAGAAGCTGGCATAGCCACCGATCCAGAAAAAGTGGCTGTTGTCAAAAACTGGCCAGAACCAACAGACCTGAAAACCCTCCGATCATTTCTTGGTTTCTGTGGATATTATCGCAGATTTATAGCCAATTACTCAAGCATTGTCCGTCCTTTGACTGAGCTAACTAAAGGCTTTCCACCCACACAGAAAAACAAGAAGGCTCAAACAAAAGATCCAACCAAGACTTACCTCAAACCATCAGAACCATTCAAAGAACGATGGGACCAAACTTGTCACCAAGCATTTAAACAGATTATTGACTGTCTAACAAATGCTCCTGTGTTAGCATTTGCAGATCCCATCAAACCGTATGTCCTGCACGTAGATGCCAGCATGAATGGATTAGGTGCCGTGTTGAATCAAGAGTATCCTGAGGGTCTTAAGCCAGTTGCCTTCGCGAGCTGAAAACTCAGTGACTCTGAACGAAACCATCCAGTCCATCAACTAGAGTTCTTGGCACTGAATTGGGCAATTGTGGATAAGTTTCATGACTATCTCTACGGAGCAAAGTTCATGTTGAGAACTGACAATAATCCATTAACTTATGTACTGACTACGGCAAAGTTAAATGCTGTCGGACATCGGTGGCTTGCAGCATTAGCCACATATGACTTTAACATCCAATATCGTCCTGGTCGTCACAATGTAGATGCTGACCTATTATCCCGACAGTACGCCCATTATACTGAGCAATGGACAGATGTTCCACAGTCTGCTATAAAAGCCATCTGCAAAAAAGAGTCCAACAAGGAAACTACTAAGTCTTGTTCTAGATTAGTGGACCAACTTGGAGTCTCTCCATCTGTGATTCCAGAGGCTTATGCTTTTCCTGTGAGTTTAAAAGTAACCACATTGGACCAGTTAACTCCCAAAGACTTGCAAGTTGCTCAAGATTTTGATCCAGTCATTGGTCCTGTAAAACAAGTCATTCAAACTGGACAACCACTGGTTTCATCAAAAGATCAGTCACCCGATCTGACTTTGCTCAGTTGTGAGAGTTCAAAGCTGGAACTAAATGATGACATTCTGTACAGACAACGGAAACTACCCAACGGAACAGTCAACAAACAACCGGTTCTGCCAGAGCGATACCGAACAAGTGTGATGAGATCCCTACATGATGAATGTGGACATCTTGGAGTAGAGAAAACCACAGAACTGCTCAAGGGTCGTTTCTATTGGCCTCGAATGAATGCTGATGTGGAACAGTACATAAAAACTTGTGGACACTGTGTCTCCAGGAAGACACTCGGACAACTTTCATCCCCACTGAATCAAATTACTAGTAATGGCCCTTTAGATTTAGTCTGCATTGATTTCCTTCAAATAGAGACAGACAATAAAGGAGTCGCTAATGTGCTAGTAGTAACCGATCATTATACAAGGTATGCTCAGGCATTTCCTACAAAGGACCAAAAGTCAGTTACAGTTGCCAAAGTAGTGTGGGAAAAGTACTTTGTTCATTATGGACTACCCGCCAGAATACATTCAGACCAAGGTAGAGATTTTGAAAGCCGCCTTATAAAAGAACTCTTATCCATGCAAGGAGTAAGAAAGTTGCGCACCTCACCTTGTCATCCGCAAGGTGATGCTCAACCTGAACGTTTCAACAGAACACTTCTCTCAATGCTTGGAACTCTTGTGCATGCCAAGAAATGTGCAGAAACAAAACTGGAGTCAACATATCAGTCAGTTTGTACATGCGTATAACTGCACTAGAAATGAGTCCACCGGATATTCCCCATACTACTTAATGTTCGGGCGCAATGCCAGATTGCCTGTTGACCTCTGTTTTGGTACAGCTCTCGACGGTAATTCAGAGATGTCTCACCTACAGTATGTGGACAAAATGAGAAAAGAACTCCAAAAAGCTTACCATTTAGCTGCAGAGTGTGCAACCAAGAGCCATCTGAGAAACAAAACCCGTTATGATCAACGAGTAAGAGACCAACCTCTACAAGAAGGAGACCGAGTCCTCATAGGAAATGGTGGCCTTACTGGGAAACATGAACTACAAGATAGATGGAAATCCACACCCTATATTGTGATTAAAAAGTTTTCCAACTTACCTGTATACAGAGTCAAACCCGAACAAGGAACTGGAAGTGTCGAAACTCTACACAGAGACCACCTTCTACAAATTGGTTATCTTGTCAGGATTCCAGATAATTCTGAACAAACTAAAAGAGTCAGAACATCAGTTACCAGGAGACAACATGCTCTAAGACATCAAACACATCACCAAAATGATCAGACATCTGACATCTCTTCAAACTCTGAATCTGAGTATGAGCGTGTCTACGTGTGCCCAACCTATAATAAGGTCAGGAAACCACTGTCCATACCAGACCGAACCACCCCATAGCATACTCCCTCTGAAAATTCCCCCTCATCTGAGAGTGAACTGGAGGTGGAGAAAGTACATTCTGTCAGTTCACAGGAAGAGGAATATCAGTCCTCCAACGAGGAAGCAGATACTAATGATACAGCTGAAGACACTGATGTGGAGTTGAGAACTCAAACGAGCCCTGGAACCAGAAAGCCAACGCTTGAAGTAAAACCAGTGATCCGCTTGACCTATGATAAACCTGGAACTCAAGCTGAGGAACCTGTGACAATTGTGCACCAGGGCATGGTCATTCACTTGAACCTCAGTGCCAGAGGAAACCCTGATCTTGTGAAACATCCTAAAACACGCCCCTACAGATCTAAGTCTAAACAGTACAGTTAGATGAGGACATCTACACCTTTTTGAAGGGGGAGGATGTAGCCCGGTCTAAAATTTCATTACAGACCATACAGGCTAAAATGTAAATATGTTTTAACATTTAAGTAAAATTAAATAAGACTGAAATGGCAGTAAAACATTTAATATTTCATGTTTAAAATGTGTTCATAAATGGTTAAAAACAAGGTTTAATCTTATCTAAGATTTTCGTCATTTATTTGGGAATCGTGCTTTTTAATCGCCGCAAGCTTGTGTGAAACGCACTGCTCAACATGTGCTTTTGTTTGCATTCGAACTGTTAAGTGTCAATATGGTATTTTCTTTAATTGTATTGGTTGATGTAAACTTAGTGTCCAATCCCATGCGTGAGGGCGGGATCTGAATGAGGAAGGGCAATAGAACATCTGGGCGCGAGACTTTCGAATGCTGCGTTTGCCTGAGGGAAGTTTGTGAAACTAAGCTGAAAAGAGAATGGTCATAAAACATTTTGGATGCAGAGTCTACGTTGCTATTTTCGACTATTTAACCCTGTGATGAGTGAGGACTCGATGTATATGATTTTTATGCTTAGATGATATGTTTAAGTGCACATATGCGATGCTAATCGAGCGTTAGCATTGTTAGCATTTTACCGCGAGTTAATTTCATATTCTGTATGTAAAGTATATGAGCTTGGATGAATATATGAGACTCATTGGAGACTTTTGATGCTGAGTGGACCGAGAGGAATTCTCTGGACTCTTCTGCTGAGGCTTAACCCATGAGTTTCACCGAGTACACTTCATAATGCCATCATGCCAAGTCATTGCCAACCCGTTTGCCAAGAGGGAATCGCATGGTGATGGACAACGTTTTACTATCCATTGCTTCTGAACCAAAAGGATTTGTGAGTACATCAAAGCACGTACATTGTATTTTGGGGTTTGTGAACAAGTGAAAGGGACATTTTCTGTTTTTCTGGTCCAACGAACCCGAGCATCGAATCAGGCCTTCCACGATTGAACTTTTTGAGAGAAACAAAAAGGACTTTTAGGTTATGGTTTTGAACTGAACTGAACTTGAAGGGATTTACATGGTTTTTGAATATGTTAATGTAGTTGCAAAGCGACAGAATCTCAAATGAACGCACTACCAATTTTATTTCAATTTTTTTTTCTTTTAATTTTGTGAAACTAAACTTTAACTTTTTACTTAAAGAGATCTGTGTTTTGTTTTAATTCATATTTTCTCCTTAGGAGATGGAGGCACTGCCATAATTAAAAAGCATAAATAAGTTTAGGTTTAAAAAAATAAGTATTATTGTTTCTCCTGTTTACCACTAAAAAAACTCACCTAAGTAACGTTCCCAGGGCCCCACCCATTGTACTATCACTGCATTAACTAAGAGGTTAATACCTAGCTACTTGGGTTGGGTGCTACAGAAGGTTTTGTGAACTGATGAGCTGAGAGTGACTCTTAACGGACCAGATGGACGGGCCTGTGGTTTGACTAGTAATGGACACAGAGCTCAGTTTTGACTCAGATGCCAGCAAGGTGGAGGTGGGGTACTGGTATGGCCACCTATTATTAGATGGGCTAGTTGGACTTTTTGGGGTTGAAGATTGACTCAAATTCAACTCAGATTTACTGCCAATTTTTAGAAGACACTAAGCAATGGTACAGGAAAAAGTTTGCATCTTTCAAGAAAATTTTGACTTATGCAAGACAACAACCATCACATGCATCACAGCACTCCACTGTGTAGCTGTTCAGTAAAGGCCTGGAAGATGAAAAACTAATGACATGGCCTCCTTCTTCACCTGACTTAAACTTTATTAAGAACTTTTTAGCCCTTCTTAAGCAGGAAATTTACAGTGAAAGTAAACTACTCCTCTCTAAACAGTGTCTGGGAGGCTGTAGTTGTGGCTGCACAAAAACTGACTGATTAATGGAAGGCTTATGACTGTTGTGAAAAAGAGGGATGATTATATTGGTCAGAGGATTTTTTTTTTTTTTTTAAATGTTTGAAATGTTTATTTGTAAATATTTCATTTGTTTATTGTTCTCACTTTAACAGGTGAAAATGAACAAGTGAAATTGGAAGATGTTTGATTTTCTTCTAGTTACATCATAATTCTGCACACTAATAGTTGCCTAATAACAGTGTACATACAGATATTCTCTTACAATTCTAGTACAATAACAAAATTTATCCTCAGAAATACAACTTGCCTAATAATTTTGCACGCACTGTAATCTTCAGTTTCAAAGACTGCACAGCTTTGACAATCTCAATTTCTCCTCAAATATGCCTTTTGGTATACCTGTAGGATGTAAATGTACACTAAAATATTTAATAGGTTGAGTTCTGTGCTTAAATATTTAAGCCCTAACCTCCTGATTTTGAAATGACTTTGCAGGCTCATTCTGAGATGTAGACCAGTTGATAGAACAGTCAACCTTGCCAAAACTGTAAAGCAGATGGTAGACTGATGGGAGGGGTGTTGAGAGGGTTGTTAGGTATGATAGCACGTCATCAGCACCATAGAACATTTTGCAATGTTTGAGTTGGCTTTAAAACCTAAAATATGGTAATCTTATGTGATGGTGGAGGTTGTGGTTGTATTACTGTTGTTAGATTGTTGTCTTTTTGTGAAAACAATTTGTAATGATGTGATATGTAAAATCTTCATGCATTATATATAGTTTGAGCAAATCAAGAAGGGTAATGAATGTAGTGGCAGGGTGTTTGATTATATAACATCAAGCTGGCTCGCATGAAGATCAAGCCGAGCAAGTCCAGAACCATTTCCATTGTCAAGGGGAAACTGTTAGACCACCGCTTATACATTGGCAAGGAACCCATTCCAACGGTTTCGGAGAAGCCTGTGAAGATCCTAGGTCGTTGATATGATGCCTCCTTCAAGGACAAAGAGCAAATACAGCAGCTCAGGAAAGAGGTTGCCAGGGGCCTGGAGAACATTGACAGAATCCTGCTTCCGGGCAAGCTAAAGCTCTGGTGCATGCAGTATGGCCTACTCCCATGCCTCCTGTGGCCACTTACCCTCTATGAAGTTCCGCTCTCAAAGGTAGAAAAGCTGGAGAGACTGGTCCACTCATATGCAAGGAAGTGGCTTGGCCTTCCCAGGTGCTTCAGCAGTATTGGGCTCTACAGCAAAGGGATGCTACACCTGCCCATTTCCAGTCTGGCAGAGGCATACAAGTGCGCCAAAGTCAGATTGGAGATGATGCTATTGGATTCAAGCGACCCATTCGTAGCCCAAGGGACCCCCATCCTGGCAACTAGGAGGAAGTGGACCCCGCTGGCTGCAACTACACCATAATGCCTCCATTATGTTCTCAATGAAGCCGTAATGGAATATCATCTGGGATGTCCCTGGATCACAGCATTGTTTGAAGGGTGGAACAGTTGGATTAGCCGTTCCCCGGAGTACATAATCTTCTGTCCGCTCAGCATCTTACGGCAAAGAGGTACCGGAGATCCAGGCAGGTACCAGAGGTCCGGGCAGCGTAGCAGGGTACACAGGGCCAGAGAATCACTGCATTTTCATTGTATAAGGAGTTAGCTGATAACGCTGATTGTGTTGGCTGTAACCATAACAAAGATTTTGTTATGGTCACAGCCAACACAATTAGCTTATTTATACTGTAGTCCGTCAGAGAAAAATGTATGCTACAGTGGGAGGTGAGGTGAAAGGGGAGACATCCAGGATGAAGAGGAGATAGGGAAGGTGTAAAGGGGGATAAACATAGGAAAAAAAAAAAAAACATAGGAAAAAAAAATAAACATAAAAAATTTAAGATAAAAAATGTAGAAAGCCAAAAAATGTAGAAAAAAAAAAAAAAAGCTGAAAAAGTTGTGTGCCATCCAGTCACCGCACGAGCCGTGACCCGGAACCGGACTCAGATGGTGCCCTGGTCTCCCTATCTTGGGCCTCTTCTTGCTTTTGTTGTTGGCTATCATTGGGGTTGCTTGACTTTATATTAGTCTGGGCCCCCATCCAGGACCTTTTTGCCTCGCGAGATCCTACCAGTGGCTAATACCCCAAAATACACAGCTCCCAGAATCATGCAGACACAGAGACTCCTCCACGATGATGAGGTGACAATTTCATTGTAAGGTAAAACTACATTATTCTTTGTTTTGTCACTTCAGAGAAGTAGATATAGCAACATAGAAACAGATGTGGCGACAGTAAGAAGTGACTGGAACAAAAGTAACTTTTGGAGAAGTTGGCCAGGATGGCTGTCAACTATTTCATCAATGGATAGTATTTCTTCTTCTCTGCCACTCCAGACTTCCTCATTCAATACCAGAGCTCCTCTCATGGCACCCTGCCATATATTTTTTCTAGGCCTACAAAAACACAATGCAGCTGTCAGGGTCACACACCTTGGTCCAATTGGTTATCAGCACCAGCTGCCGGTAATTACCCGGCCCCATAAAGAGCAGCGGCACGCTCTGCTCGGGGCTGGGGAATTCGCAAGGGATCGAGAAGGCTCGAAGGAAGGAGCGACTGGAGGTCCCAGGGCTGAAAGATTGTGGGGCCCTTTCCTGTAACTCTGCCTGGACCCTTCCTGAGATCCTTCCGGAGACCCTTCCTGAGATCCTGCCCTGACCCTTCCGGTAACCCTGCCTGTGACCCTACCCTGCCCGTGACCCTGCCTGTGAGATCCTTCCTGGGGCCCTTCCTGCAACCCTGCCTGGGGCCCTTCCTGCAACCCTGCCTGGGGCCCTTCCTGCAACCCTGCCTGGGGCCCTTCCTGCAATCCTGCCTGGGGCCCTTCCTGCAACTCTGCCTGGGACCCTTCCTGGGACCCAGCCTGGTGAGACCCAGCCTTGTGCGACTCTGTCTCGGGGCCAGGGAATTGCCAGAGACCCTGCCTGTGTGTGACCCTTACCATGTAGCTCGGCCCACCATGTCCCCCTCTTCTTGCTCTACCCAAATAAAGTCCTCCAACCCTGATTTCAGCCTTGGTGGTGTGGCTCCGAGTCCGCCCCGTGACAGCAGCTCCCTCTGACCTTCTCTGTACTTCTCTATTAGCATTCGCAAAGCAAATACTGCATCTGTAGTGCTCTTTCTAGGCATTAGGCCATATTGCTGTTCATAAATGCTGACTTCTGCTCTCAGTATGGTTGCATGTATCGTTCATCAACTTCGTCCCTATATAGTTGCCGCAATTCTGCACATCCACATAATTCTTAAAAATGGGTACCATCACAGTTTGTCTCAAATCTTCAGACATCTTCTCGCTCTCTAAGATCCTGTTGAATTATCTCGTCAGACACTCTACCGCTGCCTCTCCTAGACACTTCCACATCAGGACCCACTGCCTTTCCACTCTTCATCCTCTTCAATGCTGTCCTCACTTCACTTTTACTGATCCGTGCAACTTTTTGGTCTACAAGAGCCACCTCTTCTAGCCTCGCCTCTCTTCCATTTTCCACATCCATCAGCTCTTCAAAGTATTCTTTCCATGGTCCCATCACTCTTCTATCAACAGTCAATACTTTTCCCTCTCTATCCTTAATCACCAGGACCTGTTGTACATCCTTTCCATCTTTACTCTCTTTTTTGCCAACCCGTATAGATCATTCTCCCTCCATAGTGTCCAACCAAGCATACAAGTCATCATACGCCCTTTGTTTAGCCTTTGCTACCTCTATCTTTACCTGACGTTGTATCTCCTTGTACTCCTGTCTGTTCTCTTTTGTCTTCTCAGTATCCCACTTTTTCTTTGCTAACCTCTTTCTCTGCATTTACTTCTGCACGGCCTCATTCCACGGCCGAGTCTCCTTATCTACTTTCCTTCCAGATAACACACCAAGTACTCTTCTACCTGTCTCCCTGGTAACACTAGCTGTTATCCAATCACCTGAAAGCTCTCCCTGACCACCCAGAGCCTTTCTCAACTCCTCCCTGAAAACCACTCAACACTCCTCCCTTTTTGGCTTCTGTCAGAATATTCCGTTATAATACCTTGTGTTTGCACGCATTTGTTGTATTTACTTATTTTTGTAGTCCTTGTGTGACGTGGGGACGCTCACGTCAAGAGAGGGACTTGCAAAATCTCCTACGTCAAATTGTAGAATCTCCAACCTCACATCATTATTTCACTATCAATTGCAAAGACTGTAAAATGTAACTGCGAGACCCCATCATGTAAGGTGAAGGAATGCGCTACCCTGCTGTTCAAATGACACCCCCTGGGGATAATTGACTAGAGCCAGGGGTCGGAGGAAGTCACTATCAGGACTTCTTCCGAACCGCGACTTCGATCAAAGCACGGTTTTACACAACCCAGGTGCTCATATTCCAAGAAAGCGTAAACGAGGGGTCGGAGGAAGTTTTGATAAACTTCCTCCGACCCCTCGTTTACGCGACCAACAGCTTTGATCGAAGCGCAGTTTACGAGGCCCGCACCCCAGATGGCCGCACTCCTAGAGAGTGTAAAACTGGGGGGGTCGGGGAAGCCATTGTCAGGACTCCCTTCGACCCTTTTGGCCAAAAGGTATAAAATGAGCCTGATCCTTTGGATCGGGGCCAGAACTTCTTCATCTACACATTCGACTGGACGCGTCTCAGCGGGTGTCTAGAGGAGCCGAACGATCCTCGCGGGGTGACATTCATTCTGGCCCGGGATATCTCGTAAGTGTATTTTCCTGACTTTGAATAAACCATTCTTGCTTGATTAGTTCCTGGCCGTTGTGACGTTTTTCCCTGAATGATAATCTGAACACACCGGGACAACAAAGTCCGGTCCCGTGGCAGGAGCCACAAAAACGGACACTTCCACCACTTTGTCCTCTGCTCTGCCTTTATACTCTTGATCTTCCTTGTCACCAGAGTCATCCTACAAACCACCATCCTATGCTGTCTGGCACTCTCACCTACACCTACTTTGCAGTCACTGATCTCTTGGATGATATCTCACATGATAATGACATAAATTGCTACTTCATGAAGACCACAGGCCAGTTGTTTAAACAATGAACATTGTGTGCACCTTCTCAGTTAAACCAAGTCTAAACAAAAAAATAATTCACAATAGCTTTTTTGGTTAAAAACTGTCTTTCACACCTAGCAATTACTATAAAAAAATAAATCTGTTTCTTTATTAGTTATTTATTTAAAAAAAAGGGTTTTATCAGATCTATGATATCTTCCAAAACATTTTCCAAACTTTTCCTTTCCGGATGCTAACTTCATATTTTTGGCATTTCACTCTTACATATCTCTAAACAAATCTTTTTTTTTTAATCTTTTTGTGAACTATTTACGTGTTGTTTGTGCAATGTTTGCACAACATTAAATTTACCAAAAATCCAAATTTAATTAAAAACTGAACAAAAAAGGTTCTGAATACATTGATTGAATAACTGCATCTTCGGAAATTCCTTTTCTCAAAACTAACATTTATTAATGGGTGGCTGAATCTATTTTTACCGTTTTTTTTTTTTTCTTTTAACATGCAATTTGCTTAATGGGACCTCTGGCATTCATTGCCTTGAACAGTTCTTTTTAAATCTTGTTTGCAAAATTCACAGCCAGTTAAAACGATGCAAGCGAGTTCTCCATACATTTTTTGAACAACTGGTTGATGTTGGCATGAAGTGAACTGAAGTGGCACCGAAGCCTTGAAAGGCGCTGAAGACATTTCACATTTAAGGCAGAACACCTTGCTATTGGATTCAATAAGAGAAAAAAAAGCCTCTCCCACTTTGATAAAAATGTCCTGTGTTCATTTTGCTGTGCATTTTTTTGCTGTTATTTGGAAAGAAAACTTGACACAATAATAAACAATGAGATTTTCCCTCCTGAAAATGTGTGCAAGTGTAAGACAAAAATGCTGTAGCCTATTGAACTCAAGCAAAATTAACTCACATACACGTACAAATCACCAACAAAAAAATTAATATGAATCTAAGAGCTGTATGAAACCTGGCAAAAAGCTGCATGCAGCTTGCTGCAGGTTGACCTGGCCTGCTCTAGAGGTTGCTTGAATAAAATGTTTTAATTTCACAGGCAGACTTAATCTTGGTCTTCTTTACCCTGTTCAGTGTTTATTTGAACCTTTTTTTTCCTCAGAAATTAAAAAAAAAAACATGTTTGACCAGCGTTCAGCATTATGATGTAGTATTTACTCAGGACTGCATGATCATCACAGCAAGTCAGGTCTCAGCCAGCCAAGGTCTATTGGTGTGGAACTATATCCATCCATCCATCCATCCATCCATCCATTATCTACCACTTATTCTTCTGAGGGTCATGGGGTATGTTAGAGCCTATCCTATCTGCCATCAGGCAAGAGGGGTACACCATGGACTGGTCACCAGTCAATCGCTGGGCCTCATGTAGTCACATGCCGAGACAGACAACCACTCAGTTTGTCATTCACACATCAAGGCAGCTGTCACAATTTTTCCAATTAACCTGCAGCATGGTTTTGGACTATGGGAGGAAAACCGCAGGAAACGCATGCAGACATGGGGAGAACATACAAATTCTACACAAAAAGATCTCCTGTTGGAGTCAAACGAGGGTCCTTTGTGCTGTGAGGCAGAAACATTAACCACTGCAAGAACTATGTCATATAAAATATATTTTTCCAGTAAATACATTTTTAACAAATTCTCTTTTCCCCTTGCCTTTATGGGAAGTTAATGGTATCGTGTGCTGGAGCAAGAGGCAAGAAGTGGAATTGTTGGGTTAAATGCAAGGGATAATTGCATTGCTCTCCCTCAACGAGGACACATTTTCTTTCTTTAACAGCTTCCACAGCATTCCCTTGACTTTGTCTTTAATACTTTGCAAAACCAGAATTGCAAATATGTGTGCTTTAATTTAAGTTGGAAACTGTTCTTCTCTTCATTATTGTGAGACTTTGTTTTTCAGTAGGTTTAACTTACATGACATATTTGATCTACTGCATGTTAGCATGTGAGCAAATCAGTTCTGCTTGATGTCTTCTAGACAGAGTAAGATATTTAGGCTAGTACGGCCAGGTAATAATTTTAATGGGTTCACAGACTGAGTAGAAGTTTGGTATTTTTGAATCAACATAGAATCCATTTAAAAGAAGGCACCCAGGAAGGAGTCCAAGGAATTTTTGGTGACAGGGGCAGAGTGTTTTCAGTCGTGTTGCGGCAGTCTCCTGTCTAGTCAGGGTTTATTAGCTAATAAACTTAGCAAGGTGTCCCACCTAGCTAGGTGCCTCGCCTAGCTAGGCGGGACACACATCCCGTCCACAATGGTAAGGTGGCAGCTTGAAGAGCAGCGTTGGCATTCATCTTGTAATTCTTGAAAATATAAATTTCAGGTTTTTTTGACAATCCATTGCACTGCAATGGTTGAAAGTACCGTATTTTCCACAATATAAGGCATATCTAAAACCCTTTAATTTTCTCAAAAACTGTCAGTGTGCCTTGTATTCGATCAATGATATGGACATCAATGAATTTAGAGGCTGTCCTTGGAGCTTTCCTTTTATGAAAAGATTTGAACTGTGACACATGGAGTTGGAAAAACATTGTTTTCAATGAAGGCGACGCAAATACCACTGAAAGCTACCAATACATACTAACTAGTTTTGGAAGTGAACAGAGTTGTCAGAACGTTGGTTTGCTCTCACTTAATGAAGTTAAACTGACTGACTTATCACACTGTTTTGTTGACATTCCATTTAGTAGAGCTTCATCTAGTGGATGCATAACGCAAACCCATCCACTACAGTAGTTTCTATTCTATGCGCCTTATAATCCGGGGCGCCCTATGTATGAAAACAGTTTTAAAACAGGCATTCATTGAAGGTGCGCCTTATAATCCAATGCCCCTTTTGGTGCGGAAAATACGGTACTATTCTGTTAGTATTTAGTTTTTGTTTGTTTTTGTTTTTTTTCCCATTGAAATACATTTCAATTTGTTAATGAAAGAAAGAATGGGAAGTTGTACATATAAAATTAAACTCGTATCCAAAACAAAACATTCCTGCATTTGTTTTAATATGAAGCCTTTTCTGTAAAAGGATTCACCATGAAACTCCTGTTTTCATGTTTTTCACATGAGCAGTTGATACGGCCATTGAAAAATGTTCCTTATTATTCATTGTTGTTAGTTAAGTGATTTCGGGAGAAAGGAAAGTGAAAATGGACAGAGAGTACAGTTAATGGCATTGAAGGCAGTGTTGTGAAGTAGTGACTGGCAATTTTGGAATAAGAATTATTTAAACCAGCTACTTTGTTTTCACTTAAATCATCATTATTCTACAAAAAAGTCTATGGGATTACAGAGCATGATGAATTCCTGTCAACTTTTCCAATGTGACCGCTCATCCCCACACAAGGCTCACTGATATTGTTAGAAATATATTGAATAGTCCTGTCAAAATGTTCCACTTTATTTCCCCAGAGTACTTCAGCAACTATCAGCTAGACTGAAATGAAAGATGTTCAGGATAATGGTGGGACCAGGAATTCTGTATGGAACAGGAACAATGACAAAAAGACAGGAGGCAGAGCTAAAGGTCGCTGAGATGAAGACGCTAAGGTTCTCTTTGGGTGTGACGAGGATGGATAGGATCAGGAATGAGTCAATCAGATGAATAGCATACTGTATGTTAGACATTTTGGAGGGATGGTCAGAGAAGCCAGACTGAGATGGTTCGTTCATGTACAGAGGAGGGATAGTGAATGTATTCGTAGACAGATGCTGAACTTGGAGCTGCTAGACAGGTGGTCTAGAGGAAGACCACTGAGAAAATTTATGGACATAGTGAGAGAGGTTATGATGATAGTTGGAGTGAGAGAGGAGGATATAGAGAATAGGGTTAGATGGAGAATGTTGATTTGCTGTATCGTCACCTGAAGGGAAAAGCCGAAAGGAGAAGAGGAAAGAAGAATAACGAGAAGAAGAAAGAAGAAGAAGAAGGAGAGGACAAAGATCATCGCACTATATGCTGCTCACCTATTGTAGTGCCTGCAGTGATACATGCCTCTGATGTAATGATATGTAATGGTAATGTAATGATACTGCATGCATACAAACTGTTTTTCCATTTATGTCTTTGCACTACCTTTCTGACCAAATCACTCATTACTTAACCACATTGCACTTTGCACATTGTATTTTCTATTCTGTGTACTGTCCTGTTGCCCAGTCTCTGTTAACCTTCACATTAGGACAAAGTGAAATCATACACTTGGACAATAATGCTGGTTCTGTTTCAAGTAAATCTGGAATAGATGACTTGGATGCAGCTTCAATGATTTTTTTTTTCTTCCCACAGAGACCATCACTGAGACCAATCATCTGATATCTGATGTCTGTAGTGACAACAGTCATTTGACTGATGCTTAGGTACAAAATGAAGGAGCAGGGAAGTCCTCCATAGAAGAGATAACTGGAAAACACGATCAATGCAACAAGGTGAGAGGTTAGCTTGCTAAATGAGCTACAGAAAGGCTGAGAACATTAAGAAAGAGCCAGACAGATACAACAAGATGCCATAGATAAATCTATGGAGACTGCAAAGTAGTAACTCACAAAATTTGGTTCTGCTGGACTATCTAGGGGAAGGAGGCATCATACAACACCGGCTAATAGCCTCCCAAAACTGTAGCTCTAGTAGAAATTACCACAGCAAACATTCAAGAACAAGTGTGATAAAGATGAAGAGATGCAACAGGGCATGACATGATCTTCTACTGGCTCAAGAAGGTAAGGTAACTGCACTCCATGAACAACAGGCAACACACAGTAACCAATTGCTAAGAGCAAGAGTCCACCCAGAGTGACTGACCCAAGGCTGTACAGTCCTCATCATGAATTACCAATAGAGGGGGCTGTTACTATCATACTAAAGGGCTATAAGTACCACATTGAATCTCCTTTCAAGCATCATATCAGCTAAGATGAGCGGGCACATTGACCAGTACATGAGCAGGGCACAGAAAGCAATTGACAACAATACCAATAGAGGCAAATGCAGGCTACTGGCTGACAGGGTAATCACCCAGGACTGTGAGACAAAAGGTACCAACCTGTGTAGAGCCTGGATTGATTACAAGAAGGCCTTCAAATAAATATCCCACGCATGTACAATGGAGTGCCTAAAGCTGTGTAAGGTCAACAGGACACTTATAACCTTAATGAAGAACCCGATGGGACTCTGCAAGGTAACGTTCGAAGTCAACTCAAAGCAAATTGCAGATGTGAGCATCCCATGCACTGCTAGTCTGCATAGGCCTCAATCCCCCTGAGACCCTGAAACTTGAACAGACATTGGCAGGGGACTGAATCTTTCCGTTTTTTTGCTTCATGGTAATGGTGTGTGTTCTTTAACATTAAGAATAAGAACACCTTTATTAATCCCGAAGGAAAGACGACTGTCCTTGTGCTTTTTGCAAATTCCTGAAGTTTAAAGTGCTTATTAAGGTAAAAGGTTATAGCATTCATTTGTATTTCAATATAGTTTACTCAATTTACACTGATTCAAAACTCATCCAGAAAACCTAGCTAATGCAACAAGGAGAATATGTTGTTAGTCTTCAAAATAATCTTAAACAGAATCCCCAACTTAAAAACAGATCCCTCTGAGTGTACTGTATGTAGACCTAGATTTCGATAACTCACAATTTGTCTTAATGGACAACCTGAGTTACTAGCATAACGAGGCGCACAGTCCAGTTGTCCGAAATTCACGTATCTTGTTCCCAAGGCATGTGCTCATATCTTTCCGCTGACTTAGGATCTACTTATGACCACCTCTAAGTGACCATCTTAATTATCCACAATTACTTTAACTCACTTAAGGGACATGTCATGTATTGTTGTATGTATTGAACTTGTTCATAAATATTCTTGCATCTGCATCATACGATACGTCATAAATAAAAGCAGTCCTCTTTTTTTTTTATTTTGTGGACTCTTGCCACACACTACCAGAGGAGAGATATGAAAAACAAAGAGGAAAAATTCAAACTCATCAGTTTTCAATTGGGAGAAAGTAAATCCAGAATATGCAGTATGCATTGTTAAATATTCAAGATTTATTGCCCTCTCTGTATTCTGAAGAGCAGGTGAGATGTTTTTGCTTTTAGTTTTGAGTTTGAAGTGAAGCAGTACAGTATACAGTGACTGTGTTATGTTGGACATGAACAGGGTTCATGTTTAACCAGTCAAATTAGCATTGCAAGAAATTTCAAACTATTTCTGTTGTAACCAGCAATAAAACAATTGCAAGAAAATTACCTGAACATACCGTATTTTTCTGACTATAAGTCATAGTTTTTTTTCATAGTTTTGCCGGGGGTGCAGAGGTTACTCTTACTGAAATGAAGTAAACTAAAAAAGCTAATCGCGGGTTAAAAGCTTGCTGGCCACGGCTAGAGGAACAAGTTCACTCTTGGGTGCTTGAACAACGTGCTGCCAGGAGAGGCTTGTCAACAGTACAGTTGCGTCTGCCAAGGAGATGAATATAAATGACTTTGCGGGAGGACCTTCCTGGTGTTACCGCTTCATGCAACGCAATCGCCTCTCTATCAGAGCAAGGACGCCATCCTGTCAGGATCCAGAAAGGCTGGAATAATTGGAACTGCAAGTGACGATGACTCTGACGTAAGTGACCTACCGGTAGATGAGGAAGCGGCGCACTGTCTACCTTCGGAGTTGGCGGAGTTGTTCAGAAGTGACACAGAAGAAGAAGATTTTGTTGAATTTAGTGATTAAGAGGGACACAGATGTTACTCTTGCTGTTTGGAATAAAACATTTTCAGCACCACCGGGCCAAGAACATCCCATCAACCGCCAAAGGCAGCAAGGCCAATGTCCAACATATTAGATCCTGTGGCTACTGTAATTGGGCCTTTGCCAAATCAGAAACCACCTGATGCAAGAACATTGAACAGGAGGAAGATAACGAAAAAGAGATCTGTTGTGTAGGACTAGGTGTTGATATCCCTTGATAAAAGCATACTCAAGGCACCAATGAGACTGAGTGGGGTTCAAGTGAGTGATGGTTTCCTTCGGGTTGTCAAGTGGGTGCCCTCCTTCATGGATGTTTCGCTGATTGGCCCATGACATCACCATAGGGTCCAGCAGTGAAGTAAATCCTAGCATCCCAGGTTCACTCCCTCACTTGAAGCTCACTTGAAGGCCCACATTGGATCTCTTCTCTTCAGCCACAGCCACTGACTCCCATTTTCAGCAGCCCTGGAGAAGTCCTTGACTGCCTGTCTGTGGGCGCGTCCTTTTATTCCCATCTCCCTGAGTAGCCTAGATGTTGACGTGGCTATGAAACCTCTGCAGCCTACTTCCACTGGAGGAACCTTCACTTTCCAGCCTTGTCGCTGAGCATCTGCGACAAGTTCAGCATATCTCAGCTTCTTCCGTTCATAGCCCTCCTCCACTGCCCCCTCCCAGGGCACCGTGTGCTCTATGATGTAGGCGAGCCTGAGAGACAATGACCACAGATCGAGGTCTGGTCGCAGGTTGGTGGATGCGATCTCAGCTGGGAAGCAAAGTTTCTTGTCCAGGACCGCTAGCAGCTTCCAGTCCCGTGAACTTGCCCAAGGTCAGTTCTCGTGGGGGCGGGGCTGGCTTGCCCGTCCCACATGAATGGAGTTGTGTCCCAACAGGACGACGGGGGAGGAAGGGCGTTCATGCTCGTTCGGCGAGTTTCCAGCACAGCTGCAAGACATTTTAGTACCTGGTTGTGTCACCAGGTATAACGGCCTTGGGTGAGGCTGGTCTTGCATCCCACAAGGCTGTGCTTCAATGTTGCTGGGCTTGAGCATAGAGGGCATGTAGGGTCTTCGCCATACCACTGGTTTAGATTAGCAGGAGAAGGCAGGACATCATAGGCTGCCCTGGAATGGCTGCAAATGAAATGACACCCATTACAAATAAAAGCTCATGCTATTGAAGGGAGGTCAGAGCTGTCTGGAGACTACTACGGTGGTGCTCCAACTGACTCTCCTCGCGAGCTGAACAGACTTGACGCGTCTCCTGTCTTCCTTATAGCGTTGATGTTGGCCTTTGAACCCCGACATTAATTTGGTCTATTGAGCTGGAGGCCAAGATATCTGACGACCCCGACGGACGACATCGATCAGAAAGCCTTGATCAAGGCAATTCTCGATTAAACAGAGAATTATGAGACCCTTTCCGGGACTGATGTGAGTCTTTCCAGAGTCTGATGGTTGAAGGCAGTCCGAGTGATGGCAGGGGTGAGTAGAACTCTGGTTCGTAAATAAGAGTGAAAATCGTTATAAGTGACAACAATACGGTCAAGGATTCTAGACCCTGTTGACCGATAAGAAAAAGGTGGATTGGTAAACAGTGAGTTTTCGGAGGATGTTAGAAAGAAAACATTGGTCCTAAAATTATCTTAATCACTGTACCACAAAGTATCTGTGTATATAAAATAGAGATTTTGCCGGACACAGATAGAAACTATTCCAAGATGGGAATAGGTAAGAGTAAGAGTAAATCGAGTCCAAGAGACAGACTCGCTAACAATGATTAGGAGTTAGTGGATTGGCAAAAACCCAAACATGTGGTGCCATTAGACAAATGGCTAACACATTTTGGGTTTAAGGGTGAACTGAAATCAAACGATTGTTGGAGTTCAGAGAACAGATCCTGAAGAAATGTAAAAACAACGCAGGAAAAGCAGAAAAGTGGGGAATGAGCAGTTTAGAATACTGGATCCAAATTGCACGAAAACGAGAAGATGGTGTGGGGAGAGCGCAGTCGGAGAAACAGGACAATAAGAAAGATAAAAAGGGGGAAGGATAAGAGGAAGAAAAACAGTCAGATGATGAAAAGAAAGATGTGATGTATCACAGGAAGGAAGATGACATTCCAGTGGTCAGAAGACAGACCACTGGACCAAAGCCAAGGGAACGAGAAAGTAGACCAAAGCCGAGGGAACTAGGAAATGATAGTGAGGAGGACAGTGAAGGTGATAAGCGTAGTAGTCGTAATCCAAAAACAACACCGAGAACTATATATCCAGATCTTGGGAATCTCTCACCCCCCCCCTGTATGAAACAGGGCAGGATGAGAAACAAAATAGTGAAAACTAGAAGTACAGACCCAGGTAAATCGACTGGTCTAAAACATTTGGGAAGGTCTTAAGTCCAAGACCAAAAGTACAAGATATGAAAGATGATGGAGAATTGTATGCAAGTAAATGTGACGAAAAAGGTTTGTTTCCCATGGTAGAAGTAGCAAATCCTAATGCAGGAGTAAAAGGGGAGAGACGTACTATTCTAGTGTTCAGAATATGGACGCTGGATGACGTCAAAGCTGCCTTAAAAGGCATAACACCTCTCAAAGAAGATATAGAACAAAAGGAGGAACTGAGATGTCTGACAAAGATGTATCATCTAAACGGACAAGAAGTCCAAACAGTATTCATGCAACATTTTGGCCTAGATTGGCAGAAAATCCAAGGCGATTGGTCATGTCTCAGGAATATCACTCTGGATGGTGATAATGAACCACCTACACATGATTCCACGGTACACCGTGATCGAATCAATGAGGTATTTGGAAGAGCAAGAACAATGTTGAAGAAAAGAGCAAATTATTGTGACATAGGACGAGCCCGACAGAGGGATGATGAGAAATTTGAAGATTATATGTGTTGCATGAACGACGCTTTTAAGGCTAACAGCGTTACAAGCTGTAAATAATGCTGTAATCCAAAGAGCACGGTGTGTACCCGATCCTCATACATTGCTGAATACCCTCCGGAATGATGCAACAGTCTTCACCGTGGTGGATATTAGCAATGCATTTTTCTCCGTACCAATGCACAAAGAAAGTCAATTCTGGTTCGCATTCACCTTTAAAGGGAAGCGATACACTTATACGCGATTACCACAGGGATACTGCGAGGGCCCAACAATGTAATCCCAGGTGATGGGCTTCAGTATGTCTACATTCGAACCACCAGGAGGGAGTCAAATTTTACTCTATGTCGAAAACATATTGCTGGCATCACCTGATCTCGAAATGTGTAAAATAGACACAATGGCATTGTTAAAACATCTAGCAAAAGAAGGACATAAAGTCAGCGTAGACAAGGTGCAATTATGCAAAGACACAGTTAGATATTTGGGATACAATTAAGCAGCAATGGACGAATGATAACGCCAGGTAGAAAGGAAGCTATATTGCAAGCACCGCAACCGCTGACTAAGAAACAAATGATTTCCTTCCTAGGACTGACCAATTATTCCAGAACATGGATACCAAATTATGTGTAACTTACAGGACCCTTACAGCAGCTAATGTACGTGCAAGAGCTAAAAATAAATGAGGATCTGGTATGGTCCGACGAAGCCGTAACTGCATTTAAAGAACTGAAACAAGCTATAGTGTCTAGCTCAGCATTGGCCCTTCCAAATTATAGCAAAACCTTTGTCCAAATGGTAGATTGCAAAGGCAGTTACTTGACTTCTATCTTAACCCAGAAATTTGGTGATAAGCTGCAGCCTGTGTCTTTCTATTCCTTCAAACTGGACAGTGTGGCGTGAGCGTTAACACACTGTGTGCGTGCAGTCATAGCAGCATCTATGGCCGTAGAGGCTAGTGCCGGGATAGTTCTGTATCATCCACTTGTACTGCGAGTACCCCAAGCAGTATCAGCGTTACTGTTACAGACAAATATGGTTTTCCTAGAACCCGCACAACACCCGTCGTGCATTGCTACGTTGCTATCACAACCTCACATAACATTAGATAGATGCACTACGCTAAATCCAGCAACACTGATGCCCATCCCAGAGGATGGACACCACACGATTGTCAAGAAAAAGCTGAAACTGTAGCCAAAGCCATACATGATTGCATAGTGAACCTCTATCTGTGGGCGCCATGTTATTTGTGGACGGCTCATCCAGAAAAAATGATATGGGTAAACCTATCACTAGTTACGCAGTAGTAACAATAGACCAGGTGATAGAAGCCAGGTCATTACCATCGCATTACTCTGCACAAGCGGCAGAATTAGTGGCACTGACGCACACTTGCGAATTATATGAAGGCAAAGATGTAATGATATACACTGATAGTCAATATGCATTCTCCACTCCGCACACTTTCGCGCAGTATTGGCAAAATCGCGGAATGGTAACATCAACAGGGAAGCCAGTCACCCACGCTACCCTGCTAACCAATTTACTATCTGCAGTAAGGAAGCCTCGGCAATTGGCTATATGCAAATGCACCGCCCACACAAAAGGAACCAATTCTGTGACTAAATGAAATGCATTTGTTGACCTAAACGCAAAGAAAGCAGCTGCTGAGCCACCTCCTCCATCTCTCTGTTCTCTGACACAGGATGTTGGCACTAACGTTCTTAAGACTATGCAACAGCAGAGCCCGGCGACTGAGCGTTCTAAATGGACTCCACAGGGCGAGGTTCTGACAGAAGGTATCTATGTTTACCCAGACGGTAAACCTGTCCTTCCAAGAAATTTGTTTAGGTGGGCCGCAGTATTGAGCCATGGACCGACTCATGTCTCAACAGGGGGGATGGTCCAGCAAATGTCATCGTATTATACGATATATGGATTACAATCATTTGCAAAACATTTCTGTAGAGCGTGTCTAATATGTGCAAAACACAATGCACATGGGAATCTAAGACCACAAAGAAGTAAATTTCCAGAGCCAAATGATCCATTTCAAGTTATATACATGGATTTTATAAAACTCAGCCCAAGCGAGGGAAGGAAATACTGTCTGGTCCTCATAGATGCTTTCTCAAAGTGGGTAGAAAAAGTTCCAACAAAAACTCCAGTTGCAATAACAGTTGCCAAGGCTTTGTGCAAAGATATTATAGCTAGACACGGAATCCCAGAAACAATCTATAGTGATAACGGAAGTCATTTTGTATACCAAGTAATAGCTAATGTAGGAAAACTATTCGATATCAGATTACAAAATCACTGTGCCCACCACCCACAAAGCGCAGGACTAGTGGAAAGAATGAATGGAATGATAAAAAAACGCCTAAGAAAAATCATGGAGGAAACTGGACGACCATGGACCCAATGCTTGGACTTAGTAAAAATGCATATTAATGTCATAAGCACAGGAGGATTAACACCATATGAAATTCTACATGGTAGACCATACAGACGACCAGATTTTGGAAATATATGCAAAACACAGGAAGAGGAAACATTAGCAAATCACATGAGGAAAGATGTAGAGAATATAGAAAAAACACCTAAAACCCTAAATAACGATTTTGTCTCCCTGCAGAGCAGCGAGTTGGTGAAGCTCGCGGACTGGGTGTTGGTACGCAGTGTCAAGAAAAAGCATTGGCACTCGCCTAAGTGGGAGGGACCATTCCAAGTGCTGCTGATTATGCCAACCGCGCTAAAGATAGTGGAGAGATCCACCTGGGTGCACCTAACACACTGTAAAAAGGTAATCCAGTACCAAAACGGGAACCCTCAGTCTGACCCTGTAATAGGGCAGTGAAGAATAGGGGCCCAAAGATGTCTGGAAAAAAAACTAAGAAAAGCAGCAGGATGCTGCGGATTCGTAATGTTCGTGCTCCTCTGGGTGGCTCTCATCTGGTTCCCATGGCAAACACCATTGCTCAGGGAAGACTCAGGACAACAAATACATAAGAGAAGTGAAACTGTTAACAAAAACCAATGTGGACAGGCAACTAGAGATACAAAAGACAAATCCATAGATGTCAAAATATGTGCACCTGGCAACGAATCATCAATATTCATTCTGTTTAAAGCAATGACGAATACACTAGGGGACAAAGGGACAGATTACCAAAATCATTATGATTGGTACGCACTACTATCCTGTTACGAACAATGCTACTGTCACGGCTGGTCCTGCTTAATAGGAGAGACCGGGTATGATTGGAAAACATGGTCACAAGGCATAGCAGCTACAGAACAAACCAAATTTAAGATATATAAAACCACAGAAGGTCTTAAACTTACATATGATAACACACACAGAAAGTGTATGACCATTATTTTGAGACCATACTCCGGTGGACGGGATCCATCATTTACCCTTGAATTATGCTATGGATATAACTCCACTGAAATAGCAGGGGGACCAAAAAATTTAGGAGTAAAAATGTATATACCTAACAGAAGAAAAGGAAAAGATGGGAGAATAGACAAACAATGTCAATATCCGGAGTAGGCGGAATCATCAATAATTGGTCACTAATGGCAAAGCAAGCTGCACGATCAGCAAACCAAGATTGTGTGGTGTGCCTAGGAGCGCGACCAGTGCTGCGAATAGCACCGTCTCCCATACCAAAGAAATGCATAATAGAAGTAATGACTAAGGATAATATAAATAAGACCAATTGGGCCAAATGGGACAAGACATTTCCGTTAGCAAAGACAGCCGTATGGAAACCAATATTCTCACAAGAAGTGGCTAACCTAAGTTTTATGTGTGTAAATCTCACTGAAGGAACCACCAGAATTGGAAACGCACCTGCAGTCCAAACCTGCATAGAAACGTTGCCATTGCCCCATGGTAATGAAACCATATGACGTGCTGATGTGTGGTGGTGGTGTGGTAAAGATAAACTATACGATGGATTACCGAGGAATAGAACAGGAATATGTGCATTAGTAACTCTACTATTGCCGGTAGATGTGATAGGTCTCAATCAAACTGATTTAGATAAACCCTTAATACTAATGGGAAAAAAAAGTAGCCTACATCGTGGAAAGCGCTCCGCAGAATGGCTTGGAACGACAGATCCAACCTACATAGATGCAATAGGAGTACCACGCGGAGTGCAGATGAGTATAAATTAGCAGATCATGTTGCGGCAGGTTTCGAGTCTGCCATCTGCTGGTGGTGTTCCACAAACAAAAATGTAGACCGCATCAACTACATCCATTATAATGTACAGAGACTTGGCAACTACACTCAAGGTGCGCTCGAAGCCGTAGCTGAACAATTGTCAGCAACGTCACCCATGGCCTTCCAGAATCGAATAGCCGTAGATATGTTATTAGCGAATGAAGGAGGAGTGTGCGCTATATTCGGAGAAGTATGTTGTACATTTATACCTAATAACACCGCTGCAGATGGAAGCCTGACAAAAGCTATTGAAGGGTTGAGAACACTCAATGGGAAAATTAAGGAACATTCTGGAGTAGATACATCAGAATGGGATGAGTGGTTAAGTGTGTTTGGAAAATATAAAGCCTTAGTGTCATCCATCCTCCTGTCAATAGCCGTATTCGCTGCAATGTTAACATTATGTGGATGTTGCTGTATATTGTGTATAAGAACTCTCGCCAACAGAATAATCATCACAGCCCTCACACCAGAAACTGAAGAACAAAAGCTACAGTTGTACCCATTATTGGAGAATGAAGATAATGACACCAGAGGACTGAAAGAACTGTTTAGCGAGGACGAAAGAGAAAAAGAGTCTCGTCTGTACTGAACGATGAGCAACGAATGACCTCGCAGCTGAAAATCTGACGAAGAAGAAGCTGTGGAGCAAAGGAAACAAAATGCTCACAAATGATAAACAGGGGGAACTGTTAGAGTAATTTACCTTTTGTGGCAAAACTGTCTGTGTTATATTATCATATGTGAGAACCATATTCTGTTTTGCGAGCTGTACAAGCTGTCACCTTATCCTGTTATTCTTTTGCTATGCTACCTGTACCCACGCCCTCTGATGCAAACAATCCTGTGAAAAGTGCTGGCTGTACTAAAAACATGATTATCCCGTGAGAAGCTACACCCCTCATGCATCTACCCGTTAACTATTATCTTGCTTACACAAATGGAACAACACTCATTACAAATAAAAGCTTATGCTATCGAAGGGAGGTCAGAGCTGTCTGGAGACTACTACGGTGGTGCTCCAACTGACTCTCCTTGCGAGCTGAACAGCCTAGACTCGTGTCCCGTTTTCCTTATAGTTTTGATGTCGGCCTTTGAACCCCAACACTACTGCTCATGGTTCATCCATGCTGGGTTAATTGCTGAGAATGAATTTTCCCACAGGGATTAACAAAGGATAAATTATTATTGTTATTATAACACCTTCTCCTGAACCTGCTGGTTCCACTTGATTACTCAACACGTCAAGATTACCCTGGACCGCACCACCTTGGTCTACTCCAAAATAATCAACCTCTCACCTGGTTTAATGACACTCAAATATTAAAAACGGCCAAAAAGATCCTCGCAGATCAGTCCCACATCCTACACCTTGCTTTCGAGTGGCTCCCCTCTGGCCGCAGACTCTGCTGCCCACCTGCAAAACCCAGGGGCAACTTTCGTCCCCGAAGCTGTCCAACTCTTCAATTCTCAGCAACCCATCAAAACCCCTCATCGCCAAGCCCCCCCTCCATTTAGTATACAAATGCAGGGCAATTTCTAACCGACAATTTGCACAATTTTGTAAAGTGATTATATATATTGTAGGTACAATTACATTATAGGTACAATTCAACCATGAGAGACAGAATGCAAGAAAAAAAATCCAGAAAATCATATTATTTGATTTTTATAGCATTCTTTTGCAAATTATGGTGAAATAAGTATTTGATCACCTACAAACAAGCAAGATTTCTGTCTCCCACAGACCTGTAATTTCTTTAGTAAGAGGCGCCTCAGTCTTAAATACATTACCTGTATTAATTGCACCTGTTTGAATCGGTTATCAGAATAAAAGACACCTGTCCACACCTCAAACACGCACACTCCAAACTCCACTATGGCCAAGACCAAAGAGCTGTCAAAGGACACCATAAACAAAACCATAGACCTGCACCAGGCTGGGAAGACTGAATCTGCAATAGGTAAGCAACTCTGTGTGGGGAAATCAACTGTGGAAGCAATTATTTGAAAATGGAAGACATACAAGACCACTGATAATTTCCCCCTCGATCTGGGGCTCCACAAAAGATCTCACCCTGTGGGGTCAAAATGATCACAAAAATGGTAAAGAAAAACCCATGAGGGGGGAACTTCTGGGTGACCTGCAGAGAGCTGGAACCAAAGTAACAAAGGTTACCATGAGTAACACGCCAGGGAGTCAAATCCTGCAGTGCCAGACATGCCCCCCTGCTTAAGCCAGTACATGTTCAGGCTCGTCTGAAGTTTGCTAGAGAGCATGTTGATGATCCAGAAGAGGATTGGAAGAATGTCCTATATTCAGATGAAACCAAAATAGAACATTTTGGTAAAAACTCAACTTGCCGTGTTCGGAGGAGAAAGAATGCTGAGTTGTATCCGAATAATGCTAAACCTACTGTGAAGCATGGCTGTGGAAACATCATGCTTTGGGGCTGTTTTTTTCTGCAAAGGGACTAGGACGACTGATCCATGTGGAGGAAAGAATGAACAGGGCCATGTATTGGGAGATTGTGAATGAAAACCTCCTTCCATCAGCAAGGGCAGTGAAGATGAAAAGTGGCTGGGTCTTTCAGCATGACGATCCCAAACACACCGCCCGAGCAACGGAGGAGTGGCTTTGTAAGAAGCATTTCAAGGTCCCAGAGTGGCCTTGCCACTCTCCAGATCTCAACCCATAGAAAATCTTTGAAGGGAATTGAAAATCCGTGTTATCCAGCGACAGCCCCAAAACATTACTGTTCTCAGGGAGATCTGGATGGAGGAATAGGACAAAACACAACAGTGTGTGAAAACTTTGTGAAGACTTGCAGAAACTGTTTGACCTCTGTCTTTGCCAACAAAGGGTATATAAGAAAGTATTGAGGTGAACTTTTGTTCTTGACCTTATACTTATTTTCCACGATAATTTGCAAATAAATTCTTTAAAAATCAGATAATGTGATTTTCTGGATATTTTTTCACATTCTGTCACTCATAGTTAAAGTGTACCTATGTTGAAAATTACACGCCTTTATCACCTTTTTAAGTGGACAATTGGTGGCTGACTAGCAAGATCCTGGTTATCAAAACCTTGGCACACAGTGCTCAGTTAAGCATAGCCTGGATAAGCAACTAGGAGCCGCTACCCCAAGGGCTCACTGCCCACACGGGGAGACATCAAGGAGTTGTTTGTTTTGGGCAACAGACAAATGTAGACACCTAAAAGTGGTAATTCTCAGCATGTCAATGGAACCTTATAGGGTTGATGATTATCTCATGAATTGAATTCAAATTAATCAATTCAGAGAATACATTACTGCCCCCCTTTATCCATATTATGAAAAGGCAGGGGTACTACTTGTATTGAAAACAAAACAGAAAGTGATACTATAATTTGGTCATCCTTTTCAACAATCAATTTTAGCTACATATATGAAGATGATATATATCAATTTTACCTTATCCTCAATATTTTCATATTAATAATAATGCTGGGAATAATACTGTCAAATAATAAAAACCCCATATAATATGGAAATTTAAGTTTTGCTCACTATTTCTTTTCTGTTGTTATTGTCACAGTCTCTTTGGTCAAGATTATCGCACATGAATTCAAACAGGAGTCAAGCAGAGACCACATTGTTCAGAAAATGCTGTACATTTAATGGTTTGATTCTGTTTTTTCTGGACCATGCTCAATCTAAGAGTAAATAAAATTAAGAGGCGCTAGTATTATATTTCTTAGCTGCACCAAAAGAAGTCAAACTGTTGACCTTTATCTGACTGTTTCTGTACCAGTAAATGATTGTCTTGTGTCGATAAAGTTATCAAAAATGTGTAAATAAAATGTTTACAGCTTAGGATCATGGGCTGTGACAGTAAATAATATAATATGTTTGTATTGGACATGATTTTATCACATTTTATTACATTACTTTTCCCCTTCTCACCCTGAGACACAATGCCCTCACTCCCCTTGATCATCCTTTGTCCCTTGTGTGACACCTTTTGTTTATGGGCAGCTCTGGGCTTCTCACAACAGCCTTGGAGCTAGGTACCATTCACATGTTATCTTTATCTGTTGCACCCCCTATTTTGTGGGCAGCACTGTACTTCAATATGCCTGTATTGTTCACCCCTTGTATAAAAGAGACCCCCTATAACTAATAAAGCAGAGTCCTGGAAGAAAAACAGACACAGTCTGTTTCTCTCTGCTCCCTGTGGCAACAAACAAATCTCTGATACAATATGATCATCCACCATCGGCTAGGAGATCTGGACCTTAGCCTTGGATTGAGAGGACGAGGAGTGCCCTCCCCTGCGGTTCCTGGGGGTCTCCACCACTACCTCGCCTCAAGACCGTCCTCAACAATTTAGTGTCAGAAGTGGGATCATCAACGCTAAGGTAAGCGTAGAATGAGATGTTATGCTTACCAAAAACATAAATGGCGAACTGATCATTTAGAAAAACATCGACTGATGTTCCAAAAAATGTGAATAAATCTGAAGGCGTCACAATTTCAGTGGTGCCTCTTGTTAAAATTTACCTGTGGGAACGCATCACTTGATGACAAAAGAATGCACAACTGTACATTTCCATTGACACCCCCCACACGTGATCGATCACACACCCCGCAGCTTTGTCCGAGCGTGGCCCTGCACCCAAAGTGCCCACATTCCAAGAGCGTGTAAAACAAGTCCTTATGAGGAAGTAAACCCGACCTTTTGGTCAAAGGTATAAAAATGAGCGTGCCCTCCTTGGCTCCGGGCCAGAACCTCTTCATCTACACATTTGACTGGACGTGTCTCAGCGGGTGTCTAGAGAGGGTGAACGATCCTCTCGGGCTGACATTCATTCTGGTCTGGGATATCTCTGACCCGGGATATCCCGTAAGTGTATTTCCTGACTTTGAACGAACCATTCTTGTTTGATTACTTCCTGATCGTTCTGACATCTTTCCCTGAATGAGAATCTGAATACATAACAACAAAGTCTGGTCCTGTGGCGGGAGCCACAAAACAGGCACTCTTCCTGGTGAATACAATATGTGGCAAGAACTTGTGGATCATAGTAAACATACCTATTCTGTGAATCAGCAATCAACAACTCTGAGAAATGGATCAACCTATTCCCACTCGAGGGATCATTCACAGATCATCACATGAAACAGTTGAAAATGATAACAAACGAAAAAAAAAGGATGTAAAGAATAGAATGACAGATACATGACAACATGTGAAAGGACAAGGTAGAGGGATTGCAAACAATCACTAACACCCTTTTAGAGCAAGGCATTATTGTACCTGTCAGTGACGTGCCGTGAAGTTCATGGCTGGTGAGGCACTGAAGTCATCAGTCAGATTTACAAACCTATGAACCCTACGGAGTAGCTTATTCACCATTTTATCAACAGCAGTTAACGTGTTTTGTTTAAAATATCATATCAACATTCTTTACATATACAAACTGTAGCATAGAAAAAAGCACATTAAAAAAACGTTATTATCTCTTACTTTTACTTATAAATGAAGACCATGCGCCGCTGAGCAGTTTGTATATTGAATGTTTTTAGCGCGATTTGACTGTGAATGTGAGTGGCCAACCGCTCATGTTTGATTCTCAGAAGTTGAGAAAAGAATGCAGGAAAAGCAGAAAAGGCGCTCTCTTACTGGACATCCACACAGCCAGCCTTTTTGTGTGTACCACTCCGTTTGAACAGACCAAGTCTTCGGTCTCCTAGTCTGAAGCAAATCCATTAGTGCCGGCGTCGGTCTTCCCTTACTTATCATCTCTTGCTCCAACTGAAAGTCCAGTTTAGAAAATTCTTTCAGTTTAGCTATGTAATCCTCCATTTTGGAAATAAAGCCAAGCAAGACGAAAAAATACCTGGATGCCTGCACTTGACTTGGTAACTGTTTACAGTAGCTTGCTATTGCAAATTCTATTATTCTTCAGCCGAGTAGTAATAAGGATCCCTGGGATTGCCAGTGCCCCCTACCATGAGGCCCCGTCACTGCGTGCCTCACTTAGTGTGTCTTTGCTGCCGCTTTACGATCGCTCGGAACGAGAAACACGTTACAGGTTTCGACGGAAAAAAAATACACATCAGCTAAAGTATGGAAATTTAGTTCACATATTAGTGCTTAAAGTGTTTGAAAATTTTAATGGTGACATCCACAGAGACAGCAATACGGTCTCAGCCGCATAACATGTCAGCGCAGTTATTGCACAAATGGAACCATTCAAATTATTTTTTCATTTTACTTATTTTTTCTATCCATGATGCCTGACTACACGTCACTGGTATCTATCACATCTCCTTACAATACTCCATTAAACCCAGTTCCCATGCGCTGTCCCTTACCTGAGCATTTGCATCCCACACTTGGGATGGCGGTACCAACCCAGTTGCAAATGATCCAGCAGCCATCAATCTTGTAGAAAAATTACTATATCAGTAAACAAGGGGGAAACATCAGTGGCATGTGGTGGATGTATGGAAATAACATCCTCCGACCAATTCTCTCCAGTAATCGGATTAGGACATGATTTCGACAAAAATGGTCCCTCATACAGATTGAACAGTATGGGTAGGATGGAATGGATTGCCACAGGGGGTCCCAACAGAATTCCATACAGGAATTGGGACGGGATTCTTTTGCCGCTCCATATTACCGTGGGCCCAAATCAGACATAATTATTATTGGCTAAATTATGTGTATTCTAACCAGCAAAGATTCATCAATTACACCAGACACGCCCTACAGGCCCTAAGTAAGCAAGTGGTGGCTAACTGCAGGATGTCATGGCAAAACAGAATAACGCTGGACATGATATTAGCCGAAAAGAGAGGTGTTTGTGCTATGTTCAGCAACAAATGCTGTACATTAATTTCTAATTACACAACAGAAAATGGAAGTTTTGCACAGGCCATGGATACACCGAACAGTTTCTCTAAGGGAATAACTAGCAATAAAGGGCAAGGAAGTACCATATTTTCCGCACCGTAAGCCGCACCACATTATAAGGCGCATATAATAGAAGTGGCTGGGGTTGCGTTATGCATCCAGTAAATGGAGGTGCACTAAATGGAATTCAACAAAACAGTCAGATAAGTCAGTCAAACTTTGTTAATAGAATACAAACCAACATTCACTCCCAAAAGAAATTAGTGCATTCACAATACGGTAACATACGTACCGATAGCTCTTTCCGGGACTTGCGCCGCCTTCGTTGAAAACAATTTATTTCCAACTCAATTTGTCACAGTTCAAAGCGTTTCATAAAACAAAAGCACCAAGAAGGACCGCCCCTAAATTCATTGATGTTCATGTCGCTAGCTAGCGCTGTTGCCTTCATTAGAGTGACTATAGCAACACTTCTACTTGCTGCTCTCTGTTTAACAACCCACTGCTCAGGCTTTTCCTCCAACAATGGCCATCTCGCTTTGTTACCTCAGAAACTCTGTTTACTCTTCTTTACTTGGCGCAGGTCATCTTATTGCTTCCTCCACTTCCACACCATTGATTTGTTAACATTGAATTCTCTTGCTGCTGCTCTTTTCCCTTTTTCGACTGCATGACTGATCACCATGAGTTTAAACTCTGCGTCGTAAGCGTGTCTTTTAGTGTGGGACTGGAATTCCCCTTTACCGTTTTTTCTGCTGCTACTTCGTCGACGCGCGTGTGCGCACATACACAGACATATGGAAATGAAAATCCACACTTGGTGCAGTCATATATCCCAGCATGCACAGTGTGCTACTTCTTCTATGGGAGAAAATGTCAGGATCTCCTCTTGGCAGCCAAGAGGAGACACCTGATCACAATTAATAATCAGCGCCAGCAGCCAGCTGCCACTCATCAAGATCTCTTTAAAGAGCAGTGGCACGCTCCGTCTGGCACCGGAGAATTGCTATTCTCCACCCGACCTTGTGAGACCACCCAGGCCCTTGAACCCCGACCCTGCAAGAACCCACTCTGGACCTTGAACCCCTACCCTGCGAGAGACCCCCCCCGGACCTTCGGACCCCGACCCTGCAAAATCCCGATCTAAAAATAAAGAGACTCTATCAAACTCCAGTTCTGGTGGTGTGGTTCCCTGTCTGAGTCCTTCTGAGCCGTGACAGAAAATAGAGTCGGCGGCTGCTTCCCGTAGTTGCGAGACCTCTTGCGGCTCAGTATTGATCCATATATAAGGCGCACCGGGTTATAAGGCATACTGTCAGTTTTTGAGAAGATTAAAGGCTTTTAGGTGCGCCTTATAGTGCGGAAAATACGGTACATGGTTAGAGGACTGGTGTTTTCGGCCATTGGGGCACAACTATCAGACAATGGGCCTCAACCAATGGTGGTATACACTGTGTGCACGATTATGGTTTTAATGGATATCAGGTGAAGTGTACTTGTGTAACAAGGGGTGGTCTGGCCTGAGGAGATAAACACCCTATATCAAGGTGTGCATAAATATTAGGCAGATTCTTCTCAGGAAAAATGGGCCAAAAAAGAGATTTGACTGACTCAGAGGTCAAAAACTGTAAAGAGTACACTCTTGTAATATCTAAGATATTGGGCCATGATCACAGAACCATCAAACATTTTGTTGCAAAGTCATCAGGGTACAAAAAATGGAGAACTTTTGGGCCCTTCTTAAGCAGGAAATTTTCAGTCATGGTAAACCGTATGCCTCTCTAAATAGTGTCTGGGAGACTCTGGTTGTGGCTGCACAAAAAATTTTATCTGACCAGATCAGGAAACCGACTGACTCCATGAATCAGAGGCTTGTCACTATTATCAAAAAGAAGGGTGGCTATATTGGTCACTGCGGGGGTTCTTTAATTTCAGATTTTTTTTCTTTGCACATTTTTTAAATCATTATCCTCATTTTAACAGATGAATAAAAAGGGAGATGGGAAAATCTTTGTTCTTCATTTAGTTGCATAATTCTGCACACCAATAGTTGCCTAATAATGGTGTACTTATATTTTCTGAAGAAAGCCAAACCTTAACTTTTACTACCTAAATGTTCAGGTTTGAGGGTTTAACATTTTGGATTGACCAAGAGCACTGTAGTTGCACAATAATAAAATTAATCCTCAAATACAACTTGCCAACTAATTGTGCGTGCAGTGTAGAAGGCAGAAAGATGAAGTTGTGATTCCCTGGGTGGGATGAGTTTCTGACAATGCTGTAGGCACGTTGCACACATCGGAACCTGTAGATGTCTTCAAGGTGGGGAAGTGTGTGTTGCTGATGTTCTGTGCCTTACTGATAACTCTCTGTATTGCCTTCCTCTCAGCCTTGGCACAGCTCAGAAACCACACCAAGGTGCAGTGGCAGAGGATGCTTTCTGTGGAGCATCTGTAGAAAAACAACAGCAGCCCCAAAGAGAGGTTGACTTTTCCTGATAACCTCAGGAACTACTGCATTTTTTTACTCTGCATCCTAATGACTAAAGTTGAATCTGTTCTAAATAGAGCCGGTGCTGTGCCTTCTTTGCAAGGGTGTTGGTGTTTGAGGTCCCAGGAGATGTGGGTGTGCCCAGGAGCCTAAATTCCTTTACCCTGCTGACCTCCACTCCTTTTGATATACAGAGGAGCAGGTGACATGCCCTTCATCTTGAAGTTCCACTCAGCTCCCAGCAATTCGTAGTTCCAGTAGGCTGTCTACTAGTCTGCTGGGGATGAATGTATTAAATGCAGAGCTGAAGTCTACAAACAGAATCTTTAAATATGAAGCAGGATGTTCCAGGTGGATCAATACTGGGTGAAGTGTGGTGTTAATGGCATCCTCCGTTGACCTGTTGGCTTTATATGCAAATCGCTGTTGCTCAAGAAAGGGTGGCAGTGCTGCTTTGACAAGTGCTTGGACAAGCCTCTCAAAACACTAATTTACAGTTGATACTTGTGCTACTGGTCTGTTGTCATTTAGGCTATTAATGTGTTTCATAGGGGATGGGTACAACAGTGGTGGTTTTGAGGTACAGTACATGTTGTCAGAGAGCTTGAAAATGTTTGTGGATACCTTATATTGTGTTTATTGACAAAACATGACAAGCACAGAAGTCCAATAACAAAGCACTGCTCTGGTTCAGATCGCTGAGGGCCATTCCTCCCAATCACGCCTTTCCAAGTCACACTGTGGTTGCCCACGTGAGCCTTGAAGTCTCCCAGTTAAACGCGGGACACCCCAGTAGGAGTGTTCCCAAGCAACCCCTCTAGGGACCCTAAGAAGAGTGGGTAAATTGAACTGTTGTCGGGTGCACAGCCACAAATAAAAGTCAGAACCCACCCCCCACCTGAAGGCGGAGGGAGGTTACCCTCTCGTCCAGCGGGTTGAACCCCAATGTGCAGGCTTTGAGAAGGGGGGAAATCAATATGTCCACACCTGCCCGGCGCATATCACTGGGGGCAACTTCTTCTTCCTCTTCTTCTTTCGACTTTTCCATTCAGGGGTCACCACAGCGAGTCAACTTTCTCCATCTACCGCTATTCTCTGTATCCTCCTCTCTCACACCAACTACCTTCATATTCTCTCTCACTACGTCCATAAATCAACTCTGGTCTTCCCCGAGACCTCCTGCCTGGCAGCTCCAATTCCAGCATCCGTCAACCAATTTATTCACTATCCTCCTCTGTACATGACCGAACTATCTCAGTCTGGCTTCTCTGACCTTCTCTCCAAAACATCTAACATGTGCTGTTCCTCTGATAGACTCATTCCTGATCCTATCCATCCTGGTCATTCCCAAAGAGAACCTCAACATCTTCATCTCTGCAACCTCTAGTTCTGCCTCCTGTCTTTTGGTTATTGTAACAGTTTCTAGGCCATACAGCATCACTGGTCTCACCACTGTCTTGTACACCTTTACTTTTATTCTTGCCGATAGTCTTCTATCAGATCGTACCCCTGACACTTTTCTCAACCCATTCCAACCTGCTTGGACCCGTCTCTACACCTCTTTTCCACACTCTGTTGCTCTGGACTGTTGACCCCAAGTACCTGAAGTCCCCCAACTTCTTGCCTGCCGCTCCCTGTAGCCTCACCGTTCCACCCGAGTTCCCCTTATTCACTCACATATATTCTGTCTTGCTGCGACTAACTTTCATTCCTCTCCTTTCCAGAGCATACCTCCACCTCTCTAGATTTTCTAGAAAATCACAATGTCATCTGCAAACATCATGGTCCATGGGGAATCCTGACTCACCTCATCTGTCAGCCTGTCCCTCTATAGTTGCCACAATTCTGCACATCCCCTTCATTCTTAAAAATAGGCACCATCACACTTTGTCTCCATTCTTCAGGCACCTTCTCACTCTCTAAGATCCTCTTGAATAATCTAGTCAGAAAATATACCGCTGCCTCTCCTAGACACTTCCGCACCTCCACAGGTATACCATCAGGACCAACTGCTTTTCCACTCTTCATCCTCTTCAAAGGCTTCCTCCCTTCACTTTTACTAATCTCTGCTACTTTGTGGTCCACAATAGTCACCTCTTCTACCCTTGCCTCTCTTTCATTTTCCCCATTCATCAGCTCTTCAAAGTACTCTTTCCATCTTCCCTTCACTCTTCTTGCATCTGTCAATACATTTCCCTCTCTATCCTTAATCACCCGGACCCATTGTACATCCTTTCCATCTTTATCTCTCTGTTTCGCCAACCTGTTGTCAGGGTCTCACACACCTGGGCCCAATTGGTAATCTGTGCCAACCCAATAAAGAGCAGCGGCACGCTCTGCTCGGGGCCGGGGAATTGGCGAGGGATCGAGAAGGCTCGAGAGGGCTCGAAGGAAGAAGCGACTAAAGGGCCCAGGGTTGAAGGATTGTGTGGCCCTTCCTGTAACCCTGCCTGTCGCCCTTCCTGTAACCCTGCCTGTCGCCCTTCCTGTAACCCTGCCTGGGGCCCTTCCTGTAACTCTGCCTGGGGCCCTTCCTGAGATCCTTCCTGAGACCCTGTCCTGGTGAGACCCTGCCCTTCCTGCAACCCACTTCCTGTATCCCACTTCTTCTTTGCTAACCGCTTTCTCTGTATATACTCCTGCACTTCCTCATTCCACAACCAAGTCTCCTTATCGACTTTCCTTCCAGATGACAGACCAAGTACTCTTCTACCTGTCTCCCTGATAACAGTAGCTGTTGTTGTCCAATCATCTTGAAGCTCACCCTGCCCACCCAGACCCTTTCTCAACTCCTCCCTGAAAACCACACAACACTCCTCCCTTTTCAGCTTTCACCACTTTGTCCTCTGCTCTACCTTTGTCCTCTTCATCTTCCTTGTCACCAGAGTCATCCTACAAACCACCATCCTATGCTGTCTGGCTACACTCTCACCTACAACTACTTTGCAGTCACTGATCTCCTTCAGGTTACCTCGTCTATACAAGATGTAGTCTTCCTGCGTGCTCCTACCGCCGCTCTTATAAGTTACCCTATGTTCCTGTTTTTTTCTGGATAAAGGTGTTCACTACAGCCATTTCCATCATTTTTTGCAAAATCTGCCACCATCTGTCCCTCTGCATTCCTATCCTTTATACCAAATCTGCCCATCACTTCTTCATCCCCTCTCCTGCCTTCACCAACATGTCCATTGAAGTCTGCACCAATGACCACTCTCTCATTTCTGGGAATATTCTGCATCACTTCATCTAACTCATTCCAGAACTTCTCCTTCTCTTCAAATTCACATCCCACCTGCAGGGAATAGCCACTAACAACACTGAGCATCACACCTTCAATTTCCAGTTTCAGACTCATAACTCTGACATTCTTTTCACCTCTAGGACGTTCCTAATAAACTCCTCCTTCAAGATAACTCCTACTCCATTTCTGTTCTTGTCAGTACCATAATAGTACAACTTAAAGCCTGCTCTCAAGCTTCTAACCTTACTACCTTTCCACCTGGTCCCCTGGACACAGTATATCCACCTTCCTCCTTTGCATCAGGTTGACCAACTCTCTACCTTTTCCTGTCCTAATCACGATATTCAAAGTCCCTACTCTCAGTCCCAGGTTCTTTCCTTTCCTCCTCTCTCTCTGCTTCCAAACACGCGCTCCTCCTATTCTTCTTGTTCTTGTTTTTCGACCTACAGTAGCCCAATTTCCATAAGTGCCGGCACAGGGAGACACTGCTTCGTGCCCCCCCCAAGGCAGGATTGGGGAGACATGGGCCAGTGCCCCTCCAGAATAAAAAAAAGAGTCCAGCCCCTTTCGGGACGCCTGGTTCCAGACCCCACGCTGTGCGTTGAGATGAATCCAACTATATCTAGTCATAATCTCTCAGCTTCGCACACCAGCTTGGGCTCCTTCTCCCTCCCCAGAGAGGTGACATTCCATGTTCCAAGAGCCAGCTTCTGCAGCTGAGGATTGGACTGCTAAGGTACCCCCCTCCGGCTACCGCCAGGGCTCACGCTGCACCTGACCACCTTGGCCCTTCCTATGGTTGGTGAGCTCAGGGGAAGAGGGACCCATGTTTTTCCTTCAGACTGTGCCCTATAAAGTAAAGTAAAGTCATGGCCACCAGGCACTCGCCATCGAGCCCTGTCCCCACACCTGGCTCCAGGTGGGGCCCCAGTGACCCGCGCCTGGGCAATGGAAAACTGGGTACAATGATTGTCTTCTTCATGGGAGGGTGGTCATCTGAGACACACTTTGTCTGGTCCCTCACCTGGGACCAGTTTGCCTCGGGTGACCATTCAAGGGGCATAAAACCCCTGACAATATAGCTCCCAGGATCACTGAGACATGCAAACCCCTCCACCACGGTAAGGTGGCAGCTCACAGAGGGGACAAATTAATGCCAAGTGTGTTAAAAATTGTTTAAAATGTAATCAATGATTTCACATGAGATACTTTCTGAACATGGCAGTGCTCTAAAGGAAATCATAACAAGATGGAGGGCACTCCAGGAAAGGAGGAAAAAAATCCACAAAATGTGAAGCCATATGGTTGATAAGAATAAGGTTTCAGTGATTTGTGCAGCCCCTTAAGTAATGACTCAAGATCAAATGCCAAGGCACTGAAAATACTGAAATTAGCACTTATCATAAGACTGTTATTTAGACACTACTTTTAACTTTTCTGACAATACCCAGCCACTTGCGAATTAGGGGCAACCAAAGCTACCATCTGCAGTCAGTATTTAATCTGACTGAACCGAAGTAGAGAATTTGACAGTTTTTTCCTTGTCTTTGTACTCTTTACTGTGTCAGGGTAGATATGTCAGGCAAGGCAGCAGACAATAGCTTCAATTCCTTGCTAATGCAAACATTCCAGTGTCTCTGCTGTCATTGTGCATGCATGAGACTGAATGCAGTGTCTGTGTGTGAATTTGCATGTACAGTTTATGTGCTGAGATGGAGTTATAACATAGGCCACTGCAAATACATGGATCAAACTTGACATTGTGAAAAATTGAATTTAACATTCTGTCACTATGTCAATGTGATGCATGTCTGCAGGGCGGGGCATTTAAAATCCAGCTTGATTGCTTCGTGTGTTGTATGGATGTGCTTCGTGATGCCTTACTATCTCGGCATTTTTGGATTGACAGGGTGTAACTGATACTTGTGATCAGAAGGAGTTAACTGCAGAAATGTGGAAATGTTGGAAAATAGCTTCAATAGCACTCCAAGATTTTGAAGAGCAACATATATATTTTTTTTTTTTAAATAAATGAAGATTCTAGTGACATGCAGTCAGTAGAGGCAGGTGAGGCCGGGCCTCACCTGGCATAATGGAAAAAAAAAATGTAAAATGAAAAAATAATTTGAATGGTTCTATTCATTCAGTGAGTTGTACTATAAAGTTATTTTCAACCTAACTTCACCCATTTTTAGTCATTGTTTTTCAAAATCGCTGAAAAAAAAATCCCATTTAGCGTTATGAAGAAGAGCCGTGCGGTGACACGGCAGCCAGCAGAGCCCACTATACCCAGCGCAATAACTGCACTGCCATGCTATGCAGCTGAGACCGTATTGCTGTCTCTGTGGATGTCACAATTAAAATTTTCAAACACTTTAAGCACTAATATGTGAACTAAATTTCCATACTTTAGCTGATGTGTATTTTTTTTTCCGTCGAAACCTGTAACGTGTTTCTCGTTCCGAGCGATCGTAAAGCGGCAGCAAAGACACACTAAGTGAGGCATGCAGTGACGGGGCCTCATGGTTGGGGGCACTGGCAATCCCAGGGATCCTTTTTACTACTCGGCTGAAGAATAATAGAATTTGCAATAGCAAGCTACTGTAAACAGTTACCAAGTCAAGTTGTTTTTTTTTTTTTCTCCTTTATTTAACCAGGAAAGTCCCATTGAGATTAAAAACCTCTTTTTCAAAGGAGTCCTGGACAAGAGGCAGCAAAAGAAAAAGAAGTACAGCCATCCAGGTATTTTTTCCTCTTGCTTGGCTTTATTTCCAAAATGGAGGATTACATAGCTAAACTGAAAGAATTTTCTAAACTGGACTTTCAGTTGAAGCAGGAGATAATAAGTAAGGGCAGACCGACGCCGGTGCTAACGGATTCGCTTCAGACCAGGAGACCGAAGACTTGGTCTGTTCAAACGGAGTGGTACACACAAAAAGGCTGGCTGTGTGGATGTCCAGTAAGAGAGTGCCTTTTCTGCTTTTCCTGCATTCTTTTCTCAACTTCTGACAATCAAACATGAGCGGTCGGCCACTCACATTCAAAGTCAAATCGCACTAATACATTTGGGAGGTCCAATATAGATTTGGCTTTGAATGAACAGCAAAGACTCAACATCAGCATCCACAATGCTAAGGTAAAGGAAAACCACTCAGCGCCACTCAGTGGTGCATGGACTTTCTTTATAAGTAAAGGTAAGAGATAATAGCATTTTTTTATGTGATTTTTTCTACGCTACACTTTGTATATGTAAAGAATGCTCATATGATATCTTAAACAAAACACGTTAACTGCTGTCGATAAAATGGTGAATAAGCGAACCCATAGGGTTCATATGTTTGTAAATCTGCCTGATGACGTCAGTGCCTCACCAGCCATGAACCTCACCGCACGTCACTGGAAGATTCATCAAGGGCAGTCATTGTTGGTGACTTTTGTGATGTTACCAAAATGAATTAAGATGCTTTAACAACTAATGCTGACGTCAGTTGAATTCATATGTTCATATAAAACTCATCACTGCCCACATCATCTTTCACCAAATTATGAAAACTGCAAGAATGATTATTTACATAGACATTTCAGCTCACTGTTCTTGGGTTTCTCCTTCACTGCTTTGTGGCCCAATGCCAGCTCCTGAGGAGTGTGTTGTTCTAGTCATTCTGATTTTTATGATCCTTGCAGTCACGCTTCATCCTTTAGGAATACAATTAGTACCTTCTCTATGATAATTTCACATTCACACATAAAGGATAGTGTTAGCTAACTCTAATGTGATGGGATCTCTCATTGTAAAAGGTTTTGATGGAAACTGAAATTTAATTAAGCTTGTTATTATTATATTATTATTATATTATATTCATTATTGTAAGCCATATTCATCAAAATAAAGACATAGAGGCTTTAAATATATCAGACTTTTTGTAATGAAACTATATGCTCTATGAGTTTCGCTTTCTGAAACGAGTTACAAAAATATCAAACTTTTCCACATTCTAATCCTTTGAGATGTCTCTGTAAAAACAGCCTCTGTGTTTTATGGCCTCAATGACACTCGGCACTCAGCTGCCCAGATTCACCAGTACACTTTGCAGTATGTTCTTGTCAGCTAACTGTGTGTGTTTAGTTGCAACCCTGAACTGAAAACTTTCAGCTTTGTGTTCTGAGCTCATTTAAAGCTTCAGATGAAATTAGTTTCTCAGGGCTATTGTGAACAGTATTAAGAGATTAGACAACAACCAAGTGTTGGTTGATATGTTCTTGGATATTGTAGATCACACAGCGTATGTTTATTTTATTTTGCTTTATTTTATACTGGGAAAATAAGCATGTCATATAAAAGGGGTGTCTATTGCCATTGCACTACAAAGAAAAGCCAGTCTGTATCAGATGCAGCCTGAAAGGATGATCTGGATCCCCCTGGCTGTGGGCTTTGAGCCACTCACACTCATAGGGAAGGAGCTTGAGTTGAGCAAGGTGCGTAAGGCCTAGACTCTAGGCCTTAGAGGATCTGGCTTGACAGAGTTGAGATCATCTAAACACACAGCTTAGGCTCTAGAACTAGTCTTCTTGAGAGAGGTTAGACTCCCTCCCACTATGAGGATGCCCAAAGTTAGAGGTACTGAAGTTTTGGTATATTTATTGCAACCCTCTTCTGTGATTGTCCAGGTGGACAAGAGAGTAGCCTCCCTCAACTTTCATGTGGTAGGATGGGTTCTTACTGTTTGTATATATGCACTGAATAGACAGGTCAAAATTACCGCCCCCTTTAGAGTCCTTGGGTGCTAGAGAGTACCTCTGTCAGGACACCCTTGTCCACAGTCTGAACTTCTGCTTTGGTAGCTGCCCTTGCATTATGTCCCCTGGATAAGTGGCTAAAGATGGAGTGATTGATACATAAATAAACATGAATGAACAAACTAAAAAAGTGATATATATATCCACATGGCCACAAGTGCCACTTTGACTTTGCCCTCTCAAAGTGGATGCATTGAATAGCAACAGGATTTTATTATACAAAGTCAGCCAATCCTACAAGGCGGAATGATTATAACATCATACTCTATTGGTCCCCCAGGCACACTGAATGTAGTCCAACAAGTCTATCAACTGATGTTAATCCTCAAACTGTACTTGTGCAATGTTATACGTCATGTATTGACTGGGGACATGGCAATCAGCATTGTGTGCATCTCTCTCCATTGCAGTGTTTCGCTTCCTTTGTAGCTCCCACTGGATTTGATTAATCAGTTTTGATGGGTTGACAGCAACAAAATACATATATATATATGCACACATCATCGGATACTGCAGTGTTCCACATGAAATATGACTTTTTAACTGCAAGGATGTATGGGTTCACTAGCCAGGACTCTTTTCTGATGATTTTTTTTTTTTGTCACCCGGTAGTTACTGCTTGAAAAATTGTAGATTCTTGTCAAAAAAATGTAAATCTGACAGAACCATGAACAGTGGGTGGCAATATTACCCCATTTATTAACAGTGTGTATTCACTGACAGGGATTTTTTTGTTTTACCCCACTGTTTTAATTAGCATAGAATAGTAAAATAGCTGTAAAAGGGGGACTTTTTTCTTCAGTGAATGATTTACCTGTCAAACACAGCTGAAAACACAAATATTTGCAATGAATATTACAAGTACATCTACTATTACTTATATTTCTTTGAATTTTCAGATAATTAAAAAATAAACACCTAATCAAAAAAGATGCAGGAAACCTATATTTACTCTTAAAGTAAGCAAAATACAAATAATTAGCACACTGATACTTGTGAAAAGGTACAGATTGATAGGATGCAGAAGTTATTCACAATATTGCACAATAATTGACTGCAAGTCGTTTTAGTGTGCAGTGGGTGTAAATTCAACCCATCCATCCTCTGAAGCTTATCTGTAGTTGGGTCGCACGGGCAGCAGCTGGAACAGGGAGGCCCAGACTTCCCTCTCCCCAGCCACATGGTACAGCTCTTCCAGGACAATCCCAATGTGTCTCGAGGCCAGCCTAGAGACACAGTCTCTCCATTGTGTCCTGGGTCCTCCCTGTGGCCTCCTCCCAGATGGACGTGCCCAGAATACCTCCCCTGGGAGGCGTATAGGAGGCATCTGGATCAGATGCCCGAACCACCTCATCTGACTACTCTCTATACGGAGGAGCATTGTGTCTATTCTGAGCTCTTCCCAGATGGCCAAACTTCTTACCTTTAACTCTTAGGGAGAGTCCTACCCCCCTGCAGAGACAATTTCAGCCAATTTAATTCTTTCTGTCACGACCCACAGCTTGTGACCTTAAGCAAGGGTAGGAACATAGATTGACCAGTAAATTGAGGGCTTCCCCTTCTGGTTCAGCTTTTCCTTCACCATGACATACCGGAGAGTCTGCATCACTGCAGACGCTGCACCAATCCCCCTGTCGATCTCCCACTCCATAATTCCCTTTGTCATGAACAAGAGATACTTGAACTCCTCCGCTTGGGGAACCACCTGGAGTCGCACTCCACCTGTTTCCAGTTGAGTACCATGGTCTCGGATTTGGAGGTGCTGATCCAGTTCACATTCAGCTGAGAAACCGCTCCAGTGAGAGCTGGAGATCATGGACTGATGAAGACAACAGAGCCGCCAATCTGCAAAGTGTAGAGACTCGATCCTCTGCCCACCAAACCGGATCCCCTTGACACCCTGGCTGTGCCAAGAAATTCTGTCCATGAAAGTTATGAACAGAATCGGTGACAAAAGGCAGCCCTGGTGGAGTCCAACTCCACCGGAAACAAATCTGACTTACAACTGGCAATGCATACCATGACGTGGGTCATACAGGGACTAAACAGCCCGTATGACAGGGTTTAGTACCCCATATTCCCATATCACTCCACACAGGATTGCTCTCAAGCCATGGACAAATGCCCTCTCCAAACCCCTGAAAAACATGGTGACTGGTTGGGTAAACTCCCACGCCCCCTCGAAGACCCTGCTGAAGGTATAGAGCTGGTCCACTGTTACAAGACCAGGGCAAAAATCACACTGCTCCTCCTGGATCCAAGGTTTAACAGCGCGGCAGACCCTCCTCTCCAGCGCCGCTGGATAGACCTTCCCACGGAGGCTGTGGAGTGTGATACCAATGTAGTTGTGGCATACCCTCCTATCCCCCTTTTTAAAAAGGGGGGATCGCCACCCCAGTCTGTCAGTCCAGCAGCACTGTCCCTGACGTCCACACAATTCTGCAGAGGCATGTCAGCCAGGACAGACCTTGAGGAACCCAGGGATGAGATCCACCCTGTGTGTAAAGTGTTATATGTTTATTTTATGACAGCTGGTCCAGATGCAGTAAGCTGTTTTCCATACTAATGGAAAATACTTTAAAATTTCAGACAGATACACATTAAAGGGATGGCAGTCAAAGTGAGTGTGATGCCTCAATCTTAACAAGACATAATGGATTAAGTTTAAAAATGCATCACTCACTGAGGGTAGGCTTCTCCATTTTTAAAATGTGATCATTTATTAATCTATTTTACTTCACTGTGCAGCTCAGCCACTTGGAGAACCAACAGTCATTGTCCAAATTGTTGTGCAGGAAACCTATTTGAAGCCAAAGAGTCCTCAGTTATTTTATGTGTGTCCCTTCCCTGTTCCCTTTTCACCTGAGGCATAATGTTCTAAGTACTGACTCATTCATGACATTTGTCAGCTGTCAGTCTTTTTTATAGTAAACAAAAAGAAAGAGTAGTATCAAGAGGTCTTTGGTGAACATAGGTCTTAGAAGTTGAGTTAAGCTACCTTTCCAAATCATACTGAATGCTGGGAGCTGAAGTAAACATCATCAAATTTCAACTGGCATGCAATCAGCTTATCAGGGACATTAAAATGTCAGTTTTTGTGGCTACTGCCACGGGACCAGACTTTGTTGTCTCAATGTGTTCAGGGAAAAAACGTCACAACAGCCAGGAACTAATCAAGCAAGAATGGTTTATTCAAAGTCAGGAAAATTCACTTACGAGATATCCCGGGCCAGAATGAATGTCACCCCAAGAGGATCGTTCGGCTCCTCTAGACACCCGCTGGGACGCATCCAGTCGAACGTGTAGATGAAGAAGTTCTGGCCCCGATCCAAAGGATCAGGCTCATTTTATACCTCTTGGCCAAAGGGTCGGAGGAAGTCCTGATAATGACTTCCCTGACCCCCCCGGTTTTACGCTCTCTAGGAGTGCGGGCATCTGGGGTGCGGGGCCTCGTAAGACTGCGCTTCGATCAAAGCTGTTGGTCAGAGGAAGTCCTGATAAACTTCTCCTGACCCCTGGTTTATGCTCTCTTGGAATGTGAGCGCCTGGGTTGTGTAAAACCGTGCTTTGATCGAAGTCGCGGTTTGGAAGAAGTCCTGATAAACCTCTCCTGACCGCCAGGCTCTGGTCGATTATCCACAGGGGGTGTCATTGGAAAAGCAGGGTAGTGCATTCCTTCACATTACATGATGGGGTCTCGCAGTTACATTTTAACAGTCTTTGCAATTGATAGTGAAATAATGATGTGAGGTTGGAGATTCTATAATTTGACTTAGGAGATTTTGCAAGTCCCTCTCTTGACGTGAGCATCCTCGCGTCACACAAGGACTACAATCAAAATAAACGGTAAATACAATGAATGTATGTAAACACAATGCATTATAATCATGACGGTATAGTCTAACAAAAACACTCAAAGTCCTTTTTGCACAGGCAGGTGTAGACTTGGAGGGGGATACTTAATGAGCCACAAAGTCACACCTCCCAAACATATGTTAATGCTGCATCCATTCCACTCACTCACCTCCCAAACATATGTTAATGTTGCATGCAGTCCCCATTTTAAAAACAGACACATCCTCGAGTCCAGTTAGTCAAGCATCGCAATGGCAGCAAGACGACCTACCAAGATGTACACTGCTCAGGAAGCCTTAGCTATTTTACAAGCACTTCCAGATGTGGACTCTGGATGTAGTGAAGAAGATTCCTTCATTTGTGAATCAGAGTTTATCCCCACCAATTCCTCGTCTGATACGTAAAACTTGCTAAAATATGCTAAAAACAAAAAAAGTTGTAGAATATGCTCACAATTTGCTTTCAAGGCAATTTATTCGGAATAGTTTTCATTACGCAATAAATGTTTTTCTTATACACTCAAGTCCTCTGTATGCTCACTCATTACTCTTACCCTTTTTTTCTTTCGACCACAGAGGGAGAAGGTACTGATCAAATTTGCAACTGCAACGACCAGGTGATAACATTAACACTTCATGGAGGGGAAGGGGTTCTGCAGAAGAAGTGGAAATTTCTAGAAATATCCTTGGTTTGGAGGAAGAAAATTAAATGTCTTCTTATTTGTAACATGTGAATACTCACACACAAACATAATACAGGGTTTTTGAATTTTAAACACACACACAACAAACACACAACAAAGAGAGTTAAAGAGCAACTATGCCAATAATGCAGAGCAACTACTTAATCCCAGTTGTTCCAACTGTCACCAGGCTTATGAAATCAATATACTCATTACCAGATACAAGAGCAAAGAGAAGGCATGAAGGGGAGTATGCGCGAAGAAACAGAGAGAGAAAGAGATGCCCAAGGCTGACGTGCTATCTCATATGAAGATAATAACCTTTGTGACCTTCTGACAGCTGTAAGGATGGAAAATGTGAGGAGGGATAGCAAAAAAAGAAACAAGAGAGGTCGGATGGGGGAGTGTTGGGGGTTGTGAAGATGGGGATTTTGGTTTTCATTTTGTTTTGTTGTGGATAACCTATTTAACTGCACTGATCAAATATCCCAGCACTGAGTTTTTCATTAGCACTGAAGATATATTAGGCAGTGGGGGCAGTCAGGGGCTGCAAGGCCTTCCCTGCTGGCCTAAAAAATATCTGAATCACAGATGTTAATTAAATTTTGTTCATAAATACTTATCAAATAATTCCAAATGGTCTGCTCACTTCCTTTCATAGATTTTCTCCTGGTTATGCTGCTTCCAGACATGCATTTTCATATTAGAGCATTTAATCAATGCTCAATTTGAATATTGGGACTATGACAGGAAACGTGAGTTGGTCGACATGATGCAGGGAAGGAAGGTGGATATACTGTGTGTCAAGGAGACCAGGTGGAAAGGTAGAAAGGCTAGAAGCTTAGGAGAAGGCTTTAAGTTGTACTATTATGGTACTGACAAGAAAAGAAATGGAGTAGGAGTTATCTTGAAGGAGGAGTTTGTTAGGAGCGTCCTAGAGGTGAAAAGAATGTCAGATAGACTTATGAGTCTGAAATTGGAAATTGAAGGTGTGATGCTAAATGTTGTTAGTCGCTATGCCCCGCAGGTGGGATGTGAATCTGAAGAGAAGGAGAAGTTCTGGAATAAGTTGGATGAAGTGATGCAGAATATTCCCAGAAATGAGAGAGTGGTAATTGGTGCAGACTTCAATGGACATGTTGGTGAAGGCAATAGAGGGGATGAGGAAGTGATGGACAGATTTAGTATCCAGGATAGGAGCAGAGGACAAAGTGGTGGAAGTTGAAAAGGGAGGAGTGTTGCATGGTTTTCAGGGAGGAGTTGAGAAAGGGTCTGGGTGGTAAGGGTGAGCTTCCAGATGATTGGACAACAGCTAGTGTTATCAGGGAAACAGGTAGAAGAGTACTTGCTGTATCATCTGGAAGGAAAGTAGATAAGGAGACTTGGTGGTGGAATGAGGAAGTGCAGGAGTATATACAGAGAAAGGGGTTAGCGAAGAAGAAGTGGGATACTGAGAGGACTGAAGAGAACAGATAGGAGTTCAGGGAGATGCGGCGAAAGGTAAAGATAGAGGTAGCAAAGGCAAAACAAAGGGCTTATGATGACTTGTATGCTCGGTTGGATAGTAAGGAGGGTGAGAATGATCTATACAGGTTGGCAAAACAGAGAGATAATGATGGAAAGGATGTACAGCAGGTCCGGATGATTAGGATAGAGAGGGAAATGTATTGACAGATGCTAGAAGAGTGAAGGGAAGATGGAAATAGTACTTTGAAGAGCTGATGAATGTGGAAAATGAAAGAGAGGCAAGGGTAGAAGAGGTGACTATTGTAGACCACAAAGTAGCAGAGATTAGTAAAAGTGAAGTGAGGAAGCCATTGAAGAGGATGAAGAGTGGAAATGGAGGTATGCTCTGGAAAGGAGACGAATGAAAGTTAGTCGCAGCAAGACAGAATATATGTGCGTGAATGAGGGGAACTCGGGTGGAACAGTGAGGCTACAGGGAGTGGAGATCAAGAAGCTGGAGGATTTTAGGTACTTAGGGTCAACAGTCCAGAGCAACAGAGAGTGTGGAAAAGTGGTGAATAGACGGGTCCAAGCAGGTTGGAATGGGTGGAGAAAAGTGTCAGGGGTACTATGTGATAGAAGACTTTCAGCCAGAATAAAAGGAAAGGTGTACAAGACAGTGGTGAGACCAGTGATGCTGTACGGCCTAGAAATTGTTACAATGACGAAAAGACAAGAGGAAGAGGAAGAGGTTACAGAGATGAAGATGTTGAGGGTCTCTTTGGGAATGACCAGGATGGATAGGATCAGGAAAGAGTCTATCAGAGGAACAGCACATGTTGGACATGTCTGTCAATACATTTCCCTCTTTATCCATAATCACCCAGACCTGTTGTACATCCTTTCCACCTTTATCTCTCTGCTTTGCCAACCTGTATGGATCATTCCCTTCCTTCTTGACTCTCCAACCTAGCATACAGGTCATTGTATGGCCTTTGTTTTGCCTTTGCTACCTCTATGAAAACCACACAACACTCCTACCTTTTCAGCTTCCACCACTTTGACCTCTGGTCAGCCTTTGTCCTCTACATGTTCCTTGTCACCAGAGTCATCCCACAAACTACCATCCTATGCTGTCTGGCTACACTCTCACCTGCAGCTACTTTGCAGTAACTGATCTCTCTCAGGATACCTCATCTGTTCAAGATGTAGTCTACCTGCGTGCTCCTGCCTCCGCTCTCATAAGTTACCCTATGTTCCTTTTTTTTCTGGAAAAAGATGTTCACTACAGCCATTTCCATCCTTTTTGCAAAATCTACCACCATCTGTCCCTCTGCATGCCTATCCTATATACCAAATCTGCCCATTACTTCTTCATCCCCTCTTTTCCCTTCAACAACATGCTCATTGAAAGATGCACCAATTACTACTCTCTCATCTCTGGGAATACTCTGCAACACTTCATCCAACTCATTCCAGAACTTCTCCTTCTCTTCAAATTCACATCCCACCTTCGGGGAATAGCCACTAACAACATTGAGCATCACACCTTCAATTTCCAAAATCAGACTTATAAGTCTTTTTGACATTCTTTTGACCTTCAGAACGTTCCTAACAAACTCCTCTTTGAAGATAACTCCTATTCCATTTCTGTTCTTGTCAGTACCATGGTAGTACAACTTAAAGCCTGCTCCTAAGCTTCTACCCTTACCACCTTTCCGCCTGGTCTCCTGGACAAACAGTATATCCACTTTCCCTCTCTGCATCATGTCAACCAACTTTCTACCTTTTCCTGTCATATTCCCAATATTCAAAGTCCCTACTCTCAGTACCAGACCCTTGCCTTTCCACTTCTGACTGTTTCTGAACATGCCTTCCTCATCTCCTTCTTTGACCAACAGTAGACCAGTTTCCACTGGTTCCCTTTAGGTCATCGGTCTTCGTTGTAAACCCGGTCCTTGACCGATCCTGTATGATCTGGTTATTATGTTCGATTTGCATGTTTGGTTTTGGCAAAACTTTTACGCCGGATGCCCTTCCTGACGCAACCCTCTGCATTTTCCATGCTCTGAGACAGTGCTCCGTGTCCCCCCGAGGATGCTTTGGGGAGACACCAGCCAGTGCTGCCCTTGGGCCACATTGAGGGAAAATCCACAAGTAAATCTTGAAAAATATCATACAATGCTTAATAGAGTGTTGGTGGCCCAGCTTCCCCTGTCACACGAGGAAAGGTGGCAAAAAAACAGCATCAATTACACGCCAGTTTATGATGAGCAGACCACACAGTGTGCAGATAACAGTACCAAAGGTGAAGGCACTACCTTTGGCCTGTATGTCTACTCTAGCCAGAGGGAGAAGACTCTTTTGCGAGCAAGAGTCCACCAGAAACCATTGTTCTGATCTTGAGTCCTTAATGAAGAGCAGCTTGTCTTCCAGCATCCACAGCTGCCAGTTGAGCAATGGGCAAGGAGTTGGTACCTCAAAAAAGTATGGAGAGAGACTGGGCCTCCCCTTTTGCTGAACTGCTGGTTGGAAGAGCAGAGGCCGATCCTGCATAGTGTCCAGGAGTCACTCTAGCCACCATCAGTCTACAGGCACCATCTGCAGGAGCTATGACACCCCACTCTGGATGGCCAACTGTATCCGGTAGGAACCCAATCTGCCTCCTCCACCAGACCTTTATCGTCACTGGCAGCCAGACATTGGAAGTTAGCCAAAGCCATGTGCACCAGAAGAGGGAGCAGGAAAAGGAAACCACCTTTGTCAGATCCTAGCAGTGACAGCATGTTGTCCATAAGGTCCATGGCCTTTTCGTCTCCCAAACCAGACAGGGAGGAGTCTATCTGCCCATTGTATGACTGACAGACTGCACTTCCAGTGCTGGAGTATGATAGCAACGTATCTATCATTTGAGTCGCAAAATGGCTGCAAGGCATATTGCTTGGACTGTTGGTTCAGTGCTGCGATGATCAAAAAGCATAGGGAGTCGTCTATGAAAATTTTATTCAGGTTAAAAAGCTCTTAGACATGTTGAAACAAGGAGGCTGTTACGCTTGGCTCCCAGGAGGACAGGTACGTTGACTGGCAGGTTTGTTTATTCAAGCATTCAAAACGAGACTGGAACTTTGGGTCCGCCTTAAATACTCCTCGCTTGATTCGCTGATTGTTCCCTGGTGAGGTGCGGAGGATAATTGCCGTGCCGCTTGCCCGGGGACCCAATCAGTCGTGACAGTACCCCCCCCAGCACACGGCCAGGGGGACGCGGAGCCGGTTGACCCGCATGGACGCTATGGAACTCCAACAGCCGTGGGTCCAGGATGTCCTTGCGGCGGACCCAGGAGCGTTCCCCTGGCCCGTACCCCTCCCAGTCGACCAGGTACTCCAGCTGGCCCCTGCAGCGTCGAGATTGGAGTATCTGGCGGACTGCGTAGATGGGCCCCTTGTCTAGGAGGGGAGGCAGTTCAGGAGGCACAGCAACCTCCGGGTCTGCAGCAGAGGAAGAGTCAGATGAATAGCACGGTTTTAACAGACACATGAAATACTGTGTGACTTTCAAATTCAGGTGGGAGATCCTGAAGGGACTGATATATTTCGGCCTGAGTTTTTTGCAGGGGTGTTTCATTTGAGCCACACTTTCTGCCCCACGACATAGTTAGGGGCCTGTGCTCGGTGGGCATCCGCACAGCGGCAGCGTAGAGCCCCTTGCAAATGCCGGTGGACTCTGGCCCACACTCTCTCACTCTCCCTGAACCACTGATCGGTTGCTGGGACTTCTGACAATTCTCCTGTCCAGGGAAACATGGGTGGTTGGTGGTCGAGCACGCACTGGAAAGGCGTCAGCCCGGTGGTTGGCTGCTGGAGGGAATTCTGAGCGTATTCTGCCAAGGGAAGGAATTGACTCCAGTTTGCAGGGTGGTGCTGGCAGTACGTTCTGAGGTAGCGGCAAACCTCTTGGATTTTGCGTTCCGTTTGTCCATTAGTTTGGGGATGGTTACCCGACAACAAGCTCACGGTCACCCCCAGTAGGCGGAGGAAAGCTCGCCAAAACCTGGATATGAACTGCGGTCCTCGGTCAGAGACGATGTCCTCCGGCAGTCCAAAGTTCCGGAAGACCTGGGTGAAGAGGGCCTCTGCGGTCTCCGATACTGTAGGGACGCCTCTAAGGCAAGCAAGTTGATCACCATGGGGGAAGCTATCCACGACCACTAGGATGCTCGTGTATCCCTTGGAGGGGGGGGGGGGGGGGGAAGGTCTGTGGCATAATCAATGCCAAGATGGGACCAGGGTCTATTTGGGATTGGTAAGGGTTCCAGTTTCCCTGCTGGTAGGTGACGAGGGGTTTTCGCCATGGCACAATCAGAGCATTGGCTGACAAATCTTTGGACGTCGACATACCTGGCCACCAGTATTTGCCTCGAAGAATGTTAAGCGTTGCACTTATACCTGGATGCCCTGTACCTGGTGTTGAGTGTGCAGAGGTGAGAGTCCCGGATGGTTTGTGGTACGTGGGTATGGTCGGCAGGAGTGTTGCGGGGTCGGACACTGATGAGTCCTGGATTTCCTCATCCAGGCTCTACCGGATGGGGCTCACGAGCGCCTTGTCAGGCAAAATGTTCTCTGGTTCTTCAGGGGCATTTTCAGGTGAGTGAATACGTGAAAGAGCATCTGCACGGCCATTGAGAGTACTGGGGCGATATTGGATGGTGAACTGAAATCTGGTAAAGAAGAGAGCCCAGCTGGCCTGGCGGGGGTTCAACCTCTTTGCTTCGTGTAGGTAGTGCAAGCTCTTGTGGTCAGTGAGCACAATGAAGGGATATTTTGCTCCCTCAAGCCAGTGGCGCCACTCTTCTAAAGCCAACTTTATGGCCAGGAGCTCTCCATTCCCGATATAGTTGCTCTCAGCGGAACTCTTCTTTTTGGGGGGGGAAAAAAAAAAAAAAAAAAAAAAAAAAAAAAAAAAAAAAAAAAGGCACAGGGCTGGAGTCGGGTCGGCTTTCCATGTGGTTGGGACAGGACCACTCCCACCCCGGTAGTCGAACAGTCAACCTCCACCGTGAAGGGAAGATCTGGGTCAGGGTGGCACAGCAGAGGAGTGGTCGTGAAGGCCTTCTTGAGCTCCAAGAAGGCTCGTGTGGCGGTTGGGTTCCACTGAAGAGGTTTTGGTTTGCCGCACAACATGGGGGTGAGCGGCATAGCCAGTTGGCTGAAGTTCTTTATGGACCGTCGGAAGAAGTTAGAGAACCCCAGAAACCTTTGGAGTTGCTTGATGGTTTGGGGTCGAGGCCATGAGCGGACAGCACTGACCTTGTCTCCATCCATACTCACTCCCTGAGGATGGAGGTGGTAGCCGAGGACCTGGACGGTGGAACAGGCATTTCTCTGCCTTGAGAAACAGTTGGTGTTGGCAAAGCCTGGTGAGGACCTGGGTGACATGGCGAATGTGACTGGACAGATCACGATGTCATCTATAGACGACCACAAATTTTTGGAAGAAGTCCCTGAATATCTCGTTCATAAAGCCTTGGAACACGGAAGGGGCATTGGCTAGGCAATATGGCATGACCTTGTATTCCCAGTGACCAGAGGGGGTTACGAAGGCAGTTTTCCCACTCATCCCCTCTACAGATGCGCACCAGGTTATAGGCGCTCTGGAGGTCCAGTTTGGTAAATATCTTGGACCCCCGGAGGGACTCAAAAGCCGCTGGCACCAAGGGTAGAGAACGGAATTTTATGGTGGCCTGGTAGTACACACAGGAACTTGTGTTGTAAATGTGCGGTACTTTTACCTATAGGTGGTGCTACTGCTATATCAGTAGCACATCTGCTTGTTTTGCATCTCGTGTGTAAGAACGTTCTGTGTGTTCATACTGCCTGCAATAGAGTTAGTTCTTAAAATACAATAGGTTATGGGCCCAGAGCGTCGCTAAGGCTGGATTACACTGAATATTGTGTGATAGTGAACAGTATTGTGGGAACTCACAACGGAGGACAAGCTGAGCGGACCGGAGAATTGGGCAATGTGGAAGTTTCAAATGGAACATCTGCTAAAGGACTTTGGCGAATGCTAACAGAGGAAGATGCATTAGCCCCAGATGCTAACGCAGCAGCACAGGGTGAGTTCATGAAACAGAGAAAGCATTCTATGTTAGGTACAACAGGAATTAACTTCATTGAGCACTGATTACAAACTGTAAGACTCCCAAAGAAATGTGGACTACACTGAAAGATATTTTTGACAGACACGCTGGCAAATAAATATTTCGCACCTGAAATATTTTTTTTCTTCAGAAATAAAGGAAGGAGATGGTTTGACTGAGCACCTCAAACTAATAGAACTGACTGATCAGTTATCAGCAATAGAAGAGGAAGACCAAATTGTAACAGTCGGGAAGTTTACCACCAAGTTATGCTACAGTTGTCACTGCACTGGAAACAAAGATTGATTAATGCTTGAACAAATTTGAGTGTCAGGTTGTCAATGAGGAGCAAAAGCGAGCAAATGATTACAGTGGTGGTCCTTCAGATGGTGCAGCAGCAATGTCATCACAGGTGTGTGGCAATCTGCAGGATCGCTCCAAAGCAGTGGAAGCAGGACAAAGCATGTGGAGATGCTATAAATGTGGGAAGGAAGGCCGCATTAAACGTGGCTGTCCAAGCTGGAAAAACAAGTCAAAAAAGAAAATCCACAAGGCTAAAAATGTGGTGTGTGAGGATGAAGATGGTTCATCTGAAAGTGCCTTTGTAGCTAGAAAGCTCAGAAAAACCACATCAGTTTGAGCGGTTACTTGATTCTGGAGCATCAAAGCACATGACATGTGAGCAAGGAATTCTTAAGGAATACCAGCAGTTCCTCAAAAGAACAGTCACTGAAGCTCGGTGACAGCAGGGTGGTTGATGCCCTAGGAATTGGAAATGTCAACATGACTGAGCTTCAAGTCAAGAAAGGTGTATAATAAATAAAAAAAAAAAAAAAAAAAAAAAAAAAAAAAAAGCCACAATGTATGATGTGCTGTATGTTCCAAAACTTTCTGCCACCAAAAAGGGAAATACAGTTCAGTTTAAGAGGTCCTGCTGCTACATTCATGGAAAAGATGGAACTCTTAAAGGAATGGGAACACAAAGAGCTAGCTGATGGACTATATCAGCTGGATGTGAAAGTAAATGAATCAGTCACTCACAGTGCATCAGTAGCTGCTATCTTGTGGCACCAGTACCTTGGTCACACTACCAAGCTGAAGGAACTTAAAGCTCTGGTGAACGGAGTGGACTTTTCTGCAGACAAAGAAGTTCCCTTCTGTGAAGGACGTGTGGAGGGCAAGCTGGCTAAAAAGTCAAAGTCGATTGGAGAAATACGTTCCAAGCGCAAGATGCAGTTGATTCATAGTGAGGTCTGTGGTCCCATACAAACTGAATCGATAAGTGAATCAAAATATTGTGACTTTCATAGACGATTACTCAAGATGCTCCAAGGTATACTTCATGAAGAGCTGTGTAAATACAAGGAATTTGAGAAGACATTCACAAACGAGTGTGGACTAAGCATCCAGAGGCTGAGCAGACAATGGTGGTGAGTACACCTCAAGGGAGTTTCAAGAATATTTGAAGGTTCAAGGCATCCACCATGAAATGACTGTACCTCACTCACCGTAGCAAAACGGAGTTGCTGAAAGAAAAAAAAATAGAACACTTGATGAAGCAGCAAGGAGCATGTTGTCTCATGCTAAGTTACCAAAGATGTTCTGTATGTAAGCTGCTGTGGCAACAGCCTCAGGACAGAAGTAGGCAGCCTGTTCTGGGCAAAGGGAGAGACACCGTACCAGAGATTGTGTGGGGGGGAAAAAAAAAAAAAAAAAAAAAAAAAAAAAAAAAAACCACGAATGTGGGTCACATGAAGGTGTTTGGCTGTATTGCCTATGCACTTGTCCCAGATGAGAAAGAAGCTGGACAAAAAGACTGAGAAGCTTCGCAGGATATGCAAACAATGCCAAAGGCTATCGCCTGCACGATAAAAAGAATTCTGATCCGTCGAGAGGTCGTCTTCGAGGAATCCAACTTCAAGCAGGAACCGAAAGGACACTGCACAGAAACAGAGATAACTATGCAAATAGATGAATGAAACAAAATATGAAGTCACGCTCAGAAAAAGTGACAGAATCAGAAAGCCTCCAATAAGATTTGGATATGATGAGTTTACATAATGATCAGTCACTACATCAGCAAACATGTGTTGTGACAGAGCCACTCACTAAAAGAGGCAATGGAGAGTCCTAATGCTAAAGACTGGCAGGAGGCAGCTGACTTGGAATATGAGTCACTGCTGGAAAACGAGACATGGGACTTAGTCGACTTGCCAAGAGACAGAAAGGCAGTAGGATCCAGGTGGGTCTTCAAAGTCAAGCATCACAGTGAAACTATACAAGTGTAGACTTGGTGCCAAGGGCTACACACAGTTGTATGGTGCTGACTATGATGAAACGTTTTCACCAGTGGTACGATTTAGCTCTATTCGTACATTACTGTCCTTTGCCGTTCAAAAGGGTCTAAATGTCCACCCGATGGATGTTGCAACTGCATTCCTCAATGGACACCTGGAAGAAATATACATGGAGCAACAAGAGGGCTACATCAAACCAGGGCAGGAACATCTGGTATGCAAACTCAAAAAAAAAAAAAAAAGGACTGAAACAGTCTCCTCACTGTTGGAGCAAGGCTTTTACAGAGTTCATGATGGAAATTGGATTCAAACAGAGCACATCAGACCCCTGCGTGTTTGTGAGATCAAGACAAGAGCTTGAAATACTAGCAGTTTACGTGGAGGATTTGATCCTGATGAGTCGACCGAGATCATGGACAAGCTCAAAGCAGCTCTCAAGGAGCGCTACAAGATGAAAGACAGATGCCTAGGATGTAGGACAGCTCACCCAAGATAAAGAATCGTATCATACTTCAGCAGAAGCATTACATTGAAGCCATACTTCGGAAGTATGGAATGGAGAATGCAAATTCTGCAGCAACTCCTGCAGGTGCCAACGTCAGGTATGCTGGTGCACTGACACCACTTTTTTTTAGGCTGTCAATGGTGACAAGACCAGACATAGCTCAAGCTGTGAGTGCTGTGTCGAAGTTCAATGCAAATCCAGATGCTTCACATCTGACTGCTCTAAAGAGGATACTTCGATACTTGAAAGGGACATTGAATCTTGCTCTGAAATAGGAGAGGTCAGACTCCAGAGCTTTAATCGGCTGCTGACTGGGCTGGAGATAAAGATGATCACCGGTCAACAACAGGTAACATCTTCCTTCTGAGAGGAGGAGCAGTGAGCTGGCTCAGCAAGAAACAAACAGTAGCACTTTCAACAGCAGAAGCTGAATACATCTCACTCAGTCAAGCAGCTCAAGAAGGAATCTGGCTACACATAGATCACACCGTAGTCGTTTCAGAGTATGTCCAGTGATCCTTGAGGATAACCGAGGAGCCATCGCAAAGAATCCTGTAAATCACTCCAGGACCAAACACATAGACATTCGTTACCACTATATCCGTGAATGTGTGCAGAACGGACAAATTGAATTGCAATATTGTCCAACAAATGACATGAAAGCGATATCTTTACCAAGCCACTCGTTAGACAGAGATTTGAATATCTCAGGGGCGAGATCGGACTTTTTGTTTAAAAATGCTTGACAGGTGTACGAAGACCGCTGCCTGGTCAAAGGAATTTCTAAAAAAATGTGAAAGAGTTCCAGTACAACCAATGTGAAAGGAATACTGTCTTAAAAATGGGGTGTAAAACAAATTTACAGTTTTTATTGTGGAGGAACACAGCTTTGAAATATTTTTCTCAGGACTTGGTGCTATTGGGAAAAGTAAGTGGGAGTGTTGTAAATGGGCAGTACTTTTACCTATAGGTGGTGCTACTGCTATATCGGTGTATTACGTCTGCGTGTTTTGCGTCTCGTGTAGAAGAATGTTCCGTGTGTTCATGCTGCCTGCAATAAAGTTAGTTCTTGAAATACAATACCTTAACCCTCCATCCTTCTTCGCGATGAACGGCGAGGCCGCAGGGGATTTCGACGGTCGGATATAGCCCTGGCGCAGGGCTTCCTCTATATAGGTCTCCATGGCCGCCTGTTTTGGGAGAGAGAGTAGATCTTTCCGTTCGGCAGAGGATGGCCGGGAATGAGATTGATCGCACAGTCCCAGGGACGATGTGGAGAAAGCGCAGTGACTCGTTGGGGACTGAAGACATCCCGAAAACCAGCATATTGAGAAGGGATCTGGGCCCGGTGGTCTTGCTTGGGGCTTTCCACTGATGTGGCATTGAGGGGCACTACACTCGTTAGAGGGAGCTGGGGAAAACATTGCTCCTTGCAAATCTCACCCCAGCGCAGGATTTCCCCAAGTGGCCCAGGAAACCATAGGCTCATGCGCCATCAACCAAGGTCTGCCGAACACCAGATCCATCTGTGACTCCTCCAGGACATGAAACGAAATGTTAAACATGTAGAACCCCTATTCTAAGCTGAAGGGAGGAGGTCTGAGTTGACTTGCCTGGGAGATAGAGGTTTTCCCATTACTGATCGTACAATGGAGGGGGAACATGGGATCCGGGGAATTTGTAGCTGTCAGCAGAGCGCACCGGAGATGAAGTTCCCTGCCGAGCTGGAGTCTAGGAGAGCATGGAGAAGGTGGGTAGAGTCAGACACACTAAGCTGGGATAGTAAATGGTGTTAAATGGACGTCAGGAGAAGTCGCAGCACCCACCTGGAGTTTTGGAGGTCTTGGGGCAGTGTGATATCTGGTGATCCTTATTTCCACAGTAGAGGCGGTTGTCTATGAGTCTGCATCCCTCGGTGGTTGATAATCAGAGGGCATCCACCTCCATGGCCTCTTCTGCTTGCTCCGGGATGGCCCTGTGGCCGTGGCAGACCTTCCAGGGCCAGAGAAACAGGCCTCTCTCTGGTGCGATACTCAGATGGCCTGCTGGATGAACCTCTCCAACCCCATGGTGTCATACGCCGCCAAGTGGAGGCACAAGGAGGTGTTCAGGCCTTGTCAAAACTCAGCCAGAAGGGCTGGCTCATTCCATCCACTGGCGGCTGCTAGTGTCCGGAACTGTAGGGCGTACTCCGCAATGGACCCTTTCCCCTGGCGGAGGTTGAAAAGTTGGGCCTGAAGGGAGGAATCCCCATCCGGAAGGCTGAAGACTTCTAGGAAGCGCTCCATGAAGCTCTGCGCCGTCACCGAGCCTGGGGTATTCCATATTGCTTCAGCCCACTGGAGTGCCTTACCCAACAGGAAGGAGATGATGTAGGCAATCTTGGACTTCTCAGTGGGGAACCGAGTGGGCTGCATCTCAAACAGAGAGCATTGTAACAGAAAGCCCTTACAACTTTCTAGGGAGCTGGAGTAGGTGGCCGGGCTAGCCATCAGGGCAGCATGGATGACCTGATGAGGTGTGGAAGAGCGTGTGGGCTCCATACCAGGTCCAGTCTTCTGTTACGCTTGGCTCCCAGGAGGCCAGACACAGGTACATTGACTTGCAGGTTTGTTTATTCTAGCATTCAAAATGAGACTGGACAAGGACTGAAACGTTGGGTCCGCCTTAAATACTCCTTGCTAGATTAGCTGATTGTTCCCTGGTGAGGCGTGGTCACCAGGTGCGGAGGATAATTGCAGTGATTGCTGTGCCGCTTGCCCAGGGACCCGATGAGTCGTGACAGAGGCTGGGTCACTCTGCCGCATCGAGAACTGCCAGCTATGAGAATTGGGGCAATGTGGTCTCACACACTCCTGAGTCAGTCATATTCAATTGGCAGACACCAATGTGGCAAAATGAGGAAAAATAATGGAGAAGAAGGTGAGTTCAATCCTTATTTCTCTAGACCTTAGCCAAACATACAAAGGAACACATAACAGAAACACCCGGGACGTAAACCATACCCCTGGCTGGTAATCCTGCTGGGAAAGTGGCAGCACCCCTAATTTTCGCCACATCTAAGATGACATGGGCTATTTCTCTCTGCTCTGGAGAGAAAAACAACAAAAACAACTTCCATATCAGCAGAGATGAAATAATGAATAGCCACATTTGACACACCCAAACTATTATTCAGGTTTAGAAATCAAGACCGGATATTCAAAATCAAATTTTTCAAACTGATGATTGTTTGATAATCAACCACAAAATCAATTTAGGACAGAATAGTGTCTGTACAGCTCTGTCTTGTATTTGTAGTATGTCATGAATTTGTTACCATGACGGATCTCCATTTCCTATTTTTTGCATGCATGTGAGATCTGGATTGTATTTTTGATCCTCGTGAAGAACATGCTGTTATGAAATGGACATATCTGCAACATCAGAGTTAGGGAAACGTATTAGATTACATGATCAGCTTGTGGATTTCTAGATGTTGGTTTATTGGATAGATTTTTTAAATGGCATTTTTTTCCTTTTTGTGTTTTCTTTTTACAGTGAGGGTGTTATTGAATACTGTTGGGATATCACATCAATTATTTGGAACACTGGGTTGCATTTTGGACTTTAGGGTGAATATGCAACCACTGCACAGGTAGGTCTGAGCTGAGTAAGAAGTTTATTTTCTTAATATACAGAAAATATGTCTATAGATATGTTAATGCAATACAAACAGTGATATAATGTTGAGTATATAGGAGTACTTGGGCATTAATATGCAGACCCTATGCAGTCAAAACAAGTATCCAAGGGAGGTGCGACACAAATGACTGACAAGCATCTGTAGCCTTTATTATTTCAAGGCTGCTGCTGTGAGATGCAGTAATTGATGTTTAGCACCCTGTCCACATTTTCCCTTATGCCTTTTTGTTCTTCCATACGGTTTCTGATTATGGTCACAGAGTAATGACAGGGCAAGCCTGCTGATATGCAACTTTACCTAGTAGTTTTGAGTAGGACTATTATGTTGCAAGAGGGTAACTCGATTTCAGTTATCTCTGGCTGAAACCATGTCTAGATGTTCTGTAGCAAGGTACAAAAAAAATCATTATTTACAACGTAGAAGTAAAGTGAAACATCTACTCAGCTACTCCCTTTAGGGGTCGCCACAGTGAATCAACCACCTCCATCTGACCGCATTCTCTGTACCCTCCTCCCTCACTCCATCTAACTTGTCCTCTTTCCCTTCATCCAAAAATCTTCCCTTTGGTCTTCTTCTAGTCCTCCTGTATGGCATTTCCAACCACAGCATCTTTCTGCCAATAAATTCACTATCCCCTCCTCTGTACATGAGGAAGCCAAACCATTTCAGTTTGGCTTCTGACCTAATTTCTCCAAAGCTTAACATATGTGGTCTGTCTGAACTAATTCCTGATGCTATCCAGCCTTGTCATTCCCAAAGAGAACCTCAATATCTTCATCTCTGACTGGATTCATATACACACACAAATTGTCATGATTGGAGGCATGTACTGACCCAAGTAAAACACTTTGGCTCCACAACAGAGAGCGATTTCAAAAAGGAAGTTTACCTAGGTTTCAGCAGTAGGTGAACTCGAAAACAGATGAGAGCAAGAACAGGGAGGGAGATGTAGGTATCTGCCAACAGGCCCGCAAACCAGAAGAGGCAAAGTCGTTACCAGGAGACCAGGGTCGGTGCTAATATCCACCGTCAGGGCAGGGCTTGCCCAGTACTGTGAGCCAGGCAGGAGAATGCTGAGGTTTGGAAGATCTGGCTGAAGAACCACTCGATAGTCTCACATGGCACGGAGGGATTTCTGTCACTGGCCCTGTGTGACGGAGAGATAAATGGGCTGTGATTCAAGTGAAGTGTTTTCCTACCGAGGGATTTTCTGCACAGCAAACACTGGGTGGACACCTGTTTTGATAGTGTCAAACAGTTGTGCCAAGGGGAGCCCTGCCCCAGAGAGTGGAGTGAGAGGAAAAAACCAAAAAGAAAAAAAGGAGTGGAGGTTGAAAAAGGTGGAAAAATTGAAAGAAATTTGCCATATTTCCATACAAGTAGCGTTGGGTAGGATTGTGTGAGAAAACAGGACCATTGTGAGTTAAATATGGACTGTTTGTTGAGGCACAAGGTAGAACTGGCTCCGTTTTTAGCAAGAGGGGCAGCTGCCTCAATGACGTGCTAATGTTAGCTTCACGAGTTGAGCCTGATCCGTGTCATGCCACGAGCCGTGGGTGGGCGGACACAGACCCTTATTGGGGAACAAATTAACGTGGTCGAGGGAGAGTTCAGATTTGTGCCCGTTTTAGTGGCTCCTGCCAAGGGACTGGACTTTGTGGTCCCGGTGTGTTCAGATTATCATTCAGGGAAAAAATGTCACAACGGCCAGGAACTAATCAAGCAAGAATGGTTTATTCAAAGTCTGGAAAATTCATTTGCGAGATATCCGGGGCCAGAATGAATGTCACCCCACGAGGAACATTCAATGTGTAGATGAAGAAGTTCTGGCCCCAAACCAAGGATAAGGCTCATTTTTTACCTCATGGCCAAAGGGTTGGAGGAAGTCCTGATAATGACTTCTTTGACCCCCCCGGTTTTACATTCTCTTGGAGTGCGGGCGTCTGGGGTACGGGGCCTCATAAAATTGCGCTTCGATCGAAGCCGCTGGTTGGAGGAAATTCAGATGAACTTCTCCTGACCCCCTGGTTTTATGCTCTCTTGGAATGTGAGCACCGTGGCTGTGTAAAACCGTGCTTTGATTGAAGTTGCGGTTCGGAAGAAGTCCTGATAAGCTTCCTCTGACCCCCTGGCTCTGGTTGATTATCCACAGGGGGTGTCATTGGAAAAGCACAGGGTAGCGCATTTCTTGACATCACGTGATGGGGTCTCGCAGTTACATTTTAACAGTCTTTGCAATTGATAGTGAAATAATGGTGTGAGGTTGGAGATTCTAAAATTTGACGTAGGGGATTTTGCAAGTCCCTCTCGTGACCTGAGCGTCCTCACGTCACACAAGGACTACACGACTCACGACACACAAGGACTACAATCAAAATAAACAGTAAATACAATGAATGCATGTAAACAGTGCATTACAATTATGACATAAAATCCGAACATTTCTCATCTGTCAACACAAGGGAAATGGTGAACCGTGTTGAGTGGTTGCATGGTCAAGCTAAGCTACACCCGTATCTCCATCAAGCTGCTTCGCCGGTCAAGACCGCAGCTGTAGAGGGGAGCTGTGTGCGTGAGGGTGTGAGGGTGGGGAAGTCAAGGGTAGGACTGTGAGTTGTTGGTAGGAAGACAGCATGGTGCAGATACACACCTGTGGGTCATTGCCTGATGATCCTTCAGAGGACAGTACCTATCTCTGCCAACAAGTGACACTTCTTCATCATCAGGTCCTCATGGAGGTGCTGTGCGAGGAGTAACGGTATTATGATTGTTTCAATTTATTTTGAAAGGGCTGAGATACTTTCGATTTGTTATTTAAAGAGTCACTGACAGTGATATAATTGTATTTTCTATTGAAGTAGAGTGACATGGATTTGTTTGTTTTCCATTGAAGAGATTGTCATTTTCTGTTTATCCCCATTTGCCCCAATTCTGGGGTGAAATATTGAAGTTGTTGTGAGAGGTACCAAATATTGAAATATTCTTTATTTTTGTTACTTTAATTTGCCTTTACAAAAGGGGATTAAATAAGTTCTCAATATATTGTTTCACAATTTGAGCTACATCTCGGGTGTGGGAGATACACAAGGTAGGATACACCACCTTACTCGTACAAACTACACCGTAGGTTGTCGTCGTGATCATAATCGACACTGGGCCCTACTCATACCACTTGTTAATTGGTTGCAGGGTAATTAAGGGGTGAATTGAGTTGGGGCGAGGGGCTAGGACATCTTTTGGCCTCTCCCGGCTGACCAGTGTGAGATAAATTCACACCCCCACAACATAGGTGCTTTGTGTCCATTACACATGGGGAAGGAAAGGTGACAGAATGGGAGACACAGCCCCTAAGATGACAATGCCCGGGGGCATGGAACTCAAAGGCGACAACAAAAGGCAACATAACCCATGAACAAATCCAGAACAATAGACAGACAAGACAAGGGGATAAGGCAGACAGGGACAAGAGTAGCCTCATACAGACTCAGAACAACAGAAAAGAAATATGAGGGAGTAGTAGGAGCAAAGCCTGTACAAACTCTGAGTGACAGCTACGACTGAGCAGGCCAATAGCGTGACAACAATCCCGCAACTGGTGAGGTTGAAACTAGGGCTATTAAGCCTGACTAATTGTCAGTAGCCATGTATCCTGTAAGGAGCGCAGCTGTGCATGGAGGTGAAACCATCACACAAATAGCATCATCTTAAAACTTACAGAGCACTTACTATGATGTGTAAAACACTTTGCAAAACATTGTCAGTTTACTAACAAATATATTGTATATATAAGTTTCTGACAAGAAAAAAAAAATAGAAATAAAGTAAAATATAGACATAAATTCTTATCATAAAATGATGATGCGCAATGTGCCTGTTGTTGTCTTGGTTTGAACTCAAAAGAAACTGTTTGGTCTACATCTTATAATTTCTCTTTGGAATATGCTGGTTTAGCTTTCTAAAAGTATAAGTCACAAATTGGCTTGCCAAACTGCATTACATTTGAACTGAATAGAAATATATAAACAGATTTATTCCCTGTTTCTTATAATGTTGCATTTTGATAGTCAGTTCAGTTGTCATTGGAAAAATATGCAGATGCATTAAAGTTTAACGAGCTTTCATTTCAACTGTTGTTAGCACTGTGGCTGTACAGATGGCCGAGACTAAAAGTATTCATACCCCTTGAAATTTTAACATTTTGTCATTTTACAATGTTACTGGTCATGTTATAAACATAAATGTTTTTCATTAAAATTTTATGTGAAAGACCAACACAGAATGGCACACACGTGTGAAGGAGAACTAAAGTTATGTACAAATAAAAAATTGAAAACTGCTGTTCAAACTTATTCAGCCCCTTTTTCCCGGAGTGCAAGCGATTGCCTTCAGAAGTTGCCTGATGATTCCTGACGGATCGAATGTTGACTTCATTACTAAATGCAGTCCGCCTGTGTGTAATGTAGTCTCAGCACAAATAAAGCAGTTCTGTGACATCTCAGAGGTTTGTTAGAAGAATATTGCAAGCAAACAGCGTCATGAAGTCTGAGGAACACACCAGGGATAAGGTTGTGGAGAAGGTTCAAGCAGTGTTAGGCTATAAAACGATTTCCCAAGCTTCGAAAATCTCATGGAGCACAGTTCAAGCCATCATCCATAAATGGAAACAGCATGGCAAAACTGCAAACCTACCATCCCCCTAAACACACAGGCAGAACAAGGAGAGCACTGATCAAAGATGCTGCCAAGGGACATGCATATGCTTCAGCTCAATATCACAGTGACTCTGGCCAACTTGCAGCAATCCACAGCTGAGATAGGGGAATCTGTCCACCGAACATTTTTTGGTCGCAAACTGCACAAATCTGACCTTCATGGAAGATTAGAAAAAAGGAAAGGATTGTTAAAAAAAGCATATCAGAAGGTTTGCACAAGCAACACTGCACATCATTCTGAATGCATCATTCCCACTGCTAAATATAGCGGTGGCTGCATCATGCTCTTGGAGTGCTTCTCTTCAGCAGGGATAGGGATTTTGGTCAGAGTTGATGGGGAGATGGACAGAGTCAAATATAAGGCAATTATGGAAGAAAAACGGTTGGAGTCTAAAAGACTTGAGACGGCGGCATAATTTCACCCATAATAGTCTAAAACAAAACAAATTGTCTAAAACAAAACATATTCATGTTTTGGAATGGCCCAGTCAAAGTCTAGAGCAAATCAAATCAAATCAGACCTTGAATCCAGTCAAGAATCTGTGGCAAAATAAAAACTGTCATTCACAAATGCTCTCCATCAAATCTGACTGAGCTTGAGCTTTTTTGCAAAGAAGAACAGGCAAATATTTCAGTGCAAATTTCAGATGTGCAAAGCTGGTAGAGACATACCCCAAAAGACTTGCAGCCATAATTACAGCAAAAGAAGCTTCTACAAAGTACTGATTCAGGGAGGGCTGAATACTTTTGAATACAGCATTTTTTAGTTTTTTTCTTTGTGAAAAAAATAAAATCATTTATTTATTTTAAACTTTACAATTGCGTCCCACTGTGTGTTTGTTTTTCTCATTAAAATTCCAATAAAATATTTTCACATTTGTGGTCGATATGTTACAAAATGAAGAAATATTCAAAGGGTTGATAACTTTGTGAGCTTAAAAAGGTACTAGATAAAGAGTGGAACCACTCTTACCCACTCTCCAAAGAGTGGAAGGAAAAAGTGAGGAGTGAATCTTAACCTGAAAGAAGTACTAGTGTTTTTACAGTTTTAACAGTCTTCTAAAGCACCTGAGAAGAACAGACTTTTACATGTGCTCCAGCATTTAAGAGAATACAGCTTGAAACTCTCTCTCTCAAAATGCAGTTTTTTTTCCAAAGCTCAGTGAGTTACTTGGGGGACATTGTTCCAAGAAAAGGTGTAGAAACTGATTATTAAAACGTCAGTGTTCTTCGCACATGGCCTAGACTCCAAGACCCATGTCCCTACCCGTCCCCTCTGACCTACCACCTCTGGGCAACTGTCAGCCCCATCATTCAGAGCCCCTGGCTGCCGATAGAACTGGTCTCAACTCTTCTTGGTCTTGGCTCCTCAGTGGTGGAACGAGGAAAAATGTCAGAACAGCGGGGTTGCTACCCATCTTTTGCTGTGAGCTGAAAACAGACCTCTTCACCAAGCTCTCCCCTACTAATGGCACTTAGCCCCCAACCCCCCCACCCAAAAAAAAAAAAAAGGATGAAATGAATGTATGTATGTATATGGTGCCAAGATGGCTATTTGGTTGAGTGGTCACTTTTGACTTCCGACTACTGGTACTTTGGATCTTTGGTGACTGAATTGCACTTCTTGTAAGTCGCGTTGGATAAAAGCGTCTGCCATATGACTGTAATGTAAATAGCAGAGCAATTCACACTATCAGCATTTCTGTTTAACGTAGACAGGTTGTTCTGCACTATCCACGTCTGGAGTTACTAAAGCTAGAGTACAAACTTCAGGTTCAGTTTCAACAAACTACTTTGGAAACTGCTGACTGAAAGGCTTATAGCCCAGATATGCTATATTTTGCCTGGATACTTTCAGTGTAGATTTGACATTGGGACATTCACGTTCACAGCTCCTGACAGTCCTGCCTCAGGAGATGAGTTCAGTTTAACTGTAGCTTATTCTCTTCTTCCCAGGACTGTAGCCTCTGCTCAAAGCCTGTGCTCTTGTCATGTGCTTGCTGAGGGTTTTGTTCGTTACTGAAGGATGGTGCAATGTGACCGTCCTCACCACATCTTAAGCAGTACCCTGGGTGGGGTTTCTTTGTGATTTTTGATTCAGTTTGGGTGTTTTCATCAAAGAAGAATTTTGCTTTGGGCTTATGTTTCTCACTTTGTTTCACAGTTTTCTGGTATGAGCTATTGCTCATAAGACACTTTTATAGAAGCCATCTGAGTCTGCACCATTGCAATTTGCTCTTCAAGCTTACACTCACCGGACACTTTATTAGGTACACCATGCTAGTAACAGGTTGGAACCCCTTTTGCCTTCAGAACTGCCTCAATTCTTCGTGGCATAGATTCAACAAGGTGCTGGAAGCATTCCTCAGAGAGTTTGGTCCATATTGACATGATGGCATCACACAGTTGGGGCAGATTTGTTGGCTGTACATCCATGATGCGAATCTCCCATTCCACCACATCCCAAACATGCTCTATTGGATTGAGATCTGGTGACTGCGGAGGCCATTTGAGTACAGTGAATTCATTGTCACGTTCAAGAAACCAATCTGAGATGATTCCAGCTTTATGACATGGCGCATTATCCTGCTGAAAGTAGCCATCAGAAGTTGGGTACATTGTGGTCATAAAGGGATGGACATGGTCAGTAACAATACTCAGGTAGGCTGTGGCGTTGCAACGATGCTCAATTGGTACCAAGGGGCCCAAAGGGTGCCAAGAAAATATTCCCCACACCATTACACCACCATCACCAGCCTGAACCGTTGATACAAGGCAGGATGGATCCATACTTTCATGTTGTTGACGCCAAATTCTGACCCTACCATCCGAATGTCACAGCAGAAATCGAGACTCATCAGACCAGGCAATGTTTTTCCAAACCTCTATTGTCCAATTTCCATGAGCTTGTGCAAATTGTAGCCTCAGTTTCCTGTTCTTAGCTGAAAGGAGTGGCACCTGGCGTGGTCTTCTGCTACTGTAGCCCATCTGCCTCAAAGTTCGACGTACTGTGCGTTAAGAGATGCTCTTCTGCCTACCTTGGTTGTAACGGGTGGTTATTTGAGTCACTGTTGCCTTTCTATCAGCTCGAACCAGTCTGGCCATTCTCCTCTGACCTCTGGCATCAACAAGGCATTTCCGCCCACAGAACTGCCACTCACTGGATATTTTTTCTTTTTCGGACCATTCTCTGTAAACCCTAGAGATGGTTGTGCGTGAGAATCCCAGTAGATCAGCAGTTTTTGAAATACTCAGACCAGCCTGTCTGGCACCAACAACCATGCCACGTTCAAAGTCACTCAAATCACCTTTCTTCCCCATACTGATGCTCGGTTTGAACTGCAGGAGATTGTCTTGACCATGTCTACATGCCTAAATGCACTGAGTTGCCGCCATTTGATTGGCTGATTAGAAATTAAGTGTTAACCAGCAGTTGGACAGGTGTACCTAGTAAAGTGGCTGGTGAATGTGTATGTGTCAGGGGAAGGTTCCAGGTCTGTATCACTCATTGTATACTCTTCCACAAAGTGGACATTCGCCTGTGCTTTGGCTTTGGGTTACCCAGGTGCTTTTTCATATGGCTCGTCTTAGCAGCTTGCCGGTTCTCTTCAGTACGCAGCAAATGAAGCAACTCAGAAAATGGGGGTGGGTCTTTCTTCTCCTGCTCTAACCGATTTCAGCAGCCTCTACAAAACTGCTCTGGAAGCTGGTCGTCTGACTCAGCAGCAACAATGCCACATCCCTTCATAACTTTGCTCAGGATTTTCCAATATAGTTACACATAAGCTGAAGATTGGTGGTTTCTGGTTGGTGTTCAGGAATCGGGCAAAAAACTCATCTCCATTGTCCACATAACGTCATTATCTTCCGCATCCCCAGTTCCCTCCCTACTAGGAGTTAATTTGACACTTTCTCGCTCTCTGCTTAAATTGCATCTATAGTTCAGCCTATTTTACCACCAAAAAGAGTTCAAAGTGGTGGATATCGATATTCACAGCTGGAATGCAATACAAATGCCAACTTTCAGCTTAAAAAAAAGCTCAGTACCTCTCCTGGTTGGCTTGCCACTTTTTGTTTAGCACTTGTAGAATTGGATCTGTAAAAAAAAAAAAACAAGCACTGAACATCTACATAGGCTTAGGTATCTCACAAAAGCAGTAAATAATTAGTTAGAAACCAGCAAAAATAGGTTGAACAGTTGACAAATTTATTGACTAAATGAATCAGGAAATAAAGAAAAGAAATACTTATTTTCCAAAAGAAAAAGAAAAGTTCTTCAAATCAATAACAAAAATAATTCAGTTCTTGGTCCAATAATAAATTCCAAGCTAATTATCTCACATTCAAAGTGTGGGCTGAAGAGGGGGGAAAAAAGCAGAAGAACCTAGTTGATCACTATTCTCTGGGCAGCGTAGTGCGCCATCTATTTGTAATTCCAATATTACTACATTTTAGTTGCCCTATTTTCATAAGGGTTACATATGTATAACAAGAGATGTGGCTGAACAGTTTGTTCAAGGCAGTTAATATATACAGCTGATGAATGATTTTCTACAGCAGATTGTTGTAAAAGCATTGCTTTTATTGTCCAGTTACAGTGAGTATTGTCCATTATATAGCAGTTCAATAGTGATATCCTGGGGGACAAAGCTGTTAGCTTTTGCAGAACCTGGTGGTCTGGAAGTGACCTCCGGAGAGTTACTCCTCTTTCCAGAGACCAGCGGGATAAACAGTCCATGGAGTGGGTGTGTGGAGCCGCTGCAGATCTTCCTGGCCTGAGACACACAGTTATTCTTTGCAATGTCCTGGATGGAGAAGTGAGAGGTCCCAATGATCCTCTCTGGTGTCTTTACTGCTCTCCTAATATCTTTCCAGTTGGAGGCTCTGTAGTAATCACACAGAGATGCAGTTGGTAAGGATACTCTCTATAGTGCTCCTGTAGAATGTGGTGATGGATGGGTGAGGGCAAGTGGGTTCATCTCATCCTCTGCAGGAAGTACATCTGCTTTTGTGCCCTCTTGGCCAGTTGATAGTGTTTAACGACCAGGTGAAGTTGCCGTCACAGTCAACACCCCCAGGGTTCACATGACCCTGGGCTGTGTTGCATTATGGCATTATGGCATTATGGCATTATGGCTGTGTTGTTGATGATGAGCAGGGCGTGGCTGGGCCAGTTCTTCCTGAAGTTGACAATGATCTCTTTTGTCTTATCCACATTCAGGATCTGTCTGCTTTCTTTGCACCAGCCCACCAGCTGCTCACTGCATTGTCCCCAGTAAGGCCAACCATGGTTGTGTCATTTGTCAGTTTCCCAATGTGGTTTGTGGTGAGTCATAAACATGACCAGTGGAGAGCTGAGATGAAGGCCTGGGGCGAGTCTGTGCTGAGAGAGATGCACCTGGAGGTGTTCTCTCCAACCTGCACCGACTGTGGCCATTGGGTAAGGAAGTCTAGCAGCCAGTTCCAGAGGGGAGTGCTGAAGAGGAAACTGTTGAGTGTCCGTGCTGCCAAAGCGAACTAGGGCCCCACCATCTGGGAACATAATGACATGCCATCTACCATGGGAATTTTCTCATACAGTTGTTATTGCTGTGTATATTTCCTCCTCTGCTAATGATGAGGAAACCTGTGATGTCCCGCTTCCAATCCTAAGTAGGCTGCACACAAAGCTCTCACATGCCCTCTTCCTTATCCCTGGAGACTTAAACCATGCTTCTCTTTTCATCTATCCTGCTTTAATTCGCCCAGTACGTCATGCATTACACCATGGAAAACAAAACATTGGTTTCTTGTTGAAATCTTCTTGTTTGGTAACTGAACTTGAATCTCTTCACTTGAAGATATTTCACCCCTCATTTGAGAGGCTTCTTTGGCTCAAAAGACCTATGAGGAGTTTCCAAATATAACCGCGAGGGTTTTGGGAAGGTCTAGATTATGGTGGCTTGTTGTGTAAATAGGTGTTATGTCCTTGGGGGGCACCATTCTTTGTCTCAGTATGTTGTGGGGTTTGAAATGTACCGGTATATGATGTTTGTTGAGCACCCTTGGGAGTTTTTCCAAAACACCAGCAACATAGGGTATGATGATATTATTTTCCTTGTTGTTGTCTTCCTCCTATTCTATGTTCTTGCATCTGGTGATTTCTGATTTGGTGATGGCCCAATTAGGGTAGTTAAAGGATCTTGGGGCTTTCCAAATATATTTTACCTCAGTCTTGCTACCTTTGGCGGTTGATGGGATGTTCTTGGCCTGGTGATTTAGAGTTCTGATCCCCCCCAGTTTGTGCACATGGGAGTGGTTTGAGTCGAAAAGTAAATACTGGCCAGTGTGTGTTGGTTTCCTGTGAACGCAACAGTCCAAGAAGGGCTGTTGGTCATAGTTGATGTCCTTCCTTGTGAATTTGATGTTGGCGTCGATCATGATGAGGTGAGGGGTGAACGCTTCCACCTCATTCTTCTTGATCTTGACCCCTGTTTTGTCTGCATAGCTGAACCAGTGGCTTGGTGATGTGCCCCTGAAAGAAATGAGAGCTTTGCTCTCAGCCTCCCCCATGTATAAGTTCACCACTATGGGGGATACAGGTGACCCCAAGGCACATCAAAGTTTTTGACGATAGAAATAACTGGAAAAAGGTGGTCTGTAGACAGAGGTCCAGTAGGGTGCAATTATGATCTGTGGTAAGTTTTGTTCTATTTATCAAGGTATTGTCCTTAATAAGAGGTTCCCTCACTGCTTTGACTGCACCTGATGTGGGGATACCTGTGAACAGTGAGGTTACATCATATGGCACCATGGTGTCATTTAGGTCCGACCTGATCTGCTTTGTCTTACTGGTGAGGCTGTATGGATTCTGGATAGGGTCTGTTGTGTTGCCAACCAAAGGTGACAAAATCTTTGCCACGTGTTTGGTGATGTTAAAGGTGATAGCACAGATGCTGTTGATCTAGTGAGAAGATGCCTCGAACTATCCAAAGAGGCTCTGTGGGGCTGTTTTTAACAAATGTGTGGGGAGAACTTTGTGACCCTCATTGTTAGGACTTAGACAACCTCAAAAACCCTGGTTTCACCCTGACATAACTGAGGAGAAGGAAACAAACTGGAACTGAAGGCGGTGCACAGGGAGTTGAGGTGGAGGATTATACAGGGGAAGAAGGACGACAGGAGAGATATTGAGAACTAACTTAAGTAGAGCAACATCAGTGGAATATCGAAAGGCCTGAAGACTATCTCAAGTTATAAACAACAATATATCAATATAAACAACAGAAACACTAAACATAAAATATGAACATAACAAAATAAAAGTCTTGTGATTGGAGGCGGTGCAAAATAGGGATGGAAGTAGTAGGGAAGTGCAAAATGAAAATGATATTTTGGGATGTATGTGAGCAGCATCTGCGCTGAGCTACATAAAGAAAAAACGAATAATGTGCTTGTGGTATTGAACAGTTTCACAGAGTGTCAAAGGCTGAACAAAATTGAACCACAGTGTTTGGAAAGCTTTTTGATCATTTAATTTCGCATCCTTGTCATTAGATTTGATGTTTACCCTCTCAATAATTATTAAAATCTAAAATATTCTCCCAGGACCATGTTAGGGACAGGATTTTTTTTCAAGATTGCAGTGGAAGACAGCAGCCTGTTGCAGCAACTCCTACAATATTTGACTCTATCTCTATTTTCTTGACTTATTTACCTGTCCACTCTTCTTTCGCAGGTAGGACTATACACCGTTTCTCTGCTGCACTGCGTTGTTTGCTGCGGTTGCCCCTGCCAATACTAAGGAAAATGATAAAATACAAACCGGAAGGAACTTCTCAAACTGAGAAAAGGAGCTGGACTCACTGCACCGTGCATCCCAGGGGAGCTATGGCCGAGCACCCGCCGGTGGAGAAAAGTGGACGCAAAGGTGAGGAAGACAGGAGATGCAAGCCCTTGCTGCCCTCGGTCATCATGGGGAACGCGAAGTTGCTCGTCAACAAATCCGATGAACAAGCAACCCTTGTCAACAATCAGCATGTCTACAGGGAATGTATATCCTTGGCCTGTAACCCTTGCACATCAGCTGGCTGAAAGACAGGGATTGCATCAACTGCCCAGGTCATGGCTGTCAGGTTCTGTTGTCCCTAACTTACGGTGGTGGTCACTTCTGGGGGGGACGGTAATACAGGAGGATACTGGGATGCAGTGACGTGCGATGAGGTTCATGGCTGGTGAGGCACTGATGTCATCACAGTCGGATTTACATATATATGAACCCTACAGAGTAGCTTATTCACCATTTTATTGGCAGCAGATGACGTTATTACGGTAAACGTTATTATCTCTTACCTTTACTTATAAATGAAGTCCATGCGCTGCTCCGTCTGAAGCATCGATAACTTGCTTGTAGAAGTCTTCCATTTCTTTCCTCAGTTTTAAAAGTCTCTCTGTCTCAATGGAAATCACTGCCAGTGAAGACAGACATCCTTGATCAGTCCTGTTCCGACTGTATGTTTTGGGTCTTTTCTGTGCCGAGAATGACCGCTCCGCCAATGCTGTCTTAGTCGAAACGGTGACCACCGGCCAGAGCAACTTTGTCGCCTCAGGAACAATTTGAATGAGATCCTTCTGGGCCAAAAAGTTGAGAAGCTGCTAAGGGGATTTACATCCATCCCTCACCGTTTGTGAGCTATACGGCCCGATGAGATCGGCAAAAAAATAGCTGGATGGCTGCACTTGACTCGCTAACTGTTTACCATAGCTTGCTATTGCTGATTCTATTATTCTGTAGCCGAGTAGTAAGAAGGATCCCTGGGATCAGCGGTGCCCCTACCATGAGGCATCGTCACTGCGTGCCTCACTTAATGTCTCTTCGCAGTCATTTTGTGATTACGAGAACACGAGAAACACATTACAGTTGTTGACGAAAAACATTAAACAGATCAGCTAAACTACGGGAATTTAGTTCATATATTTTAAGTGTTTTCAAAAAAAAATAACTAAAAATGGTGAAGCTATGTGGAAAATAAACTGAATAAATAAATCACTGAATACATACAACCATTTAATTTATTTTTTCATTTTGCATTTTTTTCTTTCCGTGATGACAGGTGAGGCCCAGTCTCCCCTGCCTCTACTGACTGCACGTCTTTGCTGGGAGTACAAAAGTTTCAAGTACAAAAGGCTTTGTAAATCAGCGTACGTCTAAATGGTAGCACTGGTCAACTCTTTCTTTAGGGTCTGGAAAGCATATTCACAGCGGTCATCCCAACGGCCCCCAACTTCACATAGGAACTTCAAGCAGCTGTCTTGCCTGTTCCTTGTGCCTCTGCAAGTAGGTGGTGGAGGGGACCAGCATGTCGTGCAAAGCCCTCCACAAAAAGGCGATAGTAAGACGCAAAGCCAAGGAAGGATCTAAGCTCAGTGGGGTTGTGTGGGCGTTTCCACTCTAGCACATGCTGGTTTGGTGGCCAAACCATTTGCAGAGATCATATGGCCTAGATACTTTATTTCACCCTGGAAAAGATGGCATTTGTCTAGCTTCAGCCTAGGCGTAGGGGCGTAGGGACTGCAACTGGGTTGAGCTACACTTTTGTCCACCAAGTCCTGAATATGAGCTTTGACAACAGCAAACTGTTGGGGTAATAGTCGCCGACAACATTCGCACACCAGAGCTTCATCCAACAAGGGGATCTGCTGTAGGAACACGCTCTAACAATCTATGGCCCCATTGTGTTGACTAAACACCTTCTCCAAGAGTGCCTTCTCCTCCAATTGATTGAGAGAGGAAAGTTTTGGCCACTGAAGACCAGTAAAATTCACTTTGGTCGTGTTGACAGCCTCTGTTGACTGAACGACTGCCAGGTGGTCAGCATCTGTATTATGCAAAGGTGGGCAGCTTGTGACATACAATGTCCCAAGTACAGTGCAGGAGTGGTGCTACTGGTCTTCCTTACCAGCATTGACCACTGGGATGTGTACTCTCCCTTGTGTAATGGGCAAAAGGGCTGCCAAGATGAGAAGATTTGCTGGCAAGTGACCCTCAGAACAAGTAGCAGGGACGAACAGAAGACTGCCTGTACGATCTTGCTGAACTGTTGCCCACCAATTCACCCAGAGATGGAAATGTGATCCAAACTTTGACATTCAGAAAGAGCTTACCTCCATTCCTTGCTTGGCATTTGGACCAGAGGGTTCTGGAACATATGCTGGCCATGTTCACGGAAGAGCTCTTGATAACAGCTGCGGATGGCATCCATCCCAAGTAAGCCTGGGACAGACTTCTTCTGTTGCTTTGTAATGGGATCCAGGGAGTCTTTGACTACGAGAACTCTACCCAGGATCTCCAGGTCAAGTTCAAAGGTGCCCAAGTATGGAACGGCTAGCCCATTGGCAGCTTTCAACTGAAGCCAATTGCATGATGGCATGTCTTCAATGATTCGAGGCTGTATGGATTGATGGAAAAAGGCTCTGTTACTGTAGTCACCATCGAGCCAGTGTCTAAAATGCAACGAGTAGTCTCCCCCCCAAAAGAGACATTGATAATGGGGTAGTTTCCAATAAGTTGTAATGTCGATGGTGACGGAGCTGACTTTCTATTGGGTCCAGCAAAACCCCTCCCAGTGCCTGGCTCTTAACACCATAGGACGCTAGTTTGCCTGTGGCACTATACTACTGGCTACACCCATATACTGCCCCCTGCTGGCAGCTCCACTATGAGGAACTGGACCTGGTTCTGCTGGGAAGACAGCCCTACATACTATGGCTTTGTGATCTGCTTTATTATAACCCATGTAGCTGGGTTTCCCATCCGCCTGATAATGGATTGAGGTCTATGGCCAGATGGACGTTGAAGGGAAGTAGGGTCAGCACATGCCTGTCCCAGCTGACTTGAGCTGCACCTGTTGCTTATTAAAACATTCTTTGAGCTCAGTGAAATCCGACACAAGGCCAACAGTGACGGCATTGGTATCTGCCTCATAAGAGCCACACCAGAGCTTCATGGCATATACTGCAAAAGGTCAGGGTGCCATTAGAAGAAAATTTTTCGAATAAATCACCTTGCAGTTTGTCATCACGAAGTCCTTCAACAAGCTGGTCATGCAATACACAGTTATCATTATCTAGGTTCTCATCCCTATCCTTAATTTGCTCCATGAGCTCCATCAAAACATAGGAATATTCCCCAACTGATTCACTTTCCTGTTGATAAAACTTGCAGTACACTATGTTAAGACATCATTCCTTTTAAAATAGCAAATATCTTCTCAGTGTCATTCTGGCAGGCAGCAGCCAGAGTTTCTCCTGACCTTAGTGTCTCTTTTTCCTAAATTTTCTACTTTTTTTTTTTTTTTTCTATTTACTTCTTCTTGCTTTAGTAGCAATTTAGTTAAGAATTTACCAAAAAAAGAGATGCTGCTCCATCCGCTCTTTCTTGTCTTCACGGTGCTTGGAGCACTTTTTCGAGCCAGATCCCGGTCCTGGCGGAGCAGCGCAATGGCTCCATTGTTTACATCCGGGATCAGCTGATGGAGCTGAGATGCAACAACAGGCTGGGGGAGAGGCACGAAATCCCTAAGGAGCTACGGAGGAAATAGAGCTGGGAAATAGGAATAATAGGAAATAGGCAGTAGAGCTCGGAGGAGACAGTGGCTGAGGAAGAGGAGATACAGACCGTATCTCCCCACCATTGTGATGGGAAACATGAGATCGCTGGGTAACAAGCTGGAGGAGCTAACAGCACTCACACGGAGCAACGGTGTGTTTCATGAGGCCTCGGTGTAGTGCTTCACAGAGACTTGGCTAAACAACAACATAACGGACTCTGTGGTGTGTTCACCCGGCTTTCAGTTGGTGCGAGGGGACAGGAGTTGTGCCAGCAGCAGCAAGAAGAAAAGAGGAGGTTTCGCTGTGTTTGTGAACAACAAGTGGTGCAACTCCAGACACGTCACGGTGAAGGAGCATGTGTGCAGCCCGGACATTGAACTGTTGGCAGTGAGTCTCCAGCCATACTATCTGCCCAGAGAGTAATTCAACACCATAATCATCACCCCTTACATCCCACTGTCTGCTGATGCGCCTCAGGCTAATGACGTCATCAACTCTGAAGTCGCATGACCCTCAGCTGCACAGCTCTCCCTGCTCTGGGCAGATCAGACCACAATCCGGTCCATTTAAAGCCTTGCAATGTTCCTGAAGTCCAGCGGCAACCTGTGATTGATCACCAGAACTGTCCGGAGGTGGTCACAGGAGGCAGAACTCACTCTTCAGGGATGCTTTGAGACGACTGACTGGGATGCGCTTTGCGAAGATCAGGGTGAGGACATTGAAAAACTTTCCGACTGCATCACAGACTATGTGAACATCATCCCCACCAAGACGGTGCATTGTTTCTCAAATACTCACCACCATTAGGGATGTATTAGTGGACATTGTGGACAACTACAAGAACCTGGGTGTCCACTTGAACAATAAACGGGACAGGACTGTGAACACCAACGCCATCTTTAAGAAGGGTCAGAGCCGCCTGTTCTTCCTCAGGAGGCTCACATCTTTCAACGTCTGCAGGACCATGCAGCAGATGATTTACCACTGGGTGGTGTCCAGTGTCATCTTCTATGCTGTTGTGTGCTGGGGCAGCAGGCTCAAGACAGCTGACACCAACAGACTCAACAAGCTCATCAGGAGAGCTGGATCTGTCCCGGGAGTGGAGCTGGAGTCTGTTGTGCAGGTGTCAGAGAGGAGGATGCTGAGGAAGCTCCTCAGCATCATGGACAATGTCCATCACCCCCTGCATGCCACACTGACGTCCTGTCAGAGCTCTTTCAGCTGCAGACTGATACCACCAAAGAGATCGACTGAACGCCACAGGAGGTCTTTCCTACCTGAGGCTATCAGACTTTTTAATTCCTCTCCCTTCAGCTGCAGAAAATCTCAAAATCTTAAATCTGAAAAAAAAAAAAAATCTCGCCCACTAACTGTAAATCGTAATATTTTATCTGTATATATATTAATAACTTTGCAATATTTCATTTCATAACAGCTGCATGTGCAATATTTTTTCATACTCTTGTGCACTCCTCATCTTTCATCAGGTACTTAAGACCTTAAGACACTTTATAGCCTTGGCTTGTTACTTAGATACTTTATAGTTTATTTGGATTTCTTATTCTGCCCCCCCCTTTTTTTTTACTGTTTATACAATTTTCTACTTCTTCTTCTTCTTCTTCTTCTTCTTCTTCTTTCGGCTTTTCCCTTCAGGGGTCACCACAGCGAGTCAACTTTCTCCTTCCAACCCTATTCTCTGTATCCTCCTCTCTCACACCAACTACCTTCATATCCTCTCTCACTACGTCCACAAATCTTCTCTTTGGTCTTCCTCGAGACCTCTTGCCTGGCAGCTCCAATTCCAGCATCCGTCTACCAAGATATTCTCTATCCCTCCTCTGTACATGACCGAACCATCTCAGTCTGGCTTCTCTGACCTTCTCTCCAAAACATCTAACCTGTGCTGTTCCTCTGATAGACTCATTCCTGATCCTATCCATCCTGGTCACTCCCAAAGAGAACCTCAACATCCTCATCTCTGCAACCTTTAGTTCTGCTGGCTGTCTTTTGGTCAATGTAACAGTTTCTAGTCCATACATCATTGCTCGTCTCACCACTGTCTTGTACACCTTTCTTTTTATTCTGGCTGATAGTCTTCTATCACATAGTGACCCTGACACTTTTCTCCACCCATTCCAACCTGCTTGGACCCGTCTCTTCACCTCTTTTCCACAATCTCCGTTGCTCTGGACTGTTGACCCAAAGTACCTGAAATCCTCCAGTTTCTTGATCTCCACTCCCTGTAGACTCACCGTTCCACCCGAGTTCCCCTCATTCACGCACATATATTCTGTCTTGCTGCGACTAACTTTCATTCCTCTCCTTTCCAGAGCATAGCTCCACCGCTATAGATTTTCCTCTACCTGTTGTCTGCTCTCACTACAGATCACAATGTCATCTGCAAACATCATGGTCCATGGGGATTCCTGTCAAACCTCATCTGTCAGCCTGTCCATCACCATTGCGAACAAGAAGGGGCTCAGAGCTGATCCCTGATGGAGTCCCACCTCCACGTTGAACTTCTCTGTTACCCCTACAGCACACTGTACCAGTGTCTCACAGCTAGCATATATGTCCTGCACCAGTCTAACATACTTCTCTGCCACTCCAGACTTCCTCATACAATACCAGAGCTCCTCTCTTGGCACCCTGTCATATGCTTTTTCAAGGTCTACAAAAACACAATGCAGCTCCTTCTGACCTTCTCTGAACTTTCCTATTAGCATTCTCAACGCAAATACTGCATCTGTAGTACTCTTCCTAGGGATGAAGCCATACTGCTGTTCACAAATACTGACTTCTGCTCTCAGTCTAGTTTCCACTACTCTTTCCCATAACTTCATTGTATGGCTCATCAACTTTATCCCTCTATAACTGCCACAATTCTGCACATCCCCTTTATTCTTAAAAATAGGCACCATCATACTTTGTCTCCATTCTTCAGGCATCTTCTCAGTCTCTAAGATCCTGTTGAGTAATCTAGTCAGAAAATCTACCGCTGCCTCTCCTAGACACTTCCACACCTCCACACGTTATCATCAGGACCAACTGCTTTTCCACTCTTCATCCTCTCAATGCCTTCCTCACTTCACTTTAACTAATTTGTGCTACTTTGTGGTCTACAATAGTCCCCTCTTCTACCCTTGCCTCTCTTTCATTTTCCACATTCATCAGCTCTTCAAAGTACTCTTTCCATCTTCCCATTACTGTTCTAGCATCTGTCAATACATTTCCCTCTCTGTCCTTAATCACCCGGACCTGTTGTACATCCTTTCCATCTTTATTACATTATCTCTCTGTTTCACCAACCTGTATAGATCATTCTCACCCTCCTTACTGTCCAGCCGAGCATACAGGTCATCGTATGCCCTTTTGTTTTGCCTTTGCTACCTCCATCTTTACCTGACATTGTATCTCCCTGTACTACTGTCAGTTCTCTTCAGTCCTCTCAGTGTCCCACTTCTTCTTTGCTAACTGCTTTCTCTGTATATACTCCTGCACTTCCTCATTCAATCACCAAGTCTCCTATCTACTTTCCTTCCAGATGATACAACAAATACTCTCCTCCCTTTCTCCCTGATAGCACTAACTGGTGCGACACTGGCCAGTGCTGCCCTGAAGCTGCATTTATATTTGAAAAGTGTGTATGTGTCTGTAAATGGATTTATATATTTGCTTTCAGGGATAGTGGGTGTCAATGTACTCTGACACTTTTCTTTTGAAGGTTGGCACCTAAAACACGCATGCTATCAGCCTTAACTACTGTTCCACTCATGACTAAATAATATAAATTACATTATGCTGACACATATTACTCTATTCTTCAGGTCTTCTTTAAATATAACATTCCTTCGGGCGCTCAGTCCTCTGAGACCACCAAACTTCCATGCAGCATCCTTGCAGTATCCGCGCATCCAAGTCATCGTACGCCCTGTATTTTGCCTTTTCTACCTCTATCTTTACCTTTCGCCACATCTCCCTGAACTCCTGTCTGTTCTCTTCAGTCCTCTCAGTATCCCACTTCTTCTTCGCTAACCGTTTTCTCTGTATATACTCCTGCACTTCCTCATTCCACCACCAAGTCTCCTTATCTACTTTCCTTCCAGATGACACACTAAGTACTCTTCTACCTGTCTCCCTGATAACACTAGCTGTTGTTCAATCATCTGGAAGCTCACCCTGACCACCCAGACCCTTTCTCAACTCCTCCCTGAAAACCATGCAACACTCCTCCCTTTTCAGCTTCCACCATTTTGTCCTCTGCTCTGCCTTTGTCCTCTTCATCTTCCTTGTCACCAGAGTCATCCTACAAACCACCATCCTATGCTGTCTGACTACACTCTCACCTTCAACTACTTTGCAGTCACTGATCTCTTTCAGGTTACCTTGTCTATACAAGATGTAGTCTACCTGCATGCTCCTACCTCCGCTCTTATAAGTTACCCTATGTTCCTGTTTTTTTCTGGAAAAAGGTGTTCACTACAGCCATTTCCATCCTTTTTGCACAATCTACCACCATCTGTCCCTCTGCATTCCTATCCTGGATACCAAATCTGCCCATCACTTTTTCATCCCCTCTATTGCCTTCACCAACATGTCCATTGAAGTCTGCACCAATTACCACTCTCTAATTTCTGGGAATATTCTGCATCATTTCATCAAACTCATTCCAGAACTTCTCCTTCTCTTCAGATTCACATCCCACCTGTGGGGCATAGCCACTAACATTGAGCAACACACCTTCAATTTCCAATTTCAGACTCATAAGTCTATCTGACATCCTTGTCACCTCTAAGACGTTCCAAACAAACTCCTCCTTTAAGATGAGATGAGATGAGACGAGAACAATTTTATTTATCCTGAAGGAAATTGTTGTGCCAGAGTTTCAAGTAAAAACATAACAGTAATAGATAACAGTAGAAAGGAGGAAGAATAAGAATACAATTAAATATAAATTGTCTTAACTGTTAGGATAACTCCTACTCCATTTCTCTTCTTGTCAGTACCATAACAGTACAACTTAAAGCCTGCTCTTAAGCTTCTAGCCTTACTACCTTTCCACCTGGTCTCCTGGACACACAGTATATCCACCTTCCTTCTCTGCATCATGTCGACCAACTCTTTACCTCTTCCTGTCATAGTCCCAATATTCAAAGTCCCTACTCTCAGTCCCTCCTCTCTCTCTGCTTCCAAACACGCACTTCTCCTCTTCTTCTTGTTCTTGTTCATCGACCCACAGTAGCCCAATTTCCATTAGTACCCTGTAGGTCATCAGTACCAATGGCGGTCATTGTTAACCCGGTCCGCGACCGATCCGGTATGGTATTGTTATGGTTGACTCGTATGTTTGGTTTTGGCAAAAGTTTTACGCCGGATGCCCTTCCTGACGCAACCCTCTGCATTTATCTGGGCTTGGGACCGGCTCAGGGAGACACTGCTCCGTGCCCCCCCAAGGCAGGCTTGGAGAGACACGGGCCAGTGCCGCCCTGAGGCTGCACTGTTTATACAATTTTCCACTATTATTTATTATTATGTTTTACCTGTAACTCTGGCACAACAATTTCCTTTGGGATAAATAAAGTTGTTCTATTCTTATTCTTATTCTTATTCTTATTCTTATTCTTATTCTTATTCTTATTCTTATTCTTATTCTTGGTCAATCCAATCCTCCACTGAAATGCTATCAACTGATCTCTTGCCTGAAAACCGGGGACATTTTTGCTCCCATGGCACACACACCAACCGTTCTGTGGGGGTCTGACCTGATGCAACGCTGGCAGGTTGGGGAGGTGGTTGCAGGGGAGAGCCTAATCTGCCCCAGGTAGCTGGAGTACCTCATAGCCGCTGACTAAGAGCCTTCAGCTTCTTCATCAACTCTGTGAGGGACCTCACCTGTTCCTCCAGGTTTTCAAAGTCAGACATGTTGAGGAGAGACCTGGCGTACTTGAGTACGATGGATGGAGTGTTTGAGGACAACGGATGGGGTACTTGAGTTCAATGGGTAATGAGCCCTCATAAATGCAACCACTGTTTTTCCAGTCTACTGTAACTTGTTACTAACCACCTCCAAAACAAACAGAGAGCAGAAAAATTGCAGACAGTGGTGAGACCAGCGATGCTGTATGGCCTAGAAACTGTTACAATGACCAAAAGACAGCAGGCAGAACTAAAGGTTGCAGAGATGAAGATGTTGAAGTTCTCTTCGGGAGTGACCAGGATGGATAGGATCAGGAATGAGTCTATCAGAGGAACAGCACATGTTAGATGTTTTGGAGAGAAGGTCAGAGAAGCCAGACTGAGACGGTTCGGTCATATACAGAGGAGGGATAGTGAATATATTGGTAGACGGATGCTGGAATTGGAGCTGCCAGGCAAGAGGTCTCGAGGAAGACCAAAGAGAAGATTTATGGACGTAGTGAGAGAGGATATGAAGGCAGTTGGTGTGAGTGAGGAGGATACGGAGAATAGGGTTGGATGGAGAAAGTTGACTCGCTGTGGCGACCCCCGAAGGGAAAAGCTGAAAGATGAAGAAGAAGAAGAAGAAGAAGAAGATAATAATAAGTCAGCACAAGGAAATGGTTAGTAACCTCTATATAGTTCAGTCCCTCCGGAATATTGTTCTAAAGTGCCATTTCTCCTCTGCTTCATGTTCAACTGAATTTGAGTCACTAAAATCCAAGAAGATGACTCTATCTTGGTGTTTTCTCACCGCCGGCACAGCTAAGTAGTACAGGCGCTTGCCTTTTGGTGTTTGCCACATGAATGCAGTTTAAAAGAACAAAGAGGAATCCTGTGCTTTGAGCTACCAATGTCATGTCATGTCACATGACCATAAAGCTACTTAAAAATGAAAGGGCCAGAGTTCCCAATCACATAAAGATTGACCTCCAAGCTAATTCTCACCTTCCCGCTAATTCCGGTACACATTCCAGAGGCGAGTGATGATAGGGGAGGCCACCTATTACGGGGGTCAGTCCAAGCACCCGCACTATGGACCACGACGAGGCACACATTGAGATGTCATCAACCCAACAACCCATTTATAACCGCTTGTTTTGAACTGAGACAATGCTCTAACAGCTACTCTCCAGTTCACAAGAGGTGGCTGTATAATGACGCAAAGACATTTTATTTCCCGCTGAGCTGGACCATATCTCCAAGCTCAGCATCCCAACCCAATTCCAGGAACTGCAGACGACACACAAAAACCTGAGAGCCAACCATGTTTCCAGATTGCCAGCCGTCTCTCACCCCCGGTGGTGCATCCAGAAGACACCTCACTCCTGCCGGCCCTTCTGTCCCCGGAACATCGCATCACGGATCAGTTCATTACAAGAGGCTAGTATTACAATCTGGGCGAGGATCATTGGTCAGTGTTATGTTAGTGTTGTAACTGCAGTTTTCCTGTCGTGCCTTGAGTAATCACTGTATTCTCGGGCCATTGATATTGTTACCTTGTCAACTTAGCATTGTTGCTGCTCATCTAATTCTCTGCTTTCCTGTAGTTTCATAACATAAACGCACCTCCAAGTACTTTTACACGGGACATTATCTACTGGCATCCCATTCATTCTTTCATGGCCTGGTCACGAGGTAAGACGAAGTGGCAGCCTTTGGACTACAACTGCTGCCCTGTTGGTAGTTCTACGTTCAGACAGCCGTTTTGTAGTTTTCTGAGACCTCTGACATTTTTGTAGTCCTACAACAAATGCAGTTCGGATTGTCAAATAAACTTTCTTATATTTTAAAAAGGGAGTTTCTTGGTATTTTGTGTGCAAATATTGCGACAAGATTGTGTGACAGTGTCAGCGTTCAAACTTACACCTTATGAACCTGAGATATTGTTGTTAAATTTTGACATTTTAGATAAACGCTTGCTTCTTGAGACTGTTACACTAACTAGTTATTATTTTCCAGCTTTGTTTGTGATGCCCCAAATGAGGGTTGGTATCATTATTGAGTTAATGATATTCCAAGAACTTTGATTGATAACTCATAATGATCATAGATAATTGTTAGTTGTTATTAATAACTAATTCGAGCGCCACTCACTGCACAACAAATGATGCCATGTGTGAGTAGAACAGTACACAACAGTTTCTTTCTGTCAATGTCCTCTGTCTTGTACTCCCTTTGCTTTCTTTCCTCTTTCCTGAGGGCCAATGACAGGATTCCTTTCATGCCGGCTGAGACCTTCCAGCAGTTCATCAGCCAAACCTCTGCATTCTCCTGCTAGCTGCATGGTAAGGTGGCCCACACCCCCTCCTTGGCCTTCCGTACCTGCAATCACCAGTTTTCAAATAACTGTTCATCTTCCGCTGGACCCTAAGTAAACGTGTTGTGGTGCTGTGTCTGATGTTGCATTTGGGGGTTGTACTCATACCAGTTGTCACAAAAAAAAACAAAAAAAAAAACACTGCAAACTTGAACAACTTAGAGATGTGGTAAAACACAATTTCAGAGACACAAATGAATACCTACATAAGTGGATAAGTGAGTGAATAATAAATTAATTGCCAAAAACAAGCATATCATTCAAATGGATATGTTACAGCCATATAACAATTAATCACTTCAGTTCTCTGTAACAGTAGAAAGAAGAACATAGTGAAAATGATTGAATTGCAATAATCTATTTAATGAATTATTTCATTTCAACTTTTTCCTCAAAGGCCAAATAACTTTTCCTTTCTCTGACGGGGGGCCAGGCCAGTTTGTAACAAAAAGTGTGACAATCGCAGAGATGTCTTAATGTAAAAATAGTTTTCCAGAAAGCCACATATAACCAGAAATTGACCCTTTCTGGGATCTTGACAGGAAAGAAAAATCAGAAAATAAATGATAACATTATTAATGAAATAAATAATCCTATTTATGAAATAAATAATAACCAAATAACTCCTCAAGTTTTTCACAGAAAAAAAGGCCAGATAAGGCACAGACTGCAGAGGGGCAGAATAGAACATTATGTTCTATGCATGTACAAGTCACGATTATGTGGCCAGAATGAAAAAAAAATCATAATGCATCTCTGGTATTATTCAGGGGCTGGGCAAAAAGTGGAGACGGGCTGTATCTTGCCCCTGGGCTGTAGTTTGGGGACCACTACTTTACATGAATCAGTCATCCTGGTTTCCTTTGCAGCAAAACAGCCCTAAAGAATGATCTTTCCACCGTCACGCTTCACAGTAGGTATGGTGTTATTGGATGCAGCATCTGGCACTGCAGGATTTGACTCCCTGGCGGCGTAGTTGTCAGGGTCTCACACCTGGGTCCAATTCGTAATCTGAGCCAGCTGCCGCTAATTACCCTGCCCCATAAAGAGCAGCGGCACGCTCTGCTCGGGGCCGGGGAATTTGCGAGGGATTGAGAAGGCTCAAAGGAAGGAAGGAAGGAAGGAAGGAAGGAAGGAAGGAAGGAAGGAAGGAAGGAAGGAAGGAAGGAAGGAAGGAAGGAAGGAAGGAAGGAAGGAAGGAAGGAAGGAAGGAAGGAAGGAAGGAAGGAAGGAAGGAAGGAAGGAAGGAAGGAAGGAAGGAAGGAAGGAAGGAAGGAAGGAAGGAAGGAAGGAAGGAAGGAAGGAAGGAAGGAAGGAAGGAAGGAAGGAAGGAAGGAAGGAAGGAAGGAAGGAAGGAAGGAAGGAAGGACTGGAGGTCCCAGGGCTGAAGGATTGTGGGGCCCTAAAAGAGCTCCAACCCTGATTTCGGCCTTGGTGGTGTGGTTCCCATTCCGAGTCTGTCCCCAGCGGCCCGTGACAGTAGTGTGTTACTCATGGTAGCCTTTGTTACTTTGGTCCCAGCTCTCTGTAGGTAATCCACTAGGTCCTTCTGCATGGTTCTGGGATTTTTGCTCACTCTTCTTGTGATCATTTTGACCACACAGAGTAAGATCGAGGGAGATTATCAATGGTTTTGTATGTCTTACATTTTCTAATAATTGCTCCCACATTTGATTTTGTCGCACCAAGTTGCTTACCTATTGCAGATTCAGTCTGCAATCTGCTTGATGCAGGTCTTCAGTTTTGTTTATGGTGTCCTTTGACAGCTCTTTGGTCTTGGCCATAGTGGAGTTTGGAGTGTGTGTGTATTTGAGGTGTGGACAGGTGTCTTTTATTCTGATAACCGATTCAAACAGGTCCCATTCATACAGGTAATGTATTTAAGACTGAGGCGCCTCTTACAAAAGAAGTTAAAGGTCTGTGAGAGCCAGAAATCTTGCTTGTTTATAGGTGACCAAATACCTATTTTCACCATAATTTGCAAATAAATTCTTTAAAAATCAGATAATGTGATTTTCTGGATTTTTTTTTGCATTCTGTCTCATGGTTGAAGTGCACCTATGATGAAAATTACAGGCCTCTATCATCTTTTTAAGTGGGAGAACTTGCACAATCGGTGACTGACTGACACTTTTTTTGCCCCGCTGTATATAGTTTGATGGAAAAAATAATGCATTCCTGTGGGGCTCTGTTTTGCATTGTAGTATGATCAGTCTGGTGCTGAGAGAACTCCTTTATCTGACCAACATGTTATGGAGTGGGTTGGGTACAGTATCCAAGACAACCTTCACCTTGTAAAGCATTTGCCTATTTGACACCACTGTCAGAGTATCTAGCTTCCGTCCCACAATTTCACTTGTGGATCAGCCTGTTCAGTCTATTATCATCCACTATTCTCACTCTGGTGCCCCAGCACAGAAGGCAGCACTGGCTACTACAGACTCATAGAACAGTCTGAGTATTAGATAAGATAAGAACAACTTTATTTATCCCGAAGGAAATTGTTGTGCCAGAGTTTCAAGTAAAACATAACAATAATAGATAATAGTAGGAAGGAGGGAGAATAAGAAATACAATAAAATATAAAGTGTCAAAGTTAAGGCTATCAAGTGTTTTAAGGTCTTAAAAAGTACAAAGATTTGAATATTCCCTTCGGCTGAAGGAAGAGGAATTAAAAAGTCTGATAGCCTCGGGTAGGAAAGACCTCCTGTGGCGTTCAGTGGAGCTCCTTGGTGGTATCAGTCTGCGGCTGAAAGAGCTCTGACAGGATGTCAGTGTGGTATGCAGGGGGTGATGGACATTGTCCATGATGCTGAGGAGCTTCCTCAGCATCCTCCTGTCTGACACCTGCACAACAGCAGGTGGTTCAGTCCACACCACTCCACAAACCTGTCCACCACGCTTCTGTACTCCTCCTCCTGGCCTCCGTTGATGCAGCCCATGATGGCAGAGTCATCTGAGAACTTCTGCGGGTGGCAAGACTGCAAGGAGAACCTGAAGTCCGAGGTGTAGAGGGTATACAGGAAGGGAGACAGGAATGTTCCCTGCGGCGCCCCCGTGCTGCTCACAATGGTGTCTGATGTGATATTTTACAGGCTCACGTACTGCGGCCGACCTGTGAGGTAGTTGTTGATCCAGGACGCAAGTGGAGCATCCACCTGCATGTCCAGAAGCTTCCTGTTCAGCAGGGCAGGTCGAATGGTGTTAAAAGCACTGGAGAAGACAAAGAACATGACTCTCACAATGCTTCCTGGGTGGGTGTAGACTCTGTGCGGCAGGAAGATGATGCCGTCTTCCACTCCTATCCGGGGCTGGTATGTGAACTGAAGGGGGTCCAGCGAAGGTCTGACAACTGTGCGAAGGTGCCTCAGGACGAGCCTCTCCAGCGACCTCATGACGTTTGATGTCAGGGCCACTGGTCTATAGTCGCTGTGTGTGCTGGGATGCTTCTTCTTGGGCACTGGGACAAGGCATGAGGTTTTCCCCCGGTCAGGGACAAACAACTGCATCAGGCTCAGGTTGAAAAGATGTGTGAAGATCCCACACAGCTGAGAGGCACATCCTTTCAGCACTTTGGGGTCAAGGCCGTCAGGGCCAGCAGCTTTCCTGGGACGAAGGCGACTGAACTCTCTTCTCACCTCCTCAACGGTGAAGGTGACAGGAGGGGGTGAAGAGAGTCCCAGTGGGGGGCAGGAGAGCTGAGGTGTCGACAAGACGTCGTACAGGGGAGCAGAAGAGGTCCTTGGGGGAGGGGGAAAAGTCTCTGAAGTGAGGGGTGAGGACACAGGGAAAGGAAAGTCCTTAGTGGAGCTGGGGGGAAGGTAGGCAGAGGCTCCTTGTTAGTGGCTATGCCCCACAGGTGGGATGTGAATTTGAAGAGAAGGAGAAGTTCTGGAATGAGTTAGATGAAGTGATGCAGGATATTCCCAGAAATGAGAGAGTAGTAATTGGTGCAGACTTCAATGGACATGTTGGTGAAGGCAATAGAGGGGATGAAGAAGTGATGGACAGAATTGGTATACAGGATAGTAATGCAGAGGGACAGATGGTGGTAAATTTTGCAAAAAGGATGGAAATGGCTGTAGTGAACACCTTTTTCCAGAAAAAACAGGAACATAGGGTAACTTATAAGAGCGGAGGTCGGACCACACAGGTAGACTTCATCTTGTATAGACGAGGGAACCTGAAAGAGATCAGTGACTGCAAAGTAGTTGTAGGTGAGAGTGCAGCCAGATAGCATAGGATGGTGGTTTGTAGGATGACTGGTGACAAGGAAGTTCAAGAGGACAAAGGCAGAACAGAGGACAAAGTGGTGGAAGCTGAAAGGGAAGAGTATTACATGGTTTTCAGTTGAGAAAGGGTCTGGGTGGTCAGAGTGAGCTTCCAAACGATTGGACAACAACAGCTAGTGTTATCAGGGAGACAGGTAGAAGAGTACTTGGTGTGTCATCTGGAAGGAAAGTAGATAAGGAGACTTGGTGGTGGACTGAGGAAGTGCAGGAAGTATATACAGAGAAAGCGGTTAGCGAAGAAGTGGGACACTGAGGGGACTGAAGAGAACAGACAGGAGTAAAGGGAGATACAACGTCAGGTAAAGATGGAGGTAGCAAAGACAAAACAAAGGGCGTACAATGACTTGTATGCTCGGTTGGATAGTAAGGAGGATGAGAATGATCTATACAGGCTGGCGAAACATAGAGATAATGATGGAAAGGATGTACAACAGGTCCAGGTGATTAAGAATAGAGAGGGCAATGTATTGACAGATGCTAGAAGAGTGATGGGAAGATGGAAAGAGTACTTTGAAGAGCTGATGAATGGGGAAAATGAAAGAGAGGCAAGGGTAGAAGAGGTGACTATTGTAGACCACAAAGAAGTACAAATTAGTAATGAGGATGAAGAGTGGAAAAGCAGTTGGTCCTGAGGATATACCCGTGGAGGTGTGGAAGTGTCTAGGAGAGGCAGCGGTAAATTTTCTGACTAGAAGAGAGGAGCTCTGGTACTGTGTGAGGAAATCTGGAGTGGCAGAGAAGTATGTTAAACTGGTGCAGGACATGTATGCTAGCTGTCAGACAGTGGTGCGGTGTGCTGTAAGGGTAACAGAAAAGTTCAAGGTGGAGGTGGGACTCCATCAGGGATCAGCTCTGAGCCCCTTCTTGTTCGCAATGGTGATGGACAGGCTGACAGATGAGGTTAGAGGTACTTTGGGTCAACAGTCCAGAGCAACGGAGAGTGTGGAAAAGAGGTGAAGAGACGAGGCCAAGCAGGTGTTAGGATCTCCTTAGCAGCCAAGAGGAGACACCTGATCACAATTGATAATCAGCTGCAGCGACCAGCTGATTATGAAGATCTCATCAAGATCTCTTTAAAGAGCAGTGGCACGCTCCGTCTGGCGCCGGAGAATTGTTATTCTCCACCCGACCTTGGCAGACTACCCTGGACCTTGAACCCTGATCCTGCGAAAGCCCCCCCCCCCCCCCCCCCCCCCCACTCCGGACCTTTGGACCCCGACCCTGCGAGACCCCCCCTCTGGACCTTGAACCCCGATCCTGCGAAAGCCCCCCACTCTGGACCTTTGGACCCTGACCCTGCGAGACCCCCCCTGGACCTTGAACCCTGATCCTGCAAAAGCCCCCACTCTGGACCTTTGGACCCCGACCCTGCGAGCCCCCCCCTGGACCTTGAACCCCGATCCTGCAAAAGCCCCCACTCTGGACCTTTGGACCCTGAGAGACCCCCCCCGGACCTTGAACCCCTACCCTACGAGAGCCCCCCCGGACCTTCAGACCCCGACCCAGCAAAGTTCCGACCTATCAATAAAGAGACTTAATCAAATTCCAGTTGTGGTGGTGTGGTTCCCTGTCCGTGTCACGAAGTGCTAGGGCGGACTCGAGCAGGGAACCACACTTCGGGGCAGAGATGGGTTGAAAGCGCTTTTATTTGGTTGAAGTGGCGGAACGGGATGGGTTGCGGACAGGACGGGTTGCAGACGGGGCTGGTTGCAGACGGGACTGGACGGGATGCAGACTGGACGGGATGCAGACTGGATGGCAGAGGCTGGGCCTCAACAGTACGGGTTGCAGACGGGGCGGGCCCCAGGCAGGGTGGCAGACTGGACAGTACAGGATGCAGACAGGACGAGTTGCAGACAGAACGGCAGAGGCTGGGCCTCAACAGTACGGGTTGCAGACGGGGCGGGCCCCAGGCAGGGTGGCAGACTGGACAGTACGGGATGCCGACAGGACGAGTTGCAGACAGAACAGCAGAGGTCAGGCCTCAACAGTACGGGTTGCGGGAGGGAACAGAGGTCACGCCGGCCGACTGGGCCCGGCCGTGACTCGGGAAGGGAACAGAGGTCACGCCGGCCAACTGGGCCGGGCCGTGACTCGGGAAGGGAACAGAATGTCACGCCGGCCGACTGGGGCCCGGCCGTGACTCGGGAAGGGAACAGAGGTCACGCTGGCCGACTGGGTCCGGTCGTGACGAGGGAAGGGACAGAGGTCACACCTGGGGTCCGGTGCTGGCAGGGGTGAGGTCCGGGTCGTGGCAGGGCCCCACAATCCCCCGGCGCCTGGCAGAGAGTGCCGCTGCCCTTTATAGGGATCTTGATTAGCGGCATCTACTGCAGCTGGCGCAGATTACAAGGGGGATCAGCTGTGAACCCTGACAGTCTGAGTCCTTCCGTGCCGTGACAGCGGGTTGGAATGGGTGGAGAAAAGTATCAGGGATCCTATGTGATAGAAGACTATCGGCCAGAATAAAAGGAAAGGTGTACAAGACAGTGGTGAGACCAGCAATGCCTTATGGCCTAGAAACTATTACAATGACCGAAAGACAGGGGGCAGAACTAGACATTGCAGAGATGAGGATGTTGAGGTTCTCTTTGGGAGTGACCACATGTTAGATGTTGTGGAGAGAAGGTCAGAGAAGCCAGACTGAGATGGTTAGGTCATGTACAGAGGAGAGATAGAGAATATATTGGTAGTTGGATGCTTGAATTGGAGCTGCCAGACAGGAGGTCTTGAGGAAGACCAAAGAGAAGATTTATGGATTAAGTGAGAGAGGATATGATGGTAGTTGGTGGGAGAAGATGATACAGAGAATAGGATTAGATGGAGAAAGTTGATTCACTGACCCCCGAAGAGAAAAAGCCGAAAGAAGAAGAATTGATAACAACAGGCTGAATAAGTATCGCCTTGTATAGCCTTTATGACACATAAACAACAGAGAACGTGCCTGGTAGGCTATGTTAACGTAACATATTATGGTAAGAGTCATTCAAGTAACTATAGCATATGGCAAATACGACAACCAAACAATCAATGTCACTCTTAATCATTAAATCCAAATAAATCTTCGTCTTTGGTGTCACTTCTGAACAACTCCGGCAACGCCGAAGGTAGACAATGCGCCGCTTCCTCTTCTACCGGTACTTATCTTACGTCAGTCGTCAGTTGCAGTTCCAATTATTCCAGCCTTTCTGAATCTCGACAGGATGGTGTCCTTGCTCTGATAGAGAGGCGATTGTGTTGCGTGAAGCGGTAACACCAGGAAGGTCCCAAGTCATTTATATTCATCTCCATGGCAACTACCTGGGTGTGAAGACGCAACTGTACTGTTTTTATAAGTTACCGTGAATGTTGATATGATCAATTTTCATAGGTACAGAAGTAGCAGGTACCACCTTATTTTCACAACGCACTTCTGTCCCTACTGAATTTTGATTGGTTGGCGTGTGTGTGTGTGTGTGTGTGTGTGTGTGTGTGTGTGTGTGTGTGTGTGTGTGTGTGTGTGTGTGTGTGTGTGTGTGTGATGATTGCTGACATGTTAAAGACACACATGGAGACTCAGACAGACACACATCAGAGCAAGAGAGCTCAATAATTTCACACATAAGTCGCTCCAGAGTAGAAGTCGCACCCCCAGCCAAACTATGACAAAACTGCGACTTATAATCCGAAAAAAGACATTTTGTTTTGTTTTTTTACTGTAATACTAGACCAGCTTCATTCTGAAATTCATCAGTTTAACATGAATAATACCAATAACAATAATAACAAATAAATAATGTGAAGACATTGCATTTCGTCTTATTCAGTAGATTACTGATCACAAATTTTCTGGTTTAGATATTTGAAATTTTAAATGTGAAACCGCATATGGGAAGACTGTCAATGACCACTAAACCACTAAAAGTAAAAATGTCAGCTATTTGACCAAAATATAACAATTCTTTTAGCACATAAGAAGTCAGGGAACTCTGGAATGGTAACAGCATGTCCAGTAAATGATTCATGTAAGTTTCTGGACCTATAGAAATTGAATAGGATTGTTGTCAGAAATGTATGTGGTTGCTTTGGCTACTTTCCTTGGAAAGGTCCAACACAAATAAATAGATTTACAATAAAATAAAAGGAGTCTAAGGGGATCACACAGCCTTCTCTAGAGGGGAAAATATGCACGCAGTATTCTGTTAAAGAAAAACTTTAACAGCAATTCACTTAAAGAAACAAGAGTGTTAGTGAAGAGGAGATGCAAGATCATAAAGTGTTTTGTTTAGCATTTTGTGCATTTAATTACTTACATAGCTTGTTTGATAATGTCTGTGGAGGTTCTCAGTCATCCAAGTCATGGTGAATTATTGTTAAAATCTTCATGTCTTGGCAACTGGACTTGAATTTCTTCAACTGAAGACGTTTCACCCTTCCATCATCTGAGAGTCTCCTCAGTATTTATGACCTGTGGGGAGTTTCTGAATACTGACAAGTTTTTGGGGAGGTCTAGATTATGTTGGGTTGTTATGCAGTGGCGGGCCTTGCTTTTTACACCTAGGCCTTCAGTAGTGCTCCAAATCAATCCACCCCCAAATAATTAGTTTATGGCAATTAAAAAAAAAAAAACTGTGCAGAAATGCAGTATAAAGAGGGGTGCATCACAGATAGATAAGTCGTGTAGTGTTTAATTTCGCCTGCGGGAGCGCATCATGTGACAACAAAAGGATTCCCAACTCTGTACTCTTCCACCTTGTGTAATCGATCGCGCACCCCTGTGCTTTGTCCGGGACACGGCCCGGCAACCCAAGTGCCCAAATTCTAAGAGTGTGTAAAACAAGTCTTTATTAGGAAGGGTGCAGATGGGCCTGGTGTTTGTAGAACACCCTTCGGAGTTTCTCCGAAACACCAGCAACATACAGTATGATGATATTCTTTCGTTTTTTGTCGTCTTCCTCCTGGTCTACATTCCTGCACCTGGGGGTTTCTGATTTGGCAAAGGCCCAATTAGGGTTGCCACAGGATCTCAAGGCTTTCCTAATGTCTTGTACTGTATCTCAGTCTTGGTTGATGGGGACAACTTCGATAATGCTTCACTCTCCCTTTTGGTCCGTGCAGGGGAGTAGCACGAGTCACCGCAAGTTCCCTTAACTATGGTATGTATTCTGCAGGTCAATAAGGGGCTACGGGACATTTTTTTGGAATCCCAGTAGAGGTAGACACTGCGAGAAACAGACTCACTGCTGTTTAATCTTATGGTATGCTCTGTCCTGAGGAGGCAGAAATAAAATAAAAAAGAATTTCATGAGAAAAAAAAAAACAAAAAAAAACTGTTGCAGTTAATTTTTGAATGCCATTTGAACAGGTGTTAACACAAGCTTAATTTTTTTTTCAAAGCCATCAACATCCCAAACCACAAATCTAATATTTACCCATTCCCTAGCTGCTGATTGATGTGAGGGGTATCACGGGAAATGAAACATTACTGAATGTCATTTGGATAAAAGATATTTCCTATGGGTCAGTTTAAGCTGTTACTGGATCAACACGTAGAGCTAAGGAAATTTGATCCAGCAATAATACTGTTCATCAAAAACCTCTCAGCTATTACAATAAACCCACGGCAAAAGGTGCTCTTGTTCTATCAGCTGAACACTAAAAGCCTCTGAAGCCTTTCTGAGTTACTGCAGGTGGATATGCGATGAAAAAGCACAAGCTCACTTTTTCTTCTCCTTTCGACTTTTCCCCTCAGGGGTCGTGACAGTGAATCAACTTTCTCCATCTAATCCTATTCTCTGTATCCTCCTCTCTCACTAACTACCTTCATATCTTCTCTCACTACGTCCATAAATCTTGTCTTTGGTCTTTCTCGAGACCTCTTGCCTTGCAGCTCCAATTCCAGCATCAATCTACCAATATATTCTCTATCCCTCCTCTGTACATGACCGAACCATCTCAGTCTGGCTTCTCTGACCTTCTCTCTAAAACATCTAACATGTGCTCTTCCTCTGATAGACTCATTCCTGATCCTATCCATCCGGGTCACTCCCAAAGGGAACCTCAACGTCTTCATCTCTGCAACCTCTAGTTCTGCCTCCTGTCTTTTCATCATTGTAACAGTTTCTAGGTCAGGGGTTGGCAACCCGTAACACCCAAAGAGCCATTTGGACCCGGTTTCCTCGGAAACGAAAACACTGGGAGCCACAATTACTTTTTGACGTCTAAAATAAAGGTACCAATGTGTATATTGTTTTTTTTTACCTTTATACTTTATATAAACAAGTGTGTAGTGTGTTGCTTCTGAAATTCACAAAGTATTACAGAGAAAATTAAATTTTATTTATGTAATGAACTCCTTTTGAGCTTTGGGCTTTCAGAGCATTTAGCAGAGCCTTGACCTGAATTTTAATAATAAATCGGAAAAAAATCACTGTGTCAGTAAACAATAAAAAGTACATATTTGCGAAATATCTTCATAAATATTTATTTTACCTGGTTTACCTGGTTTATTTTACCACAAAATTGTAACAAACAAATTTGATGGGCAATGTATTGACAGTATGTTTCATGGTAGCATTTGATACCAGGAGATTGATACAGTGTGATGCACTACCAATGTCTCTACATCATCAGCTGGTGTACCTCCTTAATGTCTCCTTGCTCGTACCATTTCCCCTCTGTGATTTATTTAACCCCCGTCTGAGTCCTGGATCAAATGGATCCATTTGCTGTTAGGTTGTCTCAGGTATGGTAAATGTCAGTAGTTTTGCTGTGACTCCTCACTTGCACATTCAACAATAGCAAGCCCTGAATAGTAGTGGCAGGTTAGACTGTTGCTCAAAAGCGTAGGACCATGGTTTGAAGGATGACTCAGCTGATAAGAAAGATGAAGCGGGACAAAGGCAGAGCAGAAAACAAAGTGGTGGAAACTGAAGATGGAGTAGTCTTGTTTGGAGAGTTGCTAGGTGGTCAAAGGGATCTTCCAGATGTCTGGAAACAGCAGGTAATATGATTTAGGAGACAGAAGAGTACTTAGTGTGTCATCTGAAAGGAAAATAGAAGTAGTAAATATTTTTTGGCAAGTTGGAAAAACAGAAAGATAGAAATGCAAAGGACATGGAGTAGGTTCATGCAATTAAGGATACAGAGGAAAATGTATTGATAGACAATAGAAGAGTTGATGAATGAGGAAAAAGAAAGAGGGAAGGGAAGAAGAGGTAACTCCTATATACCATGATGTAGCAGAGATCATTAAAGGTGAAACAAGGAGGGCAGTTTAGAGGATAAAGTGTTGAAAGGCAGCTGCTCCTCATGGTATACATTTGGAGGTATGGGAATGCCTAGGAGAGGCAGTAGTTGAGTTCCTGGTTAGATTTTTCTGCAGGATAATAGAGAGTTAGGAGGTGCTTGAGAAGTGGACGGGAAGTGCTGATGTCCATTTTTAAGAATAAGCAAATTGATCAGGTGCATGAGGCTGAGAGGATCTGGCTAGATATAGTCAGACTCACCTCGACACGTGGCTCAGATTCTGGAACCAGGCCTCTCAAGAGGGCTTGAACTTTTGTCCACTCTGGATTGCCTCTGATGAGAGGCACAGGGAGGGTGTAGGTATATTGTTTGCCTCCGGTGGTCAGTTACTGGACTTCTGTGCTGCTCATCATGGACTGTCCATAACAAGCACCATGGTCAGACATAAAGGTGTGCATATATGCACTTGGCACCAGCAAACCATAGATCAATGATCGACTTTGTAGTCATATCATTGAACTAGAGGTCGCATGTTCTGGATACTTGCAATCAACTGGCCCAAATGCATAGTGAGGGTCCAATAGAAACATCCAGCAGAGTCCCCTGTCAAATAATGCTTTAACTTCCATGTCCAGCAGAGCTTCAAGAACATCACAGTGGAGACATGGGACATTGCGTCCAAGTGGCCCATGTTCCGTGTCTCCATTGTCTAGGTGGCAGACTGGTAAGGTGTTCAGAGCCTGTAACCCCCAAACCTGTTGGTGGACCCCAGCAGTGAGGAATGCCATCAAGCTGGAGAAGGAGTCCTACCGAGTCTGGGACTACAGGGGGCAGACAGATACTGCCAGACCAAGCTGTACACAGCTGTGGTTGTTGCAATGGCAAAAACTTGGACGTGGGAGGAGTTTGGATAGGCCATGGAGAATGACTTTTGGAAGGTCCCAAGGAGATTGTGGTCCGCCATCTGGTAGCCCGTGAGGGGGAAACAGTACGCTGTCAACACTGTGTGTATTGGAGACAGTGGGCTGTTGACCTCAACACAGGACGCTGTGGATCGGTAGATGGTGTTGGAATCCAGGGCAAGGGATCTATGTGCATTGCCCTTCAACTCTGTTCTTCTCCAGAGAGCCTGATTTGGATGTCAGCTGGGAGCAGTGCACACCTGTGGCTCATCAGGCCTCGTCAGGCGGAGGATAAGAGGATCCTGCTGCAAGCCTTTCATATCTGGATTGTTGGTTGTCCCTTGCTCGTTCCTTGTCCCCCGTACGCTGCCTCCCCAGTTCCTGTGACTCTCGACACTAGTGATGGGACAATGATACCTCAAGCAGTGTATTGACACACTAGACAAACTGTGTTTGCACTGTATTGATACTGTGTTGGTCACCCAATAGTGACCCCTGCAGTAGTTATAAAATCATTGCAGGTAAAGAAATTCCTAGTTTGTATAAATGTGAAACTGAGTTGGTATGTAAAATACAGCACAATTGAGTTACAAATCAGAGTCATAATTTTTAACTTATGTACACATTTTTGTTAACTGTTAAATCATATTAAATAAAAGACAAAAAAAGTGATCAGTTTATGGATTTTTATTGAGGAACAAAAGTTTTTGGAGTGTCTTTGCTCCAAGGCAATTTCTCCTCTTAGACACTTTAATTGACTATCATATGTATCACATGTCATTCACTTGATAAACTGTTAAAGTGAATGCAATGCACCAACGTAAAAAAAATAGTATATAACAGTAAACAATGGTCAAAGGAGAAAAAGATTTACCTTGTTTGGTGTCACAAGAACAAAATTATTCTACACTGGGGAAAACTTCTTAGAACAATCCATAATTACGCAAAACTCCATCCAACAAACCCACGGCATGTTGATACAGTTTGTTTCTTTATAAACACACTTTGGCGCAGCATATCCAAACGATACAGTTCCTTTATTGGTCTTGTGATTCTTTCTTAAAGCAATACATGCACCGATACGGGGTTTCACTCTTGAGCTCTCGGCACAGTGCTGACGGACCAGTGTCGCTTCTCTACTTGACACCCCTCTTTGCCAGTTCCTGAGACTCCCGTGACACAACCCCTGAAACGAGCTGGACCGAGCGCAGCTCTCTATTCATTTCCCTTGTCAAATAAACCCCTTAAGACACCTTACCTCCTGAGTATCCTTGGTTTGGGTCAGGCACACCATCCCAAAAACATGACAGAACAATCTGGTCATTGTGACCCAGTGGATGCTCTCAGGAGAGCCTTATCTGAACTGAATTCTATTATCCACTCTCATTATGCTGTTCTTAGGTTTCTCAGCCAACAACAACACAGCGATAACCAGCACCTGGATCAGCTGCTTCCGAGTCTTCAGTCTAATCCATCTCCTACTCCTACAGAGGTCCCCACTGCTGCACCAGTCTCCCAGGCCCTGGCCACCTCGTGAGATGTTGGCTCACACATTCCAGAGAAATTCTCAGGAGGGGTAGGCTGTTGTGGGTGATTTCTTTTACAGTACACCTAGCCTTCAATCACTCACCACATTGCTTCCCCCACGACAACACCAAGGTTTTGTTTGTCCTGGGACTCCTTTCTGGCAAAGCCCTAAGCTGGGCTGAGGTCCTGTTCCAGGACCCTTTCTTGTTTGATTGTACCTTCAAGGAATTATTTCAGGAATTCAAGCAAACCTGCGGTCAGGATGACCACACCACCGATCCCGAAATCTAAGGATGCTCACATAAGGTCAATGAACTTTCTGATTTCGCCATCATATTTAGAACATTTGCTGCTGCTTCTGGGTGGAACTCCCCCATGCTGAAGAGCGCCTTTTTCCATTCCCTCATGACCCCTTGAATGATAAATAAGCTCCCCTTGATGAGCCTGAAGACCTCGAGGAGCTGATATCCCCAGCTACCCGCCTTGATAATCGTCTAAGCCAGAGAAACAAGGAAATAAAAACACGTCATACACCAAACTAACTATTCATCTTCTATCAGCCCCACCCCACCCCCCATCCAAGACTCAGGTGGTTGGCCACCCCGGGTCCTGAACCATTGCAGGTTGGCCGGACCCACCTGTCTCCGGAGGCACGTCAGCGGCATTTTCTATCCAATCAGTGCTTCTACTGCAGATCCACTGGCCAATTCATAGCCTCCTGTCCCGTTCAGCCAAGGGGAGAGGATGGAGGAGGTCTGGCGGCCCATCCTAGAACAGATCCTACTCCTCAACTCACACTTGTTACGTTTTTTTAACTGCAACTCTCCTGGCCTCAGCGCACTTCGTTGACTCCAGTTGCGAGCAGAGCCTGATTGACCACTCTCTGGTCTTGCAGTCAAAAATGGTAACCATACCCCTATCCACGCCATGAACTCTCTGTCCTGAACGGTAGAGCCTAACCCATTCAAGGAGTCACCGTTTTTTCCAAGCTGGACCTCCAACCCCGACCATCTCGTTCAGATCCGTCAGGCAGATGAATGGAAGACTGTTGAATACTTAGTCAGTCCTTTCGGACTTTGGAATGCCCCAGCTGTGTTTCAAACCCTGGTAAACGACATACTCCGACTTCTTGAACATCTTTGTTTACCGGGAGGACATTCTCATCTATTTCAAGACCCTCGTTGACCATCAGAAACATGTTCACCTTGTCCTCCAACGCCTCTTTGGACAATCACCCCGAAATCAAAGCCAAAAAGTAGGTACCGAGCATCTGGTGCTAGTCTGGACAGATCACAAATCTATTTTACCTAAAGTCAAACGTCTTGCATAAATCCTTTTTTTTCTCAGTTCAACCTCTCCATCTCGTATCATCCAGGTGCCAAATATGAAGCCTGATGCTCTTTCCCATCAGTTCTCCTTGGATGACACCGACAAGACCCCAGCTCCCATGCTGCTGCTTAACTGCACTGTTGTGGCTCTTGTGACACTGAGGAGGTCATCAACCAGGTGCTCTAGACAGAACCAGGCACTGGTCCACCCAACAGGACGTATATCCCAACTCAGTCTGCTCTCGTCTCATACACTTGACCCATTCTTCCAGATTTCCTGCCCATCCAGGTATCAGCCAACCTGTTGCCCTAATAAACCGCCACTTCTGGTGATCATCCATCCATAAAGGACTTAAGGACTACAATCTCATGTGTTCTGTTTGCGCATACAACAAACCTTCCATCGACCACCCACAGGACTCCTTCAACCTCTGACCATTCCGAAGAGACCCTGGTCAATATTGCCGATTGGTTCCTGAGGGTGTCTTTGTGTTGGCTATGGTTTGCCTGTGCTCCAGGGTGGCAGCAAGACTCTTGTAAGAACAAGGTCACATATCCAGGCACCTGAATTAAGCTTTTGTCGCGGGTGTCTGGGCACTCCCTTTAGAAATAAGGTGAGGAGCTTCCTTTTTTTTAAATCCCTATTAATCAGCTCCCCTGTTACTATACCTAAACTGCATTTGCTTAATTAACATGTTTCTGTGTTTAGTCAGTGACCACACAGAACAGACTGCAGCTTAAATAAATCTAATCATGCGTGCGCCTGTGTGTTCCTTGCCCACACAGAACAGACTGCAGCCTAAATAAATCCAATCCCGCGTGCGCGTGTGTGTTCCTTTCCTGTTCATAGTCTTGTTAAATTCTACGTGCGCCGCTGGTTGCATTGCCAGGTTGTCCCTAGATTTTGTATGATTTAAAGGTTATTCTTGGTCTTAAATGTGTGTCACACTCCGGGACTCAGTGATGAAGGCAATAAAATGGAGTATTGTCAGGTGTGGAGCCATGGTACTTTATCTAGTGCAGGAGTGGGCTTCCTCTTCTCTAGAACCTTCATTCCAAATTGCATTTATGGAGAGCATGCTGTTTAGGGAAGGTGTCCATTAGTAAAAGCTGCCTTGAGCATTTTAGTTAGGTTAGTTAGTTTAGCATTTTAGTTAGCTCTGAGCCCCTTCTTGTTTGCGATGGTGATGGACAGGCTGACAGATGAGGTTAGACAGGAATCCCCATGGACCATGATATTTATGCCGAAAACAAAGGTGCAGAGAGACAACTTTATTTCGAATCAACAAGAAATTGAAAGACTAAGTTGTGTTTTCCCAATTGATTATTTTAATTGTACAAAAAATTAACTTTTAGATCATTACTATATAGCAACTCGTTCAGCCTTAAAGTCCACACGGAGGCAGCTAAACTTTCCCATGGCATAGAGGATATATGGAGAAGAACGCACAAAGGCTCCAGCCAATTTGCATGGTCCCATGTACACTAACAAAATTACTTTAGCTTTTATGTGTTAGCATTATTTTTACATTTTTTTGATTTGTAAGATTTTACCAATTGTTAACCATTACTATGTTTTTATGAGGAAAATCTTACCTGAGAGACCTTACAATTTAATTTGGGTTTAATTCATGCTCACTCAAGTCATGGTACATCATTCGCTGTATCCATCTTCTGCCGCTTATCCTGCTCTTGCAGTTGTGGGGGATGCTGGAGCCTATCCAAGCTGGATACGGGCAAGGTAGAGGCAGGGTACACCCTGGACTGGTCACCAGTCAATTGCAGGGCCACATACAAAGACAACATTCACTCACTCAGGGCAACTGTCCCATTTTTTTTGCACATCTCTCTTATTCTTAAAAATAGGAACCATCACACGCTTCTCCATTCCTCAGGCATCTTGTCACTCACTAGGATCATGTTTGAATTCTCTAACCAGGCACTCTACCGCTGTCTCTCCCAGGCATTTCCATATCTCCACAGGTATATCATCAGGTGTAACTGCCTTTCAACTCATCCTCTTCAATGCCCTTTACTAATCTCTCAGTATCACATTCAGGATCACTTTATTTGTCCTGGCAATTGGAGGGCATCTGGGGTAGCATTAGCATCAGAGATAGGAGCGAACAATTATGAATAAAATTGTACAATTGTATTATAGACTGTACATGTGTACAAATCTGTACATCTGTATCTGTCCAGGAAGTGAGAAGGGTTAAAATATCTCACCCTGCTTCTGTGGGATGATAATGTGGGGAAGAATTGAAAATGCCTCATACAGAAATTCGATGAAAGCAGGTAAAGTGGATGTGGTTACACTCACATTTAGAGGACTGTTGAAATCAGAACAAAACGGAGAGCTGTCATCTTAATCCTGCTAAAATCCCCTGCTATGAGATGGAAAAAGATGTAGTGGGATAAAAGGAGAGAGTGATGGAGCCTTAATCCAAAACACATCTCAGATACCTCAGCTTCCCTCATAAACCAGCACTATAAACTTATCCGTGTGCCTACATTTAATCCAATCCATATGGCATCAGATTTATCTGCAGGTAAATCAGAGTCTGGGATAAGTATCTGTCAGTTAGATTAATAGAGTGCAGAGAAAGTAAAAAAAAAAAAAAAAAAAAAAGAGAGGGAGTGTTTTTAGGCTGTTTCTCCTGAGGAGTGTATATGAGTGGAAAAATCTGTGTGACCATGCAGGTTGAAAGGATACTTTGGCAATAAATACATATATAATTAATGAATAAATAAATAATCATAGTAAGACGCCCTTGATATACAGAGAGTACAGAGACAATAAACAAGGATGCTGCATGGAAGTTTGGTGGTCTCAGAGGACTGAGCGCCCGAGGGAATGTTATATTTAAAGAAGACCTGAAGAATAGAGTAATATGTGTCAGCATAATGTAATTTATATTATTTAGTCATGAGTGGAACAGTAATGCAGCCTCAGGGCGGCACTGGCCCGTGCCTCTCCAAGCCTGCCTTGGGGGGGCACGGAGCAGTGTCTCCCTGTGCCGGTCCCAAGCCCGGATAAATGCAGAGGGTTGCGTCAGGAAGGGCATCCGGCGTAAAACTTTTGCCAAAACCAAATATGCGAGACAACCAAAACTATACCATACCGGATCGGTCGCGGACCGGGTTAACAACGACCGCCATTGGTACTGATGACCTACAGGGTACTAATGGAAATTGGGCTACTGTGGGTCGAAGAACAAGAACAAGAAGAAGAGGTGGAGTGCGTGTTCGGAAGCAGAGAGAGAGGAGGAAGGGAAAGAGTCTGGGACTGAGAGTAGGGACTTTGAATGTTGGGACTATGACAGGAAAAGGTAGAGAGCTGGTCGACATGATGCAGAGAAGGAAGGTGGATATACTGTGTGTCCAGGAGACCAGGTGGAAAGGTAGTAAGGCTAGAAGCTTAGGAGCAGGCTTTAAGTTGTACTATTATGGTACTGACAAGAAGAGAAATGGAGTAGGAGTTATCTTGAAGGAGGAGTTTGTTAGGAACGTCCTAGAGGTGAAAAGAATGTCAGATAGACTTATGAGTCTGAAACTGGAAATCGAAGGTGTGATGCTCAATGTTGTTAGTGGCTATGCCCCGCAGGTGGGATGTGAATCTGAAGAGAAGGAGAAGTTCTGGAATGAGTTAGATGAAGTGATGCAGAATATTCCCAGAAATGAGAGAGTGGTCATTGGTGCAGACTTCAATGGACATGTCGGTGAAGGCAATAGAGGGGATGAAGAAGTGATGGGCAGATTTGGTATCCAGGATAGGAATGCAGAGGGACAGATGGTGGTAGATTTTGCAAAAAGGATGGAAATGGCTGTAGTGAACACCTTTTTCCAGAAAAAACAGGAACATAGGGTAACTTATAAGAGCGGAGGTAGGAGCACGCAGGTAGACTACATCTTGTATAGACGAGGTAACCTGAAAGAGATTAGTGACTGCAAAGTAGTTGTAGGTGAGAGTGTAGCCAGACAGCATAGGATGGTGGTTTGTAGGATGACTCTGGTGACAAGGAAGATGAAGAGGACAAAGGCAGAGCAGAGGACAAAATGGTGGAAGCTGAAAAGGGAGGAGTGTTGCATGGTTTTCAGGGAGGAGTTGAGAAAGGGTCTGGGTGGTCAGGGTGAGCTTCCAGATGATTGGACAACTACAGCTAGTGTTATCAGGGAGACAGGTAAAAGAGTACTTGGTGTGTCATCTGGAAGGAAAGTAGATAAGGAGACTTGGTGGTGGAATGAGGAAGTGCAGGAGTGTATACAGAGAAAGCGGTTAGCGAAGAAGAAGTGGGATACTGAGAGGACTGAAGAGAACAGACAGGAGTTCAGGGAGGTGCGGCGAAAGGTAAAGATAGAGGTAGCAAAGGCAAAACAAAGGGCTTATGATGACTTGTATGCTCGGTTGGATAGTAAGGAGGGTGAGAATGATCTATACAGGTTGGCGAAACAGAGAGATAAAGATGCAAAGGATGTACAACAGGTCCGGGTGATAAAGGACAGAGAGGGAAATGTATTGACAGATGCTAGAAGAGTGATGGGAAGATGGAAAGAGTACTTTGAAGAACTGATGAATGTGGAAAATGAAAGAGAGGCAAGGGTAGAAGAGGTGACTATTGTAGACCACAAAGTAGCAAAAATTAGTAAAAGTGAAGTGAGGAAGGCATTGAAGAGGATGAAGAGTGGAAAAGCAGTTGGTCCTGATGATATACCTGTGGAGGTGTGGAAGTGTCTAGGAGAGGCAGCGGTAGATTTTCTGACTAGATTATTCAACAGGATCTTAGAGAGTGAGAAGATGCCTGAAGAATGGAGACAAAGTGTGATGGTGCCTATTTTTAAGAATAAAGGGGATGTGCAGAATTGTGGCAACTACAGAGGGATAAAGTTGATGAGCCATACAATGAAGTTATGGGAAAGAGTAGTGGAAACTAGACTGAGAGCAGAAGTCAGCATTTGTGAACAGCAGTATGGCTTCATGCCTAGGAAGAGTACTACAGATGCAGTATTTGCGTTGAGAATGCTAATAGAAAAGTACAGAGAAGGCCAGAGGGAGTTGCACTGCGTTTTTGTAGACCTAGAAAAAGCATATGACAGGGTGCCAAGAGAGGAGCTCTGGTATTGTATGAGGAAGTCTGGAGTGGCAGAGAAGTATGTTGGACTGGTGCAGGACATGTATGCTAGCTGTGAGACACTGGTACGGTGTGCTGTAGGGGTAACAGAGAAGTTCAAGGTGGAGGTGGGACTCCATCAGGGATCAGCACTGAGCCCCTTCTTGTTTGCAATGGTGATGGATAGGCTGACAGATGAGGTTAGACAGGAATCCCCATGGACCATGATGTTTGCGGATGACATTGTGATCTGTAGTGAGAGCAGACAACAGGTAGAGGAAAATCTAGAGAGGTGGAGGTATGCTCTGGAAAGGAGAGGAATGAAAGTTAGTCGCAGCAAGACAGAATATATGTGTGTGAATGAGAGGAACTCGGGTGGAGCGGTGAGGCTACAGGGAATGGAGATCAAGAAGCTGGAGGATTTCAGGTACTTAGGGTCAACAGTCCAGAGCAACGGAGAGTGCGGAAAAGAGGTGAAGAGACGGGTCCAAGCAGGTTGGAATGGGTGGAGAAAAGTGTCAGGGGTACTATGTGATAGAAGACTATCGGCCAGAATAAAAGGAAAGGTGTACAAGACAGTGGTGAGACCAGCGATGATGTATGGACTAGAAACTGTTACAATGACCAAAAGACAGCAGGCAGAACTAGAGGTTGCAGAGATGAAGATGTTGAGGTTCTCTTTGGGAGTGACCAGGATGGATAGGATCAGGAATGAATCTATCAGAGGGACGGCACATGTTCGATGTTTTGGAGAGAAGGTCAGAGAAGCCAGACTGAGATGGTTCGGTCATGTACAGAGAAGAGATAGTGAATATATTGGTAGACGGATGCTGGAATTGGAGCTGCCAGGCAAGAGGTCTCGAGGAAGACCAAAGAGAAGATTTATGGACGTAGTGAGAGAGGATATGAAAGTAGCTGGTGTGAGAGAGGAAGATACAGAGAATAGGGTTAGATGGAGAAAGTTGACTCGCTGTGGCGACCCCTAACGGGAAAAGCCGAAAGAAGAAGAAGAAGAAGAAGAAGAAGTCATGAGTGGAACAGTAGTTAAGGCTGATAGCATGTGTGTTTTAGGTGCCAACCTTCAAAAGAAAAGTGTCAGAGTACAGTGACACCCACTATCCCTGAAAGCAAATATATAAATCCATTTACAGACACATACACACTTTTCAAATATAAATGCAGCTTCAGGGCAGCACTGGCCAGTGTCGCACCAGTTAGTGCTATCAGGGAGACAGGTAGGAGAGTATTTGTTGTATCATCTGGAAGGAAAGTAGATAGGAGACTTGGTGGTTGAATGAGGAAGTGCAGGAGTATATACAGAGAAAGCTGTTAGCAAAGAAGAAGTGGGACACTGAGAGGACTGAAGAGAACTGACAGTAGTACAGGGAGATACAATGTCAGGTAAAGATGGAGGTAGCAAAGGCAAAACAAAAGGGCATACGATGACCTGTATGCTCAGCTGGACAGTAAGGAGGGTGAGAATGATCTATACAGGTTGGTGAAACTGAGAAATCATAATGGAAAGGATGTACAACAGGTCCATGTGATTAAGGATAGAGAGACAAATGTATTGACAGATGCTAGAAGAGTAATGGGAAGATGGAAAGAGTACTTTGAAGAACTGAGAATGTGAAAATGAAAGAAAAGCCAGGGTAGAAGAGGTATTGCTATTGTAGACCACAAAGTAGCACAAATTAGTAAAAGTGAAGTGAGGAAGGCATTGAAAAGGATGAAGAGTGGAAAAGCAGTTGGTCCTGATGATATACCTGTGGAGGTGTGGAAGTGTTTAGGAGAGGCAGCGGTAGATTATCTGACTAGATTATTCAACAGGATCTTAGAGAGTGAGGAGATGCCTGAAGAATGGGGACAAAGTGTGATGGTGCCTATTTTTAAGAATAAAGGGGGTGTGCATAATTGCGGCAACTATAGATGGATAATGTTGATGAGCCATACAATGAAGTTATTGGAAAGAGTAGTGGAAACTAGACTGAGAGCAGAAGTCAGCATTTGTGAACAGCAGTATGGATTCATGCCTAGGAAGAGTACTACAGATGCAGTATTTGCGTTGAGAATGCTAATCCAGAAGTACAGAGAAGGCCAGAGGGAGCTGCATTGTATTTTGTATTCTGGAGTGGCAGAGAAGTATGTTAAACTGGTGCAGGACATGTATGCTAGCTGTGAGACAGTGGTGCGGTGTGCTGTAAGGGTAACAGAAAAGTTCAAGGTGGAGGTGGGACTCCACCTCTATCAGGGATCAGCTCTGAGCCCCTTCTTGTTTGCGATGGTGATGGACAGGCTGACAGATGAGGTTAGACAGGAATCCCCATGGACCATGATGTTTGCAGATGACATTGTGATCTGTGGTGAGAGCAGAAAACAGGTAGAGGAAAATCTAGAGTAGTGGAGGTATGCTCTGGAAAGGAGAGGAATGAAAGTAAGTCGCGGTAAGACAGAATATATGTGTGTAAATGAGAGGAACTCAGGTGGAACGGTGAGGCTACAGGGAGTGGAGATCAAGAAACTGGAGGATTTCAGGTACTTGGGGTCAACAGTCCAGAGCAACGGAGAGTGTGGAAAAGAGTTGAAGAGACGGGTCCAAGCAGGTTGGAATGGGTGGAGAAAAATGTCAGGGGTACTATGTGATAGAAGACTATCGGCCAGAATAAAAAGAAAGGTATACAAGACAGTGGTGAGACCAGCGATGCTGTATGGCCTAGAACCTGTTACAATGACCAAAGACAGGGGGCAGGACTAGAGGTTGCAGAGATGAAGATGTTGAGGTTCTCTTTGGGAGTGACCCAGATGGATAGGATCAGGAATGAGTCTATCAGAGGAAGACCACAAGTTAGATGTTTTGTAAGAAGGTCAGAGAAGCCAGACTGAGATGGTTCGGACATGTATAGAGGAGGGATAGAGAATACATTGGTAGACGGATGCTGGAATTGGAGCTGCCAGGCAAGAGGTCTCGAGGAAGACCAAAGAGAAGATTTATGAACGTAGTGAGAGAGGAGGATACGGAAAATGGGGTTAGATGGAGAAAGATGATTTGCTGTGGCGACCCCTGAAGGGAAAAGTCAAAAGGAGAAGAAAAAGTGAGCTTGTGCTTTTTCATTGCATATCCACCTGCAGTAACTAAGAAAGGCTTCAGAGGCTTTTAGTGTTAAGCTGATAGAAATAGAGCACCTTTTGCTGTGGGTTTACTGTAATAGCTGAGAGGTTTTAGATGAACAGTATTATTGCTGCCGAAAGAAGAAGAAGAAGAAGATAGTAACTCATTAGAGTGAGTTATTGGATAGGGTTATGGCATGAGGTAGGGAAGATTTCCTGTATCTTTCTGTTCGACAGCTGAGCTGCAACAGTCTGCTGGAGAAGCTGCTCCATTGTCTATCCAGTGTGAGGTAGAGGGGGTGGTCAGGGTTGTCTATGATGAACGACAGTTTAATAAACGACCTCATTTCCACTACGGGTCTCAACGTTCTCCGTCCTGAGACCAATCACAGATTCAGCTCTCCTAATGACCCTGTGTAGTCTGTGGAAGTCTGACTCTGATACTGCTCCTCCAACACACAGCTGAAAAAAAGAAAAAGATGACACTAGAGACAATAGACTAATTAAAGATCTCCAACATCGTGCTGCATACATTAAATCATCTGAGCTTCCTGAGGAAGGACATTTTGCTCATACCTTTCCTGTACACAGACTCTGTGTTGGATATCCAGTCCAGACAGTTGTCAATATAGGCAACCAGGAATCTGCTGTTCTCAACCACCTCCACAAACTCACCCCTGATCTGTAGAGGCTGTGCTGGCAGGTCCATCTTCCCCATGAAGTCAATCATTAACCTAGGCTTGCTGACATTCAGCCTCAAGTGGTTCCTCTCAGACCAGTCCAAAAATCTGTTTAACAGCGTCCTGCACTCCCCCTATTCTCCCCCTCTTATACACCCTACAACAGCCGAGACATCTGAGAATTTCTGTAGGTGGCTTGACTGTGTTGTACTGGAAGTCAGTGGTGTACAAGGTGAAGAGAAAAGGAGAAAGTATAGTCCCACATCACACAGAACACTTTCCAGACAGAGAAACTGTGGCCTGCCTGTCAGGTAGTCAGTAATCCCGGAGATCGCCGAGCCATTGACACCCATCACCCACAGCTTCTCGCCCAACAGCAGTGGCTGAATGGTGTTGAAAGCACTGGAGAAATCGAACCATGTCATTCTAACAGTACCCCCTCCACCATTCAGGTGCAGATGAGCTCATTGCAGTCGGCATGATGATGGTGTTCTCAACTCCTAAGTGGGGCTGATAGGCAAACCGCAGAGAGTCTAGCACTGACTTCACCTGCGGCCTCAGGTGGGCTAAAATCAGTCACCAGAACCACCAGTCCAGTACTTTCATCACATTCTATATGTGGGCAACCCGTCAATAGCCTTTGAGGTCTTATGGCAACGACTTTTTGGGCACCGAAACCAAGCAGAACGTCTTCCACAGCACCTGTACTTTCTCCTGGCTCAGGCTCAGGTTGTAGAGATGTCTCAGTACTGGGGACAGCTGGCTGGCACACGTCTTCAGAATCCTGGGGGAGTTACCATCAGGACCTGCAGCCTTACGCTGGTGAAGTCTCTCCAGCTGTTTCCTGACCTGCTCTGTGGTCACAGCCACAGGGGGCCGGGGGATGATAACCTCAGTTGATTGGCAGGGGTGGTGGGTAGGGCTATTGTTATCCTGAGCGAAGGGGGGGAAGAATAGGTGTTAAAGACTGAGGAAGATGAGGGAGAGAGGAGCTGCACAGGGGATGCATGAGGTTCTGAACATGTTAGGGGGAATACAGAATGAGTGTTGAATCTATTGAAGAACTGATTGAGTTCATCAACTCTCTCCTGGCATCCCGCTGGCTGTGTCTCTCCCCATAAATCCAGTGATGCACCTAATTCTTGTCCACACATCCTTCATATTGTTCTGCTGGAGTTTGGCCTCCAGCTTCCTCCTATAGACATTCCTGCATGACCTCATCATGTCTCTGACTTCATGCTGCACTCTCCTCAGTTCCTCTCTGTCTCCAGACCCGAAGACCCTCTTCTTCTTGCATTCTGTGGTGCAATTTATCATATATGTCCTCCCCATGTAGGTCATAGATGACATCTTAGTCCGTTGTCCCAAAGTTGTCCTGTAGTGCATTACAAGCCTCCTCTGTCCACCTCCTCGCTGTGAGCAGGCTGCTTCTACAGGCGGTGATCTGCTCTGCCTAGGTGGGGTAGGACAGCGGCATTGTATGCATCTTTGGTATACGCATACAGTGCATACAGTGTTTAATTTTCATGTGTGTGACAATTGACATACTGGTGGAAGGTTAGCGGTACAGTGTCCAAGGAAGCCCTAGTAATGATCACAAATGCATCATGGTGCTTGGCCATTACAGTAACGATGATGGAGCTGATGACATTATATGCATTCGCTGATGGAGGGATGTAATCAGAGACCACAATGGTGGACGTGAACTCCTATGGCAAATAATACGGCTGCATTCCCACAGCCAGAAGTTTGATGTCCTGGGTACAGACATGTTGCACATGTTCAGGATTACACCACTTCTCGTTCACATGCATAACACCCCCCCTTGCTGTTGTAAATAACATCTCTGTCTACCTGAACACTCTTAAACCATGGTACTGTGATGTTGTTGCCCAGGATGTGCCAGTGCAGCCAGGATTCCCTGAAACACATAGTACTACACTCATTCCCTCTGGGTCAGGACTAGCACCTTAAATTTGTGCGTCTTATTTCCCAAGGATCTCACATGCCCCGTGATAATCTCCTGGACCACCAGCTTGTGCCTTGCCATCCTCTCCTTCACTCAAAGACCAGCTCTGCAGCCCCATTGTCTCCTCCTCAGCTCTTCTGGGACCGTGGGGCTCTCAGTGGGCTGCAGGACCAGGTTGTTCAGCATGATCAGATGGTCGTGTGTGTAAACAATGAAGCCATTGCTGTTTGCGCTGTTCTCCGTTACAAAGAGTCACAAAATTAACAGAAGAACCGGGAGAAAAATTGAAAAACTTGGTCCAATCATTCCCCCAAGGTTTTTTTTTTTTCCAGAAACACATCAAAAGTATTATAAATTAAAATACTTAAATACTCAGAAATTATTGAATCTTAAAAGACACAAAAAATAACAGATAAAGTTACAAGTTACAATGAGAGCTGCTACTGCAGGCTGCCTCCTATCATGGTGCCAAGGAGCAAGTATTTGAGATTTGATATAAAAGGTGTCAAGTAAAAGCAGTACAAAGTGATTGTTTGCTGCTAGCTAAAATAGCACCTTGTGTGTATAAGCCAGGCATGTCCAAAGTCCTGACCGCGGGCACATTGGCCCACAGCCTCTGTCATAAAATCAATAATAAAATCGAATTTGGTGGTAGCTTGTTTTTCTATTTCATATTTTTCATTTGAGTCTGTAATTGAAATTTCTCCTTTTTGATAACGTCCTCAGTGTTCTGTATTTCTGAATAATATAACTGAATAATATAAGTTATTTTCCTGTTCACACATTTTGAATTTAGAAGTACATAGTCGGCATTTAATAGTGAATAATATGTAATATTTCAAATCAAACTAGACATATTTAATCTTTTGGAAGATTAGATTTTTTTAAGCAGGCTTTTTCCTCATTTTATCTGGTATTCAAATATGAAAGACAAAGTAATTTTGATAAAAACTTTTACCAAAAATGTTCTGTGAAAAGTAAAAATTTCATAATATAGTTCATTTGTATTTAATGTTCATGGTTCAAGGAAATTCAGGCTCAATGGTCGGCCCTGACACATTTTCACCTCACCAAATATGGCCCTCTTTGCCAAAAGTTTGGACACCCCTGGCATAAGCCATTAAGGAGAAAATTAACTTAAAATTAACTTCATTACAGTCAGTTATGTTGGAAATAATTTGTTGGAGATTTTATGGTGGGAAAAACATAGACACAGGTAGCTGACACCAGGGACATGAGGAGACAGCCACAGGGCGGCTTCCTGAACACCTGTCAGGTCCATTTGGCGAGCCAGAGAAGACGAGTGAAGGACAATGTAGTTTCCCTAGCTGTGGTGTGGTAGGACATTGAAATGCACACAAATCAAAGGGCCCCAATGACATAAATACCTGAGCTTGCAACAAAGAAAAAGCCATAACAGAATTAACATAAGAACAACTACAAGGACATATATTTTGCTCTTTATTTTTATTGTTTTATGCACATGGTGTTATTTTTTTAATTTGGTTCTATTGATGGTTTGTTGTTATGTTGTTTTTCTGTAATTAATATATTCACACCTGTTGCCAACTAAATTCCGTGTGGTATCATTAGTGTTGATATTCCATCCTGGGCTCCATGAGAGATTCCCTAAAATCTTGGTAACTGGTCCTAAGTGTGAACTACTGCTATTTAACCCATTTGAATAGAGACTGATTACAGAGAGATGGTGGAGGAGAGAAGAGCCGAAGAGAGAAGAGAGGAGAGGAGAGGAGAGGAGAGGAGAGGAGAGGAGAGGAGAGGAGAGGAGAGGAGAGGAGAGGAGAGGAGAGGAGAGGAGAGGAGAGGAGAGGAGAGGAGAGGAGAGGAGAGGAGAGGAGAGGAGAGGAGAGGAGAGGAGAGGAGAGGAGAGGAGGGTGATGTGAGTCATAGAGCAAGTATTGGTCAATTCTTGTCAAAAATCTTCTCCTGACAACTGGACCAGATTTTCTTCAAGTTAAATCAAGTCCAGTTGCTGCAAGAAGATTTTAGAAAAGAATTAACCATGACCTGGATGACTGAGAACCTCGATAGACAATTGTTGGACAGTGTTGGTTTCCAGTACATTTTGATATCTAAGCTCCTATCCTGTTGAATGAGAATGCAACAATCCTAAAAAAAGACAGATCAGTGAAATCCTCCCTTGTGAAATTGATGTGGGTTTTGATTTTGTTAGGGTGTGTCCTGAAAGCCTCCACTACTTGCTTCTGTATCATGAATGTATCTTAACCAAAGAATTACTGGCGTGTCCCTGATGGATCCGAGTTGAGGCCCTCCTCTCAACTTCTTCTTTGGATAGGTTCGCCACTATGAGGGATACAGGAGTCACTTTCACATTATGAAAGGTAAATCATTTAATTAATTAGAGATTATTTAATTAATTAGTTGAAGTTATTGCATTTCAATTTATTTTCAATGTTTCACTCAATAAAACAATCTCATTTGATGAATAAATTACATAGGTTATCTTAAACTTCAATATTTTGTTAATTTCCTATCAATCAACAACAAATACCAATTGAGTACAGAAAACAGCTGAGGCAATCTGTCTCTTGTAAGCCCTTGTTTAGTACCATGGAGAGTGGTCTACAGTCCACACTGATCCATCTTACAAGTGATGTGATTAATCTATACTTTGTTTTCTTTTTTGTTTTTTGTTTATCTTGATAATGGTATCAAAGTTTGATAATAAATTAAGACAGCAAACAAAATATATTTTTGACAACAGATAATTGAGTTGATCATAATTGAGCCCGTAATAATCTTCAAAAACTATTCAAACTAGATATTATACAAAAACAAAATAGGCATGCTGTTGACTCAAAATCCTCTGTGTTTCAGTTTTACACATATACTGTCAGGATAGTTTTATGCCCCTGATAATGCTACCAGGTTTGTTACAAGATTTTAACATAACTAAGTTATTCATAGTCCACTGAAGACAGCTTCTTTAAAACATCGTATGAGAGTCTTGGTCAACATCATCATCATTGTTATTATTGTTATTATTATTATTATTATTATTATTATTATTATTATTATTATTATTATTACTATTGTTGTTGTTATTGTTGATGCTGCTGTTGTGTGTTTTTTATTGTTTTGTGTAATTTACATCAAAAGCCAATTTTTTAAAAGTGAAAATTACTTTTATCACCAAGGACTTTGTAATAAACTCGTTTCACATGCCTCAAAAATCCTGTGCATGAGAATGAATCCTTGAAGGTATTGTTTTATTATTTAATTGTAGCTAGTTATTGAAAATTTGACATGGCAAGCAGAGATATATAATATTTTATGGACATTGAGGTAGCAAACGGTCTCCTGCAATTAAAGTTGGTAAAGAAACAGCAGGAAAATATAAATTTATTGTTTATGCATATCTGCTTGTGTATGTATTTAGGACTATTTTTGGCCACAGTGTGCTGCAATAGTAACAATTCTCATCTTCTTTGCTCATCACAAAGATTAATGGCAACTGTTGTTCTGGAGCAGTTAAATGTTTATGAAATAGCAGCATACCAAACTCATGATCATCTTCCAAGGCACCAAACATAAGTTTAATTTGTTTGAGTGCTTTAGCCAATTATCAAACAAACTTATACTGAGAAATTCTTGTTCTTTGACAAGCACTGTTTCATAGTAATCCATAAATGGAGCATCATGCTGCCCCTTACTTCTCCCTGCAATTATTTGGTTTATTAACCAATGCTTTACATTTTTGACCTGATTGCAGATTAGTTTGCATGAGAATTGTGAAGGCGATTTTTTATGTGATACCAGACAAGGCTGAGTTGAGCCCAATGCTGCTCTCACCTTGTTGGGAAACTAATAATATGCTATTGGAAAACTGGTTTTTCTTCTTGGTCTTATCATATGCATTACACTGACAAGCAATGTTTGTTTTTTTTTGTTTGTTTTTAATTATTTAATGTCAATATTTTTTTGTACTTACTGCTTCTTTAGGTGTACACATTTTGGGTATGTTGTCAGATCACTACCAATCACAATTGCGCTCTTTATTGAAATGTATGCTTTGTTTTATACAATTTGATTTTGTAATCCTGATTTTAACAACAGTCTGCATGCGTGTGTTGAAGTGTTGTTGAGCACGACAGTACACCCCTAACTGTTCCCCTGGAGCTGACGAACGGCAGCTCATGGTTCATCCATGATGGGTTAATTAATGAGTTTCCCCATGATGGATTCATGAAGGATATATATATAAAATGATTTATTAATTATTATATAAGTATTATAAGGATTACAAATGATGGTTAGATTGAGGTAACGAAAATATTGTGGAGGGATGGAGAATTGCTATAGATACATGACTTTGATATATAGCTATATAAAACAAAGGTGTTCAAGTTAAAATATATTTGTGAGTTGAACTCTTACCAATACTCAGACATGTTTACATTTTTAGATCTCGTTTGTTTTGCCTGAACTGCATAAACTAACGGGTCAGAATTTCATTGTTAATTTAATAATAATTATTATTTTTGATTTGCTTAATACTTGCTTGTTTGCTAGTCTGCTCCTTTGAACCTATGACCCCAAAGGGGTCAAGCTGGCAGTCACAATCCTGAGTGGTCCCTGACAGTTATGAGCATAAGAATAGCTTTTGTTGTCTTGTATAAATCCTTTGCCAACTGCTATCTTAATTCATTTTTTTTCATCTTTTATATTAAAAGTATTATATTTGGGGCCTCATGATATCTGAATAAATCACATGCACAGTCACTACATGAGCTTTTCTGATGATATTTGAGGAAATATGAGATTTATTTAATATTGTAATGAAAGGACATTACAGTGCTGTCATACTGAAGATTGCTTTTAAAAACCTCAGAAACAGAATTTTTTTTCTTTGTCTTTGCCACAAAGTACAGGGGATTATTTTGGACCATCAAAGCTGCAGTTGTGTATGTGGAGAATTATCTAAATTTTTTTTTTATTTTTTTTTTTATCAGCATTATTCTACAGGAAGGGTCAGAGCAGGATGTTCTTCCGTAGGTTGTTCTGCATCTGTAGCCTTCTACAGGTCTATGGTAGTCAGCGCACTCTTCTTCAGTATAGTGTGCTGGTAGGGCGGTGACAGGACTGGTGAGGTCAACATGCTCAACAAGATAGTGAGGAAAGCCTGCTCAATGATGGGACTGAATCTGAACCTCGGTGGCAGTGGGGAGGGTGGAGGACAAACCGGGAGCTATCCTGGACAGTCCTTCCCACCCCCTGCATGACAAGCTGTGACTGATGGGCACCTCCTTCAGCCAACGGATCATCCCACCCCATTGCAAAGCTGGACACTTCAGACGCTCTTTTGTGCCCACGACCATCAGACTGTATAACAGCAGTCTGGACGGCACACAACTGTGACAAGCCTGAGGTGCATCAGTGCTGCTACCACAACCTCACTGCCTCACCCCATTCACTACCTTACCCATTCACATGTCATGCCCTAACTGTCCTGTCTTGTCATTGCTATTGTTACTATTTATAGTGTTGCTTAGTTGTGGTTATCTATTTTTCACCCTTACTGTTCCATTATGTTGTCCATTCTTATCCCTGATTTTTCCCCTGCTGTCTATTTATTTGTGGATGTCTTGTTATCCTCTGTCTTCCAGCTGTGTCTCTATTTATATTCAAATTCATATCTATTTTATTTATTTTTGACATTAAGACTTACGCTGCTGTGACAAAGGAATTTCCCCGACAGGGATCAATAAAGTTTATCTTATCTTATCTTACCTTATCTTATCTTATCTTATCTTATCTTATCTTAAAAATTCCATAACTGAGGGTAATATAGAGGAGACTTAATTTGTTTACTTTTTTCTTTGTGATTTGTGACTTTCAGATCTATTGAGTTTGTATATTTTAACAATTAAGTCTAAATGTAGCATATGAGGTTGGCCTTGCACTCTTGAAAGTAGTGTTTATGCAATTATCATTAATATTTCACTTACTATAATGTATTTTCACAACTATAAGGCGCACATAAAAGTCTTAGATTTTCTTCAAAATGTGCGGCGTGCCCTATAGTGCAGTGCGCCCTGTGTGTATTGTTGTTGTAAGGCGGACGTAGTAGAGAACACCATGAGAACATTAAAGGGGGATGTGTGGGCGTTCATTCTATATAAAAGAACTGATGTGTGCGTTATGCAGAGCATCGTTGTTTTAACAGCCCTGAAAATGGCAAAGAGACACGCTTATGAAGCACAGTTTAAACTGAAGGCCATCAGCTATGCGGAGGAACATGGAAATCGAGCAGCCACGAGAGAATTTAAGATTAGTGAATCAATGGTTTGGAAGTTGAGGGAGCTGGAAAACGAGCTCCGACAGGTCAAGAAGACACAGCTGAGTTTCGGCGGACACAAGGCGAGATGGCACGAGTTGGAGGAAAGACTCCAGCAGTGGATCGTCAAGCAAAGAACAAGTGGGAGAAGCGGTTACCATTCGACTAAAAGCAGTAATGCTAGCAGAAGAAATGAAAATTGAACATTTCCAAGGAGGTCTGTCGTGGTGCTTTCGTTTCATGAAATGGTGCCATTTTTCCATCCTGACCAGGACTATGGTAGCACAGCAACTTCCAGCGGATTATAATGAAAAGCTGGCCATCTTCCGCTCCTACTGCAGCAAACACATCGCTGACAAACACATCCAGCCCAGTTACATCACTAACATGGACGAGGTGCCGCTCACTTTCGAAATACTGGCGAGTCACACTGTGGAGAAGAAGGGGACCAGCACGGTAGCGATACGCACAAGGGGTACGAAAAGTCTTCCTTTACTGTTTTGCTTGGCTGCCATGCTAATGGACAGAAACTGTCGCCTATGGTGATTTTTAAGGGAAAGACTTTGCCTAAAGAGAGGTTTCCAGCAGGAGTCATCATTAAAGCAAATGAGAAGGGATAAATGGATGAGGAAATGATGAAAGAGTGGCTGAGGGAGGTGTGGTTTTTTCCACGCATCACCATCGCTGTTGATCTCTGACTCTATGCGTGCCCATCTCACAGCTGATGTGAAAAAACAAGTGAAGTAAATGAACTCTGAGCTTGCTGTCATTCCGGGAGGCCTGACAAAGGAATTCCAACCACTGGACATCGGTGTGAACCGGCCGTTCAAAGTAAGGTTGCGAGCAGCATGGGAGCGATGGATGACCGATAAGAGACCACAGTTTTACTAAGAGTGGAAGGCAGCGCCAGGCGAGTTACGCCACAATTTGTGAATGGATTGTAGATGCTTGGGCTAATGTGTCTGCTCTGTCACTGTTGTTCGAGCTTTCGCAAAAGCCGGCATCATTCCCGAGGAGCCGCATGGCAGGGAAAGTGACTCTGACAGTGAAGAAAGTGAACCTGGAATATTTGATGGAGATTAAGCGCAGCTGTTCAAATCAGAAACAGGGGATGAGGGCTTCGATGGGTTTGATTGATGACAATTACCGGTAAAAAAAATATAAAAACCAAACTCAGTTTTGCTCTCGCTCTAGTTCTAAATACGCACACTTTTTACCAACCATAAGCATTCACAGGATAATTTACGAAAGCCTCACTTGAAGGGGATTAAACGCAGAAGGATTTACTACTTTCCCCAATCTGGACAGTAGTTTAATCATTGAAACAGGCTGAATGGACTGTCATTCTTTGACAGACAACCTACAGTATGTGTGGCAGCTCTTCATACGTAACATTCTCTCTGCCTTCGAACTGATTTTTCAAATACTTTCAAATACTTTTTCAAATACCCTCCCACCCCACACACACCCATGTGAAGCAAACAGATGAAGCTGACATATCTCACCGGTTGTTTGGCCGCCTGATCGGCCACCTAACTACTTTCTGCGACTCTTGATCCTGTCCTATCATGTCCTTTGCACTAAACCACTGCCACTGCTTTAGGCCTCATCAGAGTTGCAACCCTGGGGACAGGAGAAAACCCTGGGATAGCCTCGTGTACTGCAGCTGATGATCCCTGAACTTGACCGAGAACACATCCTTCAGTTCATTTGCCTGTGGTGGGCAGAAAAATGGATTGGGCAAATCTGTGCACTAAAACCATTCATGGTGGGGTCGGAGATTTGTCAGTGCTGTGCCCGTGGTTTGTCTTGGGTATCGAAGGAGGGGCCAGATTGACTTAAAATTTGACAGACAAGCCGGGTCAACACAAGATACAATACATATAAAAAAAAAAAAAAGTATTTGTAAACGGTAGAAATGAGACTCATCTGACATTGGAGGCTCTGGCGATTGCTCGCATTTCATGGACAAACCAGTTTTTCCCTTGTAGCTTCATGTTTAGCTCATTCATGTGTGTTGGTCTGTTCACAGCAACTGCTAAATCAGTGATTTTCAACCTTTTTTGAGCCATTTTCATTGGGATTATAATAGAGGCTGACATGGAGAGGGTCAGGGGGCACGAAGTATTGGTGCAACAGTTTGATCTAGGACTCCCAGTTCTTGTACAGTGTCACAACTCCATCACTGTCAGCCAACTGTGGCTTGATTAGTCCCCAATACACATCCAGCCACGGCTTTAGGGCCTTTGGACGTATGTCTTCTGCCATCATCATCTACTTGCCTCACATAAACATAGTCATAGAACAGTTCAGCTCTGTCCTATCCAGGAAAGTCAACATTAATCCTTCAAGCCCTCACAGCACCAAGGCACTGCATTTAGTTAGCATATCTCTCCCCATAGATTAGCTGGGCAGCCTAGCCTCTTCCAACTGTAATTTCAACAGCTGCACCTGCACAACTCCACATTTGCCTTTGCCTATCTTCCTATCTCTCTGTGGAACCACCCTTGGAGATCGGGATTGGAAGCCATCAGCGTCTTCACCTCCTCTGGTACCCCTGCTAGGATTGCCTCGGGTAGGGTATTTCCTTCTCATGGCTGTACCTATGTCAGGCAAACAACACTTGGTTGGTCAGCCCGTTAACTCTGGCAGCCAGCTCCACTTGGTCCAGGTCTCATGGTGACAGGTGACACCCTGTTACTACTCTTCAATCTCTTAGTGCCAGCTTAATCTCTTCAGTAAGTTGACAAAGCATACTCATCCAGGGTGCCCCACCCTTTCTCGGGGGTTGGCAACTTCTCTACAATTCAGATCTGTGAATCTGGGGGGATGATAGATCTCCCCTTTGCCCTCGCCCTTCTGTATCAATAGCATCATCATTGCCCTGGTTTGGGATCTTAGATTGTAACGTTCTCTCTTACGTCTACTACAGGTTCTGAGGTCGGGGCTCTCTTGGGCTGAAATGCCAAGCTCCCTGTTAAGCGTGACTGCTTGAACATCATTTCCTATGCTGTCTATCCAGTCCTGCAACAATTCATCAAGCAGTGAGCATAGGTCAGTCCCTTTGTCAGTGTCACAGTCTGCCTCTTGCTCCCTTTCCAGTCTGACGTTGAATAGTCCCCTTTTATTTCCCATGCCTGTGGGGTCCACAGGGGTTGATGTTAGAATATTCCGTTATAATAGATTGTGTTTACATACATTCATTGTATTTACTTATTTTGATTGTAGTCCTTGTGTGACGTGAGGACGCTCACGTCAAGAGAGGGACTTGCAAAATCCCCTACGTCAAATTATAGAGTCTCCAACCTTACACCATTATTCCACTATCAATTGCAAAGACTGTAAAATGTAACTGCGAGACCCCATCATGTAAGGTGAAGGAATGCGCTACCCTGCTGTTCCAATGACACCCCCCGGGGATAAACGACTCGAGCCAGGGGGTCGGAGGAAGTTATCAGGACTTCTTCCGAACAGCGACTTCGATCAAAGCACGGTTTTACACAACCCAGGTGCTCACAGTCCAAGAGAGTGTAAACCAGGGGTCGGAGGAAGTTTTGATAAACTTCCTCCGACCAACAGCTTTGATCGAAGCGCAGTTTCACCCCAGATGGCCGCACTCCGAGAGAGCGTAAAACTGGGGGGGTCGGGGAAGCCATTGTCGGGACTCCCTCCGACCCTTTGGCCAAAAGGTATAAAATGAGCCTGATCCTTTGGATCGGGGCCAGAACTTCTTCATCTACACATTCGACTGGACGCGTCTCAGCGGGTGTCTAGAGGAGCCAAACGATCCTCGCGGGGTGACATTCATTCTGGCCCGGGATATCTCGTAAGTGTATTTTCCTGACTTTGAATAAACCATTCTTGCTTGATTAGTTCCTGGCCGTTGTGACGTTTTTCCCTGAATGATAATCTGAACACACCGGGACAACAAAGTCCGGTCCCGTGGCAGGAGCCACAAAAACAGACATTGACCTCTCCTCTCTACTTTGATCCTCCTCCTGTGCCCTACCCACTAGTTTAGGAATTGTCCCAATTCCTCCAGCTTTTCTTTTCGCTCATTTATGGTGTCCTTAAGCTGCCTTAAGCTGACTCCTTTGGTCAATTTGGAGACCTTGTGAGACAAACTTCTAGGCCAACAGCACTGGTCTGGTCTCACTACGAGGGGTTAATTTCCAGGTCCATCAAGTATTTTAATTCCGAACCCTCCTTCAAACAGATCCCAACCCTGTTAATGAGACAAACTGTAAAACCTGCCCAGATGTGAGAATGAGAAACAGAATGACTGGCTGTCTGTTAATGTGGCCCTGCTATTGACTGGCAACCAGTCCTGTGTAAATACATCTACTGATGCACCTGGACACATCCTCAGTGATGTTCCTGGGATCATCGGGTGTTTCGGGTCTTTCAACATCATACACCCTCATCCAGGTGACCCAGCCAGGGCTGATCAGGCCCCGACTTGTGTCCAGTTGGCACGCTAGCTACCATGATTCCATGGCTCTCCTCTCTTGAGCCACAGCCATCTTGAGACCCTCTCTGCCGCTTCGGTGGTATTGCGGATGGCTCTTCTCCTATGCTGCCCGATGATGCCCAGACAACCCAGAGTGCTGGCTAAGGACCGGTGCAAATCCCCTGCAGCCCACTTCCACTGGAAGGCATTTTGCCCTCCATCGCTGGCACCCCCTGACCAGTCCCGTGTACTTGGGAGAGCTTCCTCTCAAAAGCCTCTTCCAGGCGGTCTTCCCACGGGACGGTCAACTCCAACATTATCACTTGCTCGGTGGCTTCTGATACAAGGACAATGTCAGGACGGAGGGTGGTGCTTGCAATATGGCTAGGGAACTTAAGCTGTTTTCCAAGGTCCACTATCAGCTGCCAGTCTCTTGCAGATGTCAGGAAGCCTGCTGGTGTTCTTCGAGCTGTGGCTGCCTGCTCCCCAGCTCTGACAAAGCCAATGGAGTTCTTGGCAGGGCGGAACTGCTTTGCCCAAACCAACCCTGTGCTGAGTGCCTCAGCGATGGTCTTCAGGACTTGGTCATGCCTCCAACGGTAGCGCCCTTCTCCTAATGCCGTGGTGCAGCAGCTTAGGACGTGTTCTAAGGTGCCTCTCTTAGAACACAATGGGTAGGCTGGCGACTCCGCTAAGCCCCAAGTATGCAGGTTCGATGGACTGGGTAGCACATCATACACTGCCTGGACAAGAAATTTGATGCGATGGGGCTCAGCTTTCCAGATCTCCGTCCAGGTAACTTTCCTCTCAAGCGCATTTTCCCATCTTGTCCAGGCACCCTGCTGTCTCATGCCCACCGCCTTGCACGATCTTGATTCCTCCACAGCTGCTCTCACCTCCTCTTGGACCAGGCGCCTCCTCTCCTTCCCCCTGGTGTTCATTTGGGAGGTTGGGAAGGATCCTAGGCCAGCTCGGCCCCGTGTGAAAACTCCCACCAGAGTCCTATGGCGCAGCCTAGCTTCAGCTGTTTCTACAGCCTCTTCTGCCTTCCACTTCCTGCCTGTCCTTACCTGGACTCCAGCATTAGCCACCTTCGGATCGCTGGAATCCCTGTACAGCACCACCTCTCTGGCTTTGGCTACCTTGAACTCCTCCTCCAAGGACTTGAAAGGCAGCTGCAGCTTGTTGTTGCGCCCATAGAGAGCAATGCTGCTCAGGCTCTTTGGTAACCCCAGCCATCTCCGGAGGTGGCTACTGACTTTCCTCTCCAGGGTTTCTACTGTGGAGAGTGGGACGGCATAGATGAGGAGCGGCCACAGGATCCTGGGGACGATGCCGTGCTGGTAGACCCAAGCCTTGAATTTTCCAGGCAGACCGGACTTGTCCACAGACTTCAACCAGACATCCAACTCAGCGCAAGCTGTCTTTATGGATGCTGCATCTTTGAGAGAGCTGTCGAACATCTTGCCCAGGCTCTTGACTGGCCTCTCTGAGATCGTGGGGATAGCTGCGCCTGCTATGTTGAAGCGGAACTTGTCTTCTACCTTCCCTTTCCTGAGCACCATCGACCTAGATTTGGCAGGTTTGAAGCTCATCCGGGCCCACACCATCATCTTCTCCAGCCCCTTCAGAATCCACCGACATCCCGGAACTGATTCTTTGGTAACTGTTAGGTCATCCATAAATGCCCTAATGGGTGGCTGTCGTTGTCCAGAGCTCATCAGGGGTCCTCTGCACTCTGGCTCAGCAGACTTGGTGAGCATATTCATGGCCAGGGCAAATAGCGTCACAGAGATAGTACACCCTGTGATGATGCCAATCTCCACCTTGTGCCAGCTGGATGAAATTGCTCCTGAAGAAACCCTCAAGCTGAAGTTGTTGTAGTAGTCAGCGATGAGGTCTCTACATCTGCTCGGCACATGATGCTTCGCCAGAGTGAGCTGGACCAACCTATGGGGTATGGAGCCGAATGCATTGGCCAGGTCGAGCCATAACACTGACAAATTGCCCCTCAGCTCTCTAGCCTCCCGGATTAGCTGTGTCACCACCCCTGTGTGCTCCACACAGCCTGGCATTCCTGACACGCCACCTTTCTGTACTGATGTGTCGATGTAGGTGTTTCTAGCCAGGTATGAGCCCAATCTCTTGGCGATAGTGCTGAAAAAGATCTTCGATTCCACGCAAAGGAGGGAGATGATGCGGAACTGATCAAGGCGGGTGGAGCCTTCTTCCTTCGGCATCCATACTCCTTCGGCCCATCGCCATTGCTCTGGTATCTTCCCCTTTCTCCAGAAGACTCTCAGGATTTTCCACAGACGCATAAGCAGTTTGGGACAGTTCTTGTACACTTTGTACGAAGTGCCGCTTGGTCCTGGAGCAGAGCATGCTCTGGCTTTATGGACAACCTCCTTGATTTCCATTAGCCTCAGCTCCGACATGTCAAACTGCACCTCTGGCTCAGGGGGATCAATGAGGATGTTGCAGTCTCCCAGCTCCATTTCTCTTCTGGGGTCGCCGAACATCTGTGAGAGGTCTCGATCGATGTCTTCCCTTGAAGAGGTAAGTTTTCCACTGCGCTTCTGGCCTTGCAGGTCTTTTGTGAACTTGAAGGGGTTCTCGATAAAGGCCGTTCGTTTACGAGCCCTCTCACGTCGCCGCCTCCGATGCCACTCTGCTCGGCGTAGGACCCTTATCCTCTTCCGGTGGATGGCCATCAATTGGGTTAGGCCCGATCGCTCCTCCTCTCCTGCCTCCTTATACTGGCACTTCAGCGCTCTCATCTCCCTTCTGATGAGGTGGATCTGTTCTGCTCTGTGGTTCCTTGCGTAGGATGCTCCTGAGCTTTTCTTCTGCTCTTCGCCAAACCGTTCCACCGCTATGTCGACAATGATTGCTGTCATGGCATGCAGCTTTCGCTCTGCCTCTCCTTTTGACGCAGTCTCCAGGATTTGGTCCACGTCATCGTCGAACTGCTTCCAGAGTGAAGTCATGGTAGCTGCTGGCCACTTGATCCGCCTCCGCGCAAGGGCAACGCTTGGAGGTTCCGAGCACTGTGGGGTGACTCCGGGCAAGGCCCCTCCTGCGTCTCACCAGATGAAACACCTGAGTTTACCCTGCCTAACACATGATGGCGGCTGGAATAGGCTCCGGCATTCCCTGCGACCCTGAGTAGGATAAGCAGTAGACAATGGATGTATTGATGGATATTTGTATATGTGATTTTTTTTAATTAGTGGGGAAAAAAAAGAATGAGAATAAGTTTCTCATCCATCCAAACAACTTCTCTTCTTTTCCTATTCACTGATTATTCAATATGATGGGTTTGTGAAGATCTGATGAGTCTGTTGCAGTAAAAAGTAGGAAAATAAATTATTAAATTAAATTGAATTCCTCTGATGGACACATTCCTGATCCAATCCTCCCATATTCCCAAAGAATCTCGGCATCTTCATCTCTGCTACATGCTGCTCTCTTACCTCTTTTCTTCAATGCTGCTATCTATAAACCATACTGCACAGCTGTTCAGAATTAGAACTGCTTTATTCACCAAGTAATTTTGAACTACAAGGAATTTGCTTTAGTTGACGGTGCTAAACAGACAACAGACTGTCAGTCCGGGGCATTATTTATCAGGCAGGCTGCCAATGGGAAGAAACTTTTGTGGTGGATAGTTTTGGTCCTGATGGACTACAACCTCCCGCCAGATGCGAGTGGTTGGAAAAGTTCATGTCCTGGGTGAGAAGGGTCACAACGCACCGTTTTGGTGGGGATGATGTTGTCCGTGCAGAAGTTCACATAGTCCGTAATGCAGGCAGAAAGTTTTTCGATGTCCTCTCCCTGATCTTTGCAAAGCACATCCCAGTCAGTCATCTCAAAGCATCCCTGAAGTCAGCTCTGCCTCCTGAGACCACCTTCGGACAGTTCTGGTGATCACAGGTTACCGCTGGACTTCAGGAACATAGCGAGGCTTTAAATGGACCAGGTTGTGGTCTGCCCTGGGCAGATAGTACGGCCGGAGACTCACTGCTAACAGTTCGATGTCCGGGCTGCACACACTGCTCCTTCACCGTGATGTGTCCGGGGTTGCACCACTTGTTTACAAACACAGCGACACCTCCTCCTTTCTTCTTGCCGCTGCCGGCACAACTCCGGTCCCCTCGCACCAACTGAAAGCCGGGTAAACTCACCACAGAGTCCAGTATGTCGCTGTTTAGCCAAGTCTCTGTGAAGCACAACACCGAGGCCTCATGAAACACATCGTCGTTCCGTGTGAGTGCTGTTAACTCCTCCAACTTGCTGCCCAGCTATCTCACGTTTCCCATCACAATGGAGGGGAGATACGGTCTGTATCTCCCCTTCCTCAGCCACCGTCTCCTCCCCGCTCTGCAGCCCCGGTATTTCCTCCGCAGCTCCTTAGGGATTTCGTGCCTCTCCCTCATCCCGCCACTGCATCTCAGCTCCATCAGCTGATGAGTGCAATGAGGGTGGAGTCATCTGTGAACTTCAGGAGCTTCGCAGACTGGTGACTGGAGGTGCAGCTGTTGATGTAGATGGAGAAGACCAGAGGGAAAATAATACATCCTTGGGGGGATCCGGTTCTGATGGTGTTGGAGTCAGACATGTTTTCCTAGCTTCACTCGTTGCCTTCTGGCTGACAGGAAGTCTGTGATCCACCTGCAGGTGGAGTCTGGCACATTTGGCTGGGAGAGCTTGTCCTGTAAAAGAGCTGGGATAACTGTGTTAAAAGCAGAGCCGAAATCTACAAATGGGATCGTAGCGTAGGTACCTGCTGTGTCCAGGTGCTGTAGGATGTAGTGGCGGGCCAGGATTACTGCGTCATCTACAGACCTGTTAGTTCTGTAGAAGAATTGCAGAGGGTGCAGGAGGGGTCTATGATGAATTTGAGGTGGGACAACACAAGGCGCTCAAACTACTTCATCACCACAGAGGTCAGGGCAGCAGGTCTGTAGTCACTGATATCTGTGGTCCTTGGTTTTTTGGGCGTGGGAAAAATGGTCGAAGCCTTGAAGTAAGCTGGTACAGGGCATGTCTCCTGTGGGGTATTAAATATATCAGTAAGCACCGGAGACAGCTGGTCAGCACAGTGCTTCAGGGTGGATTAGGGCATAGAGTAGGGCCCAGCTGCTTTGTGTGGGTTCTCTCTCATGGAAATACTTTTCACATCTCTCCATAAATGAAAAAGGTGTTGCTGGGGTTGTGGAGGGGAGGGGATGTGCTGCAGCACCAACTTTGACTGTGATGGACAAGGGGGGGGCTGTTGGGCTGGTGCTGGAGAGGGACCATGGGGGGATGGAGTCAGGACTGTCTTTCAAAGCAACAATAGAACTCATTCTTGTCATTGGCCAGGCGGGCATTGTTCATGGAGTGGGGGATTTTGGTTTAAAATTGTTGATTCGTCTAAACCAAAATTTTTTTACTGGAGATTCTCTGAGTAGTCGTTTAGCTTCCTACACCTCCTTACTACCCTGTCTGAACAGGACTCTGTCCCCACTCCGAAATGCTGCTTCCTTTTTTGACTTTAACCATTTGAGTTTCGCAGAGAACCAGGGTTTGTTCTTATTATACCTCTATGTTGGATTAACTCTATAACACATATGTTGGCATATAGCTGTCCTCCCAGAAGCTGATGTATGATGTCACAGCCTCTGCGTACTTGTCCAGATCATTGGTGGCAGACCTGAAAACACCCCTGTTGGTGCAGTCCAAACACTCCTGAGGTCCTGCACAGCTTCACTGGTACACTTCTTTGATTTCCTCACAACAGGTTTGCAGAGGTTTAGTTTCTTCCTGTATGCAAGAATAAGGTAGACCATGGTGAAGTTAGTAAGTCTCAATGCAACTCGGGGGATTGCATGATAAGCATTACTTACTGTAATGTAGCAGTGATCTAGAATGCTCTCCTCCCTTGTTGGGCATTTGATAAACTGTCTGTATTTTGGGAGTTCACGGGTGAGGTTCTCCTTGTTAAAATCACCGAGGACAATAACTAGGGTCTGGGTTCATCTGCTCCACACTCAGTATCTGGTCGCTCAGCATGCATTGTGCCTCCTGCATGTTGGCCTGCGGTGGGATGTAAACACTGACCAGGATGAACGAGGCAAACTCACGGGGGACAATAAAATTGCTTGCAGTTGATGAAAATGCATCTGCGGAGCCACACAAGCACACCAGCGTGTCTTCCTTTTCACAAAAAAATAGAGTTTACAAATAAAACAATATGCACCTTCTGTTCTCGGTCTATTTTCCACCATCCTTTCCTATAAATTCACTGTATTGTTCATCAACTTTATTACTCTATAGTTACTGCAATTCTGCTCATCTCAGTTTTAAAAATAGCCACCATCACACTTTCTCTCCATTCGTCAGGCATCTTCTCACTCTCTAAAATCCTGTTGAATAACATAACCAGGAACTTTACTGCTGCCTCTCCTAAACATTTTCATACCTCCAAAGGTATCATCAGGATCAACTGCCTTTCCATTCTTCATCCTCTTCAATATCCTCCTCACTTCACCTTTACTAAGCTCTGCTACTTCCTAGTCCACAAGTAATTTATTCCAATATTCCCTCGCTTTTATTTTCCTCATTTGTCAGCTCTTCAAGTACTCTTTACATCTTCAAATTACTCACCTGGCACCTTTCAATTCATTTCTCTCTCTCTATCTTTCATCACACGAACTTGCTGCACATCCTTCCAATCAATATACTGTATCTCTGTTTCTCTGTTTTACTCCCTGTAGTCCTGTCTGAAGTCCAGCAGCAGGACACACACCACATTTTGTAGGGATATCAATACCCCTGTCCCAAAAGAGGAAGAGCTAGGCACAAGAGAGGAACCTGAAACCAACACAGCACGTCCATCAGCAGAGAAGAAGCTCCTGGGGCGAAGGCGATTAGTCAAGTGGCCAAAGTCCCGTGACAAGTCATTGTGGAAGGAGATCAATGCAGATCTCCGCAACATTCTAGAGGGGACCAAAAGCACCATCATGAAGAGTTGGAGGGAATGGGCAGCCTGATCTATGCCTATGGAGCGGAACGGTTCGGTGTGGTCAAATGCAAATAATCAAATCTATCAATTCCTCCCAAGTCCAGAAGGCAGACAGAAATAGACCGCCTAGTCAAGGAGAGGAGGCAGTTGAAGAAACAATGGAGGAAGGCCACAGAGGAGGAGGGAATAAACCTGCTTCAGGAAGAAATTCAGAATTGGCTTGTAACACTGAGGAGAACTGAAAACCTCCACAAGAGGCACAGAAGGAGGGAAACAAGATCACGCGTCTACAAAGACCCCTTCCAAAGAGCCTAGATGGGTGACCTCACAACGCTTACCACAACCAAGGTTTGTACAGTACTGCTACCAGGAAAGCTCCAAGATAACATCAAACTGGCTTACATAACAATCAAGCTGAGCAAGTCCAGAAGCATTTCCATTGTCAATGGGAAGAACTGTCTAACATTTAGATAGACAGTGGTTGTCTTTGTGGGTAGGACAGCACTGGTGCAGAAATGAACATAGGGCGAGACAGCTGACATGTATACTTCACGATCGGTGCCCCCTTTGAATACCCCCCAGTACATAGGCTCAAAGCAGTCTTGTAGGGTCAATGTGGCTTCCTCAGTCCAGACCTGGATTGCTCCAATGATGGATTTGGGCCTGCTAATGACAGGTTTATAGGTAGGGATCAGTTCTATTGAGATTTGATCTGACATTCCAAGGTGGGGAACTGCTGCAGCTTTGTATGCACCTGGAATGTTACAGTATATCTGATGCAGTATATTATTGTCCCTTGTTGGAAACTTTATGGATTTGTGAAATTTGGGGAGCTCAGCCTTTAACCCTGCATGATTAATAATGACCGTCGTTAACCCAGGCAACAAATGATCCTGCATAAGACTTGAAGATTTGATTCACATATTAGGTTTTGGCACAAGTTTTATGCCAGATACACTTCCTGGTGCAAACCTTTACTCATGAAAACACTGGATTGTGCTGTCCTGACACTGCATCAGTTCAATCAGAATTATTAAGCATTTCATTGTCATTCCCTAAACACAGGACAAGATGTTTCAATCTTTACCTTGACAGCACATACATGAGACCAGTGGAGAAACAAGCCTGAATTTGGGAGTGCATCTTTAGTAGTGTTCTTGAGTATGCCTGACACTATACACCACTGACAAAGGTGGACAGCTCCAGGTGATCAGTCCTGAGCTTGCATCCCATGCCCAATTAGAGAGGGGAGTTGCCAAATAAAAAGTGGTATATTATCCTCCAGGACTCTGCAAGGCAGGGCTGTCCCCTTCCCTGAGTCAAGCAATGATGACCGCAAGCCCGAATCTTCTATTTTTTTAATTCTGTTTTATCAATTCCATTTATATCCTGATTCCAGACGAATAATTTTATTCAACCTATTTTCCAATGTATTTTGTATTGAAATCGTCATGGTTCAATCTGCTCAGCTGACAGCTGCCGCTCATCACAGGCAATCAACTCTCCTTTATAAGTACCACATCCACAATCACACTGTTTACCAACTTGTGCTTTGCTATGCAACACTTTCTAGTGACCCCCTGCCGGACCTCCTGGAACCAGCCTTGTGCATTCTCCGATTCTCATGTCGGATTTTCCTAACCCCAGCTCCCCCTTGCCTGTTTTTCCAGTCCCAATTTCTCTGTCTTATCTGTGTTCTACCTGGTGATGGGACGATGATACCTCAAGGAGTGTATTGACACACTACACAAACTGTTTCAGCACTGTGTTGATACTCTGTTGGTCACCCAATAGTGACCCCTGCAGTAGTTATAAAATCATTGCAGGTAAAGAAATTCCTTCTTTGTGTAAATGCTGAACTGAGTTACTATGTAAAATATAGCAAATTTGAGTTGAAAACTAGAGTTACAATTTTTAACTTACATACACATTTTTGTTAACTTAACTGTTAAATCATATGAAATAAAAGACAAAAAAGTGATTAGTTTATGAATTTTTATTGAGGAACAAAAGTTTTTGGAGTGTCTTTGCTCCAGGGCAATTTCTCCTCTTAGACACCAGTTCCCAAGCCTTAGAAAATACTCTTTCAGAGCCGACACTTCACCTACAATAAAATAAGAAGTTAATTTATCTGAAAACAATTCAAACCTCTTACCAGAAAAGAGTAAAAATTAAGGTGGAGCATTGGATTCACTTGTTAAAAAAATAGACACCCTATCTCATGATTTCGAGATCACGACCTCGTAATTACAAGATAAAATGAATAAAGCAACTGTAAGGCTCTTAAACTGACTATCATATGTATCACAGGTCATTCACTTGATAAACTGATAAAGTGAGGGCAATGTGCCACCGTAAAAATTAGTATACTACAGTAAACAATGCTCAAAGGAGAAAAAGATTTACCTTGTTTGGCGTCACAAGATCAAAATTATTCCACACTGGGGAAAACTTCTTAGAACGATCCGTAATTATGCAAAATCCATCCAACAAACCCACGACATGTTGATACAGTTTGTTTCCTGAAAAACATACTTTTGCGTGGCACATCCAAACAACACAGTTCCTGTATCACTCCCATGATTCTTTCTTAAAGCAATACACTCACAGATACGGTGTTTCACTCTTGAGCTCTCAGCACAGTGCTGATGCACCAGTGTCGCTCGTCCCATCACTGGCCATAGGTCCAACCTTAACACCAATATATGTGTGCGAATGAAGGGGTACTAAATGGAACGGTAAGCTTACCAAGAATACAGGTAAAGAAGGTGGTGGATATTAGATACCTCGACAAAAGTCAACAGTCCAGTGCAATAAAAGTGTTGAAAAGCGGTGAAGTAACATGGTCAATCAGGTTTGAACAGGTGGAGGAAAGTGTCAGCCGTAATGTGTGATGAAGATATTGAGATTCTCTTTGGGAGTAACAAGGATGGGTATGATGGATAGGGTCTGTCTTACCTTTTCCCGACATGATTTCTTTGCCCATCTGATCAGGGATCTAAAAGAATATGGCTCCAGCAAAAATATTATAAATTGTAATCTGTTTTCTTTACACCACTCAAGAGAGCTCCCCTCGTTGTACAAATCAGGGTCATATTCCAACAATCTCATGTCTATAAAGGGCTTTGAAGATAGAAATCTGAGTGGCCAGATTTATGTTATTTGGGCTCCAACAGAGAAGGGATAGTGACTATGTTGGTTGAAGGATGCCACGGTTGGGACTGTAAGGCAGGAGGCCTGTAGGCAGGCTGAAAAGGATTTATGGACTTAGTGAAAGCAGACATGAAGTTAGTTGGTGTGAGATAAGGGAATGCAGAGAATAAAGATGGATGGAGACAGATGTAATGGGATAAGGTCAAGGGAAGTAAACACTGACCAGGATAAGATAGGATACTCTTCACAACTTGCAGATAATTAATTTGGTCTCCAAGTGAGGGCTGGGTGATTTCTTCATTGCTCTCACATTTGTACACAGCCTTTGTAAATGTAAAAGCAAATTCCATCCACCACTTTCTCTTCCACATCAGCTCTGTGCTGTGTTTGGGTTGGAAAGTTGAATGCTAAGCAAATAGCACTGCCCAGGCTATGATTACTGGACCAGTATTTGTTAAGCAAAAGGTGGCATATTTGCCAAACGCAAATGTCTTTCTTAAGGGAGCATCGGTTTGACCATGTGAGAAAGAGAGTGGATGTATTGATAGGAGTGCATCTTATAATCCCTGCTGCTACAGCTTAAATAGCATGCCATCCTGATTTCAATTGTCTCCTGAGCATCTTAAAGAGAGCCGCTGCTCCTCTAACTAAAAGTTATGGAAAACTTTCATGATCGAAGAAAAATGGATATGAGGTAGTATTCGTAGACTGACTGAAGTTTTAAATTTCCCTCCGGGTATACTAGATGCAGTAGGGACAGGCTAAGATGTGAAAAAAGCACACAAAACTACCCACTGAGGTTGTCATGTGCAATCTTGTTCACAAACACAGAGTTGCAAAAAATTATGACCTGGTTTAAAACACATACAGTGTGATATTTAGGACACTATATTATATTTTTATCTATGTCATATGTGCAAACAGCAGCCCAATGAATCATATGAAAGTAAGCTTTAGGGAAGGGGCATTTAGAGTCCAACCCTCCCCTCAACAGGCAAAGTCTCCAGAAGCATCTGCACTGCACTGGAATTATGTATTGTAATGATCACAAACCAGGTCAGGTACTCTCATTCATCAAGGATTTCATCAGAATAATAGATACATTTAAGCTGTTGCAATGCCAAGAGAAACTACCACATTTTCTATTCAATCTGTGTATTATGGTATGGTGGCTTAGTTGGAGATTGCACAAAAGGAGAATTGGCAGGGGTAGGTGTCTATGTGGAAAACAATGAGTCTCATCGCTCAGTGCATTCTTGCCAATTGTCCCTTTTTCAAGGATAAGACACATTCATCATTCACAAACAGGAGGATTTTTTTTCTCTCAACTAAGCTTTTCATTCACGTCTCACATTATAGGATTCATGAGGGTAAAATTGAAAAATTATCTGTAAGGATGCAATAATATTTTATTTTTGGATTTTATATCCAGAGTTGGTGCCAGAAATGAAAGGAACACCTCACCTTAACGCGTGGCTTAGAGGGGACAGTGGCTATGACATGTATTTCACATACCTCTATTATCAAAGGAACACAATGTGCCCGATCTAGAGACCCTTCTCGAAATAAAAAAGAAACAATAGAATAGAATATTCCTTTTATCATCCCACAGTAGGGAAAGTTGAACACACACACACACACACACACACACACACACACACACACACACACACACACACACACACACACACACACACAAACACACACAGACACACACACACACACACACACACACACACACATCCTTGTCAGACCTTAGATCTAGTAAGATCCAGCTAGCCTTGCTCATGGTTATAACATGTTATAGCACCCCTATTGACCCAACTCATAACCTGTTCTTTTCAGACGTAAGCCATGTGATTCCCATGTTTTCTCAAATTTTAAGCAACTAGTAGTATCTATTATTCCCCCTTTTCATGTGCTTCCTTGAGATTTTTTTTCTATGCCTCATTAACCCTTTGCAAAAAATGTATCCAGTGCATGGATATGCACTTAGCAGCTATGGGGCAACAGTAAGTTAGGGGTTTAGTGTCTTGATCAACTAACACTTGGGCAGGATGGGAGGAGCTGGGGGATTGAACCAATATCATTCAGATCTAAGACGGCAGCTCTGCCACCTAACCTCGGGCACCGGCTGCCTCTCATGTTTAAGGATGGTGTGCCTGACGCAAACACACTTAGGAGTTAGGGCATCTTAAGGGATTTATTGATGAGGAAGGTGAATGGGGAGCTGTGCTGGAGCAGGGTTGTCGCCACAAGGCACTCACATGGACAGGCTTGACCTGGGACTCATGAATGTTGGGTGAACTGGGAGGGGAGGGGCTGATTACAGACTACTTCAAATTGGCCGATGAATCTTGGGGCCAATTTCCGGGAGGTGGATTTCAAGGGAATGTCATGAGAAGAGACCCAGACTCTTTGCCAAGAGGAGTAGAGGGGAGCAGGAATCGCCTCGGGTCACAAGAGCAGCGGCATTGCTCGGAGGTGCACTGCAGCACGGCCAGCACTTCTCGAGGGCCGACCTTTCTGGACGAAAAATATTATAGAGCCGACTGGAAGGTAGCCATGCCCCAGGGAGAAGATTTATTGCACAATTGTAGGGGCAGTGAGGAGGAAGAAAGAGCCTTATCTTTACTAAAGACTCAGCTGAACGCATTATATTCTTCGGGGACAAGGGACAAGTCAACCAGGTCAGCTTTTTCAGGCTTAGTGGGACAGGCAACGGGATAGGCAGTTAGATCATGATTCGACTCTGAGTTCAGACTAGTTAAGGTGCAGGTTGTGGTGCTGGAGCAAGTTGAAGCCAAGGACGATGGGTGAGTGTGACGTGGGAAAGACGTAGAAGGATATTTGTTCATGGTGTTTTCTGGAAGTTATCAACTGTGAGGGTGTTGTTTTGTGGGTGTTGTGAGGTAAGGCTCTACTGTTGGGGCAGAAATATTCAGTGGTGTGGACAGGGGTATGGTTTCAATGTAAGACTGCTGGACCAGAGAGTGATTGATCAGATTCTGCTCAAAACCAGAGTCAATGAATGCAGTGAAACCAAGTGTGTCGCTGTTAAAAAGAGTAGCAGGGAGCAAGAGTCAAGGAGAGGTCTCCGTTCCAAGAAGGCCTACCAGCCTTCCTGCGTCTTCTGCCAAACCCGCTCTCCTTGGCCTAACGGGACAGGAGGTAACAAAATGACAAGAGGATCAGCAGTAAAGGCACTGGTTGGATAGTGTTCGCTGCAGACTTTCCTTCACTCAGGAGTAGCTGAGCCTACCAAGCGCTAGTTAGTGTTCCCTTCTTGTAGGCTGAAGGACCTAACAGCATTGTAAGAGTGCACAAGGGAACTCAGTTCAGTTCTGGAGAGCATCCGCTGGATCAGAATGGCCAGATTGTTCTGTAATATTTAAGGAAGATGTGCCTGACCCAAATGCAACACTCAGGGGGTAGGGCATTTTAAGGGGTTTATTGACAAGGAAGATGAATGGGCTACTGTGCTGGGGCAGAGCTGTCTCCTGGGGAATGTCACAGGGGTCTCAGGAAACGGCAAGGAGAAGTCTAAGCGGTCACAGGAAATAGCAAGGAGAGGCCTCAGGGATCGCAGGAAACAGGGGCATGCAAGGAGAGGCATCGACCACCAGGAACTAGAAGCTGCTAAAGAAGCGCAAGACAAAGAAGGCAGGGGATAATGAACTACTGAGAAACAACCAACGATCTGGCACCAAAGGGCTGGTAGCATGCTGCACCCAGAGCCTTAGAGCCGGATCCCACCACTGCTCTCACATGATTGCTAGTGTCCAAGCAGTCTTTTAGGAAGCTATTATTTCTTTTAATGTTTACAAAAGAATGTAGCAAGCACGAGGGACAGCACCTCTCCCCCTATAGGACTGTGAGCCGGGAGCACACTATACGTTCCCAGTACAAGTTGTTCTGTGAAATAGTTTGAAGTTTGAACCTTCGTCAAAAATTGTTTTCCTCCTCCTGCCACAAAAGCACCCTTTAATTTTTACCAAACCGCCAACCCATACACAACATCTAGTTCTATGACTAGATGAACGTTGCCCATGTTTTTCAGGACTTGAATATTAAGTTTCTTCTTCTTCTTCTTCTGGGTTTTCCCTTCAAGGGTCACCACAGCGTATAGACCTTCTCCATCTAACCCTATTCTCTCCTGACAGAAGTCGGCATTAGTCAGTTTTAGTTGGTTTTTTTTAGGTCAGGTATCAGGTGAAGAGATCATACCCCCACGTCTTTAGATTTTCCTCTACCTGTTTTCTGCTCACACTACAGATCACACTCTCATCTGCAAACATCATGGTCCATGGAGATTCCTGTCTAACGTCATCTGTCAGCCTGCCCACCAACATTGCAAACAAGAAGGGGCTCAGAGTTGATCCCTGATGGCGTCCCACCTCCACCTTGAACTTTTCTGTTACCCCTACAGCACAACGCACCACTGTCTCACAGCTAGCTCACATGTCCTGCATCAATCTAACATACTTCACTGCCCCTCCAGACTTCCTCATACAATTCCAGAGCTCCTCTTTTGGCACCCTGTCATATGCTTTTTCTAGGTCTAGAAAACACAATGCATCTCTTTCTTGCTTTCCCTATACTTCTCTATTAGCATTCTCAAAGCAAATACTGCATCTGTAGTACTCTTCCTAGCCATGAAGCCATACTGCTGTTCACAAATGTTGACTTCTGCTCTCAGTCTGGTTTGCACTACTCTTTCCCATAACTTCATTGTATGGCTCATCAACTTTGTCCCTCTATAGTTGCCATAATTCTGCACATCCCCCTAATCTTAAAAATAGGCACCATCACACTTCGTCTCCATTCTCCAGGCATCTTCTCACTCTCTAAGATCCTGTTGAATCAGAAACTCTACCGCAGTCTCTCCTAGACACTTCCACACCTCCACAGGTATATCATCAGGACCAACTGCCTTTACACTCTTAATCCTCTTCAATGCCTTCCTCACTACACTTTTACTCATCTCTGCTACTTTGTGGTCTACCTCTATATTTACCTTTCATTGTACCTCCATGCACTCCTGTCTGTTCTCTTCGGTCCTCGCAGTGTCCCACTTCTTTGCTAACCACTTTCTCTGTATGCACTCCAGCACTTCCTCATTCCACCACCAAGTCTCCTTATCTACTTTCCTTCCAGAAGACACACCAAGTACTCTTCTTCCCGCCTCCCTGATAATACTAGCTGTAGTTGTCCAATCATCTGAAAGCTCACTCTGACCACCCAGACCCTGTCCCAACTCCTACCTGAAAACCATACAACACTTCTCCTTTTTCAACTTCCACCACTTTGTCCTCTGCTCTGCCTTTTTCCTCTTCATCTTTCTTGTCACCAGTCATCCTACAAACCACCATCCTATGCTGTCTGGCCACACTCTCACCTACAACTACTTTGCAGTCACTGTCAGGTGATCTCTGTCAGGTTACCTCGTCTATACAAGATGTAGTCTACTTGTGTGCTCCTACCTCCGCTCTTATAAGCTACCCTATGTTCCTGTTTTTTCTGGAAAAAGGTGTAGACTACAGCAATTTCCAACCTTTTTGTAAAATCTACTACCATCTGTCCCTCTGCATTCCTATCCTGTATACCAAATCTGCCCATCACTTCTTTTATTCAATTACTACTCTCTCATCTCTCTGCATTACTTCATTTAAGTCATTCCAGAACTTCTCCTCAAACTCACATCCCACCTGCGGGGCATAGCCACTAATAACACTGTGCATCACACCATCAGTTTCCAGTTTCAGACTCATAAGTCTATCTGACATTCTTTTCACCTACAAATAGTTCCTAAAAAACTCCTCCAAGATAACTCCTAATCCATTTCTCTTCTTGTCAGTGCCATGCTAGTACAACTTAAAGCCTGCTCCTAAGCTTCTAGCCTTTCTACCTTTCCACCTGGTCTCCTGGATAAACACTATATCCACTTTCCTTCTCTGCATCATGTCAACCAACTCTCCACCTTTTCCTCTCATATTCCCAATATTCAAAGTCCCTACTCTCAGTCCCAGACTCTTACATTTCCTCTTTTCTCTCTCCGCTTCCAAACACGCCTTTCTCCTCTCATTATTTGACGTACAGTAGCCCAGTTTCCATTGGTTCCCTGTAGGTCATCAGTTCCAGAGGCAGGCATTGTTAACAGCCCTGACCGGCCCTGACAGATCTGACATGATCTGGTTATTATGGTTGATTCACATGTTTGGGTTAGGCAAAAGTTTTACGGCGGATGCCTTTAGCGACGCAGCCCTCTGCATTAATCCGGTTTTGGGACCGGCTCAGGGGGACCCCGGCAAGTGCCACCCTGTGGTTGCATTTGCCGCCCTGAGGCTGCATTGCATTATTGAATGATAATATGATAATAATCCTGATAATAGGAAGTTATTTGAAGCTTTTACTTTCCTATTTCCAAATTGCTGAATTTGATTTCCCTTCCAATTAGTTGTGAAATACGATATTTTCACATAAATGTCTCCTCTCAGTGCTACAGAGAATTGATGCGATTGTATAAGATTAGACAGAATTATGTTTGATGGAAATAATTCTGATAGTCTGTATTGCTGTATTTCATAGGACCAGTACGGCTTGGTTTTCTTCCAGTAGAGGCTGTGTTGTGCATCTTAATGCAAGAGAATATTCATTTTTCCATACTATATTCCTCACTGCTAATATATTCTTGGCTGTAAATACCTTGAGGAATAGCAACACTGCTGCGGATGAATAATGCACCACTGATAAATGTAGTGTGTGTGTGTGTGTGTGTGTGTGTGTGTGTGTGTGTGTGTGTGTGTGTGTGTGTGTGTGTGTGTGTGTGTGTGTTTTCACACACACTTGCACATTGTGCAGACCCGGATTTGAATGAATGTTTGTTAATGTAGTCACTCCACTCTGAGAAGGTTATGTTTTTTTAACTGTGCTGCTATGACAAAACAAAGCATATGCTTCTTGCTGTACAGTCTCTGTCACATCCAGCCTTTTGTGAGGTTTTCTCCCTTGACAAAACGGCTTGAATAATTAGAGATACATGCTTGTTTGTGAGTGAATGTGTGTACCTGCATGTTTGTGTGTGTCTGTGTGTGTGTGTGTGTTGAGTTTATTTATGTTTGAGTACTCTTGAGGATAATTGGAAAGCATTCTACAGATGAAGAGGTTTAAGATGGCAACATCCTTTTAATATAAAGTAATATATAAATCAACAAACATTTTAGCATTGTTTTTAGTCTTGAACCAGCCCAAGTACTGCTGATTTTGCTAAAAGAAACAGAATTAAACATTTGAGTTAGTTACTTGGTTATGGTCGTGCACATTTCTATCAGTCCAAATTTGGCATCAGCAGTTAAACAAAGGCCATTACATGTTGCTACTGCCGAGTTTTCGCTTCTATAAACAGGCATAATAGATCCTATTTCTTCACCACTTTTATGTCTGCCTTTCCATTATCTTTTTTTTTTTCTCAGTTTCCAAATCATTTTTATGCCATTTGATGACCAAATGATTTGAATTATGCAGCTCCTGTGGTTACACCTGTGTAGCCCATTATGGAGACTCATTCAATTTGGTATACAATGCAGCTTCAGGGCGGCACTGGCCCAAGTCTCCCCAAGCCTTACAACAGCAGCTACACATAAATAATACGTAATCAACTAAAAATACCAAAGTAATGGTTGACTCAATTCATAACTGTATTGGTCAAGTTTTCCGTAAAGTCTTTGATGAGGAGATGCTGCCTGTCCTTGAACACACGAAGTGGATTCTCTAACTACTATCGATTGATCCTGTTCTGAAAATGATAAACACGAAACAAAATGCAAGCACAATCATTAAATTGCACACAGTTTAACTGTTCTCCTGCTTGGTTGAATTACATTTTATTATATTTTAATTACATTTAAAAAAAAAAAATTGCTTACCTGTGTGTTTTCTGACCAGATGTCTGACACCGTTTTCCCGTTGCCAGTGTGTCAATGTCTGGCTGTAGGTCTTGGGTTGAGGCAATGTGTAGAACAGCATGGAGGTTGTCAACCGTGAGGTGAGATCTGTGTGTGTTTTTGTCCAGATTCATTATGGAAAAAAACTGTTTGCACAGATAGGTGCTCCCAAACATGGACAGAATAGGGGCAGCATGAAGTCAAAGCCGTGGCATCAAACCAGGGGGCTGCAGACGGTAAAATACTTGGATTGCAGCATCCTGGAACTTTGCTCTCAGGCTACTGTCACTTTGAAGCTCAATTAGCTCCATCCGAAGGTGTTGGGGTGCAGTACAGACATTGGTGGTGAAAGGATTGGCAAAGATGTCAAAGCCAGACTGCTGTGCTCTGAAGTCAGAGAAGCGGAAATCAAACTCAGTCTTTAACCAGCTCAGATTGGTAGCCGACTGAGCACATGAAAAAGTTTGGGAAATTAGGCTGACATGCTCTGACAAACAGGAAAGTGGACAAGATGGTCCTGTTTCACTTGCCACATCCATAAGTCCAATTTACACTGGAAAGCCGTGATCGTGTCGAACATTTGCTAAATTTTTTTGAGCTCAGGGAGCTCATCTCCAGCAAAAACTGCTGGAACTCACGATGATTCAGGCCACGCGCCTGAATGAAGTTCACTGTTTTCATGACTGTGGTCACAGTGTCCTCCATCCCCAGCACCTTCTCACACAAAGCTTCTTGATGGATAATGCAACAATACGTTATCAGAGGCGTGTGACAGTTCATTTTCTGCATTTGTCCCTTCATTAGTCCAACCAAGCCCATTTTTCCTTCACACATTGCCGGTGCACCATCTGTAGTTAATCCCACCAAGTTTTCCCACTGCAATGCATTTTTACTTACGGACTTCTCCACCGCATCAAAAATTTCCTGTCCCGTCGTGGTCTCATGCATTGCAGCCACATCCAACAGCTCCTCAATGATAGAGAGGTCCGACTTTACGGCAATAACAAAAATTGATAACCGCGCTGTGTCCGTGTTATCTGTGCTTTCATCAACAGCTAATGACAAAGCTGTGTAGCTGCATGTCTCCTTGACCATCTGTGTTGTAAGATTTACTGCTAGTTCCTTCTCTCGGTCCACGATGATGTTTCTTGATAAACTGACATTTTTAAAGGTCTGTAACTGGTCAGGACACACCTGGTCACAGACCTTCAGCATGCACTGCTTCAAAAACGCTCTCTGAAAAAGACTTGGATGCGTGAGCGATTTCTACAGCTACAATGAAGCAAGCTTCCACAGCAGCCTTGTTTTTGGCTGTGGATTTTGTGAACAAACTCTGCTGCGACCGCAGTTTGCCTTTTAATTCTTGGGCAATATGCTGCTTTTCTTGAAGACCAGCTTTAGCGTACATAGCTCCGTGTTTGGTGTCAAAATGTCGACGCAGATTGTACTCTTTGACAACCGACACCGCCTCATAACACAAAAGACGTACCGGTCTTTCTCTTTGAAGCACAAACAAGTATTCACCTTCTCATCTTTCTTGAAACAGTCTTCCGAGTGCATCATCTTTTCTCTTTCTTGACATGCTGGGATCATTATTTATATCTCAATTCCGCTCGTTGGCATGGATGTGGAAACACTGACGCGGCTACCGTAGTTAAAAGGCATTGTGGGAAATGTAGTTTTTGGTCAAACCACGCTCTTAATGTATTTTGGTATTAATTTTTTGACACTCCAAACTTTGAAGCTCTCGCGGGCCACATAAAATGAGATGGCAGGCCACATCTGGCCCCGCGGGCCTTGAGTTTTACACATGTGCCATAATGGATCATCTCTGAGCCCCTTCTTGTTTGCAGTAGTGATGGACAGGCTGACACATGAGGTTAGACAGGAATCTCCATGGACCATGATGTTTGCAGATGACATGACATGATCTGTCATGACAGAAGGGAACAGGTTGAGGAAAATTTATAGAGGTGGAGATATGGTCTGGAAAGGAGAGGAATGAAAGTTAGTTGCAGCAAGACAGAAGATATGTTTGTGAATGAGAGAAACTCAGGTGGAACAGTGAGGCTACAGGAAGTGGAGATCAAGAAGTTGCAGGATTTCAGAGAATTAAGGATCAACAGTTCAGAGCAACACAGTGTTTGGAGAAGAGGTGAAGAGACAGGTTCAAGCAGGTTGGAATGGATGGAGAAAAGTGTCTTGGTTACTATGCGATAGAAGACCATCGACCAGAATGAAAGGAAAGGTGTACAAGACAGTGGTGAGACCAACGATGCTGTATGGCCTAGAGACAGTTACAATCACAAAAAGACAGGAGGCACAGCTAGAGGTCACAGAGATGAAGATGCTAAGGTTGTCTTTGGGAGTGACTAGGATGGATAGGATCAGGAATGAGTCTCAAGGGATCAGCACATGTTAGATGTTGGAGAGAAGCCAGACTGCGATAGTTCGGTCATGTACAGACGAAGGATCGTGAATATATCGGTAGACGGATGCTGGACTTGGAGCTGCCAGGCAGGAGGTCTCAACGAACACCAAAGAGAAGATTTATGGACTTAGTGAGAGAGGATATGAAGGTAATTGGTGTGAGAGAGGAGGATACAGAAAATAGGGTTCGATGGAGAAGTTTTATTCGCATTGGCAACTCTTGAGGGGAAAAGCCAAAAGAAGAAGACTCCTAACCCTTTGCATAGTCATTGCATACTTCTAAGAAACCAAATCGACAGGATCAAAAGCAAAGTACCAAAAAGATCTACTTGGCTTAAAGCTTCATCTGTCACGAGGGCGGACTCGGGCAGGGAACCACACCTTCAAGGCTGAAATCAGGGTTGAAGCGCTTTATTTAGGTAGACAAGGTGTCTCAGGTAGGGTGTCACTGGCAATTCCCTGGCCCAGAGACAGTCACACATGGCTGGGTCTCACCAGGACGGGCCCCAGGCAGGGTGGCAGGAAGGATCTCGAGCTGGGTCTGGTGGTCCACCAGGGGGTCAGAGTCCGAAGGTCCAGAGGGGGCTCTCGCATGGTCAGGGTCCAGTGGTCCACCAGGGGTCCCGGTCTACACTTGGGGTCCGGTGGTCCACCAGGGGGTCTCACGGGGTCAGGGTCCGAAGGTCCACCAGAGGGTCCCGGTCTACACTCAGGGTCCGGTGGTCCACCAGGGGGTCCCAGTCCTGACAGGCGTCGTGGGGGTAAACATGGCAAAGGGGAAGTCCAGGAACCACGGCTAGGTCCGGTCATGGCAGGGCCGCTGCCCTTTTTGGGATCTTGATTAGCAGCCGCTGCTGCAGCTGGCGCCAATTATGAATTAAACCCAGGTGTGAGACCCTGACATCATCAAAATAATGTCGCAGGGACTGTCAGTGAGAACCTTTACTGAGAAGTGTTACTGAAGTCAATCTTGTCACAGACTAGTTGTCACCAGCAACTCTAACCAGTCAGTAGAAATTCGCTGGTGTGATATTATTGTGCACTGTTCGACTCTAGCCTCACACAGGGCACCATTTGAGGTGCGGTGAGTGGAACTAGAATTAGTTATTAATAATATTAACAATTATCAGTGATAATTACAAGTTATCAATGAAAGTTCTCGGATTATCATTAACTCAATAATGATACCAACCTTCGTTTGGGGTACCACCAGCAAAGCTGCAAAATAATAACTAATGAGTTGTTCACAGTCTCAAGAAATGGGTATATATCTAAAAAGTCAATTTTTAACACTTAATGATATTTCAGATGAATAAGGCATAAGTCTGAGCACTGACCCTGTCACGCAAACTTGAGATATAATAAAGTTTATTTGACAGTTGTAGATGCAGGTGTATTTGTGTGTGTGTGTGTGTGTGTGTGTGTGTGTGTGTGTGTGTGTGTGTGTGTGTGTTGAAGAACGACAAAAATTGTGGCAGCCTCAGAAAACTACCAAAATGGCGGTCTGAATGCAGAACTACCAAACCGGCAGCGGTTGTAATCCGAAGGCTAATACCTGATGCCACCACATGACTGTGGTCGGACGGCACAAACGAATGGATGAAACGCCAAGAGATAATGTCCTGTGTAAAAATTATGTGGAGGTCCATTTGTGTTAAGACAAGAAAGGAAAGTAGAGAGAGTTAGACGAGCAACAAGTTAACAAGGTAACAATAGCAATGGCATGGGAATATGGTGATTACCCAAGTCACTTCAGGAAAACAGCAGTTACAACCCTATCACAAAACTGATCAATAACTCATGCTTGCCCATATTCCAACACTAGCCTCTTTTAATGAGCTGATAAGAGATGTGATGTTCCGGGACGGATGGGCTGGTGCTGATGACGATAGCGTCGGACCAGCAATGGATTTGTGGTCATCGGCAGGAGTTAGGTGTCCTCTGGTCGCACCACCAGGGACAAGAGTTGGCTGGTGATCTGGAGACATGGTTGGCTCTCAGGTGTAGTCTGCAGCTCTGGTAGTCGGGTCGAGACGTCGAGCTTGGGATCAGAGTCTGGATCAGTGAGTAAAATTTTCTCTGTGTATATATACAGCCACTACTTGAGCACTCGAGAGAAGCTGTTGGAGCGTAGCTTGTGGGGTGGCGTTTCAGTTCTAAAAGCGCAGTTATATCGAGTTTATGACGTCACAGCATATGTCTCATTGTGCGCCAATGGGTGAGGGTGCTGAGTTGGGCACCTATGTAGTAGGTGGCCTCCCCTCTCATTCCTCGCCTCTGGAGTGTGAACCGGAGCTAACGGGAAGGTGAGAATTAGTTTGTTGATGCATGGGAGTCAATCTTTAGAAAAAAGGATTCAACCCCCTTTGGTCAACACATGGTGGTTGAAAACAGAAATAGGTTGAGTAAACAGAAATAAGATTCTATTAAAGTCAGTAATAGAGGCACAACACCCTCCCTTTTTGGTTCAAAGAGTGGGCTGCTGGGCATAGTCTTTTAAACTAAATGAGGGCCGAACAGTTCTGTGGGTTGAAACAACCATGCTGTAATAGTCAAAACAGTTTGCAGAGTTCCAAAGGTGTAAGCATCTCGGGATTGATCTGAGGTTACCTCTGGGCATGCCTCTGGCTACATTAGTTACAGTGTGGGTGATAGAAAAGGGAACTTTATATAGCTACTGTTTGGTTATTACCCAGAGGATAAACAATGATAAATGAAACAAGAAAAAGGTAGAGAGGAAGTAAAGAAAGGAGAAAGGTTGCTAGGAGTTGTCAGCCAGTGGGGTAACCCCAGACTGGTCTTTGAATCGCAGGTGTACGAGGGTGAGGTGGTCCAGTGTGGTCTGTAAGGTTTGGATGTGTTTGTACATGATGTGTGCGATTATGGCAGTGATTCACCAATCACAAAAGAGGAGCCCAATAGCGGCAAAGCTAGAGGTGTGTTCCTCCTAAGGTGATCTGCCAGGGCAGCTGGTGAAATGGGTGGTTAGTCCAGTTGATTTGAGACTGAATGTCACCAATTTGATCCCTTCCGACCTTCTGTGTGGTAAGTTTGTGACCTTGGAATGCATCCATGATCTCAATCTTTGTGTGGTGTCTGTCAGGTTCGAGATGATGGAGGACGAGGTCATCAACGTGTACAGTGGCCCCTAAGGGGACTGTGAGGAACACTGTTTGGTTCGGTAGGGTTAGTTTGGTGGCTGTATCATAGGACATAGGTCATAGGACATCAGTATTTCCGTGTCAAGTGTACTCACAAGCTATCGATTACCCGCTCGCTCTACCTTGGTTCCTGTTTCCTCATCTTTAATAGACATGCTGGCTTAGCATTTCTGTTTCAGAGATTGCATTCTCAAACAGCGGAGATAAATAGGGACATCTCTCAAAAAGGGCTTGCTTGGGCAGACCAAGTGTATATACTTTGATTTAGTGCACATTTTAAGTTAAGTTGATTGTTGTGGTGATTGTCGTGGAAGGCGATTGAGGGTGATGTTTTGATGTGAACATGTGTGTTGTCTTGCCAGAAACCAAGATTCAAAATTGACTCCAGCCTGTAGATGTTTTGTCTCTCTATGACTGGCACATAGAGGATGAATCTGATTTCTAAGTTCTGAGGGTTCACAAAAATGGGGATTGCACCGCCAAGACAAAATGCCAGGTGTACTTGTGGAGGTTGCACCACAGAGGGGATAGGTGGTTTTAAAATCTGCTCCACCAGGTCTTAGGAAACCAGGTAACCCGGTATCTTACCATCACTCAGACTGTTAACTGAGGAACTAACTTACCTGACAAGGTCTTGCACAAGATCTTTCACTACCCTCCCATATGTTAAGTCCTCTTTGAAACTTCGGACAGGGTCTCTAAGGCATGCAATGTGTTATTGATGAGGGCAGAATGTAAGTTTACAGTAACTATGGTACCCTGAAGGGTTTGACCCAGTCCCTGTAATTGTTCCTGCTGGATAAGGAGCCTCTATTGGATTTCTGGCATTTGTTTCTCAAGCCTGTCTAGGTTTCTTTTAAGCGTCCCAATACTAATGGAGTTTGCTGCAGAGAGGCAGAGGGAAAACAAGGAAGCAACCACTGATAAAGCAGCAAGCAAACCTCCAAGTAACTGTTTTGGTCATCTGCTATTCCTGAGGTACTCCTCAGTGACCAGAAACTTCTATAACTGGTCAAGCACATGGATTGCTGTTTGGTTGTCGTGTTAAACGGTATTGGTTATTTGTACACTACTTAGTCTACCCTTGGTTAATTTTGGGGCTGGATGAATGTGTTTGCGATATACAACCCAGGGATCTAATCGCGCTTAGACTCTTAAGGTGTATATGTGGCAATGGGTAATTAGGAGACACTGCACTTTTCAAAGAACAAACACCAGTAGGTTGGCCGGGCTTGACCACATCCAGGAGCATTGTGGCAGTTAGACCGAGGAAGATGCTCAGAATCCAAAGGAATCCCATGTATTGTAACAAAATCTGAATTTGTTTGCTACGGAATGAAGAGGGAGGATGAGTGGGTGAATGGAGCATGCAGTTGATCCTACGACTAAGGTGTTGCATTTTTACCACCTCTGGTTGGAGCTAGTTCCACCCTTTCAGAGAGAGAAAACAACTTAAATGACTTTATTTGGTTCACATGAACCCTTTTGTAGACGGGCATTTGAGTGGGCTTTGCAGTCCGGATCCAGTAGGCTACTGGAGAGAGTTTGCCTCCAAACTGAAAGGGGCTCTCCCCCTTTATTTCCTAGAAATTCCAACTAGTGTGGTGAACCGGTACCACCACTTGGTACTCGTGTTTAGAATCTTTCCTGTCATAGTAGGCCTTAGCTCCCTTTATACATGCTTCCAGGTTTTCCTTGGCCCATGGGAAAGTGTCTGCGAAAGTGTCTTGAGCCACAAGAGCATCACATCCCATCACATCAGACACCATCGTGAGCAGCACGGGGGCACCACAGGGGACAGTCCTATCTCCCTTCCTCTTTACGCTCCATACCTCGGACTTCAGGTTCTCCTTGCAGTCCTGCCACCTGCAGAAATTCTCAGATGACTCTGGACAGGTTTGTGGAGTGGTGTGGATTGAGCTGACTGCAGCTCAATGTGACAAAGACAAAGGAGCTAGTGGTGGATTTTAGGAAACAAAGGACCCATCTGAACCCAGTCACCATCAGGGGTACAGAAGTGGACATTGTGGACGACTACAAGTACCTGGGTGTCCACTTAGACAATAAACTGGACTGGACTGTAAACACCAACGCCATCTTCAAGAAGGGTCAAAACCACCTGTTCTTCCTCAGGAGGCTCAGATCTTTCAACATCTGCAGAACCATGCTGTAGATGTTTTACCACCCGGTGGTGTCCAGCGTCATCTTCTACATTGTTGTGTGCTGGGGCAGCAGGCTCAAGACAACTGACACTAACAGACTCAACAAGTTTATCAGGAGAGCTGGATCTGTCCTGGGAGTCGAGCTGGAGTCTGTTGTGCAGGTGTCAGAGAGGAGGATACTGAGGAAGCTCCTCAGCATCATGGACAACGTCCATCACCCCCTGCATGCCACACTGACATCCAGTAAGAGTTCTTTCAGTCGTAGACTTATACCACTGAGGAGCTCCACTGAACGGCACAGGAGGTCTTTCCTACCTGAGGTTATAAGACTCTTTAATCCCTCTCCCTTCAGCTGCAGAGAATCTTAAAATCCTAAACCTTAAAAAAAAAAAAAAAAAAAAAAAAAAAAAAAAAAAAAAAAAATCTCACCCACTTACTGTAAATTGTAATAATTTATCTGTATATATGTTCATAACTGTGGAATATTTCACTTCATAACAGTTTCAATGTTGGCGACTGCCTTACGGGTGGCAAAGGCTGAGTCAATGTAGAGTGAGTACTCCTCCCACAAAGCTCTTCACAACACCAGATGGTTGTCTCTGGTCCCTTGTGCACACCGTTTCAATGAAGGCGTGAACGCTACTTGCAGTGGTTCTCCAGATCAGATCAACTTGAGTTTCCCTCAAGATGTGGCATCAGGCAAGTTTCTAAGACAGCTTTCAACCTCCCGTAGGTAGTCGTCGACATTTCAGCCTGCATTGCTTGGATCGAAACGCTCAATGTCTGTGGCAAGCTCCTTGAGCTGCTTATTGCAAATGTTGCCAAGTTGTTTTGACTGCTGATAATCTGGATCTGACTCAGAGTCGCTCAGGTCGCCATAGCGATGAGCATGAATTCTTCCCAGTTGTCGAGGAGGAGCATGAGCAGTTGGTGGGCGTGAGCCGTGAGTATGACTTGCAGGTTAAGAGAAAACCTGATTCCTCCATGACCCTGTGGCCATGGGGATAGTACCGTGAGCCTTTCAAATCCCTTCGGGTCTGGGGATAGTACCTTGAGTCCTCCACACCCTTTCAGGTGTTGGGATAGTACCCCTCTTTTGGTGAGCCTCGCAATGCATGTTGCTTGCTGGTTAAGGGGGTGTGACCAAGGGTTGTGGGGAGCACAGCTCTACTGCATGGTGCTGCAGGGTCCTCATCTGGCGGGCAGTTGTTGTCTCATCTGACAACGAGGCATGAGGTTCCAATGTTGTCTCCAAATCAGACATATCGGTGTTGGAGGGTTTGTCTTCCTCCGACTCCGTGGCATCACTTACCTGGCCAAGTCAGAGTTCGTGGTGCATCCCTTCTTCTCTATTAAGGAAGGGATGCGCTTCGACAGAGGTGACTGCGTGTCGCAATGTTCAGCCTGGTTCCTCTGAGGCACTCACTTCTCTGGGCTGGCTCTCTCCTGCTTCAGTCTGGCAATCTCTCTCTGAGGCTCATGGAGCTGGCCCTGCAGGTCAGCATTATGAGCTACCAGCACAACATTACGGCTGTCCTGCTCCTTGGCATGCATACCGGAATTTTGCTGGTACACCACGAATTTTTGGCCTACCAGGTCACTAATGGTGAGTGGTGGCCGGCCAGTGGGGTATTTGGCATTGTCGGCTAAGTCTTCTATTGTCGCATGGCAAGTTTCAGACTATAGCCTTCAAGCCTTCTCTTTTTCACCTTATCAAGATGGAGGAGGCCAACAACCGTTGTTTCAGCTCCACCCACCTGATCTGTCCGGGGATCCATCCTACCAGTTATAGGGTACTTACCTGTCGAGAAACTGTGTTTTCAGCTATTTAATGCACAGGTGAGGTTCCCTGTGACTTACAAGCTGCAAAAGCACTCCAACTATGATCTATCTTTCTGTTAAGTGTTCGTTAAGGTGGGGTGGCTCATGACCAATGTCAGTAATTACAGCAATGCAAGCTTACTGCTAATCTACTTTCTAAAGTTCATCAATTACCAGCACAATGAAAGCAAAACCCCAAAGCACATTGCGTATCTGCTTGGCATGTAGCAGAAAAGAGAAATAACAAAAAGGGAGGAATAGCAAAAAAAAAAATAATAATAATTCAACTTTCATTGGCAAAATCAGGGGTTTAGAATTGAGTTTGTTATGGTTTTTTGCCAGTACCTGACCCAAAGTCAAGTACACTGGAGGCCGAAAGCCATCCTCCTGCAGGGCTGCTTCTCCATCAGCCTCTCAGGTGAAGAACTGAGAGGTGAAAAGCACGGCACATAGACCCCTAGCCTCAGAGCCCAACAGAGTTTTTTAAACAAGAGGCCAAGTACAAACAGCAAATGTGAAACCATAAAGTAAAATTACATTCACAAAACTAAAAGTAGATTTACAAAAAATAAACAAATAAATGGAAAATCAGAGCCCCAAAACAACAAACCATCAAAAAAATCACATACAATTATACTGAAAGGATAAGCTCTTCATTATTGCTATAGCATAGCATCAGTTGAAACTTCTCTTCCATCCATTTAAGCTCAATTTTGGCTGATTATTGCACCATAAACATTGACGACTGAAGAGACACTATGGCTAGTATCCATATGTGTGTAGCTGATGGGGCAGCAGTGGAAATGGCTTGATATCCATCAATGTCAAATACAGATGGTTCTTATTTAATGATGTTCTCGATAAACGTAACTCAGAGTTACAACGGACTTTGTGATAATATTAAAATACCTGTGAAATTCGCTGGCAGCGGAGTTTTGAATAAGCATTTATTGTACGCGCTTACCTACACTTAGAATTGGTCTATATTCATGCAAATATAAACATTAAAGGAAAGAAAAGATAAAATAGCCCGGTACAAATGGCGGATATGTATTCAAATACTGTACAGTACTGCTGTAAGGTAGTTCACTTGACGACAAACTCAAATAATGACAGACCCCTTTGAACGTAACCCTGCCGTTAAGTGAGGACCACCTTTATTGGGTCTAACAAATTTTTGACGACCTTGTTGACAGGAAGAAACTATATTAATTGTAAATGTCACTGTAATTCATCATCAATTGATGTTGCAATTTGATCATCTGGACCAGTGTACGCCCTTAATAGTAAATATACACTCAAATTTAACTAGATACATGAACATTGATATGTTGTTGATACAACAAACCTTTTTTCATTTGAATACAGGTCAGTTTATTTTGCTGGCCTCATGATGAAAATACATTGTTCTGCCAGACAATGACAGATAGGAATTGAGGAAATAGACAAAGATATGTTGTGAAATTTGCAGCAGTCCTTCTTCAGACTGGCACTGCTCTCTCTTAGACTGATATAAACAACCATAGGCCCGAGGAGATGGCACCTGGCCATGATAATGTCCCCTGAAAAGCTTCATAACCAGAAAAAAGGGCTTTAAGACAACTTATAACAAAGTTTTTATTTGTGCCTGAGGATTATTTCTCATCAAGATATGCCAGAAGTGTCTGGGAAGGAACTGAGGGGGAGGAGGATGTGGTGATTAAAGATGGCTTTTGTATTTTAGCTCAAAGGCAGGTGAAGGCAAATTTCTCATAGGAGTAGTAAGTGTCTGGCCAGCAAACTGCATCACTGAATAAGCACAATATATCGGACATATCCCAATTAAAGGTGAGTAAGGTTATCTGTCATTAGCGTTGGCACAGCACCCTGTTTTCTAAGTACCTTTCTGAAATGGGATGAGGTGAGGGAAAGGAATTTAAATGAGCCATCTGGATACAATCTCTGTGCTGGCCTTGCAAAGACAAAAAATGTGATGTCAATGTTAGAGTCAGTTTTGTTCAGGGCAATAAGGTCAAGGAGTAGGAAAAGAAGGAGTCAAGGTGTAGTACAAAGACGAGGAGAGAGAAATACTTGTAGGCCGATTGGTCTGATCTTACTATAAAATGACAGCAACAAAATCTCTGTGATTCTCACCTTATGTTTTCTCTTGCAGGTGTCTCCCTATATTTTAACTTTGAGTTTCTCCCCAGCACATATTTTGTGTGGGGACCCTGCCTTTTTTCAAACATTATTTCAGGGTTCTTTTTTTCTTATCTAGTACAACAGTACAACTCTAGTACAACACATACACTGTTTCATTTTCATTGCTATATTCCCTGAACCTGAGTACTTCTCCCACCTTCTTGCTTTCTCTCCAATGAGTTAATGAGCTTATCATTGTATCTTTTTCATCTGAAAGCCCCCCAACAGGGCCAACAGGGAAGTTATAGACCAGGGGTGGGCAAACTACAGCCCATGGGCCACATCCAGCCTATTGGTCTTTTTAATCCAGCCCGCCAAAGATTGGTGAGAATGATGAGAATGAACTTGATGAGAATGATTGAATGATTGGATCATGAATGGAGAGTATGCCTTTTTTGGATCTACTTGAGAACACTTGCAAATTTTCCTGAGCTGTATGACACAGATTGGTTTTGTGATTTAGCCTTCATGTGTGACATACTGACACACATGAATGAGCTGGACGTGAAGCTACAAGAGAAAAAACGGTTTCTTCATGAAATGCAAGCAAACATCAGAGCCTTCAAAACCAAGCGGGTTTTATTTTCAAAGCACATGTCAAACGAGTCTGATATGTACTGTTAACAAATGCAATTTTTTTTTTTTATGTATTGTATCTTGTGGTGACCCGGCCCATCTGTCAAATTTTAAAAGTCGATGCGGCCCCTGACCCAAAAAGTTCACTCCCCATCATCATTGCCAGATTGTCACCAGCTTCTCCACAATCTTAAAATCTGTCATTATTCCAGGGTCAAAGATTGGTAACTGGGAAATCAGAGCTCAGAGCAAAAGCCAAGAAGAAAAACTTAAATGGTTCATCTCATTTTGCAATTGAAGCTCCAGATTTCCCACGATGTCTTCGATCCTCTTCATAACAGTGTGTCTGGAAAGGGGCATGTTTTTGAACAATTCATATTCTATTTTTTTTTTTTATTATTATACTTAATTTTTACCCCTTGCAGGAAATTCCTCTCTGCATTCAATCCAAGCATGAGCAGTTTGCAGGAAGAGCCAAGAATCGGAGCAGGAATGTTCAGTTCCAAGGACGGTAGCTCTACCCCCAGCGCCACGTCACCCCTCGGGGCATATTAGCACTGCTAAGTACACCAAACACTCTTTTATGAATCCCCCATCAGAGAATGACTTGCTGTGTTTAGAATTTTTGTAGGATAACATCAAGGTATCGGCTGCTGCATCCCTGGATGCATAAAAAAAGCCTTGCTGCTTTTTAAATTTAACCAGCAAAGTCATGGATGTCTGTGACCTCAGAATGAATCAGAATGCTGTCATTGTCATTGAAACATTATTGTTAGAATTAGAATGGTAAAATGGGTGGTAAAATGCCCAGGTCCGTTCTAAATACTGATTTGTGATGTACAAATACGTTTTGGTTCTGAAATGTCACTTGTTTTATGTCTATCCGGTTTTAGGAAGCAGTCTGAACACTGGACTGCTGACATTTACACCAGACTATATTGCAGGAATTTAATATTTTAATCTTGTGAGGCCATCATTTATAACATGGAGCCTTATGATATCAAGCTCAGCAAAAAAAAAAAAATGCCATGGGATTACGCAGGTTGTTAAGTTTCTACTGGAGGTGCTGATTGGAACGATGTTAGCTATGAATTCCAATGTCACTGTCTTGGGCGGATGTCATGAACCCGACATAAAGGCATTTGGCTTTTCAGATATCTGGGGTAACAGGTACAGGGCTACAAGGGCAATGGTTGATGAGGAGGAAAAATGAAAGGAAATTGCATCATTGTCATGTATATTGTAATGGTACATGCGGAAGTTAAATTTCTTGTAGAATATTGAAGAAACTGTGCTTAAGAAAGGATTAGCTGTATCAACCTACAAACACCCTTTCAACAATTCACAGAAGGTGCCGAGGAACAGGCAAAAATTGTTACATCCACTAGGAATGTTTGTTAGAAGCAATGTCTGTTGTGTTCTCCCTGTTCCTCCCTTCTCTGATTCTAGGTGGGCATGTGATGTTGTGTGGCGGTGAGGCAGACAGGTGGAAGCAATTGACAATCAGCAAACCAGGCACAGCTGATTGGCCACACCCATCCTGTGCAGCTTAAAAGCCGCACACACCGGATGTCTAATCGCTGGAACGTTAGATTCCACAATGACAACCACTGGGTCACACATGTGACTACCTAGTTTTGTTAGTTCCCCCTTGCCAGCTCAGCTTCTGTCTGCCAGAACCCCCTGGATCCTTCCACCGGTCTGCTACCTCGTCATCCAACTCCACTGTCACACGCTGTGCTCTGCCTGCCTGGAACGCTCTGCCTGCCTGGAACCCCCTGCTTGACTCACTGCCTTCCCACCAGTTGTGTACCGTAGGATCGTTTAGATTAGGAATCCTTGCCTTACTGAATTGCCAGTTCATTAGTTCGCCTGTTTGTTCGTAGCCTGTTCGATAATTGGTAACGTTAGTTTGTATTGCCACTTTGGTCTGTTCACTAGATTTTCTAGTCACCTTTAGTTGACCTGTTCACTAGTGTTGCCCCTTGTCCCTTAGTCAGTTTTTGTTTGGCTCCATTTCTGTTTGTATCGGCTATCATTAAATACTTATTTCTAAATTCTGAGTCCTGCTCGTGTCCTGTTGTTCCGCGCCTGAGTCTTTGAATCACCTGTGACAAAAATTCCATATCTGGTGTCAATAGAATTGCTGTAGTACTTGGTGGTTGGGCAGATGTGATGAGTAGAAACATTGTTGAATCATCCTTTTCAGACCTTATCAGTGCTTGTTAGACCTATTAATGGGGGCTGGGTTCTATCCAATGGGCTTGGATTTCTGGATTTGGTCAGACCATGAGATAAATAATCAATTTTCACTTGAAGGAGCAAAAACATAACAGCACAGTGTCTTCAGACCTTAATCACAGCATCCATTTCCATTGCTGCTTATCATGCACTCAGGGTCACAGGGGATGCTGGAGCCAATCCCAGCAGTTATGGGTGAGGGGTACACCCTGGACTGGGTCCAGTTAGTCACAGGACCAAAGACTGACAACACTCGCTCACTCAGGGCAATTTCCACAATTTTTTCCAGTTAATTGGCTGCATGTTTTTGGAATATGGAGAACCTGGAGGAAACCCGTGCAGACATGGGGAGAACAAGCAAGCTCCACACAGAGGGTCCCGTTGTCGGAATCGAACCAGAGTCCTTCATCTGAGGCCGACGCTCTAACCACTGCGCTACTATCCCACCCTCAATCAGAGTATGATTATGGAAATGAAGGAGTTCTAACTTGGGTTATACAACATACCTGAATCGGTTACAGTGTTTACATTGTTTGAATATTTGAGCATTCCAGGTCAGGAAGAAAAGCACACTTAATTAAGCCAGGGAAATTGAGCCACACCACATAATTCTATCACTGTCTTTAGATCTCTGATGGTTAAGGGTTACTACATTGTAATTTGTAATTTCAAGCTGCCAGATAATATGATTAATGATTTCTTCACTTTGTTGGTCTCAAGTACACATGTCAATTGCACGTTTTATTCAGGAGGAAGGCATTTTGAATCTGGTATAAAGTAAGCCAGCTTCTGGCCTTTTACCAAATTCCTGTACCTGTCTTGTATCAACATATCTGTATGAGCATCTCTGAGTTTTGAAGTGACACTGACATCATCTACAAAAAGTATCGATTTATTTATTTATCTATTAAGATTTTGCCAGTTATTATAGGAGCTCTGTTCTAACACAGAACTTCTGAGGTGTCACGAACAACCAGTGGTGGCTAGGCAGAGGCACTAGATCTGATCAAAAGTTACTTGCTATGTTACTTCATCAACTCACTGTGATACAAAGCTTAACGCCTGTAAACAGTCTTTTTGTTGAATCAAGAGTGATCCATGTATTCCACCTGAGTCCAATACATTATGTTAGTCAACGTATCCACAATCGAAGTACAACCGAAAACGAGCTGGCTAGTTGGCCTCTTGCCTTTAGTGTCTGTTTATCGTCCCGCTTTAGCGGTCAAACCCCTTTGCCCTTCCGGGTAGGACGCCAAACCAGCAACATATTGTAGCAACCACGAATCTTGGGGTTTATGTTGATGCTTGTATCTGTGCGATGTTGGGGTTGCTTGGAAATTTGTGGGTGTGGTTTTGGGGTGCAAGTAATTCTGTTTTTTTTTTACCTGGAATTGAGCAGGAACAGTATTTGTATTGCAGGCATGTGTGGTGTGGCTGTGGCCAACAACAGCTATTGTTTAATAAACTGACATTTTACCACCGTCAACAAGGTGTCTACAATATAGTTCCTACCTATATACCTGATAAATGGCTACTTAACATGCATCATCAAGTGGACAATAAATAAATAAATAAACCACACCCAAAAACGAAACATATATTTTGGCTCCTACATTGCCCCCTAATTGTTGATGGAAAAAAAAAGAAACCAAAAAGGAACCAACATGTAGCAAAATAAACAAGTGTTAAGTACAACGTAATAACAAATTCGTAATCATACTCAATCTACTAAGCAGAGTTTGGTCACAGGTCTTTCAATAGTATTGGATTTTGTCTGCAATCTGACATAACGCACCTGGCCCTGCCCATCAGGAAATACCTCAAGCATCCTGGCAAGTGGCCAAGATCCACGGGGAGCAGAGGCATCCATCCAGGCATCCATGATGAAGAAACTGCAAAGGCAAGCAAAGGCAAATACTGTGGGACCCATCTCTTCCAGAGCAAACCAGCCATATAATGCACTTGTCTCCATTTTCGTCTGAGGCTCAAAGACTCCCGGTAGCATAGCGGGTTTTTATTTCAGCAAGAGTGGGTGGTTGAGTGTGAGCGGCTCCAAATAAGTTGGATCATCAGAGAGCTTGGTAAGAGGTCTATCGTTCAAGATGGCTTCTGCCTCACAGAACACTGTATGCGGAGCGTGATTTTCCGGTGTCTGCTGATGTAGCACCGAACTTAGGACCCTTCTCACCATGTGGATCACCCTCTTCCAGACACCACCATGATGTGAGCCTGCTGCTGGGTTGCAACTCCAACGAATTCCAGCTTGTGAGAGGATGCCTTCAATCTACTGATGGTTGTTGTGAAGCTATGGCTTCTTTCAACTCCCTGTTTGCTCCAATGAAATTTGTGCCTTTATCTGATATCAGACGAGTCACTTGCCCTCTTCGGTTATGAACTGCCTCAGAGCATTGATGCAGGCATCTGTCTCCCGAGAAACTGCCACCTCCAGATGGACCACTCTGCTGGCTAAGCAGATAAATATGGCTCCATACCGCTTGCAGGTTCCTCTTCCTTTCCACACTTCCACAGGACCAAAGTAGTATACCTCTGTGTTGGTGAAGGGGTAAGTCTGGCTTAATCTGCACCTCTGGAAGATCCGCAATCTGTTCCAGGAGACGTCCATTGTAGCATTTACAGAAGCTGCATTCAGTGATCACTTTCCTGACGGCTGCATTTGCCTCCCTCCAACTCTTAATAGTCCATCCACTAAGACTGGATCAAGTCTGTATATGGAGTTGTGCCGACTCAGTCCTGCCTTTGGGGAGGATAGTGCAGCAATGTTCTCCCTGAACTGCTGCTGCTGTCAATAGCAAATTACTTCAGCCTCTGCCACCTGCAGCCTATCGACTGTCAGGATACTATTCATGGTTGTAGCAGTGAAACTTTGGCCATCAGTTGCATTTGACTGGATTGTCACAGGCCACCTCAGCACCTTCTCCAGCAAGATGGCCTTTGAAAAGGAGAAACTAAGCAGGTGCCCTCTTGAGGCTCTTCCAATCAGAAAAGTAATTGATGAACTGGTCAGTTTGTGTAACAGCATTTGTGGCTGCTTCTCTTTTCACCTCTTGGTCATCAGCACTCAGGGAAACATCAAAGGCATTGTAAGGCCAGTCCCCCTCATGTCTCCAAAGAAATGAGGGCCCTTCCCACCACCTACTGATCTTCAGGAAGCCTGCCACCTTCAATCCCCTTGATGTGTCGTCAGCTGGATTTTCTTTGGACCAGACATGCCTCCAATGCCATGGGTCTGATGACTCTTTGATGGTTCAGATCCTGTTTGCCAACAATGTGTAAAACCTCCTATCCTCATTCTTGATGAATTTGAGGACTGATGCATTGTCCATCCAGAAGACAGAATCCTCAAACGTCCACTTCAGTTCTTCTTTCAGCATCGAGTCCATCAGCACAGCGAAAACTGCTGCAGTCAGTTCAAGCTGAGGAATAGTCACTGCCTTCAGTGGTGTAACTCTGGCCTTGCTTGCCAAGGAGAAAGGACACCTGAACTTGCCTTTGCTCAGGTATGTCACGGTTCCATATCCAGCTTCACTGGTGTCAGCAAAGTTATGCGGTTGGCCTCAGGCAACCTTCCCATACATCGCTGGTTTGACACACCTGGGTATTACAAAGGTGTTGAGCAGTTCCAAGTCCTTTAGCCAGGAGTTCCACTGGCACCAGATGTCAGGTGGCAAGGAAACATCCCATCTGCATCCTCTCCTGCATAGCTCCTGTAGCATTATTTTCGGTGGCAGACCCCTGGGCCAGTAAACCCAGGGGGTCATACACTGAGCTGGTGGTGGACAACATAGGTCTGGCAAGTGCCCGTTGCTTCATCTCGATCTTGAATTGGCGTGAGTCTGTTTACACGCACCACAGTAGACCTAGGGCTTTCTCTTCTGGCAGCTTTTCACAGTCAAGATCCAACTCCTTCAGATCCTTAGCCCTTCTTTCTGTTGCTATGGCCTGCACGATGCCACGGCTGTTGCTGACAAACTTCTCCAGGGTGAAGCCACCCTTCTGGCCCGTTGCAGTCAAGTCCCTGATTATCTGAATGGCATCTGTTCTGTGGCAGAGCTTTTCAACTAGTCATCGACATAAAAGCTTTCCTTGACAGACTGGCTTACAGTAGCGGGGAACTCAGCCTGGTGGTCGTCAGTATTTTTCCTCAGTGTGTAGCTAGCACAGCTTGGTGAGGATTCTGCACCGAATAAGCTCCTAAGCTCCTGAGTGATGTCTCTCTTTTGCACAACAAAAAGCAGAGAAAGTTTCTATCTTCCTCCGTGACCTTCACTTGATGGAACATAGCCTGTATGTCACCAAGGAACGCCATAGGTTCCTCTCTGAAGCGTGGCAGGACTCCCAGTAATGAGCTTGTGAGGTCAGGCCCCTGAAGCAGCTCTTTGTAAAAGCATGCTCCTTGGTAGGTGGCACCATAGTCAAACATGACCCAAAGGGTGCCTTTCCTTGGGTGGTGGACTGCATGGTGGTGAATGTACCACACTTTACCAGGTTCGCCTTAAAGCTTCTGCAGCAGTACGGGAGTTGCTGATAAGGCCATTCACATAATCAGCATACTCCTGGTGCAAGTCTTGGCTATGAAGGAACCTTCTTCTCAAGCCCTGCATCCATTGCTTCACCACGATGAAGACCTGATGTTTTTGGGCAAAGACACCTCTTTCCTCTTGAAAGGCAACTTCAGGCAGTACTTTCCATCTTGCAGCTTTGCTGATTGATCAATGGTGTCCTTAAACCTGAAGTCATCTCTGGACATTTCCTTTTCCTCCACAGTCTTTGCACTGAAGTCGTGCCTAACAAGCATTTGCTCCAAAGTTTGAAGAGAGATGTGGTTCACTGTGGCGGAGGGTACTGGTGCGCCACTGCTTTCCCTCAGTGGGCCATTGACCACCCATCTTAGTATGGTCCTGATCCCATGGGGCCAGTTGTCACGGCTATTAATGACCTCCCAGGGTTCTAATACCCCAGGTTCACTGTTACCAATCAACAGATCAACGTTTGCCTTCACGCTTGGGATGCGCACCTTTGACAGGTAGGGCCACCCAGGCAAATCCTCAGATGTGATCATGTTCTCCACAGTGACTGACATTTCCTTCTGTGTAAAGACTTCAGGCACGGGATAGTTGTTACTGTCTACCTCAGACACCTCAAGACCAGACAGTGTGTATGCTGGAACGACCTTTTTATGCCCCATTGTCCTTAACAGGAGGCTTGTTTTCTTGCCTGTGATGTTGAGTTTTTGCATGAGGTGTTCCGAACAAAATGTAGCTGAGCTACCAGGATCCAGGAAGGCATATGTTGTTATAAGGCTTCACTTTGCAGACTTCACCTTTACTGGTAGAATGGATAATACACATTGGTCCCTATCAGCCCCTGTATGCCCACATGTTTCACTGGAGGAGCACTGGGTGTTAGCAGAGTCCTTTGACTGTCCTGGGGTCTGTTGCTGTTTAATATGAAGCACAGTTGGATGAGTCTTTCCACAGCTTTTACATGTCAAGCGCTGCCCACAGTCCTTGCTCATATGTCCAGTGCGTAAACATGTGAAACATACTCCCTTTTGCCTCAAGAGGAGTATTTTGCCTTTTTGCTTCTTGCCTCTGAACTGCCTGTATTCCTCCACCAGATGTTGAAAATTGCAGCACAGGCATTTCACTTCATCCGCACCTTGAGTCTGGTCCTTGCTATCCTCAGACATAGCCATTGATGTTACAGCAGCAACAATGTTTGCCTTTACATTGCCCCTGGGCTGTGGCTTGAACTTTGATGGAGGCCTTGCCATAGATAAGGCAGGGGGTGGATTCTGTATATTGCCGAACAAGGGATCAAACAGAGTTTTGACACATCGTTCAATGAACTGCACCAGATCAAAGATGTGGGCTCTGTCATGATTTCTCTCCATGATGTCATAAGCTGAAGTGCGCCACTGCTCTCTCATTTTAAATGGCAGCTTTGAGAGAATGGCCCTCATGTTTACAGGCATGTCAAGCTCCTGCACATATCTCAATTCCTGCATAACATTACAGCAGCCACGTGAGAACAAGTTGGCCTGCAGTGACTTCACATCCTCCGTTTTAACAGCTTGCCAGGCAAGTGCTTTCTTCATGCATGTTGCCAAATTGAATGGATTGCCAAAGTGTTCAATGAGAAGGCCCTTTGCTACTACATAGCTACGCTCGAGAACCCTATGCTGGCAGTTGCACACCATCTCCTGGGGCTGATCTTTGGTGAACTGCTCTAGTCGCCCTTTCCAGCCATGCTCTCCAAACCCTGTATCAAAGGCCTTCATGAATGGCCAAAAGTGGAGAGGGCCCCCGTCGAACACTGTTATCTCCCTTAATGGTAGAGACCAAGTTGAAATTCCATTGCATTGGGATTAAGGTTAGCCACTTTCCCTTTTTCCTTATGCAGATAAGAGTTCAGGCCATCTGAGTGCGCTGCAGCGTGACACCTTTTGTTTGAGGCTTGCAGCATGGCTAATTTAGCCTCTGACGCAGCCAACTCTACATCCAGGTCAAGCTGCTCCCTTCACTTCCTCAACTGTTATTCCTGCTCCTCAATTGCATGCTTCTCCTTGAAAGCAGCTGGGTGAGAAATCAGCGTCACTCTTTCTGCCTCAGTCAGCACCCTGGTTGGGCTTGTGTTTGACCTACTACAACTACAAGTTTTGTGTGACCGATTGCTACCCACATAAGAAACACTGTCATTTGGATTAATACCAGACCCACAATCAGCATTTACATTCACAGACACACTTGCATCAGCATCTGCATTCAAAGTAGTTTGCAACTCAGTGTGAACATTTTCAGAGCCCATTGTCAGAAAAACCTTAGTTTCCCAAATAACATCATTAATAGGAATCATTTTTGCTTTAAACCAAATGTCATCCCTTTCTTTTTCTTCTTTTTCTTCGGATAATTAACTTACCAAAGCATCATGAATATATTTGTCATCATTACACTTTTCAACCAAACATTTCAGAGTGTTTTGTAACTGAGGAATATTTTGTTTTAAGCCGTCCATTGATTTCTTAATAGTGCTTGCGTTGTCAAATTTTACTTTTCTGTCCGCCTGTAAAGCCAAAAGTTTATCTGCAAGCGCGCTTGCTCTGCTGATCGACTCCACTAACATCATTACTAGATTGAGCAGCTGTCTGCTTATCGTGCATGTCAATTGTAAACAAATCGATCCACCAAAAGTTTGATGTAAAAAATCAGTAACACAAGTCACTCAGTCCAAACGACGCACGATTTCCACAGTCAAATGTCTGCCGGCATTTAATACATGTGTTGTGTTTGTACCTGGGTACTCTTTTGTCAGGTCCCTACAAACATCTGGTGATTGTTGAATGCTTCGATGTATGGTTTCTCCATCAAACAAAACTCCTTGTCACTGGCCCATCCACGAATCCGAACAACAAATCCACAACGAACAGTTCTTAATGCTCCTAATTCCACAAGGGCAGAAGACTCCAACTTGCCAACTAATTCCGAACAACCGGTGGTGGCTTGGCTGACGCACTAGATCTGATCAAATGTTACTTGCTTTGCTACTTTATCAACTCACTGTGATGAGTCGCCTGTAAACAATCTTTTTGTTGAATCAAGAGTGATCCATTTATTCCACCCGAGACCAATACATCATGTTAGGCAACATATCCACAAGCAAAGTACAACCAAAAACGAGCTATCATAGCGCTCACCGTTTCACGTTAGCGGTTTGCCTTTAGTATCTTGCATTTTAACATCCTGCTTCAGCGGCCCATTGGCCTTCCAGGTAGGACACCTAACCAACAACTTATAATTCCTACCTATATACCCATATACCTATAACCTGGATTTCATATATTCTGCATCACTTCATCCAACTCATTCCAGAACTTCTCCTTCTCCTCAAATCACATCCCACCTGTGGGGCATAGCCACTGATTACACTGGGCATCAGACCTTCTCTGATGCAGAATATCCCCAGAGATGAGAGAGTAGTAATTGGTGCAGAATTCAATGAATATGTTGGTGAAGGTAATAGAGGGGATGAAGAAGTGATTGGGAGATTTAGGATTTAGGATCCAGATAAGGAACACAGAGGGACAGATGGTGGTAGACTTTGCAAAAAGGATGGAAATGGCTGTAGTGAACAACTTGGTCCAGAAAAGTGAGGAACATAGGGTAACTTATAAGAGCAGTAGTTGGAGCACACAGGTAGACTATATCTTGTATAGACAACATAATCTGAAAGAGATCAGTGACTGCAGAGTAGTGTTAGGTGAGAGTATAGCCAGACAGCATTGGATGGTGGTATGTAAGATGACTCTGGTGACAAGGAAGCTCAAGAGGAGAAAGGCAGAGCAGAGTACAAAGTGGTGGAAGCTAAAAAGGGAGGAGTGTTGTGTAGTTTTCAGGGGAGTTGAGAGCTTCCAGATGACTGGACAACCTAGGTTAATGTGATCAGGGTGCTAAGTAAGACAGTGCTTGGAGTCTGCACTTCATCTGGAAACCTAATAAGGAGACTTGGTGGTGGAATGAGGAGGTGCAGGAATGTATACAGAGAAAGCGGTTATCACAGAAGAAGTGGGACACTGAGAGGACTCAAGAGAACAGACTGGAATACAGGAAGATACAGTGTAAGGTAAAGATAGAGGTAGCAAAGGCAATACAAAGGGCGTACAATGACTTGCAAGCTCAGTGGGACACTAAGGATGGAATGAATGATTAACATAGTTTGGCGAAACAGAGAGGTAAAGATGGAAAGGATGTACAACAGGTCTGAGGTATAAGGACAGAGAAAGAAATGTATTCACAGATGCTTGAAGAGTGATGGGAAGATAGAAAGAGTACTTTGAAGAGCTGATTAATGAGGAAAATTAAAAAGAGGGAAAGGTAGAAGAGGTGACTTTTGTAGACCACAAAGTAGCATTGCTTCGTAAAAGTTAAGTGGGGAAGGCATTGAAGAGGATGAAGAGTGGAAAGGCAGTTGGTTCTGATGATATGCCTGTGGAGGTATGGAAGTGTCTAGGAGAGGCAGTGGTAGAGTTTCTGGCTTGATTTTTCAGAAGGTGACAAGATGCCTGAGGAATTGAGTTGAAGTGTGATGTGTCCATTTTTAAGAATTAGGGGGATGTGTAGAATTGCTGTAACTATAGAGGGATCAATTTGATAAGCCATACAGTGAATTGGAGCTGCCAGGTAGGAGGTCTCAAAGAAGACCAAAGAGAAGATTTATGGACGTAGTGAGAGAGGATATGAAGTTAGTGAGGAGGAGAGAGAGGAGGATACAGAGAATAGGTTTAGATGGTGAAGGTTGATTCGCTGTGGCGAACCCTAAAAGGAAAACCCAAAAGAAGAAGAAGAAGAATACAGTGAAGTTGTGGGAAAGAGTAGTCGAAACTTGACTGATAGCAGAAGTCAGCATTTGTGAGCAGCAGTATGGCTTCATGCCTAGAAGATGCAGTATTTGCTTTGAGAATGATATTAGAGAAGTAAAGAAAAGGTCAGAGGGATCTGCATTGCACTCTTGTAGACCTAGAAAAATTATATGACAGGGTCCCGAGAGAGGAACTTTGGTATTGTATGAGTGAGTCTGGAATGGCGGAGAAATATTTTGGACTGGTGCAGGACCAATATGCTCGCTGTGAGATAGTGAAAATCTGTCTTCGCCTGACTCAAGGCACTTTATACAGTAACCTTGTTCTACCATCAAAACTCGCATGAAAACACATACGATGCTGGCTGCTATGCAAGGTGCCAACCAGCTCATTGGTTGATTCTGAACTTTGCTGAAGGGCACGATGACACAATGTCTTATTGATACTTCTCCACTTTGGGCCTGCCGAGGGTATAAAGCTGGTCCACTATTCCACAACCAGAATGAAACCACACTGCTCCTCCTGGATCCATGGCTCAACAACCTGGCGGATCCTCTTCTCCATCACCGTTGAATAGACATTACCAGGGAGGCCGAAGAGTGTGATCCCCCTGTACTTGGAGCCCACCCTTCGATCACCCTTTTTAAAAAGGGGGATCATCACCCCTGTCTGCCAGTTTAGCAGCAAGGTCCCCAATGTCCACACAATGCTGCAGAGGCATGTCAGCCAGGACAGCCCTACAACACCCATCACCTTGAGGAACCCAGGACAGACCTCATCCACCCCCTGGGCCCCGCTACTGAAGATCTTTTTGACTGCCTCAGCAACTTCAGCCCCAGAAATAGAGTTCCTTGGCTCTGCTTCCTCATTGGATTAAGGAAGTATTTCCTCCACCAAACTGCAACATCTTGAGTTGACGTCAGCAGCTTCCCACTCCCACTGTACAAAGTGTTGATGGAGCTCTGCTTTCCCCTGCCACGATAAGCTGCCGCATGGTGGACCAGAATCTCCTTGAAGCCCACCAGAAGTTGTTCTCCATGGTCTCCCTGAACTCCCCTCTCGCTCAAGTCTTTGCCTCGGCAACCACTGAGGCTGCATTCCACTTCGCCTGCTGATCCCTGTCAGCTGCCTCCAGAGCCCTACAGGCCAGAAAGGCCCAGTAGGATTCCTTCTTTAGTTTGACGCCATACCTTACCACTGGGGTCCACCAGCTGGTTCTGCAGTTGCGACCCTGACAGGCGCCGACCGATTACGGCCAAAGCTAGAGTCTGTTGCCTCGACAATGAAGCATGGACCATGGCCCATTCAGACTCAATGACCCTGCCACCCTTCCGAATGTGACCGACATTCTTCCCCACCATCAGAGCCAGCTTGCCGCCAGGATAGTACACTCCAGTACATTTGGCCGCAAGTCTGATGACATGACCACAAGGTCAATCAAAGAACTGTGGCCCAAGGTGCATTGGTGTCAAGTGCACATAGCTGCATGGACACCTTTATGTTTGAGCATGGTGTTTGTACTGGACAATCTGTAACAAGCACAGAAGTCCAAAAACAAACACTGCTCGGGTTCAGACCTGGGGGGCCGTTCCTCCCGATCACACCCTTATGAGTGACACTGTCATAGTCCACTTGAGCATTGAAGTCTCCCAGGAGAACAAGGGAGTCCCCAATATGAGCACTCTCTAGCAGCCACCTCCAGGGACCCCCAGAAGGGTGGGTAAACTGAACTGCTGTTGGGTGCACAGCCGCAAACAACAGTCAGAGCCCGTCCCTCCACCTGAAGGCAGAGGGAGGCTACCCCCTTTACACCGGATTGAACCCTGATGTGCAGGCGCTGAGTTGCTGGGCAATCAATATGCCCACCCACGTCCAGCTCTTCTCACCAGGGGCAACTCCAGAGTAGATAAGATTAGAGCCCCTCTCAAGAAAGCTGGTGCCAGATCCCGCTCTGTGTGTCAAGGTGACTCCGATTATATGTAGTTGGAATCTCTCAGCCTCGTGCACCAGCTCTGGCTCCTTCCCTGAGAGGTGACGTTTCATGTGTCAAGAGCCAGCTTCTGCAGCCGAGAGTCAGACCACCAAGGTCCCCTGATCCAGCCACGGGCCAGCTCTCACTGCACTCAATCCCCTTGGCCCATCCTGCATTGAGCCCCTGGGCATGGCTCTTGGGGGGCTCCAGTGACCCGGGGCCGAGCAGGGGAAAGCTGGTTCCAGTCGCATTATTCTTCATAAGGGTCTTCTAAGCTTCGCTTTGTCTGGTCCCTCACCTGGGATTTGTTTGCCTTGGGTGACCCTTCCAGTGACATTAAGCCCCCGACAACATAGCTCCTACGATCACCGGGACACACGAATCCCTCCACCACGATAAGGTGGCAGCTCGAGGCAGGGACAAACATCATTAAGAGAAATACAATACAAAAAAAATACAATACAAAAAAAGCATCACATATAGCTGGCATATTTCAAAAGTCATTGGATTTCTTGCTTCTTGCAGCACTGTTTAACGATGTGATCTGGGGCTAAAAAGAGAAAATTAAAACACGAAAATACAATTAAAGTTCATCTGAGGCTCCAAACAATAATAATTCTCAATGTCATATAAGGCTTAGAATCCGTTTTTTTTTTTTTTTTTTTTTGTGGACCACTCAGCCCACCATCAGTTTCACAGGTGTTACATTTCCTTGTCGATGAGTGAAGTCCAGTGAGACCAAATTTCATATGTAATAAAAAAAAAACAGCAACAAAAATAGCATGAACTACCTCTGTCTCTCTTGCTCATTGTAATCTAAGTCTTCAATACACAGAGCCCCAGCATGTGAAATTGACTTTAAAAATACAATGACGATACTCCAACCCCCGTTGTGAAATGAAATTTCCACTGAAACCCTTGGGTCCAAGCTGCAGGTTTTGAAGTGTACCATCTGAATCGATGCAAGATGAGATCAATGAGAACTGCCATGCCAATATCTACCAACCCATATGTTCATGCTTCTCTCTTTTGAGAGCTTAGCTAGAAAAGTTTACGATGCCTCTGAGTGGTTTGGAGCTCATCAGCGCTAAAACATAACGTATATTATATATTTTCAAGTAATTCTAGCTTCTTCCATGCTTGCAGGTACACTGTTTTCCGGACAATCCAGATGCAGGGGTTTCACGTTAGTTTTTATTTTGATTGAAAATCAGTAATTCGTCACATTTATTTTCTGGTTTCTTTCATGGACCAAAAATATACATCAATTTATAGGAATGAATTATTCATGCCCCAGGTGAACGAAGTGAAGGCATGGGGACACATGGGTCGTTTCAATTCAGGATGTAGATAGTTATGAACATGAGTAATGGTCTGTATTTCAATTAAATTTTACAATTTTCTTATATCAGGTCTATCTTCATTTGTATAAGATGGCCATTTTTTATTCCAGACCTTCAGGTCAACTCAAGCAAAATAACAATTATATAAATATATAATTAACAGCTATTCAGATGGAAGGACTTAATGGAAAAAAGACAATGTAAATTCCACACCATAAAAAATGTATTTACATTTTTACACTCAACCGCAAACAGGGCTATCGACGTGTCTATGTCTGATACAGATGATACAGAGCACTTAAGGACGTGTGTCTGGCATACATGGGTCTCTCTTATGCTATAAGTAAACGTGTCTGACAAAAAAAAAATCTTCTCCAAGTGGGTCTACGACTTATAGACGGCCATCACATTACTACGACATGTTTTTTTTATAAGACTCTTCCCTTTATGTGATTCTTAAAAAGCGAGCAATGACTGAGGGAGGTGTGTTTTCGGGGTGGTGGTAGGCCCCTACTAAGGCGTAATGTCCGCGGCCGCTAGGCGTGTGTCTACTCCATGGATGCTAACAGGAGGAAGGCTGGAGGAGGCGCGCGGGGGGATGGGGGCGCAGAAAGGGACGGTAGGGAGGACGGTGTTTTATCAGCTAAGTGGAGCCTGGGTAGGGGGAAGCGAACGATAGAAGGAAGAGCAAAAAATATACATCCGCACTCCTGTGTCCTTTATTCTCCGGCAGCATCAGCGCCATTAACATGCAGACCGGTTAGAACCGTAGCGTGATGGGCTCGGCAGTCCAGGAGAACATTGCTCTGCCCACAGTTGTGAAGAGATGCAAAAAGGAGGAAGAAGAACATTCATTTTGGAGTAACAACGGACCCTGCTGTGTGGACTAAGGGGGGCTACCGAATTCTTTTTTCATTTTGCGTGAAAATGCTGGACCGCATTTAATGTTTTGTGCTGAAAAGTGCGCCAGCCTCATTCGCCCGGTTATTTTTCATTTGCGACGGGATTTTATTTATATAGTAATATATATATTTGTTTTCATTTATTTAAAACATTCAGGATTTGTGGATTTCGGACGAATTTCACCTCTTCCGAACGGGATCCAGCGCACAGAGGGATATTGTCACAGGTAAGAAAAGGGGCCAGCGGATCCGTGTCTTCCATAACGGTAAATGTACATTTTGATTTCATCTTCAGTCAGGAAGGCAGCAATTATGATGTGTGAATTTGACACTTATAATGACGATAATGATAATCCAGGGATATTTTTAAGTCGATGCTGAGAGGATATCTTCTTTTCCCGTCCTGTTTAGTGGAAATGGTTGGTCAGGAGGAGGTTGATTTCTTCTTTTTCTGTCTGCCACTTCATGCTCTCATTTTGTGCCAATTGTGTGGACGGACGGAGCTGCACAATCTCGCCCAGCCAGCTGCGTCAAACAGCCCGCTTAGAAAAATCATGGCGCGGGTCGTACGGTGAAGAATTTGTTTTGAGACACAGTGTAACAACCAGCTGGCAGAAATAACAAATTTAGCTTCCATCCTTCCATCTGTCACAGCCACCTGCAGACTGTAATTATTCTGTCTAAAATTGTTGTCTCAATTAAAACACACACACACACACACAAACACACACACACACACACACACACACACAAACACACACACACACACACACACACACACACACACACACAAACACACATATAAAAAACATATTAATCATTTAAAAAGAGAATTACTTATTTATGTATTATACATCACAAATGTCCATCCTTAATTTAAGAAGACTTCCCTCAGGCTGATTGCAGAACAGGATGGAGAGTATGTGTTTGTATGCGCTAGCACGGTGAATAGCCCCTCTATCATTCCTTCTTCGATCAGAAGGAGAGGAAAGTTGCACCCATCAGCCACTGCGGGGGCACCAACATCATAAATGTGTGTGTGTGTGTTAGTGTGTGCACACTCCAGGGACCAGTCTCCCCAATACATCACAGAAAGAACCTTTGACATTGTCAACGTAGATTTATCCTTTATGAAAATATTGCTCGCACACCCATAGATATTGTTTATGACGGCAAGTAAGTGAGCATGAAAAGATGGTGATCTCCTACAGCCCCTGATATTTTTATTTGTTCTTTTTATCTATATTTCTCTATATTTTATTTTATTTTATTTTATTTTATTTTATTTTATTTTATCTATATTTTATCTATATTTCCTCTCCAGCAGTGCAACATGCTGGAGAGGAATCTCAGTGAAATCACTGAGATTCCTCTCCAGCAGTGCAACATGTTAATGTGATCTTTTGTATTGAGATTTGTCATCTTATTATCAGGAAGGAGGGTTCTTGTGCTGCATGGCAGCACCTAAAGGTCCACTAGAATTATTCCATTCTCTGAAAATCAAGTCAACTGACATACCACAAAGGCAAAAGGGCAAATGTGCTTATATGACATGAGTCACTGAGACTAGAATGCTTTTTTTTAAATGCCATTTTTTACTCTGTTGCATGATGTTCAAAAGTCACAATGCTGATGTTTCAGGGCTGAAAACATTCTTAACATATTGAATAATGTAGTAAAATGATCCTTGTTTGGAATGGAAGCTGTGAGCTTGTGTGGCACAAAGGAAAATCATGATCTGTATATGACCTTTAATGAAGTTTATTAGTTTTTTCAATTTTTTTTTTTTTACTTAGACCCTGCCCACTTCTGCTTGGGGTTTGTGATGTGACATTGTGCAGTTGTCATATGGTGGTGTAGGCTGGTGTTTCAAGAGGTAGGTGGGCAGGCTCCAGCAGTTCACACTGCTGCATCCCAGGGGCTGTGATCTACATAGCTCAGCCCTCCAGGAAAACATTTACTTGCTGCTCACTGCTGTCTTCATTTCTTCCTAATGTATTGTTGATGTATTGTTCTTTTACCTCTTCTCCTCAACCCCTTTTACTTTGCTTCCTGATTCTATATATACGTGGGAGCTAGTTCATAAATTATAGATTCCTTGTTGACTCACTCTGTTGTGCCTTTGTTTCTGTGAAAGTGGCTACCTTACCTAGAGGTTTGTTTGGATTGTACTTGAAGTTCCCTGAAATGAATTAACTTTTCAGCAAATTATACAATCTGTGAATATTATATCAAAATTCCAGTTCACATAGTACTCTATGTGATCTTAGCAGTTGTTTGTTAAGGATAAAACAAAAAAAAAAAGACAAATAACTATGAGTCCCCAGTCTGAGTTGATGTCTTCATTTCTAATGTCTGAAAAGTGTGTCCTACTTTGGTGGCTGCCTTTCACCAAGGACAAGAGCCCTAGCACACCAAAGGGGGGTTGCAGCTCGACAATGTAACACCTTAGTTGTTAACTATAGACAGCTGTGCAGTCAGAATCTCTCAGGCCCATCTATTGCCCTAATGTGTTAAGCATTCATTTTGAACATTAAAATGTAAGTTAAAATATTAGGGTAAGTGTATAATTTTAATGTAAAATTGCCACATCAATTTATTAAATTGTGTAATTTTGGTCCCTGTGCACAATCACGTATGGTTCCACTGTGGTTATGTTATGGCCCTATTCTATTAACAACAGGTTATTCAAGTTTGATTTGTACCAGCATAGGCAGAAATGATAGTAAATATAAAGCAAGACCAAAACAAACAACAAAGTTAAAATGATAAAAATAAGATTCATTTTTATGTAGATGGTCCACTTCTCTGTTGACTGCCCAGTGACTGCATATTGTTTTCATAACCAAAAGATGTCATACACTTGTGTACATTTTTGCTTCAGTAAACACAAAGGCACTATATATGAGGGAACACTTAAAATGTAATACTTGAAAAGTATGATAAAGTATTAAGTGCAGAGAACTCAACACCTAATTAGTAGTAAAAGGCAGCTAATCTGAAGTGAGGCTGTGCTGCGTGACAAATAAAACATGGGAACCTGGCTTGAGTTCTGATTCACTTGAGGAGTTTGAAGCATGCACCCTTTAATAAACTGGGCACACTCAAGTGTTATTGCAGTGTAATTTATTGATACATTGCTCCAGCTTCTTTAGGTTCAGAAATGTTTTGGTAAATTTAACTTTCAGCCGATGGTCAATAAAAGATCTCGGCCTCTAAAACATGCACATGCAAACTTACGCACACACACACACACACACACACACACACACACACACACACACACACACACACACACACACACACACACATACACACACACACATGCACTCCACTGGACATTCTGTGATGTAACTTTAACTATTGCGGTGATCTTATTTATACAGGCAAAACAATTATATATATCAATAACGATCTTAAAGTTGAGGAAACTCTCTCAAAGACATGGTTTTGCTTGCCTGTAAACATTACACATTTCCCACTTTAAATATAATTTCAAAATGTTTCTCTGACATGGACCTGTCGCCATCATGTTGACAATTTCCCCTGCCAAAAAAAGCAGTACCGTTTGTTGAGATGTCATGTCAGTATGTTAGACAATAGAAGGTGGAAACTGAATGTGTGTGAAAGGATCATGTCTTGTCTCAGTCTGACTGAATTTGCAACTCATCTCACAGGGATTACTTGAGGACTACTTGTAACTGCGAAAAAAAATTGACATCTTGATATATTACAATAAAAGTAAGTTATCACCCATCTGAAAGTGAGATGTGCTTAAGAGGCCCTGAAAACGATGTAATGCAATTGCTTGAATACACTTTTTCGATATTGGCTAACTTGTACTGTATTTGACCAGGATTTCCTGAAACCACGTCTAGGATATCATTGAACATTGCTAAACAAAACTAAATTCATCTGATTTATCTATTTTTGAAGTGACTGCTTTTTACATTGCGTACAATGCATGGTTTGTGTACAAACCACGATACAACAGGAAAGGCAATGTTCTACAAGTAATTGTAGTGATTGTTAGATTAGATAAGTAGCTTTGTGTAACATTGAATGTATGATTTAAATATATTTTCATTTATTTGTCATGATTTCAGAGGGTGTGCCTGACCCAAACTCAAGGACACTCAGGAGGTAAGGCCTCTTAAGGGGTTTATGTGTCAAGGTAGATGAATGGAGGCCCATGCTGGGTCCGTATTGTTTCTGGGGTCGCACCACAGGGGTTTCAGAAACAAGGATCTTGCGAGAAGAGGTCATGAGTCTCAGGAACTAGGAACTTGAGAGGACAGGCGAGATGCAGAACTCAAGGAACAAGGAACAACCATCAATCTGGCTCCGAAGGGCTGGCTGCAGGCTCCTCTTACCCTCGCCTGGTGAGCCATAGGTGTGCACTGCCCCCAGTTGACTTCGAAATCAGGCTGTCTGGTGAAGAACAGAGGTAAAGGTAAATGCACTTAAATCCAAAGCCCCGGCTCCCAACATGACCCCCCCACCCCCCGCCCTCCCAATTGCCGCCATTTGGCAGCCCAGAGGAACAAGACAGGAGGGAAGAGCCCTCCCAATCTGCAAGATACTGCCACCCCCGACGGGAATTGACAATCCATTGGACAGTGTATGCAGGGTGTCCCCCCAATGGTGGACAGAAGGGGCTCGTAAGGGGGGTGCAAGAAGGTCGGGCGAATGCGGAGGCTCGGAGGCCAACCGCAGAGAGGCTGATTACGGATTTAACTTCAAATGGGGTGATGAATCTAGGAGACAATCCCTAGAGGAGGGCTTCTAGGTGATGTTGTGAAATGAGAGCCAAATCTTATGCCCAGGCGAATAAACAGGAACAGGAATCTGCCTCTGGTCAGCAAAGCGGTGGCTCTGTTGGGAGGTGTGCATTGTGGCCAGGGCAGTGGACCAGATGTGCCTTCAGCGACGGATGGGATGACGACAATCTCTCCCTCATCCACGGGGAAGATTGGTGGCTGGTAGCCCAGGGAGACCTCGAAAGGGGACATCGCATTGGGTCTCTTCGAAATGGTTAACGATTGAAGGAGTCCCAGAGGTGGTTGAGGGGAGGATTCGTTGGGTGCGCAAACAGGACAAGCGAGAATGTAGTCTTTGACGTCCTTATGGATGGGCGGCCACCAGAAGTGGCCGTTTATTCAGGCAACTGATCGACTGATCCCATGATGGGCAGAGAATCTGTAAGAGTGGGCCCTTTGGATGAGATGTGAGCGGACTGAGGTGGGGATGTGTCTGGTTCCTTCTAGAGTGCCTAGTTCAGGGGTGCTCACACTTTTTCACCATGCGAGCTACTTATAAAATGACCAAGTCAAAATGATCTACCTGCAACAAATATGTAAAACATTCTTTATATGTACAATGTATGTTGATGTACCTTGCATAACCACATGAGCCAATATTGCACAACACAAAATAATTATGTACATTTTTTGTCATTACCCAAGTTCACTCTGATGACTTGCACTGAATTGAATCAGCCAGGTATGCACAGTCCGGACATTAGCTGCTTACAGCCAGCCTTATTAATGTAACGTGACTCACCCGGTGAGTCACGTTACATCACGTTACGTTACTCACCCGGTGAACGATGCTTTGGTCGTTGCTTTCGCTTTTGAATTATGTTGTGTGAAATGTGACTGCTGTCTGGACAACTGGGATTTTAGTTCCTTCATCTTTCTCTTTCTCAGCTCGCTTTTTCAGCGGGATGTCCGTGTCGTATTTTCCATGAACAGTCCGAAAATGACGATCCACATTACCCTTCTTTGATATTGGGATGTTAGACTGGCAGTTGAGGCAAACACACTTCGAAAATGTCCGGAAAAAAAAGTCTTCCCCCAATTCTGTATGAAAGTGATACGTTTTTGTCTTCTCACTTGGTCCAGCTCCCCCACTCATTTTATACCCTTTCTTAAGTTTTAAGAGAAAAAACTGAGGGCTTAAAATTGGAGGTAAATTGCTGACTAGCTTGTTAGTATTGCTACATTTCACGCAGTTGTTTGTGCATGTGCAGGGACCTCAGTGTCAGAAAAAATCAGATGTCATCTGACTGGCTGCCCTGTATATCATTCAAGTGATGGGATGGATGATAGGCAGGTAGGCTGGATAGACTGGTAGATCGTTATCGACTTATTGAGCACCCCTGGCCTGGTTGATGACATCTTCACTGTTCCAGGAAAGAGCCCCAATGGTGCAGGTAGGAATCAGGATAGGAGCCGGGGTTTTCTTGTCGTCTGCCGAGAACTGTCAGGAAAGAGCATCTGGCTGAGAGTTTTGGGCACCTAGGTGATACAAGATGGAGGTTGAATCAGGAAAAGAAAAGAGATCAACAGGATTGACGCGAGTTAAGACGGTAGGTACCTTGTTTACCTGGGCTTGAAACACAGCAGCAAATGTTCTAAATTCAGTGGAGAAGTAAGAAACATTTCTGACCTTGTTTAAACATCCCAAGATCTCTTGACTGGGCGGTGTGGTCGGAATTCTCGCAGGTTTGCTTGAATTCCTGAATGAATTCCTTGTAGGTACAACCAAAGCTGGAAGGATCATGGAATTGGGCCTCGGCCCATCTTAAGGTTTTGCTGGATAGGAGTACCAGGACGAATGAAATCTAGGGCGCACTGTAAAAGAAATCCCTCACAACGGCCTACCTCTCCTGAGAATTTCTCCCGAATGGTTGAGCGGACATCTCAGGTGGTGAGGGCCTGAGAGACTAGCGGAGGAGTGGGGACCTCTGTAGGAGGAGGAGATGGATTAGACGTAAGACTCAGAAGTAGCTGATCCAAGTGCTGGTTGGTGTTGTCTTGTGGTTGACTGAGAGACCTGAGAGTGTCCGCTGGGTCAGAATGGCCAGATTGTTCTGTCATGATTTCCATTAAGATGCCTTACCTCCTGGGTGTTCCTGACCCAAACGCAAGGACACCCAGGAGGTAAGGCATCTTAATGGGGTTTATTTGACGGGGGATGAATGGAAGGCTTTGCTTGGTCCTTGTTGTTTCTCGGGTCGTGTCACAAGAGTTTCAGGAACTAGAAATTTGTGAGGAGAGGTGTTGAGTCTCAGAAACTAGGAACCTTCGAGGAGATGCACCGCGTCTCAGGAACTAGGAACTTGCGAGGAACAACCAGCAGTCTGGCACTGAAGGGCTGGCAGCAGGCTCCTGTTATCCTCCCCCTGACAAGGCCTCACAAGGTGCGGGTGTGCACAGCCCCCAGTTGACATCCAAATCAGGCTCTCTGGTGAAGAACAGAGGTAAAGGGAAATGCACATAGACCCTTAGCTCTAGATCCCAACAATTTCAATATTTGTGAAATAAAATATCATAATAGATTATTAGTAATGCACACCATGCTTTACTATTTTCTATAAATTGCGTTGCAAATGTAGTTCTATGTTATTGCTCCAATGCTTTTTCTCGTATCTTAATTAAGCCATTTATTTTCTTATGAATCCACATGAATCCATTTGCATTTTTTTAAGAAAATAATGCTAAATTAATAAAATAATTCACCATTGATGATGTGGTTAGCTATAATTAGAATTGTTATAAGGAGTGTTTATCATGTGGTTTATCATGGTGTTGTCAGCGTGTATATTTTTCAACCAGAGGCCAGAAAAGACTGGACTTGTCAGAATTGGAGCACATATCATGTAACCAGTCTTCAAGGATAAGTCATCCAATCAGTGTTGACAAATGCTGCTGAATTGTCCAAATTTTCGTCAGCTCTCATGACAGTTTAAGACACAGAAGCAATCATGGTATTTGGGCATGTGTCTGTATTTACTGCAACAGCAGAAAATTAATTAGTTATTGACTGGGGCAAAGTCCGGACAGGATTGTTTAGTAGATAAGCTGTTCCTTATCTGAGAATATAAGCTCCTTTTCACTTTTTTCTCTCCATGTACTGATTTTTACATTCAAATAATTGGTAAGAACTGGCTGTAATGATCCTTTCAGAAGACAAATATTGAACATTCCTTTGGTATACACGATTTAAGTCCAATGTAATATAATATACGTCAAATCTAGCATTCTGTCTGTTTCTCTGCTACTACTGAAACCTTAGTGGCGATAAAAAAAAAGTCAGACAAAATGGATTGGGACAAGATTATGCGATCACACTGAATTGAGTAATGTTGCAGCCAGCCAGACCACATTGTACCCTACGAATTCCCTTTATTCTAATTCAAGCTGTAATATGACAGGTGATAAATGATGACTCACATTTTTAAGGTCCATTTTCACCTCAATCTTGTTGTCTTGTTTTTTAGAAAGGAAGGTACAAATGTGTTGCCAACCAGCCACATTAATTTTGTGAGATGTATCTGTCTGTCTGTCTGTCTGTTTGTCTATATACACCTGTATCTATGTCTGAAAGAGAGACAGAGAGACAGAAAAAGTATGTAGATCATAAAGTACTTTTCATCTGTGTTTAATATTAAGCAATATCAACACAGTAAAACAACAATAACCAATCACTCAGATCCTGAAGGTATAGTTAAAAGGACACACCCATTGCTAGCACATCTAAAATAAAAATTTTCCAGGTCTAGACCTAAAGGAAAACAAGTTGACAGTTTAAGGAAGGCCTCATGCTGTGCTTACACCCAAGACTACTGTTACAGCAGTATAATGAGATTAATAAGCTTATGCTTAATGACTGAGTAGACCGAACCGCTGTGACTACACCGAGATTCCACTACGACTCCAAAGAGTTCCTTCTGACTTCCAGCTTTAAGTCTGCGACTGGAAAAGTGCAAGGTATAAGGACAATATCTGAATAGAAACATCCTGTGTCTGTATTTATTTCATCCAACGCAACTTTACACTATATGTAAACTAAATCTTCAAATCTACTCGCTGTTAATGGCACAATTTTAAACTGAATCATTTATCATCCAGTATATTATAAACAGATACAATGCCCATGAAGACCTGGTTAGAAGCCACTGTTACAATGGTTTTTAACAGTGACACATATTTATATAAACATTACTAAAATGGATAGAAAACAAGTAAATTGTGAAAAAAAGGAAAGGAAAACATCACTAATTTAACATTAACAGAAGAGAAACTTAGAAAGACACAGATGGAGAGAAAGAGAAAAAAAACTTTTTACTTTGCACCTTTACTTTGCCTTTTCTTACATGCAGCAATCAAATGTAAATTCTCTGTTTTTTAGATTGAATTTCTAGGAGTAGGGTACACAATGTACATGACTGAAATTTCCCCATTGTGGGACAGTTGAAGGCGCATTCTATTTTGTAATGCTATATTTGGAAACCTATCCCGGTCTGCTAAATCTAACTACGATTTTTACATCTAATATTTTATGTTGTGAAACCACGATAACAAGCAACATACTTTTGAGTGTCAGCTTGACCATTCAGAGGGAGATTGCGTCTGTTCTTAATTTAATAAGACCCAGGTCTGAGAAAACAATACCAAGTACTATGATGTTTTCCCCTTTTTTCAAATTCATCTTTTTTTACCCAACTAAATTGAAATTCTTTAAAATCCACTCATCTGGAATGTTTAGAAATTCAGTAATCACCAAACATAAATTGAATGTATCCACTATCATATTAAGTAACATATCCAATTACAATAGTTGGATACATCATGCTGCAATTCAAAGCCTGCCATTTTCTTGAAATGATGCTGTTCTCTTTTTTGTCTTTGCTAATTTTCTTGATATGTTTGAATTATCTGTATTTTCTTGTTTCCATTAAAATAATTGCTTGAAAATACAGATAAATCCTCAGATATCTCAATAAGATGATATCCATTATAAATCTTACAGTATAAACTGAACATAGACTATTATAAATTATAAATTACTATTATAAATGGTGAAATGGTGATGCACATGGAAATTATAGCCCAAAATAGTTCAATTCATTTTCTAGCACATTCAGTTAGGAAGCAACCCCTTTACTAATAAGGCACAATCTCTACAGACAGAGAGCCTCGACAAACATACAGACAGAAAAAAAATGGCCCAAATGGGTCAAAAAGGTACTTTCAGCAGGGATATTCTGACACATTCTTTAAATTAATTATATACTAATCATGGGATAAACTTGTTCTACTACACTGGTTACTTTCCAAAATTTATATGTTTTGATATTGCTTTCCAGGAATGCAAACATTCTCTTCAGTCAATTCACTTGCTTTCATATCACAGAGAGATTAATATTGAAAAATTGTCTAAAAAAGGTTGATTTGTTTAGACATACATACAGTTTTTCTTTTGTCAATATATGCTACTTTCAACAATAAAACACATTTCTATTTATTTGATATTCCAACATTTGTTTATTTTTTATTATAGATTATTTACTAAAGATACTAAAAGATACTAAAGATAAAAGATAAAATTGTTCTGCAGCAATTTTCTCATCTTCAAGGGTTAAAAAGAAAATTCACAACATTTAATGTTATCTTGTAAATTTAACAGAAAATCTTGGTAATTAATAACATAAATCATATCATGGCATATTGAAAAAGAAATTGCAGAGACTGTGTTGTGAGGTCATTAAATTGAAATACTCCAATATTTTTTTCTTTCAATTTTTAGGGAGAATGTGTGGGCCTGTTTTAATAATTCCACTTGGGCTGCTGCACTGCACACAGTGGCCTGCCTGTTAGTATTACTACCCGGTCTGACAACAGGGAAGCAGAACATCAATCAATTGTAATCTGGCTGGTTTAAGAATGCCATCATATATAACTGGCTGGGATTTTTGCTGTGACTGGGCATCTATTTTGTACACACACACCCTCTTTAAAATGTGGTCCACATAGCAGGAGTAACCTAATAACCTCACATGAGGGACTAGCTCATTAAGCACCAATCTGCCTGGACTACATTCAGTTACATCATCTTGACTCTGTGGAATTCAATATTTTCAATGTTCAATCTTTTCTCTCAGTAGCACAGTTGACTGGTGGACATCCATACTTAGCAGTCTGGAGTGGAGATAAAACACAGGGCGGAATCAGTTATCCGTTTTACTGGCTTACCTGAATATAATGTGACATTCACATGATAGGGTAAGGGTTCTGCAGGGAATAGTTTTAGTGTGAAACAGGCTTTCCTCACTTCCATACTGGAGCAGTGAAAAACAGATCCCCGTTGGACAGAGGGACATAACAGTCACACAATTGTGCAGTAAAATTTGCACATTTACTACAACTTGAATCTGGATCTCAAGGCTGTGAAACATTGCTTTACACCTCATTCAATTTCATCCTTATGAATCCATCCTAACCTGAGTTTACACCCAGTCAAAGTCTGCTTCAAAGACAGTAATTAACATGTCAAATTGAGAAAGGGAACTGAGGAGTTGCTATCCTGCAGAGCTGTGAGGAGCCAAATGAGCCTGTGGAGAAGTTGTGATGGTCACAGCTAACGCCTCAGGCCTCAGTGTGTCTGTCACTACTTATTGATGCTGTTTCATTTATATTTGGGAATAGAGGTGTAAATCCCTAATTACCTCACTGAATCTTGTGTTATGATTTCAGAGGGTGTGTCTGACCCTAGCGCAAGGACATTTGACAAGAGAGATGAATGGAGGGGTGTCCTTGATCTAAGTTGTTTCTGAGATTGCAGGACCTTGAGACTTGCGAGGAGAGGCATCAAGTCTCAAGAACAACCAACAACCTGGCACCAGGCTCCTCTTATCTTCAGCCTGACAAGGCCTGATGAGCGGTTGATGGGATGTTCTTGGCCCCAGTGGTGTAGAGTTTTGTTAACTCCTAGTTTGTGTTCAATGGGGTGATGTTAGTCAAAGAGCTACAATGGATCAGTATGCGTTGGTTTCCAGTATATCTTTATGTCCAGGCTCCTGTTTAGTTGAATATGATCGCAACAATCCAAGGAAGGGAGCTTATCATCCATGACATCCTCCTTAGTGAATTTGATGGGGGTGTTGATCAAGTTGAGGTGCGTAGAAAATGCCTTGACCTCTTTCTTCTTAATCTTGACCCATGTATCAACAACATATGTGGACCATTGGCTTGGCGGTATACCCCAGATTCTTCCATGTAAAGGTTTGCCACAATGGGGGATACGGTTTAGTCAATGGCCCATCTGTGTTTTGTGGTGATATATGTGAACAATGAGGTCAAATCAACCAACACCCTGGCTTCATCTGGGTCCTGTCAAGTCCTGTGAAATTTGGAAATGGTGTGTGGTGTTGCCAACCAGAGGTACCAAAAGCCTTACCACATGCCTGGCAAAGTTTTTGGTGACAGAGTTGATGATGCTAACGATGGGTCTGCGAGGGGCTCCCTCCTGATTAATATTTAGGAGACTGTAATTGCAGGGTATGGCTTGTAAGATAATAGTTTATTGAGGCCCATAGGGGAAATTATTTTGTCACAGCAGCTCAACAATGGCAATATCAATAAATATGAGGATAAATATAAATAAAAGAGACAATTAAAAGATAGGAAAAGACATCCACAAAAAAATAGACCGCAAAAGGAACAACAAGGATAAAAATAACTGAATGAAAAAACAACAGGAAGGGTGAGAATAGACAACCAGAACGTCAATAACAAGGATAAGAATAGAAACAGAGTGACAATAACAACAACAAAAATAAACAGGATGCAAATGCAGTGACACAGGATAGGATAAAAAATAGTTAGGGCATGACACATGTGAGTGAGTGTGGTAGTGAGGTTGTGATAGAACAGATGCACCTCCGACCAGTCAGAGTTGTGTACCGTCCAGACTGCTGTTATACAGTCTGATGGCTGTAGACACAAAGGAGCATCTAAAGCGTCTGCACCGGGGTTGGATCCAGTCCAGCTCATCGTGCAGGGGGTAGGACAGGTAGCATCCAGTTTTTCCTTCAACCTCCCCACTGCCACCGATTCAAGGTTGTACAGGTATAGTCCCACTACCGAGCAGGCTTTCCTCACTAGCTCATTAAGCCTGTTGACCTAACCAGACCTGGCACTGCCCCAGCAGCACACTATATTGATGAAGAGTGCGCTGGCTATCATGGACTGGTAGAAGGTCTTGAGGAGCCCGCTACATACACCAAATGACCTCAGTCTCCTCAGGAAGAAGATCCTGCTCTGACCCTTCCTGTAGAGGGCATCTGTGTTATGTGTCCAGTCCAGTTCATTGTGGACCCCAAGGTACTTGTAGGAGGTACTTACCACCTCCTTGATCTTGGAGATGTTGAGAAGGAGGAGGTTCCGGTTTGTCCACTCAGCAAAACTCGCAATCAGATTGCTGTACCTCTCCTCCTCCTCCTCGTTGATGCATCCAATGTTTGAAGAATCATCGGAGAACTTCTGGAAGTGGCAGGAACTGGAGTTGTGCTGGAAGTCGGAAGTGAAGAGGTTGAGGACGAATGGAGACAGGACAATCCTGTTGGGCACTCCTGTGCTGCATGCCACAGCCTCAGAAATACAGCCGCCCACCCTGACATGTTGAGGCCGTCTCATGCAGTAGTCCAAGGCAGTGGTGTCAGGGTGAAGTTGTGTACTCATCAGCTTGGCCTTAAGAAGGGTGTGTTAGACGTTGTTGGAGGCATTGGAGAAGTCAAAGAAAGCGACTCTCATTGTGCTTAAAATTTCCGTGGTACAGGAGTAGCAGATTCTGGAACACAAGTCTAGAGTGCAACTCGCGCGGCTGTCAGTGTGAAAATAATGAACATGTGAAATGACCTTATATATTTTAATGTACTCACACCTGAGTATAAGACGCAGGACCAGCCAAACCATGAAAAAGTGTGACTTTAGTCCGACAAATACCGTAACCTGCTGCATGGTTTTGGAATTGGAAGGAAACCCACGCAGACATGGGGAAAACATGCAAACTCCAAACAGAGAGGCCCCCTTGCCCTTCGGGCGCTAACCACTGCACAACTGAGTCACCCTCCACGAGTGGAATATTTAAAATAAATCCATTTTGAAGTTGCCTTTATATCGATGGGAGTTAACATTAATAAAATACGGGAATGTGCAACAGAAACATTGTGTCACATTCTAGTAAGGTCTTTGGATAGAATATAGAATATTCATCCTATTCTGGTCTTTGTTCTCTTTCTAAAGATACTGCAAGACATCAGGAATGGCAAAATCAAATACCAGAGGGTTGTGACGTGAGAAATTTCCAGACATGAATACTTTGAAATGTTGAAATCGATAAAAAAACAAACAGAAGTTTTGCCCTATTTTGGGGCGGGAGGTTCTTTTCATCCTTTTATTTCTATTTTCACATTGAGTTAGAATGTGTCAAAAAATCAAAAATCATTACAGGTCATTTGGGTATGATTTGTTTAATATAAAGGTTTGAAGCTCTATCAGCTCTTTGTTTTGGTCTAAGGTAATTTGTCACAGAAGTTTTAGGGTAAAGCTGGAAGGAAAGATTTTTACAATTTTATAGGGTAAGTTCTGTTCATGGTTTTTATTGAGCTATGTTTGTGTTTCTTCTTATTATTACTATTATTGTTGTTGTATTTTTAGTAGTAGTATTAATGTCGAAATCTTATCTTGCCAACTGGACTTGAATTTCTTCACTTGAAGTATTGTTCTTCGAACTCGAACTTTATTGGAAGCATTATGAACATGCAGATTGTTCGTTCTTCACTGGACACATACAAGTAGAAGTAACACAATGATAGAGCAGTAGCGTCAACTATTGGTAAAAGTACTGCCCATTTACAACACTCCCACTTACTTTTACAATAGCACCAAGTCCTGAGAAAAAAATATTTCAGAGCTTTGTTCTTCAACAACACCAAAAACTGTAAACTTCTTTTACACTTCCCTTTTCTGGCACTCTTCTTCACAGACATTTTTTTTCAAAAACAGTATTCCTTTCATATTGGTTTTACTGGAAGTCTTTTTCCACATTTTTCAGAAATTGCTTGGACCAGGCAGCGTTCCTCGTACACCTGTCAAGCATTTTTAAAAAGGAAAAAGTCTGATCTCTCCCCTAAGATATTCAAATCTCTGTCTAACTAGTGGCTTGGTAAAGATATCCATTTCCATGTCATTTGTTGGACAATATTGCAGTTCTATTTGTCCATTCTGCACACATTCACAGATATAGTGGTAGCGAATGTTTGTGTTTGGTCCTGGAGTGATTTACAGGATTCCTTGCAATTGTGATGGCTCCTTGATTGTCTTCAAGAAACACTGTGGGCACAGAATCTACTCCGAGATCACACAGTAGTTGTTTCATCTAGATTCCTTCCTGAACTGCTTGACTGAGTGCGACGTATTCAGCTTCTGCTGTTGAAAGTGCAACTGTTGCTTCTTTCTTGCTGAGCCAGCTCACTGCTCCTCCACTCAGAAGGGAGATCTTGCCTGTTGTTGACCGGTGATCATCCTGATCTCCAGCCCAGTCAGCATCTGAGTATCAGATTAAAGCTCCAGTCTGACCTCTCATACTTCAGAGCAAGATTCAATGTCCCTTTCAAGTATTCAAGTATCCTCTTGACAGCAGTCAGATGTGGAGCGTCCGGATTGGGGTTGAACTTTGACACAGCACTCACAGCTTGAGCTATGTCTGGTCTTGTTGCCATTGCAGTATACAGCAGACTTCCAACCATTGACTGATAGGTATGTTGGTGCACTGACTTACTAATACCATCTCTTTTTTCAGCTTGACGTTGCCATTGCAGGAGTTGCCACAGGATTGGCATTATCTATTTCATATTTCCAAAGTATGGCTTCAATGTAATGCTTCTGCTGAAGAATGACATGATTCTTTTCTTTATCTTGGATCACAGAGATGTCCAGGATGTAGAGCAGCTCACCCATGTCTTTCATCTTGTAGCACTCTTTGAGAGATGCTTTGAGCTTGTCCATGCTCTCAGTTGACTGTGATCAGGATCAAATCATCCACGTAAGCTGCGAGTATTTCAAGCCCTTGTCTTGATTTCACAAACAGGCAGGGGTCTGATGTGCTCTGTTTGAATCCAATTTCCATCATGAACTCTGTAAAAGCCTTGCTCCAACAGTGAGGAGACTGTTTCAGTCCATAGATTGATTTTTTTGAGTTTGCATACCAGATGTTCCTGCCCTGGTTTGATGTAGCCCTCTTGTTGCTCCATGTATATTTCTTCCAGGTGTCCATAGAGGAATGCAGTTATAGCATCCATCTGGTGGACATTTAGATTTTTTTGAACAGCAAAGGACAGTAATGTATGAATAGAGCTGAATCGTACCACTGATGAAAACGTTTTATCATAGTCAGCACCATACAACTGTGTGTAGCCCTTGGCAATGAGTCTACACTTGTATTGGTCCACTCTTCCATCACTATGATGCTTGACTTTGAACACCCATCTGGATCCTACGATTAATCAAAGATGACATCTCGACGGATCAGAATCCTCCTCTTCTCTTCATTGTACAGGCGATAGCCTTTGGCATTGTTTGCATTAACCCACAAAGCGAAGCTTCACATTCTTTTTGTCCAGCTTCCTTCTCTCTTCATCTGGGACAAGTGCATAGGCAATGCAGCCAAACACCTTCATGTGACTCACATCAGGTGTTTTCCCACAGCATCTTTGGTATAGTGTCTCTCCCTTTAGGACAGAGGTAGGCAGCCTGTTCTGTATGTAAGCTGTTGTGGCTACAGCCTCTGCCCAGAACATCTTCGATAACTTAGCATGAGACAGCATGCTCCTTGCTGCTTCGACGAGTGTTCTATTTTTTCTTTAAGCAACACCATTTTGCTATGGTGAGTGAGGCACAGTCGTTTCATGGTGGATCCCTTGAGCCTTCAAATGCTCTTGAAACTCCTTTGAGGTGTATTCAGCACCATTGTTTGGTTCTCTACTGGATCATTAAGAGTGTGCAATTTTACGTTTTGGGACATGACACAGTCACAACTACGTAGAAAGTCAAAATATTTTCTTAATGCAGTACCATCTCGGGTGCCCACACAAGGCCAGGCATACAATTTGTCGCGAAAGGCTTTGGCAATGACAAAGGGGTGACTGTATCTTTCATCAAGCAGATTCCATTGTATGGAGATTTGGTAGAGAACGGGGTAGAAACAACGTCATAACAAGCAGCAGGTGGTGCATTGATAACGTCTGTTGATTGGTCTGTCTCAGTGATGCGGATTGTTGTCTACTCTGACCAAAATAGTGCACCTTCTAGCGGAAAATTCTTGAATTGCATTTGATTAAAAAAAATTAAATCCTTGTCTTTTATGCATTTTTTTCACTTTCAAATTATCATGCGGGCCTGGTTGAACCTCCTTGTGGGCCGATTCCGGCCCGCGGGCAGTATGTTTGACACCCCTGCTTAAGGTGCCAGAAGGATGCTGAAAGATTGAGGCCTTGTGGGGAAGAAACTGGATGGGAGTAAAAGACAAAGTAAGTGCACAGCTATCAAAGTGGAGGTGACTAGTCCCTCAGCTGTCATATAGGAGAACAGTGCTGGTCATCACCAACCTTGTTGCCTTGACTTTTAAGCACAAGTTTATTGCACTAACACCACCAAGGGGTTTGCTAGAGATCCTAAGGCTAATCTTAGAGGCTAATCTAGCTAGGCACCAGGTTTCAGATCGCATATAGCAAAGAGGGTACTGTATGAGTATCGACCAAACTATCTGATCACTGCAAAGCTACATCTGAAATAGGTTAGACAGTTAGGGCTGGACAGATAGGTTTTTTGATCCATCCAAGGATCCCTAATGAGACTGGACTCACATCACATCCTTCTATAGCTCAATCCAACAAGCTTGGGAGGTCCTAGCATTTTGGTAAGTTGACTATGACCCCCCCCAAGCTGGTGGCTGATGTAAGACCCTCACCCCTAAAACATTGCCTCATTTGTTTATTGAATACCCCAGGTTGCTGGTTCTTGAAGGATTTATTTTTGGGTCTGAGGGTAACTTTTCTTTCTACTTTTCTTTTGTTAATTTTTGGTCCAAAGTAGATCAGCTGGCCACTGCCATTAAATTAAATCGAGTATCCTTACATGTTCCCTTGAATGTATTCTTGTCAAATCCCATTGAATTTTTTAAAGGGATTTTTTAAAACTCAAACGCTTTCTTTCAATATCAAAAATGCTGTTTTGATCCAAATAACTCAAGCTATAAAGGACCCTATTGAACACAATCACTTTAAATCAGCATCCACAGCTTACTGAGACTCAGTTTAGGGGTTTAGATTGTAATAAAATTTTTAAATCCTAGCTTAATTTGATGCAGCATCAAGTGTTCAAACCTAATGCTATAACATTTAATACAAACACTGAGTTTGTTAGCAATTTGGAATAAGATGCATGACTGGAGAAGGTGGAGGATGATCTGAAGTTGAAGTGAGGGATAAGACAGGGGAGAGCTGTCACATCTTCTCACTACTCACACACCTTACTGTTCCCTAGGCTATAGCATGCGCTTGTGTGTGTGTGTGTGGGTGTGTGTGTGTGTGTGTGTGTGTGTGTGTGTGTGTGTGTGTGTGTGTGTGTGTGTGTGTGTGTCTGCTTGTGAGCAAGGCTGTGTGTATGAAATGCTAGAAGCTCTGTGCTTCAGAGTTTAACTCTGTTCACAGGACCTAAAGGCTCTGAGCACCATGATTCAGACTGACAGGCCAGAACACAGGCTACATTCCCTTAATATAGGTCTTGTCTGTCAGCATGCACCCCAAGATTGATGGTTTAATGCAATGCAAGACTTAAATGCTAATATTAGAACTATTAGAAATTAAATTGTGCCCTGTGATATCTTTTTTTTTGAGATCAGATACAATTATCCATGAGCTGAAATCAATAAATAATACATAAATGTATAAAATATTCTTCCTCTTGAATAAAGGGAATTTTTTAAGTCAGAACTTTTCTGTATATGTGTCGGTACTTTGTTTTGGGCCATTTTTTACATCCACCTTTTCTGTATATGAACTTTGTTTTTTTGTGTATTTCTGTGTCTATTTTTTTCTGTGTTTTTTGTCATGTTTTAATTGCTTTGTTTGATTGTTTGGTCTGGGAGGTGTGCCTGCACACCTGCCTGTGGTGCCAGCTAATCAGAGACATGGCATCCTCTGGCCCCGTCTCTGTCTCAAGCACAGAGTATGGATAATGCCCCCTGACAGTACGGTGTCTGTGGAAGGAATTCTGCTTGTAGTAAGCGAGTCGGTAGGACACAAAAATCTGACATACGTGTCCAGAATGAATGTGGTTTCGCCTTCTGAAGTCAGAAGCGCTCATCCACCAGATATTGCGTGTGAAGTGAAGGGAACGAGAGTCCAGTGCATAAAAGCACTGATTAAGACTCGCCTAAAAGTGGATTTTGATTTTTTTTCTCTTTAACTGGAGACTTGGGGGACTTTATTTCTACTTGGGCGATAAGAGGCGCTTTGTGTTATGAACACAACCAGACAAGTTGATGTTCTCATTCTGAGTTGATTCCCTGGCACTAAGCTATTCTTTCATTATTCTTGTTGAATGTATACCTATTAGATACCAGCGTTTGAATAAAGGGAATTCTTATACTATTATTATTATTATTATTATTATTATTATTATTACGGTTGTTGTTCTTGTTTTTTGCCTTTGACTCAACCAGGCACTGAGATCACAGTGTTGAATGTGAAAGAAATTTACCAGCAATGAGTCTGAGCACAGAGCTGTCCAGACATGCTGTGATGTCCTTACTGAAGTTGGAAGCGCTCGTCCACCAGCTGATTGCTAGTGGCGTCGTCATCGGTGATACGTTTGTGCAGGTGTCCCCCCTTCTCGCACCCTTGATGCGGATCACCGTCTCCGGTCTGCCGCCGTCCATTCCAAACGGTCCATTGGAAGTGAACTAAAAAGGTTTGGAAAGTTCGCCAGTGGCTTTAAAACTGTGAGCCTGGGGTGCAAGGATCCTAGGTTAAAGCATGTTCAGTCTCCGAGGAGGCAGGTCTTTTTGGAGGTGCTGTCTAAATGTCTTATATATGGTGTATGCCAGTTCAAGGGAGATGAAATGTTTTGAATGTGGAGATGTGGATCACAAATGAGATGCTTGTCCAGACAAGAATTAGATTAGGAATTAGATTAGATTAGACAATTAGGTCTGTATAAGCTTGAATTGGAGCAATTAGGTTAATGATGGTGCAATGATGGCGCTGTGGGGTTCCGCTGCTGCAGAGGGCTGCGGCTGCTCCACCTGCTGATATATCGGTGCCTAGTGGTACTGCGTCCGCCGGTTTCCTTGGGTCTACTGTGCCCAGCCCCTTTGCCCGTCAATGAGGAGTATGGAGAGGGCACACACTGCAGCCCCCCAATCTCATCGCGGAGCGGGGTGCAGCTGGGGCCTCCATGATGACAGCAGGGACAGGTGAGCCTCCCAGCTTGTTGGGTCACACACATGATGACACCATTGTGGATACAGGTAGACAGGATGCCAGTTGGGTGAGGGCGAAGACATGGAATGTGGGTCAAAGTCAGACATTGTTTCAGTTAGGTGCAGCATTCAAGCACAGAAAGATCTTTGCTCCTTAAACTTCTTAGAGGATACCTTTTATAAGAAGGTTGACGTCTCAGACTACTTTGGTGACTTTGGTGAATTGGTCAGCGGCATCAACAAACAGCAAGATCTGCACCCTCTGGATGAAAGGAAACGGTACTGCCAGCTGATACAGGTCACACTTGTGAGAAAGTCGAAAGGCAAAACTACTAGGAAAATAAAGTAGAAGCCCGTGTATCACTCTTGCTCTTTCAATCACCCTGTTGTATTTCATGTCCAGTTTCTCACCCTGGTGTCACTCTTCCCCCATAATTTCTTAGGATAGGCTCTTATGACATCAATGTTGGGAGAGACAGAAATAAGAGAGCCCGGCCCAGATTCAGTTGTTCTTTCAGCAGTACACGTCTTACTCTTAGGCCAAGACAAAAGAGGTAAACAGGAATCTTGAACATGAAATTCATAATATCGACGAAGGGCTGATAGGGCTGATAGCAGGGGCTTCTGCTGAGGCCCGACTGCAGGGGAGGAGGCTCAAACTCAGCACCCCCCCCCCCCCCCCCCCCCCCCCACAAAAGGGTAAAGGGAGCTCTGATCAGGTCCTGGTTCCTTCACTATAAGGATTTGGATGCCCAAAGCTCATTTTTTTTCAATCTTGAAAGATCTTGTGTGCAGCAAAAGCTGATGCTTTGCTTGAGGCCACCTTGCGGGAAAATGACTACCGACCTAGCAGAAATGAGGGCTCATGCACTCGGCTACGATACAGATCTCTTTGGGAGAGTGGACTGTGACTGTGGAAGCCATGAGGATCTCCTGAAGGACCTTCCCCATCTCTGCATGGAGGAGAGAGACTCTGGACCAGGACCTGACCATTGAGGAGCTCACAACAGACATAAATCAGATGCCTCTGGGCTCCAGGACTTGATTGGCTCCCCAAGGACTTTTTTAAACACTTATGGAGCAGTACGGGCCATGGCCCACATGCAGTGCTGGTGGAGTGCAGTCGGACCGGCTCCCTGCCAAGTACCTGTCGTGGGGCAATCCTTGCCGTGCTTCTGAATACAGGAGACCTGGCCTTGCTCAAGAAATGGAGGCCTGGGTCCCTCCTGTGTACGGATTACAAAGGCTGAAGGGTTGTCTTGGTAACATTGTTCACGCAGACCAAACCTATTGTGTCATGGACAGGAATATGATGGACAACATATTTCTAATGAGCGATGTGCTTGATGTATGCAACAGTTACTATATGAAGGCTTACCCAATTGCTGTAGATCAAGACAAGGCCTTTGATAGGGTGGACCACTTATACTGATTTTTGGCACTCTTTTGGTTTTGGCAATAACTTTGTATCCTAGCTGTGCCTACTTTACAATAATGCATAGTGTCTGGTCAAAATGCGCACAGGGCTGAGCTGGCCGATCGCCTTTAGACGTGAAATAAGACAAAGCTGCCCCATCTCCGACCAGCTCTATGCTTTATTATTTGAGCCTTTGCCCTCATGACTCAGGAACCGGCTCTGTGGCTTCCCCTTTCGTTCCTCTCCTTTCTAGCGTATACCTCCACCTCTCTAGATTTCTCTCTTCCTGTTTTCTGCTCTCACTACAGACCACAATGTCATCTGCAAACATCATGGTCCAAGGAGATTCCTCGTCTGTCAGCATGTCTGTCACCACTGCGAACTAGAAGGGGCTCAGAGCTGATCCCTGATGGAGTTCCCCCTCCATCTTGAACTTTTCTGTTACCCCTATAGCACACCACACCACTGTCTCACAGCTAGCATACATGTCCTGCACCAGTCTAACATACTTCTCTGCCACTCTGGACTTACTCATACAATACTGGAGCTCCTTTCTTGGCACCCTTTCATATGCATTTTCAAGGTCTACAAAAAACACAATTCTCTATTAGCATTCTCAAAGCAAATACTGCATCTGTAGTACTCTTTCAAGGCATGAAACCATACTGCTGTTCACAAATGCTGACTTCTGCTCTCAGTCTAGTTTCCACCACTCTTTCCCATAACTTCATTGTGGCTCAACAACTTTATCCATCTATAGTTGCCACAATTCTGCACAACCCCATTCTGCACAATTCTGCACATTTCAATCCAACCTCAGCTGCACTGGCCAGTGTCTCCCCGAGTCAGCCTCGGGGGGGAAACAGAGCAGTGTCTCCCTGAGCCGGTCCCAAGCCCGGATAAATGCAGAGGGTTGCATCAGGAAGGACATCTGGCGTAAAACTTTTGCCAAAACCAACATGTGAATCGACCATAATAGCCAGATCATACCGAATCAGTCAAGGCCCGGGTTATTAACGACCGCCATTGGTATCAATGACCTACAGGGAACCAATGGAAATTGGGCTACTGTAGGTAGTGATGGGACGAGCGACACTGGTGCGTCAGCACTTGCTGAGAGCTCAAGAGTGAAACCCCATATTGGTGCATGTATTGCTTTAAGATAGAATGACGTGACCGATACAGGAACTGAATTGTTTGGACATGCCGCGCCCAAGCGTGTTTATAAGGAACAAACTGTATCAAGATGTCGTGGGTTTGTTGGATGGAGTTTTGTGTAATTATGGATTGTTCTAAGTAGTTTTTCCCACTGTGGAATAATTTTGATCTTGTGACACCAAACAAGGTAAAACTTTTTCTCCTTTGAGCATTGTTTATTGTTACATACTCTTTTTTACGGTGGCGCATTGCACTGAATTTATCAAGTGAATGACCTGTGATACATATGATAGTCAGTTAAAGAGCCTTACAGTTGCTTTATTAATTTTATCTCGTATTTACGAGATTGTCATCTCGAAATCATGAGATAGGGTGTCTATTTTTTTAACAAGTGAATGCAGTGCTCCACCTTGTTCTGGTAAGAGGTTTGAATTGTTTTCAGATACATTAACTTTTTATGTTATTTTAGGTCAAGTGTTGACTCTGAAAGAGTATTTTCTAAGACTGGGGAGCTGGTGTCTAAGAGGAGAAATCGCCTTGGAGCAAAGACACTCCAAAAACTTTTGTTCCTCAATAAAAAATCATAAAGTAATCACTTTTTTGTCTTGTATTTCATATGATTTAACAGTTAAGTTAACAAAAATGTGTACGTAAGTTAAAAATTTTTAACCCTAATTTGTAACCCAAATTTGCTATATTTTACATACCAACTCAGTTTAGCATTTATACAAACAAGGAATTTCTTTACCTGCAATGATTTTATAATTATTCCAGGGGTCACTATTGGGTGACCTACAGAGTATCAACACAGTGCTGACACAGTTTGTGTAGTGTGTCAATCCACTCCTTGAGGTATCATTGTCCCATCACTACAGAGAAGTATGTTAGTTGATCCAGGTCATGTACACGAGCTGTGAGACAGTGGTTGGGTGTGCCGTAGGTGTAACAGAAGTTCAAGGTGGAGATGGGACTCTATCAGGGATCAGTACTGAGCCCCTTCTAGATTACAGTGGTGCTGGACAGGCTGACAGACAAGGTTAGACAGGAATCTCCATGGACCATGATTGCAGATGACATTGTGATCTGTAGTGAGAGCAGAGAACGTGTAGCTCAGTGGCTGTGAACATGTAGCTCATGTATGAGATCCTGGGTTCAGCCCTTGGCATCTCCACTGTAAGCTGCTTCGGATAAAAGCGTCTGCCAAATGATTGTAGTCTATTCTAGAACAAGTTGAGGAAAATCTACAGCGGTGGAGGCATGTGCTGGAAAGGAGAGGAATGAATGTTAGTCGCAGCAAGACAGAGTATGTGTGTCAAACCTGGATGGAATGGTGAGGCTACAGGCAATGGAGATGAAGAATTTGGAGGATTTCTTGGGGTCAACAGTCCAGAGCAACGGGGAATGTGGAAAAGAGGTGAAGAAACTAGTTCAAGCAGGTTGGAATGGGTGGAGAAAAGTGTCAGGGGTACTATGTGATAGACGACTATCGGCTAAAATGAACGGAAAGGTGTACAAGACAGTGGTGAGACCAGCAATCCTGTATGGCCTAGAAACAATTACAATGACCAAAAGAAGGAAGGCAAAGCTAGAGGTTGCAGAGATGAAGATGCTAAGGTTCTCTTTGGGAGTGACCAGGATGGATAGGATCAGGAATGAGTCTATCAGAGGAACAGTACATGTTAGATGTTTTGGAGAGGAGGTCAGAGAAGCCAGACTGAGATGGTTCGGTCATGTGCAGAGGAGAGATAGTGAATATATTGGTAGACAGATGCTGGAATTGGAGCTGCCAGCCAGGAGGCCTTGAGGAAGACCAAAGAGAAAATTTATGGACATAGTGAGAGAGGATATGAAGGTAGTTGGTGTGAGAGAGGAAGAAACAGAGAATAGAGTTAAATGGAGAAGGTTGATTTGCTGTGGCAACCCCTGAAGGGAAAAGCCAAAAGGAGAAGAACAAGAAATAAGTGAGAGAGGATATGAGGGCAGTTGGTGTTAGAGAGGAGGATACAGAGAATAGGGTTAGATGCAGAAGGTTTATTCGCTGTGGGGGAAGAAGAAAAAGAACAAAAAGATGTATAAGACACCCTGAAATGTTTTACCTGATGTTACTGAGAAGCCTTTAATTTTGGGTTGCATCTGTAGTTGCCCCGAGCCTGCATTAATTCTAGCTGACTCTTGAGTATGTGCTTCCAGAATTGAAAAATTGCTCAGTAAAGGTCTCTCTTTTGGCTTTGTACCAAAGTCCTGATCTCATTAAATAAGCCTACAGATAAATTATTAACATGAGCAAATAAGTCTTCTTTGGACCTGGTATACTCATTATGTATTTATATTTTTGTTTTTACAATAGACATGGCTGGAGGCTGATGTTATTAACACCTCAAGTTAGGCATGTCCAAACGCCCAATTTTGGCCTTTGGTCTGGTCAAATTTCATATAACCCACAGCTTCAGTCTTATAATGTATCATTTTTAGCCCATTAACAGAATAAATCGATAATAAAGATGTTGGGATTTGGGTTTAGGAGTTAGTGTGTAGTTGCTTTTACCTCAGTTCTTGCAGTTCTCCGCCAGATGGCGACGTAGAACAGGAGTCCTGTAGGAGGTTGGACTTCAGGAGATGTGCAGTGCACACTTGTAGATCATCAAGCTCTGTCTGATTGAGGTAAAGGGGAGCCTGTTGCCAGCCCTTCAATGTCAGTGTTAAACTACAGCATTTGCCTCTATCAGTGTCCTGGATCTAATCTTGCATCCTCCTGGCTTCTTGTACTTGAGTGCAAATTCTCTTTGAGGATTCAGCTGTTTCCATACTTTAACACTCCTCTCGACTACCTCCACACCCTCCAATGAACTCCATGCTCCAACTCTCTGTGAATACAGGATTCAGCTGTCTCTTCTCACTTGACACTCCTCTGAGCTACCTCCAAACAGACTCATTCCCCATGATTCCATTCATCCCTTCCTGGTGAATCTTCATCATCTCCACAGTAAGATCTGTTTTCTCCTTATCATTCCCAAGTTCAGAAATCCATGTCCCTCCTTTCTTTGTAAATCCCTGAGACTCCCGCAACTCCTAGTGTTCCAAGTCCAGAAATCTACATCTCAAGTTTGCGCTACTTCAGAAACAACCTGGACTCAGCACTGTCATCCATTCATGTGTTTGTAAATAAAGGCCTTACCTCATCAGTGTTCTTGCATTTGTGTTTGGCACTTGCTAAAAACCATGACAGATTTCATAACATGTTCCCCCTCACTGTTAACCACACTGTGGCAACACTGCTCTAATGTTATCTGGCTGTGCATCCTTCCTGTGAACCTTCACTGCTTATTATTCTTATGGCAACCACAAAGAAAGTAGACGGTTACAGCCATCCCTTTCAGGGGAGATGGGAATTTGTGTCTAATTTAAGAAGATTGACTTCTTTAAGGATTTCATCATAGTGACACTAAGGCTATACATGCTAATGCATGCGACAAGTTAACTGGGAGTGACTGTGTGAAAAGTGAAGAAACTCCAAGCTGCTCTGGCATAACAGCAGCATCACCAAAGCAAGCAACAAAATGGATGTGTGAATGATGATACATTTCAAACCTTTGAAGTTACATTTTTTTAAAGATTGTGGCAATAAAAATTGTGACCATTTGCCCCATAGAAGCAATAATTAAATGTTTGCACGTAACATGATGAAAAGCACTGATGCATCAGACATTGCATAGCTACTGATTTCTTTAAGAGGAGTTGATGACATGAACGCAACAAAGGAGCTGCTTAATCTTCAAAGCCTGATAGTCAGCTTTAGGAACAGCTTTATTTCCTTGTTTGTGAAGGTGTTGATGTGAAACAACTAGAAGACAGTTTCTGGGGTCATGACTGGTGCACATGCCTTGACTTGTAAGTAAGGCAGATTGTCACTGATCTGCAAAAAAGTCAGTGGTATAATTCAACCTCAGGCTGCCTGTACCTAAAATATCAAGTTTGATCATGTGATGAAACCAGTGGTAAAGGCAAACAATTGTCTTTGCTCTAAAGTGTATCGCAGGGAAATGATCGAAATACAAAGGTCATCTGCACCCAACTTTTTCACCTGGGGTGATCTTAAGCGCCTGAAGATTAGAGACAGTAAGACAAAGGGGATGGCTATCGACTTCTGGAGGTGTGCACTGAAGGCTGCATTGGTGAACATCCAAGGTCTGGACTTCAAGGTGGAGAATTACAGATACCTAGATGTTCACTTAAACAAGCTTGACTTGTCCCACAATACAGAAGTCCTGTATAAGAAGTGCCAAAGTCATCTTCACCTGCTGAGGAGACTAAGGTCCTTTGGTGTGCAGGACACTGTTCAGGAACTTCTATGACACTGTGGTGGTGTCTGCATTGCTCTATGCAGTGGTCCTCCGGGGCTGTGGAAACTCAGAGGGAAAAGACTGAATGAGCTGGTCAGGTGGGCCAGCTCAGTCCTGGACTGCCCGCTGGACTCCATTGAGGTGGTGAACACAAGGAGGATGTTAGCTGAGCTAGCATCCATCAGGGATGCTACCCCTCTGACTCTCTTTTACTCTGTGGGGCTCTAAGTAGTTCCATCAGTCAAAGATGATTGCAGCCTTGCTGCAAGAAGCACAGTTACCGCAGGTCCTCCATCCCATCAGTTGTGAGACCCGTTCCACACCACAAGCTCATAAGCACTTTCTCTGCATGTAGCACAGTGCCAGTGCTGCTCACAAGCACCCCAACTCCCTCATGCCAATTTTGCACTACACCCAATCACATGGCATTTCTTTTGTTTCTCTCATATTTGTTTTTTTCAGCTTAGATTTTGGTTTGATTTCTTTTATTTCTATTTGCGCTATTTGCATTGCTGTTATGGGAATTGAATTTCCGCGTCAGGAAATTAGGAAACATCCATTCTTAACATCCAGGTTGAATACAGAGATTTAGTATATCACAACGTGATAGTTGGAGGTCTGCAATGCAATGATTTTTCCCCCTCAGAGAGGAAATTGGACTTTTTTGGGGTGAAAAGGGGTAACTTATGAAAGAACTGTTGGATTCTACGAGTGGCAGATTTGGCTTTTTTTTGGCCAAATGCGCTGAATGTTAATTTTCAAGCACAAGAGGTGCTGTAAGCTCACATTGAGGTCTTTGGAACCAAATTGCAACTTTTCCCAAACAGAGCCCCATACGTTGAAAGATGTCATTGAGGTCAAGAGGTTTCCAGAAAAGCAAACATGTGCTCAGAAAATAACGACTTTATGATTGATGAATCATTGATGAATCCGAAACTGAGTATTTTGAATAGTAACATCTGTCACTGTTTATAGTAAAAAGAAAAAAGCTCACTTATGCACTTGGACTTGTAGCAGTTGTTTTATTAACCTACTGAATAAGATTTGGTTGGTTGTACCTGTAGATCATGTTAAAGACATTAGGAAATTCCATTTGTTTTAATTACAACAGACAGCTTTGTATTACTCATATTTCCTTGTTTAAAATTATTACTAGGCAAAGATATTTATAAAACTCATGGAAATTGAAGGTATTCTATACAGTTTGATCAATGTTGTCAATTGTGTGCTTTGAGTTGTTCACATCTGCCCAAGTGTCTTATATGGCATCTGCATTGCCATTTCAAAAATAAAGATAATAGTGAGAATGAAAATTGTTTTAATAACATTGTGTATTTTGCATGAAACTTTTGTTGTTTAAAAAATTGTCAGAAGGAACTATTAGCCCAACAGCATTTTTGCTTTATCAAATCTGTCCTTTTTTGCAAAAAGTTTGGGCATCGCTTCCTTAAGTATATCTCCATTTAATCTGATCATTGCAACTAGACTTTGTTCACTGGAGTTTGCATCCAAGAGCCCTTTTCCATTCACCCCAAAGAGACTTAGGGATGTTTCTGGAATACAACAACTAGGCATAGAGGCTGGCCTCTTTTCTCAGTTGAATGGGTATGTTATGTTGGTGGATGCAATGCAATGTTAATCTGTGCATCTCTGGGAAGCTAAGGTAAGATATTCAGTCTCTCACCTGTTTCAGTATATGAAAAGAGGATTGTAAGGTCTAATTTGGATGGGTGGATAACAAAATAAATCCTTGTCTATGGAGGTTCTCAGTCATCCAGGTGATGGTTAAGTTAGGTAAATAAGGAGATTTCTTTAATTCTGGGGGGGGGGGGGGGGATTACCCTTAACCCTGATTGTAATGGTCGGGGTAAGAAGACTCTTGTGTTTGTCTTTTGTGATTTATCAAGAATAGATTAAACCACTGGTTTGGGTGGTAATCAATGGTAATCAAACATGTAGATACTGCCATTGGTTGAACTGCATCAAAATCTACATCAAACGGGCTATGGATGAGCGCTATCTCTGGTCGATTACAATTCTGTCCCTCCTCTCCCCTTACTAGCTTGGCTCATTCTGTGTGTCACATCATATTCTCAGGCAAAGTGGATCTCCGGCCAGCATGGGGCTGTAACAGGATGAACCTGCAAGCTAAGCCCATCTTTCAAATAGACTTAAGCACCTCTTAAGTAAATATACGTACACTGTGATGTGTCTGTGTGTTTGTGTGTGTGTGTGTGTGTGTGTGTGTGTGTGTGTGTGTGTGTGGCTGTATGTGTGATGCTTAGGGCAGAGAAAAGGATAGAGGGATGACTACAGTGCAGGGATGTTGCAAACATTTATTACAGCACTGTGATGAGTGGAGAGATAGTTGGATGGATGATAAGAAATGTAAAGTAGATTTAGAGAGTGACTAAAGTGTTGGCTGATGGAATGTTGAGTTCAGTGACTGAGTGAGCCATAAGTCACTTCATGCTCTTGCTTTCTCTATCCATTCTCTCCCAGTCTCTCTGTAAAATAACACTAAGTTCTGTGAGGTGACAAGTTTGAATGAAATAATTGGACCAGAGTTTTCCCCCAACTACCCTTACAGAAAATCAAAACGCAATGACTCTTTATTATATGTTACCATTGTTTAGTCTGGCAACTTTAATTTGAGTAGCTTCAAATGGCAACAGTGTCATGTCTTTACATTTTACACCTGGTATGCGTAAATGACTGCCTCAACTCTCAATCAGGATAAAAGCATCTAGCAATTTGTAGTTGGACACTTAAGAGTATAGACATAAAATCTGACCTTCCATTATAGTATACTATGGACCATTTTTTTTTATAGTAAAATGGTCTCATTATCAAGTTTCAAGGAGCAAAAATCTTTGCATTTCATCCAAATCATTAACAAACATTGTAGGCCTTGAATATGTTCCTAAGAATAAGTAATTATAAATTTCAAATGAATAAATAAAAACCAGAAAAAAGTGCTTTTTAACTTTTTATCCTGACTATTTAGTTTTCTATCATTAATGGCACTGTTATTGCATATTTTTCAGTGTTTTCTTTTGTCATATATTTGAAAATCAAAAAAGAAGACAAAAAGACTGTATGAACTTTGAACACCAAAACAGAATGCAATGTTCTTCGTTTACTGTCAATGTTCTATCAACAGTCACCAATGTTGCATCAAAAAGACATTTGGAATTGAACATTGAACATTTAAAGAATGGAAAGAGAAAATCCTTTCAAACCACATACAAATGTTGATTTGGATTCGTTACATAGAATATTAAGGCAATTCACACCTAATTTAGAAAGAAAAAAAAAGCATGAACCCGTGGCAAGTCAAAAATAAAACAAATAAAAATAAACAACATAATAACATAATAACAAACAGACAAAAAACAGACAACTTTCACTTTGATAACTTGCATGTCATATTAATTTATTATACTTTGTTATTTTTCCCCCTTTTTCATAAAATCTTAGGTTAAAAACCTTTTGGATTCAGTGATAGAGTGCTTTGCTTTCAATGGTACAGGTGATACCACGAAAAAAGCTATTTTTGCTTATGACTTAAGAAACCTTGTGGTAATTATGGTGATATTTCACGGGAATTGAAGGAAGCAGGAAAGAAATTGACCTTTTTTACGATTAAAAGGTCATAGGTCAGCTTTTACAGTACCAACATAACATCACAGTGCTCCACAAAGCATGCAACAGTAGACAAAGCTATATCAGCAATTCCTTTGGGAAAGACTGGTGTGTTATATTTCAGATCTTTCAGCTCTTGATGCAATCTCAATGCCTTTTACGTTTACAGTGAAATCATAAAAGTTCCATCTTGCTCATGGATTAAACCCTGTGTCTTAGAACCTTTTAGAAAAATTTTGCTTATGTACATTTTTCATAGAAAATACCATTCCCTCTGTATCACTCAGACAACACTTTATCTTGTTAAACAATCAAGTCAATTTGCTTTGATTTTTGCGTGATGTTACTGCTGCTCATCAATATGAAACAATAGCTTGTGAAGCCCTAATTAGATATCTCATTGCATTGACTTTTATGGTAATAGAAGTGTGAAAATCCTGGCTTAACAACAGGGGGATGAAGTGGAGTGAGTGAATGTTGACTGTCTATACAATATGGAAATATGTGGCCCTGTGATAGACTAATGACAAGTCTTTGGTGCACCCCACCTCCTGCCCAATGAAGCCTGATGATAGGCATCTCCAGCATCCTTCAAGGCCCTGAGTAGGAAAAGTGGCAGACTATGGATGGAGGAAACACACACAAGCATGTACAAAGATTCATGCATGCATGCACAGACACAGACAAACGACCACATCACACATAAATATCACAAACACACTCAATACAACAGCAGCTCAAGTGAGCAGATTCAGAAGGAATTTGTTACACTGCTGCAGGCCTCCTGCCCGTGCCCCAGGGTTGAGACTGAGAGAGACAGAGCAGTGAAGGATGGCAAAATGGTCAATGGATGACATCAGGCAGGAGGAAGGGGAGAAAATTGATCAGAGAAATGAAATATTTGGTGATAGCTCAAAAATACACAAGGAATAACAGAGGCAGCTTCCTGTATACAATCTACATTAAAAAGAAAACTGAGATCTAAATCATGTGTTTTCCATTAGTAAGGGGTGGTGTCATTTGATTACATTCGGAGCTTGATTTGTGTTGCAACAAACTATATCTGAAAGATGAAAAATATTTATGAATAGGAAAACATTTTGGTTTGAGGAAGTTGAGTTTCCACATCTACCATTATGAGGATGGCTGAATGTCGGGAGAGCTCGGGAATTATGCAAAATAATGTCTGTGGGATCAAAAAATATTTTTTGTTTATTTGACGATGACTGAAGCAGGAATAGGTACCCTTCCTTCCCTTTTATACAAATACCTTTAAAAATTCATAACTTGATTTGTTTGGTCATATAATTTTCTGAAAGTCGATGAGAGCAGCGATATTAAATATTGTATTATATGCATCAAAGTAAATGTAAAAAAGAAATGAAGAGAGAAGGAAACAGTAAAAAGTAGGCAATACCAGTGAATTGAGGTGTGGAAAATATGTGGGAGAGAGGAAATGGAATGAAGAAGTGAGGTTAAGATTGAAGAGGGATTTTACAGTTGGTTAACCAGTCCTGACCACATGTAAAAATTGGTCTGAACTCCCCATGGCATTCAATCATCAGTCAAATTAAACAATGGGTATACTAACTGCAAAGTGAAAAGACCAACAGAGGGAGCGAATGAAATCAAAAAAGCAGGCAGCAATTCAGACACATGGCCGTTCAGCATTTTTGTCTGCCTACAAACTATTAGAATTTAGAGCCAAGATAACGTCAGAGATGTTGGTCAGTCACATAGTAAATTACTGCGTTTTAAAATCACTTTTGTTTGTTTTTTTTATTCAGTTCAGTCGGAAGTTTAGTATTGGCGACGTCAGTGAAATTCACTGAACGTCACGAACACTTGTGGCAAATGGCCAGAAAAGAAGAGCTTTCACTATTCATAACGTGTGATTTCATTTGAAACACTGTCGTTGGGAGGAATACATTTAGTTTTACCTGACCTCCAAAAGCCTTAATAAAGTCTAAAGCTATATGATCAAAACCAAGGGTAAATGGAAGCTGCAAAAAAGTATTTCTACTACACACGCCCTTAGATATTATACATCCTTTGTCTTTTTGCTATATATATTAAACAGAAAGAATCTGACATACAGCTTTGTAATAATTGGACACATTGAAACTTTCGAAACTAACACTAATATAATCATGTAAAGATAGACACACAAACATACATACAAACACGCATGCAATAGCCTAGGGATATTATATGTATGTCTAAAATAGTTTTCCTGCAGCATATTGAATAGTTCAGATATCCATTTGTTAAGTTGACCATAAACTATATATATGATTGAAAATATAATATATTGATTTATCTAAACAAAATGATTTCAAGAAATGTGTCTGAATTAAAATACTCGACCATACAATATGAGTGCTCCTGAGTATAAGCTGCACTGGCACAAATAACATGAACACATAACAAATGAACAAATAACACAACGTGTACATACTGTATATGTGCTGTTGGGTGGACAGAAAAGGTTGTGGCCTCTCACCCCACGAGACTAAGGGCTGGGGGTCGAGGTTAAGCCAGGTATATATGGGCGATCCCGGATGTTCAAGTTTGAGTTGTTTGTTGGTGTTACGAAATTAAAGAGTCAAACTCGTCCACGTCTCTACCATTATTTCATCACTGAAATGCGACAGTACTTATATAAGCCCCGCTTGTCTATAAGCCGCAGCTGTCCACATTGTAACATGAGATATTTACACAGAAAATGTTACACAGAAATATTTTTTATTTTACTTTTAATTAAATACATATCGGTAACATCCACAAATACTGTACGTGCTGGAAATGCTTTTTGCCGAACAGTGCCTGTAACATGGCTGATGAAAAAGATCAATAACAAATAACACAAGGGCTCCATCAATCCATCCACCTGCATTCACCCAGTCTTCAAGAACGTTTTCAAGTCCAGGCCATTTACTTTTTTTTTTACCTCCGAAAGCTTTTGCCGCCTTTTTGCTTTGAGCCATTTTTTTACGCTGCCGTTTCCAATGTCTCACCATTGATTCATTGATGCCAAGCCTACCTGCAGCAGCTCTATTTCCTTCTTTGACAGCAAGGTCGATCGCCTTTAGATCGCCTTTAACTGAAAAGCTGCATCATATGCATTTCTTTGTGTGTTTTCGATGATGGGGGTGTATGAATGAAGCACAATTTCATTGGTCCAGTGGTGTGACAAGGCTAAATGTTTTTGTGGCATGAGGCTCATCAGCCCAAAAAAATCCATAAATTAGCTGCATCATTGTTTAAGCTGCATTGTTCAAATTGTGTGAAAAATGTAGTGGTATATAGTCTGGAAAATATGGCAATTATTTGTGCTATTGTGATATTGCATGCTTATAAAAGAAAGTGCAGTAGCATCTGAGCGGCTGTGTCTCAGCTGCCTCATATTGGCTGCTTTCTGTCACTTTGCCTCTGCAGTCTTGAACGTCTTGAAGGAGTTGGTTGTGAATGTGTGCGTAGAGTTGATTGCACGGCAGCACTGAGCCTTTTTAGGAGTGTTTTCCATGTTTTCCGTGTGAATGCTTCAATGGCAGATGCTGACTACTATGCGCTTTTGTCCCGCAGGGACTGTGACTGTTGAGTCCTCCAGATATGGTGACATCATTCGCAGCTCAAAGTCACTGTCCTCAACATAATTTAAACATAGTGCTTTGGAAGCCTGTAGTAAGATGCATGATTGTCACATGGCACATGTTTTGAAAGTAACGTATTATTCACAAAGATTTACCAATGGCTAATTTTGCACACCCTCCACACAAAGAGCTGTGTCATGGCTCTCTCTGCTGTGTGGCTCTCAAACATGTCAAGAGATTTTCATGTCCCCACATTTGGCCTGTTTGATTTGACTTGTTCTTTATGTGTGGAAATTTTGTGTCAGTATATTGATTACTCTTCAGCCTGGTTGAATCACGCTGGCTTTAGTCTCTGTTAAAAACTAGCAGCACCTGTGAGCTCTTTCAGCAGCTTAGCTCAGCTGAATGCATCAAATACATCTGGAGAGACGCTACAAGAACACAGCTGCGGGTTCCAAGGAAGTTGTGTATGTTCTCAAGCAATATCCCACTCCTTTCCTCTCTTCTTGTCCCTTGGAAAGCTGTGTGGACATTAATCCCTTTGTTTCTCATGTTCTAGAAATTGCAATCAGAAGCAGCACAGTGTGGCATAATTAGCGTATATACCATACCTCACGGATCGAAAGTTAACACTCGCAGAAAGCCAAAGATAACACAATGCAACCTGTTTAGGTCATCAACCCAGCATGCATTGCGCGGGTAAAACAATGGCCGCACCCACCAGTTAAAATGTTGTAAATTGCTATTTTTAAAGAAATAGCAATTCTTTGTGCATTATTTAACAATACTTTCCAGTATGAGACAAAAATAAAAGCATACCTATGCCCATTAGTCCTCCATTAGTCAAGAATGCTGGTCGAGAACTACAGAGAACATCAGAGGGAGCTGCAATGTGCCTTTGTAGACCTAGAAAAAACATACGAGTGATTAAGGTAAGACTTATGATAGTTGTTGAAGTTATGTTTATGTAATGAAAACATCACGAGGCAACTATGTGATTTTACAGATATTATCAATCCCCAGTTATCCTGGCAGGACTGCAAGGATCACAGTCTTCTTATTGAGTAGCCTATCAAAAGTAAAAGAACTCCTTTAGGTCCTTTAAAACATTGATAATGACAATGTGAACAGGAAGAGTGGATAAATGAGATATATACGCTGAATTGCACATGTGGTTCCGGATAAATAATCCAGCAGCTCTGCGGTAAATCCTGCCTTCGTACGGATTAGAATGTTCTGTTTTGATTGAATCTGTCTGAGAGGTGTTGATATACGTTAATGGTCAGTGGAGGATGTTCGTGCAAATTCATGAAGCGTTCCTTATTTTTTCCCCCTCCTCCTCACTCCCTCACACTTCTGCTGTATGCTCTGCTCCCCCCCATCAACACCTTGCCTGCCCCATCCCCCTCCTCCTTCCCACCAGCAGCAGCTTCGAAGGACAGCCCCTGATCACCCCGCCTCATCAGCTCTTCAAACCCGGACGCAACCACTACCTGCCCCCACTTCCTCCGCCCACAAGGAACTTCTACACACAGTCCCCCCTCCTTGCGAACAGCATCAGCTACTAAGGACAGACCTCCCTCACCCTGCCTCCCCATCTCCTCAAACCCGGACACAAAGACCACCCCACACCATCCCATCTCCCTGTGCACAGACATGGTCATCACCAGCCCCCCCCTTCCACTGCCCACCGGAAGCTTCCACAGACAGCCCCCCCAGTCCCCTGCTACATCCATGGAACATTAAAAAAGACACAACCGCTACTCCCCGCCCATCAGCCATTCCCTCGGTCAGTATCCCCCCACATCAGCCCCCCATCCCCCCGAATACTGACGCAGACACTCCCCTCCACCCTCTCGACAACCCCAACCAGAGCTTCACCCTCACCTCGAGCCAGGTGCAGAGGGAGTTCTCCAGGTTGAGGGAGAGCAAAACCAGTGAGCCGGGGAACATCTGCCCCAGGTTCCTCAAGGTGTGTGCTGGGCAGCTTGCTGGGGTCTTCCAGCACCTCTTCAGCCTCTCTCTGAGGTTGCTGAAGGTACCTGACCTCTAGAACACCGCCTGCATTGTCCCAGTATCCAAGAAGGGACATCCAAGTACTTTCAATGACTACAGGCCGGTGGCACTAATGTCACATGTCGTGAAATGATTTTAGAAGCTTGTACTCGAGCACCTGAATGACTGGATATCTGCTTCCCTGGACTCTCTGCAGTTTGCGTACAGGCAGCACATGGGTGTTGAGGATCCAATCGTCTTCCTCACTCATAGGGCCCTATCCCACCTTGAGGGTGCAGGAAGCACTGTGAGACTCACCTTCTTTGACTTCTCCAGTGCCTTCAACAGCATCCAACCCGCCCTCCACATGGAGAAGCTGCTGAGTACGCAACTTCACCCAGACATCACTACCTGGATCCCGGACTACCTCACTGGACAGCTGCAGTATATTAGGGTGGATAGCAGATATCCAATAATCTTACTACAAAGACTACTGAAAAGTGGTGATTCTGCCTGAATGTTGTCCTGTCCTTTTAAATGCAACATTAATTTAGCTTAGAAAGACAACGGTTGTCATGAGATGAATAGGATAGTTGTCATTCACAATGTCTGTCTGTGGAAGAATAAAAAGATAAAAACACACAGTTCTTCAAATTTCAAACATAATATATTTTCAGCATTACATGTGAACAATCAGAGAAATAATAAAAGTGCTGATTGTCATATCTACTCTTTTGACCTTGATGGACACCACACATAGCCCCTGTCATTAATGTGCATCTGTCTCATCCTGTTCTGCATTGTATGTTTTGTGTATATTATATCGTCAAGGAAGTCGTTTTTTTCAGATATTCAGAGCTGAAAGTTTCTGTCTCCCATGGTGTCTTGACTGAATGGCATTCACAGTAACCAAGTATGACTCAACAGATGTTTGATGGAGAAAAATTGACATTTCTTCCCCGAACTCTAACCACACAGAGGGTAAAAAGCTCCATTTAAAGCTTTACTCCCACTCCCTGCTCTGCTGAGTGCTGGAATGAATGTAACATCAGCAGTTGCACTGTTATGTCTCAGCTTTCTAAATAAAAAAAATACATACTAATGATGCAGACTTTCATGTTTTAAATTTGGTTTGTTTTTATTCATGATTTAGCATTAAAGTTACTGATGACACAAAGTTTACAGGGTACCAGAGTTTCTTATACATGGTTGGATATATTATTTATCTTTTGCCGGAAATTCTCCGCTGTATTTTAACTATCAGATGATAGTTATGATGCAGTCAGCAGCTTGAGCGTTATAGTTAAGGGATTCTTGCTCAACAAGTCTGATAGGCAAGGGGGAACTCGGGAAATTAATCAGGGTGAAAATTGAATAAATTAGAAGTATAATTAGGAGTCTATTATTCATGCATCAATCACCTGGATCTTATACAATACACTAATGATTGTAAAGTTTGTGCAAGATTTTCCTCTTATTTATCTGAATTTTTTTTTGTTTGTTTTTTTCTTCCCATTTCATGTTGAGTATGTGAAAACCATTGATGTTTAGGGGTAATAAAGGCCAACCTTCCTTGAAATTTTGCAGTGAGGAAAGGGTCACTGAGAACGGATTGTTTAATATTTCTCATAAGTGCTTTGAGACAAATAGGCATTCAGTCTGTTGGTTTCCCTTTCTAAAAGAAGGTGTAGCCAACTTTCTTTTCCTTCAGTTGCCCTTCATTTGCCTGTTTAGTTTCAGAGAGAGCAGCTATGTCGCTCTGATATCTCCAGTTCTCTGGCACATGACTACAAGATTACACAAACCTGCCCCCATCACCGCCTGCTGATGCTGGCCGTGGAATTTGAACCTGGGAGGTCGGGTCTTCCTGGACAAAGCCTGTGTGTGGGCTGTTTAACATGAGGACGCTGGTGCAGGTTCAAGAGTCAGTGGCATTAAGTCCAAGACAACCAGGGATCCATCTATTTTGTAGCCTCCATCTGCTTTCCCAGCCATTGTGATTATCCCCATCAACTTCGGCCTGTCTTGCATTTTTTGGCTGTGTGTACCCTTAGACCTTACCTCCATCGGGTGAGCTACAAGGCATTCGGACTCGCTGGGTGCCAGGGCATGCCCACCATGTGGTGGCCCTGCACACAGTGCCCCTGGGGCCCACTGCTGCTTTGAGATCCCCTACAGTTTGGCTTGGGTCTACCAAAATGCTATATACCAGCATGAAGAGACTTACGCAGTGGTATTTCTTTTCCCTCTTACAAAGGGGGCAAGCTGATGACAGTAGTTGAAAGCAGAAGCAGTATGCACTATACTGCCCACCACAGGCACTGGTGTCTAGTTCTACTGCATTGAAGCCACACACATGTCCTTTGAATTTGATACACACTCCTATGGGACACCTCACCACTGTCACACCTCACCACTGTCACAGCTCTCATACATGTCCTACACTGGTCTAATAGATTTCTCTGCTACTCCAGACTTACTCATACAGTACCCTATTTCCTTGCTCAGCATCCTGTTGTATGCTTTTTCCTAAATCTACAAAGGAGATTTCTGAACCACTCTGTACTTTTTCTACATTCATAAAGCAAAATCCTGCATCTATAGTTGCCATGGTTTTCTGAAAGTACCTGACCCAAATGCAAAACACTGAGGAGGTAAGAGGTTTAGTTGCAAAGAAATGAATGATCGTGTTGGGTGTGGGTTATTTTTGGAGTCGTGGGAGTTTCAGGAACCTGCAAGGAAAGAGGAGACATAGATTTCTGGACTTGGGAATGATAAGGAGATAAAAGATTTTAATGTAGAGCTGAATATCCAACAGGAAGGGAAGAATGGAATTCCAGGAGAATTAGTCCATATGGAGATAACTCAGGAATGTCGATTGAACGAAGACAGCTGAATCCTGAACTCAAGGAGAGTTGGATCATGTTGTTTGTTGGAGGACAGACAGGTTATGCTGTGGCTGAGGAAGGAAGAGGAGCCTTGTGATGCCAGCTGTGGGTAGAGACAGTTTATTCCTCACAGAGGGCTTGCAGTTCTTCACAAGAAATCAGGAGGGCACAGGATTAGGCTGAAGACACCGGTAGAGTTAGCCACTGTAGATTCACACTCCGGCAGCAAAGGGCTGGCAACAGGCTCCTCAGTCTACAGAGGCTTGATGATCTGCAGGTGGGCACTGCACACCAGTTGAAGTCCACCAATCCTTCAGGGCTGCTGCTCTGTGAGGCTCTCTGGTGTAGAACTGCAGGAACTGAGAGGTTAAAGGAACAGCACACAGACTCATAACCTCAGATCCCAACAGTAGTACTCTTTCAAGAGATGAAAGCATGCAGCCGCTCACAAATGCTCACTTCTACTCTCAGTCTTGTTTTTTCTATTCTTTCCCATAACTTCATTATATGGTTCATCAACTTCATACCTCTATAGGTACCCCAATTCTGCACATCTCCCTTATTCTTTAAAATGCGCATCTTACAAGTGCAGACAACACCGCACTCTGTAAGCTCCTGTTGAATAATATAGTTGAAAACTACCAATGCCTCTCCTAGAAACTTCCATACGTCCACAGGTATATCATCAGGACCAACTGCCTCACCACTATTCTTTCTTTTAAGTGCCCACCTCAATTCACCTCTTCCAATCACTACTTTGTGGTCTACAATGTTAACCTCTTCTACTCTTCTTTCTCTCTATATTCCTTATTCAACAGCTCTTAAAAAAAAAAAAAAACTCCCATCACTCTTCTGGGACCTGTCAATTCATCCCCCTCTCTATCCTTAATTACCTGAACGTACTGCATGTCTATCCCATCTCTATATCTATCTTTGCCAACAGGTATATATAAATTATTCTCTCCCTTCTTACTTTCAAACCTCTTTAAATACTCCAAGACTTCCTCATTCTACCGCCAAATCTGCTTATCTTCTTTCTTTCTTGATTACACACCACGCACTCACCTACCTGTCTCGCTTGGCAAATTAGCTGCAATTGTCCAATCATCTGGAACCTCATCCTGACCACCTAGAGGCTATCTTAACTCCTCCCTGAAAATCAAACAACACTCTTACCTTTTCAGCTTCCATCACTTCATCCTCTGTTCTGCCTTTTTTGTCTTTATCCTATCTCTTGCCAGAGTCATTCCTACAAACCACCATCCTGTGCAATCTGTCTTAACACTCACCCTCCACTAATTTATAGACACCGATCTCCTCTGATCATCTATTCAAGATATAGTCTACATGTGTGCTTCCGCCTTGACTCCTCTTTCTATCTCATCTTGAAAAAAGTATTCCCTTCAGGAATATCTCTCCTATTTGCAAAGTCTACCACCATCTGTCCCTCTGTGTTCCTGTCCTGGATACCAAACCATCCCATCTTTTCTTTATCATCCCTGTTTCCTGCACTGTGTCCACCAAGAAGTCTCCACCAATTAGAACTCTTTCACCTCTGAATATATTTTGAATCATTTCATCTAACCCACTGTAGAATTTTTCATTCCCTTCTTACTCACATCCCATAGCCACTAACAATGTTGAGCAACACACCAGACCCATTACTCTAGCTGACGCTCTTTTCAAACTCTATCTTCTCTTCCTAACCATGATACCATGTTAGGACAACTTAAAAGCTGTGTCTAAGCTTCTAGCCTTGCTATCTTTCCATCCTGTCTCCTGGACACACCGTATATTTCCCTTCCATCTCTGCATCCTGTCAAAAGTCTCTCTGCCTTTTCTTTCATTATACCATTATTCAAAGTTACTACTCTCAGTCCCAAACATTGGCCTTTACTTTTTTTCTCTGTGCTTACAAACATACCTTCCTCTTCTTCTTCGCTGACCCACAGTGTTATAGTTTCCATTGGTGCTTGTGTCGTCTCAAGCCTCTGTTATTAAGGAAAAAAAAAATACAGTAGAAAATCAAAACTAAAAAGAGGGAGTGTACAGATATGCTCATGTTTTGATATTGTGTTCTGTTTGTTAGTTTCCATACATACCTTTTAGTAATCCAGTTCTCATTCACATGAATATAAGCATAGCATAACAACAACGTTAACTTGGGTTAGATAAGGAGAGGAACTCTCATTTTGATCAACAATGGCCAATGAGGCCCCCCTATATAGGGCATAGTATTTGCTGCGAATCGTCACGACTACGACTAATGGTTTTCTTGATTAGACTTCCTCTTGACAAACTATTACTTTGGTAAAGATGGCCCAAATAGTGCTAAAGCCACATTATTTGCATGAAGTAAGAACAATCCCCCACTGGACCTTTCAGGAAGATGCAGTTTTGTTTATTTGTTTGTTTGTTTGTTTGTTTGTTTTTTGTTGTTTTTTTGGGGGGGGGTTCAGCATATTTGTTGTTGCCCAACAAATAGGATTTTCTAAGTGTATGAAATGTGAAGGTGAGCTCATTCAAATGGAACACTGACTTCTAAGTGGTGTGAGAAATATATACAGACTCAGATAGTATTTTGATTAGGTACTCCTTGAAAATGTGCAGCAGAATAATATGATCTGCCAGAAGAACTTCATTGATGAGGATTAAAAATATCAGCTCTTATTAGGTTGCATCAGCTGTTCATTGAATGTCATTTAAAAGGACCAAAATGGAATGCACAAAATAATTATTAATTAAACTTTATTCATTCATTACAGGGAAGTTTATTCACTGCAATTAACCTATCATCGCTGGAACATGAGCAGTAGGGTGCCATCCATCAGCACCAGGGGTTTAGTGTCTTGCTCAACACCACTTCGACTATGAGGAGCCTTGAATTTAACCAGGAATGTTCACTTTTAAATACAATTGCTCTATCTGCTGCGCCATACTGCCCCTAACATAACAGGGATAAAATGTTGAAATATGTGTTTCAAATACATTAATTCAAGAATTGCATCATATTCAAATGCATTTTATTTATTTATTTATTTGTTTGTTTGTTTTTATTTTTAAGCTAACACATTATAAGCCCTGTGGCAGACAATGTACAGAATGTCATACTGTGCATGATTTATGTAGTGCAGTACCTATAGATCTCTGACAAGCAGTTTCACTATGACAGCTGAGGACGACCACATTAATTGGCAGGACTAAAATTAATCTGTTAGACAAACATGTCAAACTCAGAGGGAGAATCTGTTACAATGGAAACTGAAAGATTGCTTGTTAAACTATTGAGTTTTTGCTCACTTTTTTTACACAATGTGGTATAAATCAATTGCGTATGTCTGTATAATTTATGGGTACAGTATATGCAAAACACAAGTCAAATTTTCCTACTATTACTATTCAACCAGCAATCTTCATGTTCTCATCTTGCAGTGGGTGTCGAGATTAATAAACATAACTTGGCACACATTTGTCTACAAATTTGTGCTAAAATGTTGAAGGGTTTGAAAAACTGCTATTGCCATCTCAAAAGTCTAAAAGAATAATCTGAGGATTCTTAGTCCAATATGGCAGAAAGAATCTCTAAGTACTGATGAAATGCTCGTGACTGCCAATGTACCGTATATGGCTTCCGAACATGTTGGCCATGTCTTGTAGCAAGAGCATGATGAAACAAGAAAATAATTAATACACAGTGTAGATACAGCATTCTGAAAAAAAAATAGCGCTAGTTATTGCAAATCTAAAAAGCTTTGTACCACTTTTTTCGCTTAAACAGTTTAGAAAAGAAACGGTAGACTTCAACAGTAAACAGTAAACTTCCTCTTCCACGTTTTCAAAGTTATAACACATTATACAATTTTAACTATCCAAACTACATAACAGCTACATAACATACCGCATATCACTAAGAAAGGATATTATTTTAGAGTTTGCGGATGATGTGAAATTGTTCCATGTCAATTTTAGAATGTTCCAAATCAAAATTATTCTGGTTGGAAGGTAGTCAATTTACAGTACAATGCATGGGTGGGATTCGTGATTTATTCTAGAAATGTAATGTTTCTAAAAGGTTCTTAAAGCAATTGGATGAGGATTATATATCATTGTAATTGTTTTGTTTTTCAGGGAAGGGGGCATTAGTCCTCATTTCTTTATATTTCATTCCCTCCCATGTGCATCAGTATTGGACATTGTTCACAGCCGTGTTCTGTATTCATTTCTTTCGCAGGGATTGATCTGGTTTGAGGACACATAAATGCTAAATGCTGGTCCTTTGATAGTGAACATGTTCATGAGTCACCTTTCACCTTTTGTGAAATAAAAGTAACCAATAAAAAACAAAATAAATATTCATTTATTAGTTATTTGATTTGTTCAGCTGCTCAGAACTATAATAAAGTTCTGTCTGACAAGGCTGCAGTACTCTGTACTCTACAATACTCAAATTTAATTGTCCTTTCTCTTTTGTTTCAGGGAGAAAATCCAGCAACTCAAAGTTGAACTACTGCACCTCCACATTAACCCATGAAAAGCAGTGGAAATATGTATTGCTGATGCTTCACGAAGATGTCATGTCTCCATCTGTGTTGTCGCACCTTTGTGAGGACAGCTGTCTGGAATGATTCTCCCTTTCTGACAGGAGGACACTGATCGAAGGTTGCACTGGTTGGATTAACAAAGGACTTTTGGGAAAATCTGTTCACCCTGAAAACAAATATTTGTGTCTGTATCTGCATGTTGAGTAAATGAAAGAAAATTAACGAAAAAATTAAAATCTACAAGAAAACCACAAACGACACATTTTGCAGAGGAAGTAGCAGATATGGCTCGTTGGAGGAACCATCCAAGGACTGGGTTTCGACTACTACAGACTGCTAATGGTGGCTGCAAGGTGATTGGATATTCTGGTGTTGAAAGTCACACAAGCGCCGGTCAATTGGCATCATCTCTGATGTGGCTGGGCCTCCTGCTGCTTCATGCTTCTCCAGCTGTCATTTGGGCACAAAAACTAGATGAGAATGACCCTGTGGTCACAACCAGCAATGGCAAATTGCGAGGCATTAAAAAAGAGCTTAACAATGAGATATTGGGTCCTGTGGTGCAATTTCTTGGCGTTCCATATGCTGCTCCACCCACTGGTGAGCACAGATTTCAGCCACCTGAACCACCTATGCCATGGCCGGACATCCGCAATGCCACTCAATTTGCGCCAGTGTGCCCTCAAAGCATTGTAGAGGGCCGCCTTCCAGATGTCATGCTTCCCGTGTGGTTCACCAACAGCATTGATGTCGTATCCGCGTACGTCCAGGACCAGAGTGAGGACTGCCTCTATCTGAACATCTACGTACCCACAGAGGATGGTGAGTAAATCTGCTGGCTAATGTCAGGATAGTTGTGGATGGTGACAACCCACAACATTCTGGTAGAGACAGGATTGTGTTGTTGGTGTCTTGTGCTGGTGTGTGATTCCTTTCTCCAGTCTTGTCTGTCTAACAGTAGTGGAAAAGCATGACCATTTGCATCTTTGATAAGCATGAACTTCTGATAGTACATGACTGACTGAGTGCTTTTGTGACCCTCCATCTTAAGATCAACCACTTCTCTATGTCTCCATTGCTGTATCTGCCTCTCTCATCTGTACTCACCAAAGTCCTTGTCCCCTCCCCAAAATGGCTGCGGTCATTAAACAAGACATTCTTTGTCATTATCCCGACTAAATGCTTTGTCTGACCGGCTGAGTGACCGGATCCGAAATTGATAGACTGAATCCTGCACTGATTGAGTTGGTGTCTTTCCCAAGTCAATCAGCGGTGTGTGTGTGTGTGTGTGTGTGTGTGTGTGTGTGTGTGTGTGTGTGTGTGTGTGTGTGTGTGTGTGTGTGTGCGTGCGTGTGTGTGTGTGTTTTTGTGTGTGCATGCAAGTACCTGTATGCGTTGAGCGTCCAGGAGCCCATGTTATTCTTTAGTCTTCTATTCATTTTACAGTCAAAAGAATTTCCAAGGAATGTGCCAGGAAACCGGGCAAGAAAATATGTAGACAAGGAGGTATGTATGATATAACCTATACCACGCCACCAAAAAGAAAGACATTGTGAATAGTAATAGGAAACAAACAGTGAATGTTATACAACATAGATCACTCATTACAAATTATCATCTACAAATTATTCGAGTCTCCACTCAATGCATTTGCTATATTAAAAACTTAGCTATTAAAAATTTAAAAAATAAATGAAAGTTAGAGGCATAACACCAAATGCTCCATCTAATTGAGTTTAAGTATGATTAAAAATACATTAATCAGCCGTATCCCAACCATTTGAATGTATTTCATTTTTTCTTTTCATATTTTTAACTTCCAGATATGAAACATTGCTACCAACACCTTCAAATCAGTCATAAAATTTGTAGACCTTTAGACAGTGTGTCAATGACAATGGTCCCTGCACCAGTGATGTAACTGATCAGTGAGACAAAGGGTGCAGAAATTTAACTGCCATGCAATGTTTTCACCAGGTATTTGCAGAGCCTCCACTATTTCTGTCCAGTTATCAGAATCAGACTCTTTATTTGCCCCTCGGGGTAATTGCTGATAAACATCTATTAATATATAAAATAAGAATAAAACGCAGTAACTCTAACATCAATAAGGCGCCTTAAACAAGGTGCATTCATATCATTATTATTGCCATTCCTTCTCCAATCGGTAGTGATACGTTGCAGAGTTGATATTGTACAAACTGGACTGCTCTGCCGTCAGCTCCACCATCCACTCCTCTTTCTCTGCAATACAGTCTCTGCCCCCAATACAGCTGTGGCGATTGTTTATCTATTGTGTTTCCTTTTCCTGGTTTTGTTGGATCATATCTGTTGCCCAGCATTGTTGAATCAGTTGTAATGCTTACGAAATGCTAAGACTTGCGGTAATATCATAACATGTTGGATAAGCCCTAAGACTAGGAAAATACTGAGGTACAACTGCGCTAAGACTAAAGACTACCAGCTCAAACTTTATGGCTGAGATGATGAGAGCTTGCTGAAACTCCACTAAGACTGCCTGACGACTCTTAAGATTTCCTTACAGCTGCAAATTTTAAGTCTGCAACTGGAAAATTGTAAAATGTAAGCCCAGCATAAGTGAGGGATGGCAGCCTATGAAGGCACTCACAGACAGTCACACTGGTGCAGTGTTTTACTAGATGAGTTGGACCTTGACTTTATAATCATCATTTCAAGAAAGCAGGCTTGTCCAGATTGGCGAAGGCTACAGTATCAAGCATTGTTCCATCAATATAATGTTGTTCTAACTTTGTATGTTCGTGTTTGTGTGTGTGTATGAGAGAGACAGAAAAAGGGTCATTAACAGTCAGACAACTGTTGACAGTGTTCTTCATAAAGCCTAGGTGTTAATGTTGTCTTGGCAGCAGCTTGAACACATAGTGTACCTCATGCTTGTTCTCTTAAGACAGATACATGTAAACCCTGACCTCTTGAACTGCATAAAATTATGTGATGCTGCATATGTTCAGCACCATTGTAGTACTTCATTTCTAAAATACATTTTGCTCTCTTTGAAGTCACAAAAAACACAGTAGAACAAGAGTTTCTGTCATCTTAATGATCAACCAATGTTTGAAGGTTGTAAGATTCAAGATTCAAAGTCTTTATTGTCATATGCACAGTAAGAAAATAGGTTTCCCTACACAATTACGTTTTTCTTTGTTGTCTGCAGCGAATGCTAAATAGCACAATCTTAAGTATATAATATATACACAATCACACAACAAAAAAAAAACAAAACATTAAAAGGCAGATGGTTAACTAATGATTAAATTTTAACTCTGCAGAAATGTTAACAAAGTGTCCCATTGATAGGATTATGTAGCATTGTAGCAGCACTGACTGTGTAAATTGAACGTGCTAATTCAAACTGTCAAGTGCAGGCAGTGCATGAGTATTCTCAGGTAGTCCATGGCTGTTTGATGAGTTTAAGTTTGAGGGTTTTAAGTGTTATAAGATAAGATAAGATAAACTGTATTGATGCACATAGGGGAAATTCTTTTGTCACAGCAGTATAAGAGTTATAGTGTCAATAAATTTAAATATTTATATAACTATAAATATAAACATAAATGGAGCATATTGTATGCCTTCTTCTTTTTCTTCTTCTCCTTTTGGCTTTTCCCTTTAGGGGTCATCACAGCGAATCAACCCTCTCCATCTAACCCTATTCTCTGTATCCTCCTCTCTCACACCAACTGCCTTCATATCCTCTCTCACTACATCCATAAGTCTTCTCCTTAGTCTTCCTCGACACCTCCTACCAGGCAGCTCCAATTCTAGCATACGTCTATCAATATATTCACTATCCCTCCTTTGTACATACCCGAACCATCTCAGTCTGGCCGCTCTGACCTTCTCTCCAAAATCAGAGGAACATGTGCTGTTCCTCATTCCTGATCCTATCCATCCTGGTCCCTCCCAAAGAGAGCCTTAGCATCTTCATCTCTGCGACCTCTAGCTCTGCCTCCTGTCTTTTCATCATTGTAATTAGCTCTAGGCCATACAGCATGGCTGGTCTCATTACTGTCTTGTACACCCTTCCTTTCATTCTAACTGATAGTCCTCTATCGCATAGTACCCCTGACATTGTTCTCTACCCATTCCAACCTGTTGAACCCGTTTCTGGACTGTTGACCCCAATTCAATTCACTTCTATGAACCTAGAAAAAGCATACAACAGGGTGCCAAGAGAGGAACTCAGGTACTGTATGAGAAAGTCAGGTGTGGCAAAGAAGTACACTATATGGCCAAAAGGATTTGCTCACCTCCCTTGACTCACATATAAACCCAAGTGACATCCCATTCCTAGTCCATAGGGGTCAATATGACCTTGGTCCACCCTTTGGGGCTATAACAGCTTCAACTCTTCTGAGAAGGCTATCCACAAGGTTCAGGAGCATCTTTATGGGAATTTTTGATCATTCTGCCAGAACCACATTCGTGAGGTGGGACTTCATCAGGGATCAGCTGAGAGCCCCTTCTTGTTTGCATTGGTGATTGATGGGCTGACAGATGAGGTTAGACAGGAATCCTCATGGAACATGATGTTTGTAGATAACATCGTGATCTGTTGTGAGAGCAGGGAACAGGTTGAGGAAAATCCTGAGAGATGGAGGTATGCCCTGGAAAGGAGAGGGAATGAAACTTAGTTGCAGCAAGACAGAATGTATGAAGTTGGAGGATTTCAAGTATTTTAGGTATATATATTCTGTATGTATGAATACATACAGAAAAATAAGAATCAATGTTTAAGGGAAAAAAAATGAAAATTTTGAGTACTGCAAGCCTTCTTCACAAAGGCAGTGTTCATATCTTGGATAATTTCTCTCATCGCCTTGCTTGTGCTGAGCTTTGAGCATCATGATGTCAAATAACTACATGCATCTGTGTGCCTCAATCCCATAGCTTGTCAGAAGACATTACTACTCCTGTAGATACATAGAGTGGGAGGGCGAAGGAAAGTAGATGTAAAAAATAGGTGTCAATTTATTTTTTCTTATTTTGTTTGTTTTTTTTCTTCTCCCATCTGTGCAACAGCTTGAAATGAGGTTGCTGTTTTTGATTTTATCATTGCCTCATATGTTATCGCACCTCTTGACAAAATGTACTAAAATTTGTATGCTGTCTGAAAACAAGCCTCCAGCTGTGATGATGGCTGAGTGCAGCAAAGGTTTAAACACACGAGTGTGTATCCTCTGGGAGTCTGGCCTTGAAAACACAGAGCTGAAGCATTTGGTTTAGCTGGAATCTGTATGTATTCAGAAGTGATGCAAATGTTTGTATCTTTGTGCTTTCTCCATCAAAAAAGGCCACAGCATCACATATTATCAGGCTTTTTTTAGATGGATAAAGGTTGACTGATGAAAGAAAACCAATAAAGAATGCAAATGTAAATTGTGTCAGGTAGTTTATGTTGATTTCGCTGAAATTCTATAAAATATTATAAAATCACCCACAGAGAAAACTGGAAAAAAGACCAAAGTTTTTTTTCTGCTCTCACCAGATTTTTATATATACATATTGTATCTCCAGCAGAAGGACATGCCCGGAATCCTCCCCAGGGAGGCATCCTGACGAAATACCCGAGCCACCTCATCTGACTCCTTTCTATCCAGAGGAGCAGCGACTCTACTCTGAGTCTCTCACGGATGGCCGAACTTCTCACCCTATCTCTAAGAGTTCGGCCACCCTGCTGAGAAAAGTCATTTCGGCTGCTTGAATCTGCAATTTTGTTCTTTCGGTCACTACCCACAAGTCATGACCAAAGATGAGGATAGGACCAGAGATCGACCGGTGAATTGAGAGCTTAGCCATCTCGATCACCTCCCTCTTCACCACGACAGGCCGGTACACAGTCTGCATAGCTGCAGACGCTGCACCAATCTGCCTGTCGATCCCCCGCTCCATTCTTCCATCTCTTGAACAAGACCCCAAGACTCTTGAACTCCTCCACTTGGGGCAGGACTGCTTTCCCAACCCCCACCTGCTTCCAGTTGAACACCATGGTCTCAGATTTGGAGGTGGTGAACCTTATTGTGGCTGCTTCACATTCGGCTGTGAGCCGCTCCAGTAAGAGCTGGAGATCGTGGACTGACGAAGCCAACAAGAACCACATTATCCACAAAAATTAGAGACTTTATCCTGTGGCTACCAGATCTCCTCAATGTGCTGGGTGCTAGAATCTAGAAATTCTGACCATTAAAGTTATGAACAGACTTGGTGACAAAGGACAGTTGTGGTAGAGTCCAACTCTTACCAGAAACGAATCTGACTTAGAACGGGTAATGCAGACCAAGCTCCCATACTAGTCATAAGGGCCTGAACAGCCCGCAGACAGGGGTTTCAGAACCCCATATTCCTGGAGCACCCCCCACAGGATTGCCTGTGGGACACGGTTGAATGCCTTCTCCAGATCCACACAATGCATGTAGACCAGTTGGGCAAACTCCATGCCTCCTCAAGGACCCTGCTGAGGGTATAGTGCTGGTCCACTGTTCCACAACCAGGACGAAAACCACGGACAAAATCCTCCTAGATCCGATGTTCAACAACCTGGTGGACCCTCCTCTCCAGCACTGCTGAATACACCTTACCAGGGAGACTGAGGAGTGTGATCTCCCTGTATCTGGAGCATACCCTCCAATCCCCCTTTTTAAAAAGGGGGATCACCACCCCAATCTGCCAGTCCAGTGGCACTGTCCCCGACATCCAAACAATGCTGCAGAGGCATATCAGCAAGGACAGCCCTACAACATCCAGAGCCTTGGCGAAGCCAGGGCGGACCTCATCCACCCCAGGGGCCCCACCACTGAAGAGCTTTTTGACTGTTTCTGCAACTTAAGCCACAGAAATAGGTGGGTCCGCTCCACAGTCCCCAGGCACATTGGAAGGCATTTAGATGGGATTGAGGAGGTCTCAGAAGTATTCCTTCCACTGATCTACAACATCTTGAGTTGAGGTCAACAGTGCCCTGCTCCCACTGTACACAGTGTTGACGGAGGGGTTCCCCTTCCTGAGGTGTCAGATGGTGGACCAGAATCTCCTCGAAATCCTATGAAAGTCATTCGCCACGATCTCCCTGAACTCCTCTCACACCTGAGTTTTTACCTTGATGACAACCGAAGCTGCAAGCTGCTTGGCTCTGCTGGTACCTGTCAGTTGCCTTCAGAGCCCCACAGGCCAGCAAGGCCTGACAGGACTCCTTCTTCAGTTCGGAGTCATCCATCATCGCTGAGGTCCACCAGCAGGTTCAAGGGTTGCTATCCTAACATGTGGTGACCACCTTACAGACGCAGCTCCAGTCGGCCGCCTTGACAATAGAAGCACGGAACATGGCCCATTCAGACTGAATGTCCCCTGCCTCCCTCGGGTCGTGGTTTTAGTTCTGCCGGAGGTGGGAGTTGAAACTCCTGACAGGGGACTCTGCGAAATGTTCCTTGCAGACCCTCACGTCTGCCAGGTCTTACCGACAACCTCCCCTACCATTGGAGCCAGCCCATGGTGGCCCTCTTGTCCACCGGGTTAAACCCCAACGAGCAGGCACTGAGTCAGGGGGCAATCAATAGGTCCACCTGTGCCTGGCGCCTCTCACCGTGGGCAACTCCAAAAAGAGTCCAGCCCCTCTCAAGGGGCCTTTTTCCAGACCACACACTGTGCATTGACTTCAGACCGACTATATGTTGTTAGAATCTCTCAGCCTCGCGCACCAGCTTGGGCTCTTCCCACGCCAGATAGGTGATATTTCATGTGCCAAGAGCCAGCTTCTGCAGCCGAGGGTCAGACTGCCAAGGTCCCCCCACCTGGCAACCACACGGTTCACTGCACCTCAGTCCCTTGGCCCTTCCTGTGGCTGGTGAGCCCAGGGGAAGAGAGGCCCAAGTTGTCCTTTCAGGCTATGCCCGGCCGAGCCCCATGGGTGCAGGCCAGGCCACCAGGCGGTAGCCATTGAGACCTGTCCCTTGGCCTGGCTCCGGGATGGGGCAGTGATCTGTGTCTGGGCACGGGAAATCTGGGTCCCATTCATCCTTTGTTATAAGAGGTCTTCTGAGCTGTGCTTTGTCTGGTCCCTCCCCTGGGACCAGAGTGTCTTGGGGGACCCTGTTGTCAGGGGCTTTACGCCCCTGACAACATAGCTTCTAGGATCACTGGGACATGCAAAACCCTCCACCACGATAAGGTGGCAGCTCAAGGAGGGGTAAAATGTAATAGTTCCCACGGACATGAAGCAAGAACTAGAAAGAATTCCACTTACAAAGCTAAAACAATGAAGTGCCTTCAGTTCCAAAATGCTTATTGGATGTTGTTAAAAGGAAAGGTGATTTAACATTGACATCAAAATGCCACTATCCCAGCTTATTTGGAATGTGTTGCAGGCATCAAATTCAAAATAAATGAATATTTCCAAAAAAACAATAACTTTTATTTGTTTAAACATTGAAGATAATGTATTTGGATTGTATTCAACTGAATATGGGTTCAAAGGGATTTGCAAATCATTGTATTCTATTTTTATTTACATTTTACACAATATGCCATCTTCATTGGAATTGTTTTTTTTTAAATATCTATATGTACATATTTGTTTATATCAAAAGGAATGCTGATGGTTGGACCTCCCCTTCCAGGCACCACTGCATCGAGTAGTGGGAAGAGGCTCTCGGGCATCATCGTTGCAAACTGTGTCTGTTAGGGCAGGGTATTTAGTCAAGCTCTATCATCTGCATAAGTCTGTCACGGGCATCCAATTTCACAAATTGTCTGCAATCCAGCTGGTCCTGTAACTGTAAGATTTGTGTGACAGCATTTGGGAGTGCCATGCTAGCAAGTATCAGCAATCAGCCTGTAGGTGAACAGCTGAGGTTGCACCGTATTCCAGTGCCCAAATAAGCTGGAAGGAAGAATATTGAAGTCACTCTTCTGCGTTACTCCGGATTGCAAATCCAAATTGAATTTTGATACCTGTTTCGTACAGTGGGACATGAAAAAGAGAAAGCAGTGGTATTCTCGTTTTCTTTCTAATTGTGTCAAGAAAAAGGTGAAAATGCAGTTAGGATTACTTATTACGCATTTTTAGTTATGAGTCAAAATATGCTGCTACATTTTGAAAATAAGAAAAGCATTTCTGCTAATGCTTTTCAATTTTCAAATTTGAATTTCTAATTGAAATTTGATAACAATTTTCCAGTGTATGTTTTGAAATTTAAATCTTAAATATATTTTGCTATTTAATTTGGATTATGTTACAGAATAAGCAGTCTTGAAGAGGAAAACGCTTCCTTAAAATTCACCACAGTTAACCATTCCAGTTAACCGTTCTCCACACAGTTAGTGGTAAACAGGCATACTCCAAACTAAATGTGCCCTGTGGGGAGCAAACCAGGTTCCTTCTTGCTCTGAGCCACCACACCACCATGCCCATCTGCCAACCTTTTCTGAAACAGTTGATACGTCATCAATGGAGTTTAATCATAGTATGGTGTAATTTCTTTTATGTTCTTTACAAAAAAGGAACAATAAGAATGGAGTATAACTTTTTGTAAACATTTATTCTTGTTAAAAACATGCTCTGTTTGTCACTTGCACAGCCTATTTCATCAAACTGTTTATACTCTTCATTCTTCATTCACCCACTGGTGCTGGTGAACCTTGTATGAATAAATAAACAGTCTGTCACCAGGGTAACCCCCTATAGAAAGCATTATTGTAGATGTGACTTACGTCAGTTTGGAGGCAGCATCACATGTGCTGAATTTTCTTTTCACTGTTTCTTTATCATTCCTACTGTCCTTGCACTGGTTTGCTTCTTCTCTAAAGTATCCATCCATCTCAATCTTTTGACCTTTGGACTAACTTGCACATTGAACTTTTCTTCTACTTTGGTGGTCTCCCTTTTTCTTCTGGCTTTGTCCCACTTAAAGTGTAGATGAAGGAGGTTCCACACACACACACACACACACACACACACACACACACACACACAAACACAATGTTTGGTTCCATGTAAATAGATATACATCTCAATTACTTTTTTGGGAAAAAAAAGAGTCATCAAGTAATTTCTTAAAAAAATCCTGTGTGATTTCTCTCAAATTTGTTCTGTAGTCTTGTGTGATTGTGTGTGTGCATGATTGTGTATATGTGTTTGTTTCTAAGATGAAGTTGTCTTGAGTGTTGGAAACCTCTTGTTAGAATGTACTTAACAAATTAGAAGCCTTTTGTGAGTTTAGGCAGCCTAGCCTTTAAATAATGATGAATAATGTTATACAAGCACTTAATATGTTAAACAATTTAGAAACAATGATTCATTATTCATTCATTCAATGTGAAAATGTTTGAGGTTATTGCTATGGTTATACTGATTTAAAAAAGAAAAGTTTAAAACAGATTTTACCACATCAGTAAAATATGATCTTTCAAAATGTATTAAAAGCATACTTCCACTTTCAATGAATTATGACATTTTAATGATGGTACATAACCATATATATATCTAGCAGCAGATACATCTACTGAGTCACTAACACCTTTCTATAATGCTTGTGGGTCACAAAAAATATTTTATAAGACAATTAGAACTAAAAAGATCGATGTGCATAGGCTCCATTGAGCTCAATATAAATCCATTATATGTTATAATTTGATGCTTTCTTATTTTTGTGGATTTGGTGTATTTTTCCTCTCTGCAGAATGAATGCTCTAGACAAACATGACTATTTCACTTGGAAGAAGAAATATTCTATTTTCTTCCTGAATTGAGAAATATGCCTTGATTTGTTGAAATTTTGCACATTTTTTTGTGTTTATTTTTAATTATTTATTATCTTGTACAAGTGACAAAAGGGATAGAGAATGTCCATTGTCATTTTTGAGTACTTTATAACCATAAATTTTATTCTCCAAATCTGTAATCAGAGTATCACTCTCACAATTGCACATCAGAGTCTGCTCAAGGTGACTGGTTTGATAGCTGCTCATATATATTCATGGCCCTGTGTTACCATAAATAAGTGGCTTATTGTTTTTCCTTTACTAAATATTAAATGAAGGACATTCTATCCTTGGCACAGAGCCGACAACAACTATTCTTGTTGCACAAATTGAAACAATGGCCACTTTACAAACTGCCATAGGTACAAATATAACATTGTCCATGTCTCTTAAGATTAACTAACTTTCAAAAAATAAATTAAATCATGATTCTCACCTCACAGGGAAATACTTCATTTTTAATACTATTTTTAATAATACTTAATTTTATTTTTATTTTTAATACTGTATTTCAGACATAACATATAGTTTGAGACGTCTACTGATATGGCATGATAAAAAGTAACAGCTTTTCTCATCATTTCATTTTCTCTCCAAGCTATTATTTATGAGGTTTTGGCATTTCTTTTTTTGATCATTAGGCTTGTTTGATTTTGTGTGGCTTCATGACTGTTGCAGCAATGTCCTGTGATTGATGGCCATGAAGGTAAATAGTCCATCTGGTAAAAGAATGACTTAAAATTAAAAAAAAAAAAAAAAAAAAAAAAAACTTTTTTGAACTGACAGCTTGTCATGTGCAATATAATTCAAACTCAATTTTATTTGTTCGTCTGAAGGAAGGGTCTAAGATTTCCGGCCTGGGGGCCAGTTGATATTTTGGGGCCCCCTACCTGAAATCAAAGCTTGGTGTTGGTGTGGCCCACACATTTTTTCTCACATGCACCTGCATGAGTCATTGCCTTGGGCCTTTTATATTTTCTAACACTTGTGGGCTACCATAGCTCAGGCTAGTAACAATGTCACGAATAAGCAATGATGGTCACTTGTAATGTGTTTCGGGACTGTCACCGAATGAAGGGGAAATATATCCTGTTACCTCGGCATAGTCATCCCCCAGTCATGTCTTTTTCAGACCCTGCAATGAAGAGAAAGGTTAGCGATGAGCACAGACGCTTTCGGAAGAAGTATTGAGGACAGGGTCATCCCAACGTGTCTAATATGTATGAATAAAGTTGTGGTGCACAGAGTACAACATCAGACGCCATTACACAACTAGACATGCTGGGGAGTATGCAAAATACAAAGGAGACGAGCAAGATGACCGGGTCTACAATCTTAATACTGAGGCAGCAAGATTTTTTCAAGAAAGCAAGCAAAGAGAGTGATGCAGCAGTCGAAAAATGGCTACATGCTGAGTGAGATTACTGCTAAGGCAGGAAAGCCACTCAAATACAGCAACAGAGAATTTTTCCCTTTTTTTTCCAAATAACCAGCAGCATGTTTTTTGACTGTTTGAGGAAACTGGAGAACCACAGAGACAACGTGCAAACTCCACTCAGAAAGGTCCCCTTGGCGGAATCTAACAGAGAGGAATTTCGCGTGAGGGATGAATAAAGTATAATAAATTAAATTGTTTCTGTTGCTGCACTTTGCTACTGTAACACAAAGTCCAAATGAGTTCTCTTTAGTTCCAAATTAGTTATCTGATTCCTTTCTAACCAGTGTCCCCCAGGCCTATAAAGGTAGATAGTCATAAAATTATAGTCTATACTCATTTTATTGGTATTCATGCTTTGGTATTATTTTTTTACACATTTGAAAAACCGCAACCATGATGGATAAGTGGTAGGAAAATAGATGGATGGATATTTTAAATATATAGTAGATCCAATTAATCAGTCAAATGACAAAATTGAGAAATGAAGAAAAATGATGAAAATGTATGCATTTGAACAAGATCTCTATTTGTTTAAAAAAAATCTGACTCCTGCTGGAATAGCTTTGAAAAAGCCCCACGGAAATAAGTAAGTTATTGTTAAATGCCAACAAAAAAAAAGTAATAATCATAATTAAAAATGAAGTAATAATCATATTTTTTTATCTCCCCTTTGTGGTGTTTTGATGAGAAAATAATGGTGGAGGCATGGAGTTTAACATTTTAATACGGAAACAATGACCTCTGGCATCGGCGATATGTACGCGGCTTAACTACGCCCCTCCAGTTCTTCGTCCGTGGGGTGTGAGGCCATACACTTTAGTGTCCGTCACACAGCCCCTCCACCCCCAGACACCCAGAAGGGACCCTGATGCAGCGTAATGTGCTCCCTAAGGCCGCCCACTTTCATCACAAACCTGTTAGGGCCTGCCTCAAGTACCCTGAACAGTCCATCGTATAGGAGCTGCAGAGGTGAGCAGTGAGCGTCATGCCTAATGAACACGAAATGATGGTGAAACTGCTCACACAAGCTGTTAGCCTGATGGTGGTACACCGTCGTACGGTGCACCGTCACCCCCAAAAACCCTGCCAGCGCGACCAGAGTGCTGAGACAAACTTCAGACCCCTGTCTGAAGTAAAGTTGGACGGGGTGCTGAAATGGGTAGCCTAAGAAGACAGAAAAGGCTGAGACACATCCCCGGTAGTCGTGGAGGACAATGGGACCACCGCCGACCACCTGATGGTTTGATCAACCATGGTGAGCAGGTGCATAAAATCCTGCGAAGGAGGTAGGGGGTCCACCAGGTTGGCATGGATGTGGTTGCTCAAGGGTTGCCCTGACGTGCCGATGAACGTTGGTGTGCTGGAATGCCATAGAAGCGGACGCCCACTTCTTGACAGCTTGATGAATGCTAGGCCAGACAAATGTGGCACAAACAAGTTTCACCAACGGCCGGACCCCATACTTGACGCCCCCAGGCCAAGGGAACCACCGGGCGGGGCCGGCTGGTAGAGTCGTCGCAGAGAAGGGCGGAGCTACCGTCTTGCACAGCCACATCTTCCAGCTTGAGGCAAATGTGTCATGACAAAAGTGAGAGGACGTCCATTTCACTGGGCTGTCCCATAATTTGCAGCTAAAGTACCCAAGGGGCTGCCAGACATTAGCTGCCCGCTGCTTAACCACAGCCCCCATGACAACATCAGACACATCAGTCATCAATGCTATGGGCGCTCTGGGCGCGGAATGGACAAGGAGGGCCATGTTAGCCAGGGCCTGCTTGGCCCTGTTTAAGCCCGAACCTGCTCCGGAGTCCAGACACCCACATCCTTAGCCCATCAGGATCGTAAAGCCCTGCAAAGTGGCTTGAGGGAGGCAGCCTGAGGGAGGAACTGAGGGAGAAACTGATTGTAAAAATTAACCATGCCCAAGAACTCCTGTAATGCCTTGACCGATGCCTGGCGAGGGGATTCAGTCACCATCTGTTCTTTCGATGGCAACGAAATGTGTTGCCCCAAGAAATCAATTGCCGACAGATGAAACAGGCGCTTAGATGGGTTGATAATGAGGCAAAGTATACAGAGCTAAGGGTCCGATCTTCTATTCCCTGACAAGCAATAAAGTCTGTGAGTTCATGAAGTCAGACTGGCTCTGTTTCCCTGACACATTGTTTTTATAACACATAGAATAAAATATGCGGTTGTAGGTGTCTTTTTCTCATTGTTCGTTGACAGTTGTTTTGTCTTCTCCAAATATGTTGCTCCTGCCGATTGACCTGTTGTTATCTGTCTCCTGACATCTTTTGGGTTCCTCAGAACGGGGGATACAACTCAAAAGTCGTCATGTTCACAGCACACACACACCTCCTCTATCTAAAGAACCCTCAGTACATACTTGTTTTTCTTTATCATCTACAGACTTGGTATCCATTTCTCTACAATCATGTTCTTTACATGAGGCCCTCTATTGCGGTCAAGTATGGCAGTTTCTGACGTGCAATGCACACTCTTTTCAATGTTCTTCTCCACTCAGCGTCTTTAAGTGCCACCGCTGTGGTTTAAACCTTTTGACCTTTTTGACCTTATGGTAATACAGGACAAACTCAAAAGTAACATGGAATAAATTATTAAAACGTTCCCTTTTTTGTCTGTTTGTTTGTTTGTTTTTTCTAAGCATTTCTGTTACTGCCATTCAGAGTGTGACATTATGAATTCGCCCAGTGTCCAACTGGGAGGATCTGTGGCTGCACAATGAGACCAGTGAAACCAGACGTTTCCTTTTTCCTGTAAGCGGACAGCCTGAGATCTTCTTTCTACCACCTTATAGGGTCCTATCCACCTTGGTTCAGACCAACTCTGTTTGGTCACCTTCAGGACCCACTCTGCTACTTGAGGCGCTCCCACCGTTCCACCCCCTTTTGCTTAAAAGACATGTTTAGAGAAAGCTGAGACAAGAGCCAATAGCTGATCATAGTATGGTTTCTTCTTCTTCTTTCGGCTTTTCCCTTCAGGGGTCGCCACAGCAAATCAACTCTCTCCATCTAACCCTATTGTCTGTATCCTCCTCTTTCACACCAACTACCTTCATATCCTCTCTCACTACGTCCATAAATCTTCTCTTTGGTCTTCCTCGAGACCTCTTGCCTGGCAGCTCCAATTCCAGCATCTGTCTACCAATATATTCTCTATCCCTCCTTCGTACATGACCGAAACATCTCAGTCAGGCTTCTCTGACCTTCTCTCCAAAACATATAACATGTGCTGTTCTTCTGACAGACTCATTCCTGATCCTATCCATCCTTGTCACTCCCAAAGAGAACCTCAACATCTTCATCTCTGCAACCTCTAGTTCTGCCTCCTGTCTTTTTGTTATTGTAACAGTACAGCATCGCTGGTCTCACCACTGTCTCGTACACCTTTCCTTTCATTCTGGCCGATAGCCTTCTATCACATAGTACCCCCAACACTTTTATCCACCCATTCCAACTTGCTTGGACCCGTCTCTTCACCACTGTTCCACACTCTCCGTTGCTCTGGACTGTTGACCCCAAGTACCTGAAATCCTCCAATTTCTTGATCTCCACTCCCTGTAGCCTCACCGTTCCACCTGAGTTCCTCTCATTCACACACATATATTCTATTTTGCTGCGACTAATTTTCATTCCTCTCCTTTCTAGAGCATACCTCCATCTCTCTAGATTGTCCTCAACTTGTTGTCTGCTCTCACTATAGATCACAATGTCATCTGCAAACATCATGGTCCATGGAGATTCCTGTCTAACCTCATGTGTCAGCAAGAAGGGGCTCAGAGCTCAAAGTCCAACCTCCATCTTGAACTTCTCTGTTACCACTACAGCACACCGCACCACTGTCTCACAGTTAACATACATGTCCTGCACCAGTCTAATATACTTCTCTGCCACTCAAGATTTCCTCATACAATACCAGAATTCCTCTCTTGGCAACCTGTCATATGCTTTTTCTAGGTTTACAAAAACACAACACAGCTCCCTCTGGCCTTCTCTGTACTTCTCTATTAGCATTCTCAAAGCAAATACTGCATCTGTAGCACTCTTCCTAGGCATGAAGCCACACTGCTGTTTACAAATGCTGACTTCTGCTCTCAGTCTAGTTTCCACTACTCTTTCCCATAATTTCATTGTATGGCTCATCAACTTTATCCCTCTATAGATGCCGCAATTCTGCACATCCCCTTTATTCTTAAAAATGGGCACCATCACAATTCGTGTCCATTCTTCTGGCATCTTCTCACTCTCTAAGATCCTGTTGAATAATTTCGTCATAAAATCTACCGCTGCCATCATCAGGACCAACTGCTTTTCCACTCTTCATCCTCTTCAAAGCCGTCCTCACTTCACTTTTACTAATTTGTGCTACATAGTGGTCTACAATAGTCACTTGTGATGGGACAATGATACCTCAAGGAGTGTATTGACACACAACACAAACTGTGTCGGCACTGTATTGATACTGTGTTGGTCACCCAATAGTGACTCCTGCAGTAGTTATAAAATCATTGCAGGTAAAGAAATTCCTTGTTTGTGTAAATGCTGAACTGAGTTGGTTTGTAAAATATGGCAAATTTGAGTAACTAATCAGTTACAATTTTTAAATTATGTACACATTTTTGTTAACTGTTAAATCATATGAAATAAAAGACAAAAAAGCTATTAGTTTATGATTTTTTTATTGAGGAACAAAAGTTTGTGGAGTGTCTTTACTCAAAGGCAATTTCTCCTCTTAGACACCAGCTCCCCAGCCTTAGAAAATACTCTTTCAGAGTCGACACTTGACCTACAATAACATAAAAAGTTAATGTATCTGAAAACAATTCAAACCTCTTACCAGAACAGAGTCAAAACTAAGGTGGAGCATTGCATTCACTTGTTAAAAAAATAGACACCTTATCTCATGATTTCGAGATCACAATTTCGTAATTACGAGATAAAATGAATAAAGCAACTGTAAGGCTCTTCAACTGACTATCATATGTATCACAGGTCATTCACTTGATAAACTGTTAAAGTGAATGCAATGCACCAACGTAAAAAAATAGTAAATAACAGTAAACAATGGTCAAAGGAGAAAAAGATTTACCTTGTTTGGTGTCACAAGAACAAAATTATTCCACACTGGGGAAAACCTCTTGGAACAATCCATAATTACGCAAAACTCCATCCAACAAACCCACGACACATTGATACAGTTTGTTTCCTTATAAACACGCTTTGGCGTGACACATCCAAACGATACAGTTCCTGTATCGGTCATGTGATTCTTTCTTAAAGCAGTACACGCACCGATAGGGGGTGTCACTTTTGAGCTCTCGGCACTGTGCTGACGCACCAGTGTCGCTCATCCCATCATTAATAGTCGCCTCCTCTACTTTAGCCTCTTTAATTTTCCCCATTCATCAGCTCTTCAAAGTACTCTTTCCATCTTCCCATCACTCCTCTAGCATCTGTTGATACATTTCCTACTCTATCCTTAATCACCCTGACCTGTCGTACATCCTTTCCATCATTATCTCTCTTTTTTGCCAACATGTATAGATCATGCTCACCCTCCTTACTATCCAACCGAGCATACAAGTCATCGAACGCCCTTTGTTTTGCCTTTGCTAGCTCTATCTTTACCTTACGTTGTATCTCCCTGTACTCCTGTCTGTTCTCTTCAGTCCTCTCAGTATCCCACTTCTTCTTTGCTAACTGCTTTCTCTGTATATACTCCTGCACTTCCTCATTCCACCACCAAGTCTCCTTATCTACTTTCCTTCCAGATGACACCCAAAGTACTCTCCTACATGTCACCCTGATAACACTAGCTGTTGTTGTCCAATCATCTGGAAGCTCACTCTGACCACCCACACCCTTTCTCAACTCCTCCCTGAAAACCACACAACACTCCCCCCTTTTCAGCTTCCACCACTTTGTCCTCTTATCTGCCTTTGTCCTTTTGATCTTCCTTGTCACCAGAGACATCCTACAAACCACCATCCTAAGCTGTCTGGCTGCACTCTCACCTAAAACTAGTTTGCAGCCACTGATCTCTTTCAGGTGACCTCGCCTATGCAAGATGTAGTTTACCTACAGACTCCTACCTCCGCTCTTATAAAAACAGGAACATAGGGTAACTACCCTATGTTCCTGTTTTTTCTGGAAAAAGGTGTTCACTACAGCCATTTCCATCCTTTTGGCAAATTTACCACCATCTGTCCCTCTGCATTCCTATCCTTATACCAAATCTGCCCATCACTTCTTCATCCCGTCTATTGCCTTCACCAACATGTCCATTGAAATCTGCATCAATTACTACTCCCTCATTTCAGGGAATATTCTGCATCACTTCATCTAATTCATTCCAGAACTTCTCCTTCCCCTCAAATTCACGACCCACCTGCGGGCTCTCTTCTTTCCTCCACTCTCTGCTTCCAAACACGCCCTCCTCCTCTTCTTCTTGTTCTTGTTCTTCGACCCACAGTTGCCCAATTTCCCCTGGTACACTGTAGGTCATAAGTACCAATGGTCGTTGTTAACCTGGTCCTCAACCTATCCGGTCTGATATTGTTATGGTTGACTCGCATGTTTGGTTTTGGCAAAAGCTTTACGCTGGATGCCCTTCCTGTTGGAACCCTCTGCGTTTATTCAGGCTTGGTACCGGCTCAGGGAGACACTGCTCCGTGCCCCCCCAAGGCAGGCTTGGGGAGACACGGGCCAGTGCCGCCCTGAGGCAGCATTTGATCATAGTATGGTTTATAGGCCAAAAATGGAGTATCAGCTTTACTTGTGATACTGCCTGCACTGGGTTCCTGGAACTGACACTCTGTTAAATGCTCATAGGGGTGAACCTGGTGACAGAGCTGACAGAACTCCATTCTGGTAAGAGAGCAAGACGAAGAGCTTCAAGCCAGTTGAGTTTAGTCTGAGCACGGACTTTGCTCATTTTGTTTTTTAGATATATGATACAGTGGTGGATGTGAATAGAGAGCTCCTCTCCCTCTTCCCCTCCGTCACCTCCTCCATGAACGGCTCTGGGGCCGCCCCAGTATTGTTGTGGTTGCTGTGGTGGCCAAAAGTTGTATGAAGGTATCACATGAGGTGGGGCCGGAAGCTGAGACTGCAACCGGGGCTCTGTTTGTGTTGGAGGCTGAGGGGGAGGCTGCTTCACCATCTCAGGGCTGGTTTTGTGAGCTTTCTTAGCATTTGTGGCTTTATGCATGGCATCATCTAATTGCAACTTAGCTAACTGTAGTTGAGGGGTTGGCTGTTTGGCTGAGGCTGATCTGTTGTAGCTTTTTCATCTGCATTGTTTGAATATGGTAACAACTTTTTTTGATTCAGATTGAGCGGGGACCCCCCACTTGCTTGCATTTTGCTGTATCCGTCATCTATTTTCTGTAACTTTTCTTTCCTGCTTTTCTTTCGGCATTCCTTTTGCTAGCTCCTCTTGTGTCTGCGCCCATTTTGCTCGTGCTGTGAGCCTTATTTGTCCTCTACAACCTTTGGATTCTGCACATTCTATATTTAACTCTGTACATTTTTATTTCTTCTTCTTATTCAATTAAATGATTAATTTTATTAATTGATCATGTATTAATTTATAATCTTTATGGTATTTTTGTTATTTACTTTTGTATTTCTTATTTCATGTACTACTCATAGAAATTATACATGTACGCTGTGAATAACTCCTGTAGGTCAATTCACTGGTCTCAGTGAGACAAGCTTCTAGACAGAACTATGTTTGGCCCGGTCTCACTCTTGGGGCTGCTTTTCCGGGCACAGCAAATCTCTTAGTTCACACCCATGTTACGCACCAACACCAACCCCAATCCCCTCTTGATGCACTTATTATGGCTTTAGTGATTTGGCTTAATGAATATTATTGTAATCATTTGTTCATAGTGTGTTGATAATAATTGAGCATGAATGTAAAGCTGTATACCCACCTCGTGGTCTGCTGGTCCAGCACTGCAACAACCAGGAAGTACCTGACATCTTCCGACAAAATTTCATGCAGGTGGAACCAAGCGGTTGGGTTGCTCTGCCAAAACTCCGGCGGCCAGACAGCCATAACAGGCAGGGCAAGCTGAGCAAGATGAAACAATGTAGCTGAAGTAGATTCAGACATTTCCCCTGAGTTGGACATGCTCAGTTCAGGGTCACCAATGTGGCGTTTTGAAGGGGAAACTAAGGCGGAGACGTGGAGGAGTTTAATATTTTAATATAGAAACAAACAACAACCTTGAAGATCCGGAATCGCCTCTATGTACCCGGCTTAACCACGTTTTGCTCTTAGTCCCATGGGGTGAGAGGCCACACCCTGGAAAGATCAACTACAACAAAGACAAAAAAAGTTTAAGATTAAAAGACTATTTTAAAGGACTAAAATTAAACTATTTAACTGTGCCCCTTAGCTTGAAATGAAATACATTAATGCTAAAGATGTGTGAAGTTTGATATATACCTGGTTATATGTTCACTCAAGCTATTGTATAATTTAAGCCTGCCTTTCATCTAGACATGTTCTGTATGTCTGCTATCTTCTGCTGTTTATCCTGCACTCTTTCACAGCTGGCATCAGGAGAGGTACACCCTGGTCAGTCAATCACATAAAGACAATCATTCACTCACTTATTCAGGGCAATTTTCCCAATTAACCTGCTGCATGTTTTTGGAATGTGGGAGGAAACCCACGAAGCCGCAAAGCACCCGTGTTTGGGAGAACCCAAAAGAGGTCCTAGCTCCTCGCCCTGTCACGAGTCGCTGGGGCGGACTCGAGCAGGGAATCACACTTCAGAGCAGGGATGGGTTGAAAGCGCTTTTATTGCGTTGAAATGGCAGGACAGGTTGCAAGCGGGACAGGTTGCAGGGGGGACTGGATGAAGATGCTGGGTCTCACCAGGACAGAGTCAGAGGTTACACCGGCCGACTGGGTCTGGTCGTAACGAGGGAGGGGACAGAGGTTACACCAGGGGTCCGGTCATGGCAAGGATGGGGTCCGGTCGTGATCTGAGAGCCACAATGGCAAGACGGGTTGCAGACGCGACTGCGGACGGGACAGGTTGCAGGCAGGACGGGTTGCAGACGGGACGGGCCCCAGGCAGGGTGGCAGACTGGACGGGTTGCAGACGGGGTCAGAGGTTACACCGGCCGACTGGGTCCGGTCGTGGCAGGGATGGGGTCCGGTCGTGGCAGGGCTCTGCAGTGATCTGAGAGCCACAATGGCAGGGATGGGGTCCGGTCGTGGCAGGGCTCTGCAGTGATCTGAGAGCCACAATGGCAGGGATGGGGTCCGGCCGTGGCAGGGATGGGGTCCGGCCGTGGCAGGGATGGGGTCCGGCCGTGGCAGGGATGGGGTCCGGCCGTGGCAGGGATGGGGTCCGGCCGTGGCAGGGATCTGCGCACCACAATCCCCCGGCACCAGGCAGAGCGTGCCGCTGCCCTTTATAAGGATCTTCATTAGCGGCATTTGCTGCAGCTGGCGCCGATTATAGTTGGGATCAGGTGTGAACCCTGACACGCCCCGATTCAATTCTCCTCTCAATTACCCCAACCCAGAGCAAATAACTCAAGATGAACTCTTGAATAAGTTAATAACACACATGAGATGTAGCTCACTTTGTAAAACAATATATTGATTATTTATTTAGTTCCCTTGTGTAAAGTAAATTAAAGCAACAAAAATTGTGTTTCAATATTTAGTATCTCTCACCACAGCTTCAATATTTCACCCCAGGGTTGGGGCAAAGGGCGGTAAACAGAAGATGGCAACCTCTTCAATAGAAAACAAACAAAACAATGTCACGCTACTTCAATAGAAAATACAATGATATCACTGCGGTGTCTCTTTAGATAACAAATCAAGTATGTCAGGCCTTTCAACCTAAAATGAAACAAATATGGTACCGTCACTCCTTGCATACCACCTGAATCAGGACTTGATGATAAAGAAGTGTCACTGGTTTGCAAGGATAGGCACCGTCCCCAGGAGGACTGCCAGGTGATGACCCACACATGCCCCTCTGCAGCATGCTGTCTTCCTGCCGAAGCGTCACATTCCTACCTTTGACGTCCCCACCCTCATGCACACAGCTTACCTCTGCTGCTGCGGTCTTGACCGGTGAAGTTTTTCCACCTTCGCTCCTTTCTCGTCTCTCCTTGAGTCGGGGCTCCCCTCGACCATCACAGGGCCCCACACAGTGTTTTTAGCTCGGAAAATTCCCCAGCAGGTAAAGACTACACTTGAATCACAGCCCGTCTCCCTGTGCCGCTCCCTTTCTACTATCCATCTAGATGCCCTGATGACCAACTCCATTGTCAATGTAAAGGCTAGATGGAATATGGTGCAGCTTGCCAAAATGCCCACTTCCAATGACTTCCACGATGTTGTGTGTTCTGTGGTTGTTGCATATCTTGGATGTACCTTCTGACAAGGTTTGTGATGGGGCCAGGAACATTGAACAGGTTGAAGGCTGCTCAGGTGATAGAATGGGGACAGATTTAATAACATTGTCTAGATCAAGGAATAAAACATGCAGGTCTCTTGTTTCCCTTTTTGCAGATTGTATTTGATGCAAAATCATGCTTGTGTGTTCAAGGCATCCTGAGAAACTTGTTGCCCCAGTTTTCTTTAACGACATGTAATTCAAGTTGTTTTGTTTCAGGTAACAAGTCAGTCTTTGAGCAACAATGCTAAAAAGACTTTGCCTTCCACATTCAGCAGATGGATTTGTTGATGTTTGAGGCATACTCCTTGTGAATCACTACCCTTTCTACTCTTCGCCATGCTTTTAGGATGGTTCGTTTCTTCCATACTGTCTTCATTAATCTCTGGAACCGCAAGACACTTGGAGTGTTCTAATACAATTGGTAAAGATCTCCATTTGGCTCTGGTGCAGATGCTGTCCTTGTATTCCTCGTTGTGTTTTTGATCTCAGACCACTTTAGGGGGGTGTCATTGAATTGGTGTCCTGGATGGGGAATTGGCATCATGTCTAATGGCAGTGCTCTTTGTTCTAGTTTTTGCTCATCTCAGTCTGCCATCTACAGGTGGTGCTCTAGCTCTCTCTTTGGCACCTTAAGGGATCCGCTCTTTTCATTTTCAAAAAGGCCTTTGAAAATTCTGAAGCTATCCTTGTAAAAGAATGTTCTTTCCTTTTCCTTTTCCCTGTGTCAAATTCAGAGGTTTTCTGCTCTCCTTCGAGTTCCAAGATGTCTCTCCAGTCCTTCTTGCAGGAGTTCTTTGCTCTCTCTCTCTCTTTCATTGATCATTACTTTCATTGCTTCCCCAAATCCCTCCACTCTGATATGGTGCTCAATTTTCTCTGGTCTCCTGGACTAGGGAGGGATTGGCGTTTCCTTCCTATGTCCTTTTGTGGTCTTCTCAACTAGGGAGGCGTTGTTTTTTCCTTCCTTTGTTCTTCTTTTCTGGACCTTTCTGCCCCATACAAGTATATCAGTTCACCATTCTCTCCAGTTTCTTCTCCACTATCCTCTACCAGGATTACACGTAGGTCTACATCAGTCATTACCTACTCATTCTTGCTGCTGGACTTTGGCCACCTTACCTGGGGTCTGCGGCCTTCGATTTTCTTCTCTATAGCAGGCTGCGACTGGTTTTGTCCCTTGTTCTCAGAAGCTGCTTGAATTAGTCTTAGTGACGGGGGTACTGATGCTTATTGGACTGTAGGCTGACTCCGGCCACTTAGTTTCACTTGCCTGGCTGGACCTTTCTTTCAAGAGATAGAATCAGAATCAGAGTCAGAATACTTTATCGATCCCCCAAGAGGAAATTTCTTATTGTTGAAGGCAGCTCCTGGGAGTAAAGTGGGAAAGAATCAAAATAGAGCTCTATATAGAAATAAAGAATAAATAAAGCAAATAATAAAAATAAAATAAAAAAAAACAATAAAGATCAAAATAAAAAAATAAAAATAAAGCTAAAGGTATTTAAAAATATATGTAACATGTGTTTTTACAAGTATATGCATATGATAACATGTAGTAAATATGTGTATAAGTTAGGGTTGTTGTACAGTAAAACACTCATTGCACAGAAGACAATGGAACTACTGCACATACGGATAATTCTTGAACATGATGACTCCACTGACAGCCAACTGACGCCGAGTTTCAGACTCTCAGAGTGAGGAGTTATACCGTCAAGAATGATTTCCTATGGTGCTCGGTGGTGCATCCCGGTGGTATTAGTCTGGCGCTGAGTCACAATGTCCAAGATCACCTTTACCTTGTGAAGAGTTCACCGATCTGACACTACCGTCAGAGGGTCGAACTTAACTCCCACAATGTCACTGGCCTTACAATTCAGCCTGTTCAGTCTATTGGCATTCGCTATCCTCAGCCTGCTGCTCCAGCACACCACAGTATAGAAGATAGCACTGGCTACCAAAGACTTATAGAACATTTTAAGCATGGTCCTGAAGATGGTGAAGGACCTCAGTCGCCTGAGCAGATAGAAGGGTCTCTGGCCCTTCTTTTACAGGGTCTCTGTGTTCTTTCCCCAGTCCAGTTTGTTATCAATGACTACCCCCAGATACTTGTAGTCGGCCACAATGTCCACACTGACTCTCTTGATAAAAGCAGGGGTTACTGGCTCCTTGGTCTTTCAAAGGTCCACCACAAGTTCCTTTGACTTCCTTCCTTTGCCCCTTGGTGATCTGTGTCTGGGCAAGGGAAAACAAGGTCCAAACCTTTTTTTCTCTTAATGGGTGGTCTTCTGAGCCATGGTTTGTCCTCTTTTTCCTGCTGACCTAAAACTAGTGATGGTCCTCATTCCTCTCCAGACCTCTCTGGTGTTGTTCTTCTGGAGTTTCCTCTCCAGTTACCTACTGCATTCCTCCTTGGCCTCTGTGATCATCAGCTTTAGGTGTCGCTAGATGGTTCTCACCTCCTCCCTGTCTCCATTCCGAGGGCCCTCTTCTTGATGTTCAGGAGGACTTTAATGTCCTTTGTTGTCCAAGGCTTATTCTTTGGGTAACACTGAACAAGCTTCGCTGGGACAATGGAGTTGACAAAGAAGTTGATGTAGTGCGTTATGCACTCTGTGAGACCGTTGATTTCCTCACCATTTAGCTCACATAGTGCCTGGCAGTCAGTGATCTCAAAGCACCGTTGCAGTTCATAAGCCTCTTCCGACTATTTCCTCACTGTCCTTGTGGTTGCAAGCAGGCTTTTTACCAGAGGCACATTAGAGGCGCTGAGGTGTACCAGGTTATCGTCTGACCTATTTGCGTCCTTCATGTTAGCATATAGCAGGTCCAGTTTACTCTCCTCCCTGGTGGAGCAGTTGACATACTTGGTGAAATTTGGCAGAGTTTTGTCCATGCTGACATGATTGAAGTCACTGGAGATAGCAATAAAGACACTCTCCAGATCTCTTCGGAAATGTCCGCAGATCTAGTCACTATGCTGGCCGGCTTCAGAGCAATCGGCTGATCCCTCGTGTAAACAACATAGCCATGTGGTTGCAGAGCCTGCTAGGGTGAAAAAAGTAAGCTCTCAACAAAACAGGTAGACCAGAACTCTCTCCACCAGTATTGCTGAACAAAATACTGAACAGAGTTACTGAACAAAATAAATTTAAAAGAAAAGTTAAGTTAGTAGATAAAAATAGGAAAATGTGGGAAAACATGCAGGACGCCACCGCAACAGGCTGCATGCAGGCGCATGTGAACTACTAGATAATGGTCAATGCAAGGTCCTGGCATTGCCTCCTTTAAGCACTTCATCCGCCCTCGGTGCATTTTAAGGCCTCTGGTAGATGTTACCCTGGACCAGCTGCAACTGTATGTTTGCAGTTGTAGTCCGTTATTCGTTTTGTCATTTTTGAAATGGGTCCTGGGTCCGTTAACGTATATTCATGTGATGAGTCATCTTTTGCCCTCTCTCACAGACTCAACGATTATTTTTCTCTGGACAATTTGTGGGGGGTAGCTCCTATTCACTAATCAAGCTGTTTGAGCCTGCCATCATGGATAACTAGTCCATGACAGCCCCAATGGGGTCTTTTCCTCCTGTCAGCTGTCTTTCTGCTCTGTCACCTGGCCTATCCCTTAGTTGTCAGCTGCACTTTCATAGCAGTCATAGGATTCTCCAAATTTTCAGCTCAGCTATACGGCTAGATGTCAATAACCCTAATAATCAGCATTTCCTTGATCCAAGCGGGGAAAGGGGTAAGATCAACATCAGGATTTTAAGTTGGGCACCCTCTTTCATTAGTGTTTTGTTGAGAACGACAAATCCAGAGGCTTCCAAAGTGTGCCCCCTTTCCGCTTTCAACCCTTTTTGCTGTTCTTCACTGCCCAGTTTGGGTCCTTCCTCTTTGTCCAGATCCACCTGCTGCTTCGCTCTGCTGCCTCTGACAGTGAACTTATGGCTTTCCTGAGGGATTGTCCCAGAACTCCCACCCCATTTAGGAAATGGGGAGATATAAGTTGGTAAGTTGACAGTTGATAATGTATATTGCAGTGGCGGGCCGTGCATTTTACACCTAGGCCTTCAGTAGTTCTCTGAATCAATCCACCCCCCAATAATTAGTTTATGGCCATAAAAAAAAAACAAAACATCTTATTAATCATAAATGCAGTGTTAAGAGAGGTACATTGCAGATAGATAAATCGTGTAGTGTGAAAATTCACCTGCGGGAGCGCATCACGTGACGACAAAAGGATGCTCATCTCTGTACTCTTCCAGTGACAACCCCCGCGTGTAATCGATCACGCACCCTGGGGCTTTGTCCGGGGCGTAGTCCAGCACCCCAAGTGCCCAAATTCCATGAGTGTGTAAAGAAGTCCTTATTAGGAAGTAAACCTGACAGTTGAGGCGATGGTATAAAATGACTGTGCCTCCTCGGCTCAGGGCCAGAACGTCCGGGTGTGCAGAGAGGTTGAACGATCCTCTGGGGGTGACATATGTTCTGGCCCGGGATATCTCGTAAGTGTATTTCCTGACCACAAAAACGGAAGGTAGCCACTATAATGCCTTTATAGCAAGCAGCTGCGAAACGTGAAAAAACACCAATAATAACCTTATAAACTTGCAGTATTATTTAGGAAAGTAGCAGCATTTTACTTACCAAAAAGTGTGATCATTTGTTGACAAACTCCATCTCCGTTTCTTTCCTCAAAAAGAGTTCAATTGTTCTGTTGTACGATTATCCGTGCGCTTCAGCTCCAAGCACTCCCAGCAATTACATTACATTACATTGCATTTGGTAGACGCTTTTATCCAAAGCGACTTACAATAGAGGACATAGGGACTGCAAATACACCTGCAAATACAAGATGCACAGCAATACAATTTGCAGTGAACCTCGGAGCCTGTGAGCCAGGGCTACCGGTCGTAGTTCGTGGCTTGAAAATGTTGGACAAATCCTTTTCCTGGTTATGACAGGTTCGCTAGCTTAGGAGTTGCCCGACTTTTCTTTACGATGTCCGTTTCTTCTCCGACTACAGCCATTGTGGGTTGACAACACCAAAATTAAACAAGCACAACGATATTTCTGTTCGCAGCTGTCTAGTATGCTTCTCCTTGCTAATACACTTGTCCACTCTGACTATGCAATCAGAGGGTGTGAATAAGCTGATGTTGCTGTAGCCTGTTAGAAAGCTTTGGTCTTTGATGTTGCCACCTCAAAATTTGATTGGTTGAAGCAACAGCGTCATCAACACTTATATTTTGGGGGCTCGCAGAACCGATTGTGCAGGACCCCCCCCAGGCAGATTCCTTTGACTTTGACCCTGCCTGGCAACAGATTATGGCTGAAATGTGATTGTTTAAATGCTTTAATATGAAAATGCATGTCTGGAAGCGGCACAACCAGGAGAAAAGCTGTGAAAGGAAGTGAACGGACCATTTGGAATTATTTAATAAAATATGAGTAATGTTTGTGATTCAGATATTTTTTTAGGCCAGCAGAGAAGACCTTGCAGACCCTGATAGCCCACCACTGGTATATAGAATGAATAAAGCTGCTTATTAACCATGCTATTTTCCAGACTTCTATCTCTCTTTCTCTCTTTCTACTAACACACTGACACACATACACATAAACCAAAAAAGATGAAAAACAATAACAAAATTTTTGTTGATTGACCACAGAATAGGTGAACCAATCGCATATTCATGAGTGCAGCATTAGCCGTTGTAAAGCATAACCAAATTTATTGATGGAGTTCTGTAGAGTTTTCCTTTTTATGACACTTTTCTGAACTTGAAAAAACTATGGCCCAAGTACAATTATTTTCTTAGAATGGAAGTGTTTTTACAGAGAGACTTGGAAATGGGGATTTTGTTTGGAGAATTTTTAAATCAGATTACAAATTGGTAACCACTAACTCCAAGGTAATAGAAAAGCCATCATTTGACTCATTCTTCTTCTTCTTTCAGCTTTTCCCGTCAGGGGTCACCACAGCGAGTCAACTTTCTCCATCTAACCCTATTCTCTGTATCCTCCTCTCTCACAACAACTACCTTCATATCCTCTCTCACTACGTCCATAAATCTTCTCTTTGGTCTTCCTCGAGGCCTCTTGCCTGGCAGCCCCAATTCCAGCATCAGTCTACCAATATATTCACTATCCCTTCTCTGTACATGACCAAACAGTCTCAGTCTGGCTTCTCTGACCTTCTCTCCAAAACATCTGACATGTGCTGTTCCTCTGATAGACTCATTCCTGATCCTATCCATCCTGGTCACTCCCAAAGAGAACTTCAACATCTTCATCTCTGCAACCTCTAGTTCTGCCTGCTGTCTTTTGGTCATTGTAACAGTTTGTAGTCCATGCATCATCGCTGGTCTCACCACTGTCTTGTACACTTTTCCTTTTATTCTGGCCGATAGTCTTCTATCACATAGTACCCCAGACACTTTTCTCCACCCATTCCAACCTGCTTGGACCCGTCTCTTCACCTCTTTTCCACACTTTCCGTTGCTCTGGACTGTTGACCCTAAGTACCTGAAATCCTCCAGCTTCTTAATCTCCACTCCCTGTAGCCTCACCGTTTCACCCGAGTTCCCTTCATTCACACACATATATTCTGTCCTTCTGCGCCTAACTTTCATTGCTCTCCTTTCCAGAGCATACCTCCACCTCTCTAGATTTCCCTCTACCTGTTGTCTGCTCTCACTACAGATCACAATGTAATCCGCAAACATAATGGTCAATGGGGATTCCTGTCTAACCTCATCTGTCAGCCTATCCATCACCATTGCAAACAAGAAGGGGCTCAGAGCTGATGGAATCCCATCTCCACCTTGAACTTCTCTGTTACCTCTACAGCACACCGTACCAGTGTCTCACAGCTAGCATACATGTCCTGCACCAGTCTAACATACTTTTCCGCCACTCCAGACTTCCTCATACAATACCAGAGCTCCTCTCTTGGCACCCTGTCATATGCTTTTTCTAGGTCTACAAAGACACAATGCAGCTCCCTCTGGCCTTCTCTGTACTTTTCTATTAGCATTCTCAACGCAAATACTGCATCTGTAGTACTCTTCCTAGGTATGAAGCCATACTGCTATTACAAATGCTGACTTTTGCTCTCAGTCTAGTTTCCACTACTCTTTCCCATAACTTCATTGTATGGCTCATCAACTTTATCCTTGCCACAATTGTTACCATAATTCTGCACATCCCCTTTATTCTTAAAAATAGGCACCATCACACTTTGTCTCCATTCTTCAGGCATCTCCTCACTCTCTAAGATCCTGTTGAATAATCTAGTCATAAAATCTACCGCTGCCTCTGCTAGACATTTCCACACCTCCACAGATATATCATCAGGACCAACTGCTTTTCCACTATTCATCCTCTTCAATGACTTCCTCACTTCACTTTTACTAATTTGTGCTACTTTGTGGTCTACAATAGTCCCTTCTTCTACCATTGCTTCTCTTTCATTTTCCACATTAATCAGCTCTTCAAAGTACTCTTTCCATCTTCCCATCCCTTTTCTAGCATCTGTCAATACATTTCCCCCTCTGTCCTAAATCACCCGGACCTGTTTCACATCTTTTCCATCTTTATCTCTCTGTTTTGCAGACCTGTATAGATCATTCTCACCCTCCTTACTATCGAACCGAGCATACAAGTTATTGTATGCCCTTTGCTTTGCCTTTGCCACCTCTATCTTTACCTTTCGCCGCATCTCCTGAACTCCTGTCTGTCCTCTTCAGTCCTCTCAGTATCCCACTTCTTCTTTGCTAACCGTTTTCTCTGTATATACTTCTGCACTTCCTCATTCCACCACCAAGTCTCCTTATCTACTTTCCTTCCAGATGACACACCAAGTACTCTTCTACCTATCTCCCTGATAACACTAGCTGTAGTTGTCCAATCATCTGGGAGCTCACCCAGACCCTTTCTCAACTCCTCCCTTAAAACCATGCAACACTCCTCCCTTTTCAGCTTCCACTACTTTGTCCTCTGCTCTGCCTTTGTCCTCTTCATCTTTCGTGTCACCAGAGTCATCCTACAAACCACCATCCTATGCTGTCTGGCTACACTCTTGCCTACAACTTCTTTATAGTCACTGACCTCTTTCAGGTTACCTCATCTATACAAGATGTAGTGTACCTGCGTGCTCCTACCTCCGCTCTTATAAGTTACCCTATGTTCCTGTTTTTTTCTGGAAAAAGGTGTTCACTACAGCCATTTCCATCCTTTTTGCAAAATCTACCACCATCTGTCCCTCTGCATTCCTATCCTGGATACCAAATCTGCCCATCACTTCTTCATGCCCTCTATTGCCTTCACCAACATGTCCATTGAAATCTGCACCCATTACCACTCTCTCGTTTCTGGGAATATTCTGCATCACTTCATCTAACTCATTCCAGAACTTCTCCTTCTCTTCAGATTCACATCCCACCTGCGAGGCATAGCCACTAACAACATTGAGCATCACACCTTCAATTTCCAGTTTCAGACTCATAAGTCTATCTGACATTCTTTTCACCTCTAGGACGTTCCTAACAAAGTCCTCCAACTCAATTTCTCTTCCCGTCAGTACCATAATAGTACAACTTAAAGCCTGCTCCTAAGCTTCTAGCCTAACTACCTTTCCATTTGGTCTCCTGGACACACAGTATATCCACCTTCCTTCTCTGCATCATGTCGACCAACTCTACCCTTTCCTGTCATAGTCCCAATATTCAAAGTCCCTACTCTCAGTCCCAGGCTCTTTTCTGTCCTCCTCTCTCTCTGCTTCCGAACACGCACTCCTCCTCTTCTTCTTTTTCTTGTTGTTCAGATTTAGTAGAATATAAGAATAGATTACAATAATCCTTTGATTACCTGAAAGTGGGGAAAATATACAGGTACTTAGGTATCAATTCAAATATCTTTTCTTTATTCTTATTCTATTTATCTATTTTTGTATTTGAAAGCGGCGTGTCTCAGGGGGTTAAGCGGTAGCCTTGAAACCTAACATTCCCGGTTTGATGCCCACACTCCTTCAAGCCCGTCAAAGTGTTCTTGAGCAAGACACAGGACCTCCTGCTGGTCCCCTGGCGCTGCTCATGCAGCTGCCAACTGCTCTTGGTTCGTCCATAATGACTTAAATACAACGGTCAGATTTTGCTTGTGTTGTGCTGTATGTAGAGCTGAATGTGACAATAAAGGGTTATTTTCTAATCTATCTATTTATCTCATTATCATAAATCAAGAATTTAGTCCTACTGCTGCAGTGAGTTTGTGGCTGTAATTGAACTCAAACCCCCACAGCCATAGGGGGGGACGTGGCGCAGGGGGTTAGAGCATTCGTCCTTGGAACTGAACATTCTTGGTTTGATTTCCGGCTTCTCCTGGTTTGCCAAAGTGTTGTTGTGCAAAACACTGAGCCCTTTAATGCTCTCCTGGCTGCCAACTGTTCATGGTTCATCCATGATGGGTTAAATGCTGATTTCCTGCAAATGAAGTACAATAAAATTCAAAAGTATCAGTGAAAAGCACAGTATATAAAAACAATACTAGACAAGCACTCTCAAAGATTCGAAGAGGATATGTTCATTGCTCATTCATTGCTACTAACAAATTCCATAATGTACTCAATGCGAACGCACACACACACACACACACACCCACACACACACGCACACACACAAATCATGGTCACAAGGGGGTACTTAAATACAGGTGTGTCCCAAGATCAGCTGTCTTTCCTGCAGCTTTTGAGTTGGTTTATGTGTGTGTTTGTGTATTTGTAAGACACTTCTGCGTCTTCAGTTACACACTACCTGTCAATAACTCATCACTTATCCCATGAAGTGTATTGCCAGGGAGTCACACAATCAGTAGTTTGTGTCTGTGGTTGTGTGTGTGTGTAGGTAGGAGAGCAACCATTTTAAATTAGTGGAAAAATGTGTGTGGGAGGTATACCTCTTTGTACTACAAACATGTCAAAAACAAAGGCGCTGAGACTGAAATTTTAGTGCATTAATATGATATTCACATCATGTAACAGTTTCTACTACTAAATTAAACAACCATTCCGCTAATCAACTGTCACACTTTCTCTCACACAGTCTGCCAAATTACTGTATGATGTCTTTGTCTGCATCTGTTATTTTCATAGCAAGAGGATATTCTGTTAGGGGATAAATCATGAGAAACATTGCTTCCTGTTATATATACATATATATATGTGTATATATATATATACACACACACACACACACACACACACACACACACATATATATATATATATATATATATATATATATATGTGTGTGTGTGTGTGTGTACACATATATATATATGTGTGTGTGCAACTCCCTCTGGCCTTCTCTGTACTTTTCTATTTGCATTCTCAATGCAAATACTGCATCTGTAGTACTCTGCCTAGGAAGAGTAGGCAGAGTATGCGTGTGTTGATCCGTCACGGGAGAGAGCTCAGCACTGAGTTGCATTAGGATGAAAGGTTGGCTCTTTTGACTCTATCTCTAAGGGAGAGCCTAGACACCCTGCTGAGAACATTCTCTTTGGCTGCGTGGCTCATCTTTCTTTCAAAATTCTTCTTCTCCTTTTGGCTTTTCCCTTCAGGGGTCATCACAGCAAATCAACATTCTCCATCTAACCTGATTCTCTGTATCCTCCTCTCACTCCATCCATAAATCTTCTCCTTGGTCTCCCTCGAGACCTCCTGCCTGGCAGCTCCAATTCCAGCATCCCTCGACCAATATATTCACTCCCCCTCCTCTGTACTTGACTGAACCATCTCAGTCAGGTTTCTGTGAACTTCCCTCCAAAACATCTAAAATGAGCCGTCCCTCTGGACACCTCAGAAAGGTGTCCAGAGTCGTGTCAGAGCTCTAGTCTGCACTTGCAATCTCTTAGAGTGTGAAGGTGCACCATACTACTGCATACCACCTCAGGCTAATTGCATGTGTGAACAGTTCCACTGGTCACTCAAACAGCACTATGTGTTGTGCTCTCAGATGGCAACTGAGTGGACCTTTTACCTTCTGTTATGCTTGGGTATCATTCAGCTTCTAGGGAGGACCTCAACACAAGCCCAACAAACTAGTTCTTGGTTAGTAGCTCCATGTCCTGGTGGAACTTTACCTGAGAGGTCAGCTCCTCCACCTCATCCTTAATTTCTCTGTTTGATAGAAAATATGTGGGCACTACAGCACGTGTAAATAACAAATGTAAGCAATTGAGTATTTGTATGGACCACCTATGGGGGGAAATTGTTGCTTTGAGTTAACCTAGACTGCAAGGTAGGTACATTCCAAGAACATGTACACTGGGAGTCCATCCATTCATCCATCTTCTGCTGCTTATCCTGCACTCAGGGTCGTGGGGAATGCTGGGATGCCATCCCAGCTGTCTTTGGGCGAGAGGCGGGTTACACCCTGGACTAGTAAGCAAGCAATCGCTGGGCCACATACAGAGACAAACAATTCACTCACTCAATCATTTGGGGCCACTTTTCCCAATTTTTTAGACTGGAAGTAAAAAAATACTTTGGAGTACCATGGAACCCTATATTTCTGGCTACCCACCTGTACATGGAAATGGAAACTCCTCTCCCCATTTTCAGTGTTGTGTTTTCCCCATTTACATGGAGATGGTTATCAGGTGTCAAATCTTTCTAGTTTGGAGTCTGTTTTCTGCATTGTTCTGGGTTTTCAAATACAACTGAAGTGTCGCTTTTTCACTCAAAAGTGCTATCATGTACACAGGTTCTCAGTCTCCTTAGATCAGAACTTAACGGTCTTGACCTCACTCTTTTTCTTAAATTTAGTCCTATAACTTGTCTACTTATCTCTTAGCAAATATCCTTTAATTTGAACTTTGTAAAATCTCTAAGATTGTCACTTTATATGTGTCTCAAGGCATTTCCGTACAGCAGCAAAATGCACGCTATGGAAGATGCTACTGCATCTGCCTATAGGCAGAAGATGTGGGCAATTTGTGAAATAGAAAGGCAAAAAAGATAGATGCTATTTATCAAAGCAAGCACTAGTGGCGATAAAAAGGTTTGACAAAATGCAAAGAACAATGTGAACGAATGAATGAAACATGCATTGCCTGTAATGAAACTTGATTTACAATGTCTATCAATTGGGTTTAGCTGATCATTGAGTTTAGTCTTCCAACAGCACTTTATCTAGATTTTACATTGAAATCATTGTTTTCCTACTTTCTGTTTCTCTTACAGGGAGAGAGGCTCAGTCGCTCTCCTTGCACTGAGCCTTTGCAATTATAAAGGAATTTAGAGTAGTCTAAAAGTATAATTACATCTACTTGTGACTAGATGTTTTTATTTTGCAACCACCAAAATCAATATTGAGAATTTTTCAAATTGTTTTCAGTAATAAATATAATAGGTCACAGCTAAGTACCTTGGCATTTGTGACTAATCCAGATAACTTGGCATGTTTTTGTTGGGAAGCGTCACATTTGTAGTTATACATTATGCACAAGCTTATACCAACTGCAATTGGGTGAAAGGCGGGGTACAGCCAAGTCAATTGCACAATCCACACATCTGGTCAATTTGACTTATTTTCAGACTATTTGAAACCCGTGTTTGTGAGTTAAGATTCACAGACATATGGGGAACATACAAACTCGACACATAAAGTCTGTGTAGAGGATAAATCCAGGACCTCCCATTCATTTTTATTCTGTATCTATTTTCAATTGGAAAGCTTCCTTTAAGTTACCTCTGATGTACCGTAGCAAAGCAATAGTTTCTCCAGGGATTGGGGAGAGGCAGTAAAGGGCAGGCATCCCAGACTCTGAAATCCATCCATCTTCTGCCACTTATTCAGGGTTGGGTAGACTTCACTCTCTCCAGCTTTTCCATAAGGATGCGGAGATTCCAAGGCCAGTCAAAAGGTAGTCAGTCCTTCCAGTGTGTCCTGGTCCTCCCAAGGACCTCCTCCTGGTCGAATATTCCTGGAGCAACTCACCAGATACCCGAGCTCCTCATCTCACTCTTTTTGATGCAGACAAACAATGGCTTTTCTCCAGCTTCTAGCCATATCTGTAAGGGAAAGCCCAGAAACCCTGCAAGGAAAGTCTCTTGCTTGCATCTGTGATTTTGTTTTCAGTACCACTCGTAACTCTTGACCATGAGTGCTGGTAGGAACATCAAATCAACAGCTTCTCAGCTCAGCTCCTATTTTACCATAGCAGCCAGATGCCCCTCTCTGCTCTTCCCTCGCTTTGGGAAACGTGAGATCACTGGGCAACAAGTTGGAGGAGTTAACCGCACTCACACGGAGCGACGGTGTGTTTCGTGAGGCCTCGGTGCTGTGCTTCACTGAGACTTGGCTAAACAACAACATACCGGACTCTGTGGTGAGTTTACCCGGATTTCAGTTGGTGCGAGGGGACCGGAGTTGTGCCGGCAGCGGCAAGAAGAAGGGAGGAGGTGTCGCTGTGTTTGTAAACAACAAGTGGTGCAACCCCGGACACGTTACGGTGAAGGAGCGTGTTTGCTGCCCGGACATCGAACTGTTGGCGGTGAGTCTCCGGCCATACTATCTGCCCAGAGAGTTTTCCCACGCAATCATGATCACTGTTTACATCCCACCGTCTGCCGATGCACCGCGGGCTAATGACGTTATCAGCTCCGCGGTCGCGAGACTCCAGACCCGGCACCCCAGTGCCTTCATAGCCATCTCTGGGGATTTCAACCACGCCACCCTGTCATCATCTCTGCCCACGTTCAAACAGTTTGTGGACTGTGAGACAAGAGACAATAAAACTCTGGACCTGCTGTATGCTAATGCCAAGGACGCATACAGCTGCACAGCTCTCCCTGCTCTGGGCAGGGCAGACCACAACCTGGTCCACTTGAAGCCTCGCTATGTTCCTGAAGTCCAGCGGCAACCTGTGATCACCAGAACTGTCCGGAGGTGGTCACAGGAGGCAGAACTGACTCTTCAGGGATGCTTCGAGACGACGGACTGGGATGTGCTCTGCGAAGACCAGGGAGACGACATCAGAAAACTCTCCGACTGTATAACTGACTATGTTAACTTCTGCACGGACAACATCATCCCCACCAAGACTGTGCGTTGTTTCTCAAACAACAAACCCTGGGTGACTAAGGACATTAAGGACACGCTGAACAGGAAGAAGGCGGCATTCAGGAGTGGAGACAAAGAGGAACTCAAGAAGGTGCAGACTGAGCTGAGGGAGAAGATCGCAGAGGGAAAGGACAGTTACAGGAGGAAGCTGGAGAGCAAACTCCAGCAGAACAACATGAGGGAGGTGTGGAGTGGGTTGAAAACCATCACTGGCCATGGAAAACAAGCAATCCAGATGATGGAAGGAGACCTGCATGAGGCAAACAAACTAAACCTGTTTTTTAACAGATTTGATGAAGGTGCCTCCGCCCACCCTCCCCCCAGCTCCTCTCAGGACTTTCCTCCCCCTGTGCCCTCACCCCTCACTTTAAGGAGCTTTCCCCCTCCCCCACGCACCTCTTCTGCTTCCCTGGACGACGTCTCGTTAACACCTCAGCCCTCCTGCCCCCAATAGGACTCTCTCCAACCCCTCCTTTCGCCTTCACCGCTGAGGAGGTGAGAAGAGAGTTCAGCCGCCTCCGTCCCAGGGAAGCCGCTGGCCCTGACGGCCTTAGCCCCAGAGTGCTGAAAGGATGTGCCTCTCAGCTGTGTGGGATCTTCTCACATCTCTTCAACCTGAGCCTGACCCAGATGGTTGTCCCCGACCCGTGGAAAACCTCATGCCTGGTTCCAGTGCCCAAGGTGAAGCATCCCAGCACACACAGCGACTACAGACCAGTGGCCCTGACATCACACGTCATGAAGTTGCTGGAGAGGCTCGTCCTGAGGCACCTTCGCACAGTCGTCGGACCTTCGCTGGACCCCCTGCAGTTCGCATACCAGCCACGGATAGGAGTGGAAGACGCCATCATCTTCCTGCTGCACAGAATCTACACACACCTGGAGGAGGCAGGAAGCACTGAGAGAGTCATGTTCTTTGACTTCTCCAGTGCTTTTAACACCATTCGACCTGCCCTGCTGAACAGGAAGCTTCTGGACATGCAGGTAGATGCTCCACTCGCGGCCTGGATCAACAACTACCTCACAGGTCGGCCGCAGTACGTGAGGCTGGGGAACATCGCATCGGACACCATTGTGAGCAGCACGGGGGCTCCACAGGGGACAGTCCTGTCTCCCTTCCTGTTCACGCTCTACACCTCAGACTTCAGGTTCTCCTCGCAGTCCTGCCACCTGCAGGAATTCTCAGATGACTCTGCCATCGTGGGCTGCATCAACAGAGGCCAGGAGGAGGAGTACAGGAGCGTGGTGGACAGGTTTGTGGAGTGGTGTGGACTGAACCACCTCCAGCTCAATGTCACAAAGACAAAGGAGCTGGTGGTGGATTTCAGGAAACAGAGGACCCATCCGACCCCAGTCACCATCAGGGGTACAGAGGTGGACATTGTGGACAGTTATAAGTACCTGGGTGTCCACTTGGACAATAAACTGGACTGGACTATTAACACCAACGCCATCTTCAAGAAGGGTCAGAGCCGCCTGTTCTTCCTCAGGAGGCTCAGATCTTTCAATGTCTGCAGGACCATGCTGCAGATGTTCTGCCACTCGGTGGTGTCCAGCGTCATCTTCTACGCTGTTGTGTGCTGGGGCAGCAGGCTCAAGACAGCTGACGCTAACAGACTCAACAAGCTCATCAGGAGAGCTGGATCTGTCCTGGGCGTGGAGCTGGAGTCTGTGGTGCAGGTGTCAGAGAGGAGGATGCTGAAGAAGCTCCTCAGCATCATGGACAACATCCATCACCCCCTGCATGCCACACTGACGTCCTGTCAGAGCTCTTTCAGCCGTAGACTGATACCACCGAGGAGCTCCACTGAACGCCACAGGAGGTCTTTCCTCCCTGAGGCGATCAGACTTTTTAATTCCTCTCCATTCAGCCGCCGGCAACCATAAAAACCTCTCTTTAACCTAAAAACAAACAAAAATGTGCAATATCTCATTTCTGTGCAATATTCAGAAACTTTTCCATTCATGTCCTTGACAGATCTGAACAAGATGGTAGGCATTGCGGAGGTTTAGCTTGGAAAAAATGGCAGCTCCTTGAGCAGGTTTGAAGGCTGAGGAAAGGAGAGGTGGAGGATATTTATTCTTGACGGTGATTTAGTTTAGCCCTTTGTAGTCGACACAAAGTTGGAGTGAGTCTTCTTTCTCACTGATGAAAAAAGAGGCCTGCCCCCACGGGAGATGAATGGCGACAGACACCTGCTGAGATTGACTCATGGATGTACTTTTCCATGGCCTGCCTTTCTGGGTGGGAAATATAAAGTCAACTGGAGGGTAGTGGTGCCCCGGGGAGAAGATTTATTGCAATCATAGGGACTGTGGGGTGGTAGAGAAAGGGCCTTTATAGACTTGGCTGAACTCATGATATTCTTCAGGGATGAGGGACAAATCAACTGGGTCGTCACCCTTGGGGCTTGTGGGACTGTAGGCAGCAAGACAGGTAGTTAAGACCAGGACTCTGACCAGTTTGTGGAGATTGTGGCATTTGAGCCAGTCAACCCCAAGGACAATGGATGAGTGAGGTGTGGGGAAGACATAGAAGGACTTGTTCACAGTGGTTTCTGGAAATGAACTGTAAGGGCTTGGTCTTTTGGGTGATCTGGGGCAAGGCTTTACCACTCAGGTCAGAGGTATGGTTTGTATATTGGACTGCAGGACCAGAGAGTGGGTGATCAGATTTTGCTTGCAGCCGGAATCTACAATGAGAGTTGCCATTAAAAACAAGAGTAGCAGGGAGTATGAGTCGAGATGAGGTACCTGTTCTTAGATGGCCCACCAGCCTTCCTGCCTCCTCTGGCAAATCCCCTTTTTTTTGGCTGAACGGGACAGAAGGCTACGAAATGAACAGAGGATCTACAGTAGAGGCATTGGTTGGATCGTATTCATTGCTGACATTCCTCTTGGGGTAGGCAGGTTTGACTGACCTGAATTAGTTCCGGATATGAAAAAAGGTGTTCTAAAGCACGGGGGGAGGAGTTCAACCTAGATGCAGCAGCAAATGTTCTAAATTCAACAGAAGATTCAGAAACATTTCTGACCTTGTTTAAACATCCCAAGATTTCTTGACAGTGCAGTGTGATCAGAATCCTTGCTGAAGGTTTATCGGAGGGTCTGCCTCTGTACTTCTCTGTTAGCATTCTCAAAGCAAATACTGCATCTGTAGTACTCTTTCTAGGCATAAAGCCATACTGCTGGTCACAAATGCTGACTTCTGCTCTCAGTCTAGTTTCCATTATTCTGTCCCATAACGTCAATGTATGGCTCATTAACTTTATCCCTCAATAGTTGCTGCAATTCTGCACATCCCGCTTATTCTCAAAAATGGTCCCCATCACACTTTGTCTCCATTCTTCATGCATCTTCTCACTCTCTAAGATCCTGTTGAATAATTGAGTCAGAAACTCTACCGCTGCCTCTCCAAGACACTTTCACACCTCCTCAGGTATATCATCAGGACCAACTGCTTTTCCACTTTTACTAATCTCTGCTACTTAGTGGTCTACAATAGTCCCCTCTTCTACCCTTGCCTACCTTTAATTTCTTTATTCTTTAGCTCTTCAAAATACTTAAAGAACTCTCAGTACCTACTTGTTTGTTTTTTGTTTATCGTAAATGGAGTTGCTGTCCATTTTTCTGCAATCATGCTCTTTACTTGAGGCCCTCTATAGTGATCATGTCTGACAGTTTCTGAACTCTTTTATCTGTACTTTTCCATCCTGAGTTGCCCGTGCACATAATGTTGTTTTGGTTGAGGACACATTGCTCTGCTGAGGTACTCCTGCTCTCATGACATCTCAATGCACTTAATAAGGCTTTTGACATTACGCTTTATGAATGTTATTGTAATAATGTGTTAATGAATAATCGTGCTAATAATTGAGCATGAATTTAAAGTTGTACAAGACATACTGGTTTTTCTCCTTGAAACATAAACATGTATTCGCCTTCATATCTTACTTGAAACAGCCTTCCACCTGCATTCACTTTTTGCTTCCTGGACATTTAGGGATCCCTTGAATTTCTCAATTCCACTTGTTGAAAACTGCACCGATGTGGATTCACCGCAATCTAGTGGCTGGATGCCGTCACTTCGCAGGTAACATGATTAGCATAAATTGTGGGAAATGTTGTTTATGGTCAATACACACATTTGACTTATTTATTTTAAGACAATCAGACCTTTTAAGATGTTCTCGGGGCCACATAAAATGATGTGGGGGCCACATTTTGTCTGCGGGCCTTGAGTTTGACACATGTGATTTAGGATTTTACAATCCCCAATACACATACATAGTGAATATGAATTTTGATCTCATGATAATATTAATTATCTTGTGCTCAGGGTATATGCTAGCATACACCGATGGGGGAGATGAGGGAGAAGCCTGGTCAGGGACTGGCTGCTAGGTGAAAGACGTAAGCATACACTAATGAAGGAAGAAGCCTGGTCAGGGACGGTTAGCGAGATAGAAACACTCTGGCACACACCAACGAGGGAAGAAATCTGATCAGGGCGGGCAGCCAGGCGGAAGGCGCTAGCATACACTGAAAATAAAAGGCTGGTTCAGCCTTTTATCGATAAACAGCTTGATTGTGCCAGGCAGCAATTTTCTAATTTTCATTTTCTGCATGTTTTTAGACCGTGGGTGAAAAATGGAGAGCCCAAAGACACAGGAAGGAACATGTAAACTCTTCACAAAGAGGCCTCCTGTGGGAATTAAACCTGGGTCGTTTGTGCTGTCAGGTGGAAGTGTGAAGCGCTGGGCCACGACCTGTCTCCTTACTAATCTCAAATACACAATCCAGTAGATGACTGGACTTTGTATTTTGCGTTCTTTTCCCTGTGAGGGTTCTCCCTAGCTTCTTCACCTTCCGGAAAAACATAGGCTGAATGTTTGTAAGTGACTGGAAAGTTTGAATTTATGATATTTGCAACCATTTTTGATATTTATTTAACCTTTCAGACATCTGAGGTTCCATGGCTCTCTTTTTTTGTAACTCAACAAAATGAAGTGACCCTAGTGAAACGACATTCTTTCATTCATCATTTATGATATCTGCTCTCACCTGTCATCGGTCTATAGGTGTGATACACCCTGGACCAGATATCAGTTGATAACAGGCCACATATAGAGACATTCACACATCTGGGCAATTTAGGGTCTCAAATTAAACATCTCCCATCCTCTCTGTTGGAGGAAAACTAGAAAACCCAGAAGCAACATATGCAGACATGAGAGAAACAGAAGGGCTAATTTTCAGAACCAAGCCAGGGACCTTATTGCTGTGAAGCAGAAATGCTAACCACCTTGCCAAATTGCTGCTGTGAAAGATTCAGTTAAATGACAATCATCATAAAAGTCCTCCATTTTAAGGGACACTCAATCATATTTTTTTTTGCTCCTAGCCTGTGAGTGTCACTTTTTGTTTTGCCTTTTTTGTTGTTTTGTTCATTGTATCCATGTTTTTTATATATTTTCATTTACTGCTTTAAACCTTGAAATAAAATGATTTATGGTGTGACAGGTAACTGCAATGAGTTGTGGAAGAACTCATATGAAGGTCATTAATAATCATCACAATGTCCCTCCAAGGTAACCTTCATCAGTAACGAAATCCTTAATTTGTCCTTATAAGCGTAGTGGTACCCTGGCACAATCTGGCATTACTATTTAAATGTGGCTGAGTAGGGGAATGAAGCAGCATTGTCAAGGATTTAACAGTATTATAAAAAACTTTACAAAATATTAAATAAGCCCATGTTCCACTTAAAAACTCAACCCCTCCTGCCATGGTAAATACCTTTGCATCTGTAATTGTTCCCTAATTTGTGGCTGAAATTTCACCTGACAGGTTTTCAATTAAAAATATCATTTTGAAACTCTCAAGATATATCAAATACAAATGACCATTCATTTGATTCAAGTTGGCTTGTGTCACATCAGCTCATTTTTGGGTCTGTCTATTGCTATCAATTAGTTTTTGTTTTTTTTAATTGCAACTTTGAAAAATTGGCTGAAAATCAATTTCCTGTACTTTAACAGAAAATTGATTAACCAAATTGAGTAATCTAAACCACTATCTTAAGTCATCTAACCACTATCAAATTATTTCCAGCCAATGGTTAAAATTATGTTTCTTGGTTGTCTTTTCACTGGAACACATATTATGTTTGAAATAATTCCAACACTTGTTGGTGTTATTATTTGGTATGCGCTGTGCTCCATTTCAAATATATTGGGCAATGCCAAACAAAACTGAAGGAGAAAAAATATATTAACCTTAAAATAAAATACAATTCTTAAAAAAATCACAATCACTTATTCCAAAGAAAAAAACAAAAACTTTCAATATGCTTGGCGTCAATGCAGAACCAAGTCAGCCAATTAGACTTTCTTCCTGATTTTTTTGGTCCAGTTGGGTAACTAAGAATCAGTTTACTCCATTGTGTTGCTTCTTGTCTGTCAGCCAGGGCCCAGGCACTGTTATGAAAGTTAATTTAGAAGTTGTGGAATGGCAGACTCCTTATCCCGTTGCTATGGACAACCTTGCTAACCTTTTATGACTGCATACAAATGCAAGCAGCACTCAAATGTGTGCGCTTGTGACAACTCTAATATTCTGTATAGAGGAGACAAAAGGTGATAAAAGTAGGGGTGACATACAATTATATTGATTGTATTTCTAATCATTTTAATTCATCATGATTAGGTAGTGTTTTGAAGTGACCTTTGAGAATGAACAGAATTGAGTTTGGGAAAACTTGATTTGAACTAACTTCCATCATACGGACAAGCTGCCACATGGGCTCACTTAGCACTTAACGGAAAGAGGTGCAATCTAAAGGGGCTGGGATGCGGGAGCTTCTGGGGAGGCTCGCCCTGAACCAATCACCAGTCAATAACTAGGCCAGAATTAAAGACATATCCATTCACTCCCTCATTCACACATCTGGGCAATTTGGGGTCTCTGATTGACTCACTATATTTTATAATTGAGAAAGGAAGCTGGAGAACCCAAAGAAAACCAACGCAGACATAGGAAGAGCATGCAAAATCCCCACAGAATGACCACTGTCAGAATTGAAACAGGGACCCACTTTTTTTGAGGCAGAAGCACTAACCACTGCCCAACCGTGCCACCCCCAAATGGGATTGTCTTCACTTTGTGTTTTCCATCGGCAAAAATGTATGAAAATGTATTATATATAAGAAACAACCAAATGTTCTACTTTCATTGTCTTTGCGTTTTTTTTCGTGGGTTTTTACAGCACCACTGTGCACAGCTTCACCATACAAGTTATCTATCTCTTTGGCATTTAATCATCTAATTGGTCAGCATTTAGTGCAAGCGATGGAGAATTTACATGATATTATAGTACATTACAGAGCTGGCATCGTCTCTTCCCCTACTTTATTTATTCAAGTGTGCTTACCACATGTAATGGTCTGGCTAGGGTTTTGTCCTATAGAAGTGGCATCCTTGCTGTGCAAGGTAATAGTAATGAGCAGCTTCAAATCTCATTGCCCCTCATTTCAGACTGGGCCTGCTGGAATTGCCACTCTTTTCCTCTCTTAAGGATGCCCCTATCAGAATGGACTCTAATTCACACAGGTAGAATTCTGTGAGTTATATTTCTATGTTGTCAACTCATTGTGCTTATCTTTCTTCTCTTTATTCACTTTGCAATGTCTGTTTTTATTGTTTGTCCCAAGTGTTTCTGATGAAAAAGTCAAATCCAACCAATCAAGGGTTTTTGGTACAATACAGTTTTAGTTCCATAACTAATTGTATCTCATAGTTCAGCGGCAGCTACACATATTATTAGATAGATAGGTAGATGGATGGATGGTAGGATGGATGGATTGATCGATCAATTGATCGATAGTTTTCTTTTTAAATGGGGGCTTGCACTAGGGTGTGGCCTAGTGTAAGGACCGTAGACATTATAAAGGAGCTTGAAGTAAAAAGGTATGTATTGCTGTATAGCTGTGTTAGAGCCTGAATTTCTTAAGGACAAATATAAGTGATCCGGCCGACACCTGGACTAAATAAGCCTTCCTTTTGGATTAGCAGAGGAAACTTGTCTGTTTTCACAAGGCAAAGATTGAATTCTTTATAATCCATTCCAAAATTGATTACATTCATTTTTTCCACCATATTTCTACCCACAATACCCCATAATGACAATGATTTTTGCACATTTATTAAAAATTAAAAGCTGAGAAGTCACATGTATTTAAGTATTGAACATCTCTGGAGAGATCTGGAAATGGCTGCGCACCAATGCTGCCAAATGATGAAGCTTTAGGGGTTTCGCGTGGAGGAATTGGAAAAAAAAACTACCCAAAGATAGGTGTGGCATCATATCAAAGAAGACTTTAGACTGCCAAAGGTGCATCAATAGAGTTTTGAGCATGGTCCGTGATCACTAATGTACATGGGAATTTTTTATTTTATTTTATTTTTTTGCAAACACTGAAAAAAATTGGTGTCATTCTTGGTTGATTTGTGAAGATATTTGACGGAAAAATGTATTTATTCCATTTTGCAACAAGGAATAGTTGAAGTGCTGTGAGCACTTTTCAGATTGACTGTATCTACACAATATAATGAGTGTTATGTGTATTACAACAATTACTGACTTGACGTAGCTGCACTCTTGTAGAAGCCTTCCTCCACATTGTACCAGGTCAGTCATTTCAGTGGTATCAGAAATCATGACTCAAGCCTTTATTATTCACACCCCGCCAATAAGGAGTGCTTGTTTCTTTGTCCCTCTCTGTAACACACTGATGACGCTGGGATGATTTACCGATTATTGGCAAGGCTGAGTACTGAGGCCTTTACAGGACAATGGCATCAACTACAATTAAATTTTGTCTATTGGTTTACCTCAGCTTTCTCATTAGCAGCACTGTGGACTAATTGTTACTAGATAGGTCTTTATTGCAGCAGGTTATTCACTTGTTCATTGTTTTTAACAGTGTTTTTCTCTCTGCTCTTTTCCAAATGGGACAGTGGAAAGGGCAACTCTGTCTGGCAATAATTAGCTTTTATGGTGTTGAACTGGTTCTATTCAATGCAACCATCCATCTGAACTGCTTGTCATTTTATCACACCACCATGTTCTGGGCAATTAGTCTGCGGCCCTACTCTCAACCTGCATTCCACTACCAACATCCAGAAAGAGAGACTTCCAGCCTCCTCCCACTCAGGCGTTGGAAATATTAACAACCCTGATTTGAAAATATATATCACTCGCTCCTTCTTTTTCTTCTGGCTGTCACAGTCTTTAGACATACAATATCTGACAGGGGAATGCAGCAGACAGAAATAGTACTTAAATAGATATTAAATAGGGATACAATCACAATCTGAACCTTTGTTTGTGTTGTTCCTGAATGAGTCATGAATAATGTGCACAATACTGTCACCATGCCTCCTTTGGAAACTAATTTAAAAATACATCAATAAGTTAGTCTTTCAAAAACACCAGACAATCTCAGCAAGTTTTCTCCATTCCCTAAGATATACATACATGACTGAGTAATGTACAAAGACATTTTGTAAAAATAAAATTGACTGAGACAGACTGAGATGGTTCAGTCATGTACAGAGGAGGGAGAGTGAATATTTTTGTAGAGGGATGCTGGAATTGGAGGTGCCAGGCAGGAGCTCCCGAGGAAGATGAAAGAGAAGATTTATGGATGCAATGAGAGAGGATATGAAGGTAGATGTTGCGAGAGAGGAGGATACAGAGAATAGGGTTAGATGGAGAAGGTTGATTCACTGTGGTGACTCCTGAAGGGAAAAGCCGAAAGGAGAAGACGAAGAAGAAATTAACATCTTGGAATTCAACAAAAATATTTTTTTAAAAGCACCATTTATTTCATGTCACTTTGGTATTTTAACCAGCCTATGTCTATGGCGGTTCTCAGTCATACAGGTCATGAAGGATTCTTGTCAAAATCTTCTTGTTGTGGCAACTGGACTTGAATTTCTTCACTTGAAGACGTTTCACTCCTTATCCGAGAGGCTTCTTTAGTTCCAGTGGAGAGCTTGAGGGAGTGGTTGATATTGCAAAACCATACCAGTAGTTGAAAAAGACGGTTGAATGACAGCACAGAGACAATTATCATGGCCACAAAAGAGCATCCCTTGAACCAAGCCCAGGGGCTGCCACACCAGAAAAGACTCCAGGGGCAGGCTGTGCAAAGGCACCCCTGAGACAATCCAGCACATAACAGCTGGGTATAAGATACTTAGCAGGCAAGGCATGCATGGAGCATCATAATCATGTGGCTAACATCATACACAGAGACATCTTTGCATAGTATGGGCTGGAGGTACCAGGATTGAGGCGGAAGATACATCCAAAAGTAATCCACAAAACCCAAGCCAAGACACTGAGGTACTTCAAGGTCCAGATGAACAAACTGGTGTTAGTGAACCAATCGGATATAATGGTGGTAGAGAAGTGGCAAGAGATAGCCACTGGGAGCAGTAACCCCCAAGCTGGAAGAATGGCTCCAACAGATGTACCCAATGTTCACAATTGTAGCAAATTTGAAGGTCAAGTGATATGGAGCACTATTGTTAGCAGGTATCGCACACAGGTCAAAAAGACATAAAGCAGTTCTCTATACTATGGAAAAAAAAATATTATGGCCAAACTTATAGCTAATAGGTCAATTCTAAGAGTTGATAGCAGGCTGCATTTATAATTTTTTGGAAGTGTCTGAAACTGTAACTTCCTGGCTTTTGACAATTTTTGATATTACATATTTTGACATTTTGACACTACAGTCAAATTTGTCAAGGGAGAAGTAACGTTGTGTATTTTAATTGATTTATTATAGTTATATAGTTTATATTTAATTAATTTTTATAATAATTTGAATCCTAAATTGACTCAAAATAAATGTCCATGATATTTGCATCCCAGCCAAATTGAGATCCCAAAAGTGGTGCTGAAGAGGAAATAAAAGTAATCCAAGGGAACATTTAAACTCGGGATACCAATTGGCAGTCTTCGTCATTGAGCTATGGTCTCTTCTCTTTAGTCAGATATTGATCTCCTGCTTTGACAATTAGTCAGAACAGAACCTTCTCTCCTTCTTATCCTTTATTCCCTATTTTCCAATCCAAAGCATGAAGAAAAAATGTTGCTTGTCAAAAAAAAAAATGAATGACTTGCCCTTTTTAGAAGATTGTACAAGGGTTTATACAGCTCAATCAAACTTAACTTTCTTCACATTATGTAACCACCAATCCAGTGACTCTGCAGTTGAGATAGAAAAAAATGCAAAAAGATGATAATGAAACTGTAATAGACTGTCTTTATTTATTTATTTTTCTTTGTTTTTTCGTTATTCTTTGTATCATTATAAATGTTAAGCTGAAAGAGTAATGCCCCCTATGTTTTTAAGCCCTGAAACTATGGATCTCAATGAACGAGTCCCCTCTTGTGGCTTTCTTTGTTGTAATGAAGAAAAAAAAGTTGAGCTGCGAGGTGATTGCTATAGTTTTCTTGAAATTAATGGCATGTTTAACTCAATTTTACACATACATATTTTTTGAGAGCAGATTTCAAAAGGGCTGCAGGCATGAATCCTGTTTTATTTGTGCAAACATTTTTTTCAGACTAAATTGACCCATAAAAGCTTGCTTTCATTTTACCAGCCAGCATTTCACTGTCTTTAAAGACTACTCTAGTATTCTCATGTAAGCAACCCCTGATACTGTTATGTTTATCTTGGTTTATTTTGTGTCCTTTCATTTTATGCACAGTAGTAATGCATTGATTTTGTTTGTATTTTGAAGTCCAAGCAGAAGTCTGACTTAACTAGCTAAGCTTGACTGGATCACATTTTGGCCCTCAAAAGTAAATATGTGGCTTAGTATTTGAAGTCATAGTCAACTTTTTACACTGGATCATCTTATATTCTTGGATAGACTTGAGAAGGTCCAAGGATTGGACAATCAGACCCGCCTTGCCATTAAAATACATGAACATGCATGTATCCATGCATTTTATTTTATCACATTTTGCTGATTGAAATGGCCGTTTGTCTGGATTATTTTTTTGAGCAGTATATAAAGTAGTCCATATCCAGTAGTGTTGTGACCCCAAGGTCCATAAAGCAAGAGGCCCTGTTCTCTTTGCACACTAACTCTGTGGAACATGTTTGCTTCTTGACACCAGGCAAACATTTTCCATTCATTGTACAAGCAAAACTGAAGACCTTTTTGGTTGGTTTTGCATGAGTTCTGAGTCTTGTTAAGCTATTGTAAGTTCTTTTAATTTGTTATTACAATGATTTCTTCTTCTATGCTAGTAGAATGCTTCTACTTCTGGCGCTGTCTCGGGCAGCTGCCTGCCAGAGTTTCTCCTCACCTTAGTGTCTCTTTTTCCTAAATTCTCTACTTCTATTTTTCTATTTACTTCTTCTTGCTTTAGTAACAATTTAGTTAAGAATTTACCAAAACAAGAGATGTTGCTCCATTCGCTATTTCTTGATTTTGCGGTGCTTGGAGCACTTTTTTCGAGCTGGATCCCGGTCCTGGCAGAGCAGCGCAACGGCTCCATTGTTTACACCTAGGATCAGCTGATGGAGCTGAGATGCAGCGGCGGGATCGGGGAGAGGCACGAAATCCTTAAGGAGCTACGAAGGAAATACGGGGGCTGCAGAGCCGGGAGGAGACGGTGGCTGAGGAAGAGGAGATACAGACCGTATCTCCCCTCCATTGTGATGGGAAACGTGAGATCGCTGGGCAACAAGTTGGAGGAGTTAACAGCACTCACACGGAGCGACGGTGTGTTTCGTGAGGCCTCGGTGTTGTGCTTCACAGAGACTTGGCTAAATAGCAACATACCGGACTCTGTGGTGAGTTTACCCGGCTTTCAGTTGGTGCGAGGGGACCGGAGTTGTGCCGGCAGCGGCAAGAAGAAAGGAGGAGGTGTCGCTGTGTTTGTAAACAACAAGTGGTGCACCCCGGACACATCACGGTGAAGGAGCGTGTGTGCAGCCCGGACATCGAACTGTTGGCAATGAGTCTCCGGCCGTACTATCTGCCCAGAGAGTTTTCCCACGCCATCATCATAATGGTTTATATCCCACTGTCTCCCGTTCCGTCTGCGGGATAATGACGTCATTCAGACTCAGCACCCCAGTGCCTTCATTGCCATCTCTGGGGATTTTAACCACACCACACTGTCATCTTCTCTGCCCACTTTCAAACAGTTTGTGGACTGCAAGACTAGAGACAATAAAACCCTGGACCTACTGTATGCAAATGCCACAGACGCATACACCTGCACAGCTCTCCCTTCTCTGAGCAGGGCAGACCACAATCTGGTCCACTTGAAGCCTCGCTATGTTCCTGAAGTCCAGCGGCAACCTGTGATCACCAGAACTGTCTAAAGGTGGTCACAGGAGGCAGAACTGACTCTTCAGGGATGCTTTTAGACGACTGACTAGGATGTGCTCTGCAAAGATCAGGGAGAGGACATTAAAAAACTTTCTGCCTGCATTACTGACTATGTGAACTTCTGCACTGACAACATCATCCCTACTAAAATGGTGCGCTGTCTCACAAATAACAAACCCTGGGTGACTAAGGACATTAAGGACACGCTGAACGGGAGGAAGGCGGCATTCAGGAGAGGAGATAAAGAGGAGCTGAAGAAGGTGCAGACTGAGCTGAGGGGGAAGATTGCAGAGGGCAAGGACAGTTATAGGAGGAAGCTGGAGAGCAAACTCCAGCAGAACAACATGAGGGAGGTGTGGAGTGGGTTGAAAGCCATCACTGGCCTAGAAAACAAGCAAGCCAGATGATGGTAGGAGACCTGCATGAGGCCAACAAACTAAACCTGTTTTTCAACAGATTTGATGAAGAAGCCTCTGCTCACCCTCCCTTCAGCTCCGCTCAGGACTTTCCTTCCCTTGTGCCCTCACAAGGGAACTTCCAGCGCTGCCTCGGGCGGCTGCCTGCCAGAGTTGCTCCTCACCGAGTGTCTCTCTCTCTCATAAATCTTCTACTTTTCTTTTTAATTTTTATCCACTCTTCTTCTTAGTGACAATTTAGTTAAGTTTAGTTTAGTTTTTGCCACAATACTAGATGATGCTCCATTCGCTCTTTCTTGTTTTCGCGGTGCTTGGAGCACTTTTTTTCGAGCCGAATCCCGGTCCTGGCGCAATGGCCCCATTGTTTACACCCGGGACCAGCTGATGGAGCTTCGACACAGCGGCGAGATGGGGGAGAGGCACGAAATCCCTAAGGAGCTACGGAGGAAATACCGGGGCTGCAGGGCCGGGAGGAGACGGTGGGTGAGGAAGAGGAGATACAGACCGTATCTCCCCTCCATTGTGATGGGAAACGTGAGATCGCTGGGCAACAAGTTGGAGGAGTTAACAGCACTCACACGGAGTGACGGTGTGTTTCGTGAGGCCTCGGTGTTGTGCTTCACAGAGACTTGGTTAAACAACAACATACCGGACTCTGTGGTGAGTTTACCCGGCTTTCAGTTGGTGCGAGGGGACCGGAGTTGTCCCAGCGGCAAGCGGCAAGAAGAAGGGAGGAGGTGTCGCTGTGTTTGTAAACAACAAGTGGTGCAACCCCGGACACGTTACGGTGAAGGAGCGTGTTTGCTGCCCGGACATCGAACTGTTGGCGGTGAGTCTCCGGCCATACTATCTGCCCAGAGAGTTTTCCCACGCAATCATGATCACTGTTTACATCCCACCGTCTGCCGATGCACCGCGGGCTAATGACGTTATCAGCTCCGCGGTCGCGAGACTCCAGACCCGGCACCCCAGTGCCTTCATAGCCATCTCTGGGGATTTCAACCACGCCACCCTGTCATCATCTCTGCCCACGTTCAAACAGTTTGTGGACTGCGAGACAAGACACAATAAAACTCTGGACCTGCTGTATGCTAATGCCAAGGACGCATACAGCTGCACAGCTCTCCCTGCTCTGGGCAGGGCAGACCACAACCTGGTCCACTTGAAGCCTCGCTATGTTCCTGAAGTCCAGCAGCAACCTGTGATCACCAGAACTGTCCGGAGGTGGTCACAGGAGGCAGAACTGACTCTTCAGGGATGCTTCGAGACGACGGACTGGGATGTGCTCTGCGAAGACCAGGGAGACGACATCAGAAAACTCTCCGACTGTATAACTGACTATGTTAACTTCTGCACGGACAACATCATCCCCACCAAGACTGTGCGTTGTTTCTCAAACAACAAACCCTGGGTGACTAAGGACATTAAGGACACGCTGAACAGGAAGAAGGCGGCATTCAGGAGTGGAGACAAAGAGGAACTCAAGAAGGTGCAGACTGAGCTGAGGGAGAAGATCGCAGAGGGAAAGGACAGTTACAGGAGGAAGCTGGAGAGCAAACTCCAGCAGAACAACATGAGGGAGGTGTGGAGTGGGTTGAAAACCATCACTGGCCATGGAAAACAAGCAATCCAGATGATGGAAGGAGACCTGCATGAGGCAAACAAACTAAACCTGTTTTTTAACAGATTTGATGAAGGTTCCTCCGCCCACCCTCCCCCCAGCTCCTCTCAGGACTTTCCTCCCCCTGTGCCCTCACCCCTCACTTTAAGGAGCTTTCCCCCTCCCCCACGCACCTCTTCTGCTTCCCTGGACGACGTCTCGTTAACACCTCAGCCCTCCTGCCCCCAATAGGACTCTCTCCAACCCCTCCTTTCGCCTTCACCGCTGAGGAGGTGAGAAGAGAGTTCAGCCGCCTCCGTCCCAGGGAAGCCGCTGGCCCTGACGGCCTTAGCCCCAGAGTGCTGAAAGGATGTGCCTCTCAGCTGTGTGGGATCTTCTCACATCTCTTCAACCTGAGCCTGACCCAGATGGTTGTCCCCGACCCGTGGAAAACCTCATGCCTGGTTCCAGTGCCCAAGGTGAAGCATCCCAGCACACACAGCGACTACAGACCAGTGGCCCTGACATCACACGTCATGAAGTTGCTGGAGAGGCTCGTCCTGAGGCACCTTCGCACAGTCGTCGGACCTTCGCTGGACCCCCTGCAGTTCGCATACCAGCCACGGATAGGAGTGGAAGACGCCATCATCTTCCTGCTGCACAGAATCTACACACACCTGGAGGAGGCAGGAAGCACTGTGAGAGTCATGTTCTTTGACTTCTCCAGTGCTTTTAACACCATTCGACCTGCCCTGCTGAACAGGAAGCTTCTGGACATGCAGGTAGATGCTCCACTCGCGGCCTGGATCAACAACTACCTCACAGGTCGGCCGCAGTACGTGAGGCTGGGGAACATCGCATCGGACACCATTGTGAGCAGCACGGGGGCTCCACAGGGGACAGTCCTGTCTCCCTTCCTGTTCACGCTCTACACCTCAGACTTCAGGTTCTCCTCGCAGTCCTGCCACCTGCAGGAATTCTCAGATGACTCTGCCATCGTGGGCTGCATCAACAGAGGCCAGGAGGAGGAGTACAGGAGCGTGGTGGACAGGTTTGTGGAGTGGTGTGGACTGAACCACCTCCAGCTCAATGTCACAAAGACAAAGGAGCTGGTGGTGGATTTCAGGAAACAGAGGACCCATCCGACCCCAGTCACCATCAGGGGTACAGAGGTGGACATTGTGGACAGTTATAAGTACCTGGGTGTCCACTTGGACAATAAACTGGACTGGACTATTAACACCAACGCCATCTTCAAGAAGGGTCAGAGCCGCCTGTTCTTCCTCAGGAGGCTCAGATCTTTCAATGTCTGCAGGACCATGCTGCAGATGTTCTGCCACTCGGTGGTGTCCAGCGTCATCTTCTACGCTGTTGTGTGCTGGGGCAGCAGGCTCAAGACAGCTGACGCTAACAGACTCAACAAGCTCATCAGGAGAGCTGGATCTGTCCTGGGCGTGGAGCTGGAGTCTGTGGTGCAGGTGTCAGAGAGGAGGATGCTGAAGAAGCTCCTCAGCATCATGGACAACATCCATCACCCCCTGCATGCCACACTGACGTCCTGTCAGAGCTCTTTCAGCCGTAGACTGATACCACCGAGGAGCTCCACTGAACGCCACAGGAGGTCTTTCCTCCCTGAGGCGATCAGACTTTTTAATTCCTCTCCATTCAGCCGCCGGCAACCATAAAAACCTCTCTTTAACCTAAAAACAAACAAAAATGTGCAATATCTCATTTCTGTGCAATATTCAGAAACTGTGCAATATTTCATCTCATAACAGCTACACTGTGCAATATTTCATCTCATCTTATAACAGCTACACTACAATGTTCCCTTCTATCATACTATTGTGCACTCCTTACCTCACTTGTTACTAAGACACTTATAGTTTTATCACTGCTTACTAAGACACTTTATAGTTTCACTGAGACACTTCATAGTTTATAGTTTATTTTTATTTCTAATTCTGCCTTTCTTTTATTATTTATTACTGTTATATTTTCTGTAACTCTGGCACAGCAATTTCCTTCGGGATTAATAAAGTTGTTCTTATTCTTATTCTTATTCTTATTCACCCCTCACCTCTAAGACTTTCCCCCCTCCCCCACGCACTTCTTCTGCTTCCCTGGACGACGTCTCGTCAACACCTCAGCCCTCCTGCCCCCCACTGGGACTCTCTACACCCCCTCCTGTCACCTTCACCGCTGAGGAGGTGAGAAGAGAGTTCAGTCGCCTTCGTCCCAGGGAAGCCGCTGGCCCTGACGGACTTAGCCCCAGAGTGCTGAAAGGATGTGCCTCTCAGCTGTGTGGGATCTTCACATATCTCTTCAACCTGAGCCTGATCCAGATGGTTGTTCCTGACCGGTGGAAAACCTCATGCCTGGTTCCAGTGCTCCACTGAACGCCCCGGAGGTCTTTCCTACCTCAGACTATCAGACTTTTTAATTCCTCTTCCTTAAGCCGAAGGGAAAATTCAATCTTTTTTTTTTTTTTTTTTTTTTTAATACCTTAAAACACTTGATAGCCTGAACTTTGACACTTTATATTTTATTGTATTTCTTATTCTCCCTCCTTCCTACTATTATCTATTATTGTTATGTTTTGCTTGAAACTCTGGCACAACAATTTCCTTCGGGATAAATAAAGTTGTTCTTATCTTATCTTATCTTATCTTATCTTATCTTATCTTATCTTATCTTATCTTATCTTATCTTATCTTATCTTATCTTATCTTATTTATGCAGTACAGCAAGAACCAGGAAGGTTAGTTCAATTCAGACAGGGATTCTTTCTGTGAGGAGTTTGCATTGCGATGTTTGGGCTTCCTCTGGATTCTCTGGCTCCATCAGACAGTCCAAAAAGCACATAGTAGTTCCTTCAACCCCACACAGGGTTGAAGGAAGGTGGGTTTGTTGTAAGGTCCCTCTGATAAACTGCCCAGACAGGTCTGGTAATCTCAGCATGGGGCCAGTGGTGAAGGCCTATTTCAGGGAGTCAACTGCAGCATTTGCCTCTAATGTCCAAATCAGGGCCTTGGGTCCATTTCAGAGCAGGGATGTCAGGGGGGTGAAAATCCCACTGTTATTCTGAATAAGCTGACGGTAGAAGTTGGAAAACCCCAGAAAGCGCTGGAGTTTCTTTACACAACAGGATTTATGCCAGTTTACTACTGCCTCAATCTTGCGGCGATCCATGCTGTCTCCTTGAGCGCCTATCCAGTAACCAAAAAATTCCCCTTTAGTGAGATCGAATTGGCACTTCTCTGCCTTGAGAAATAGATTGTTCTGGACAAGAATGGAGAGCACTTGGCGAATGTGATAACAGTGGTCAGATCTATTCTTTGAGTAAATGAAGATACAATACAGCCAATTACTAATTCATTCAATAACAGGGGGAAAGACCCTATTCATAAAACTATGGAAAACAGCAGTGCTGTTCTCCAGTCCAAAAGGCATCACCAGATATTTGTAGTGGCCTGTGGGGCTTCTTAAAGTGGTTTTCCAATTGACAGGGGATCATTCTGTGTGCATTTGCATTTCATCCCTATGCCTGTGTGGGTTTCCTCCGACTGTCGAAAAAAAGGTTAATTGAAAAAAATATTGGGAAAATTGCCCTTGTGTGTGATTAAGAGTGAATGGTTATTTGACTATATATGTGGCTCTTCGGTTGACTGGTGACAAGTCCAGGGTGTGCCTTCATGCCCAATGACAGCTGGGATAGGCTCCAACCTCCCTTGCAACCCTAAGTGTAGGATAAGATGTAGATAATAGATAAATTGATAACTCCTTATCTTTCCTTATCTGTAGAGTAAAGTATATTTACTACCAAGAGATGCAGCGATGCATTACAACAGGCATGGGCAAACTATGGGCCATATGCAGCGCACTGGGCTTTTTAATCCAGCCTGCTGAACTTGATGACTTTATTCATGATTGCATTAACATGTGCTTGGTTGGGGAGTATCCCTTCTGCAGTGTTGACATGACCAAGGAAACACAATGTAGTTTGCTTGAAATGGCACTTGTCGTTCAGAACTTAACCAGCCTCATTTAGTTTTCACAGAACATATCTGAGGCTACATCATGGTCAGCAGGTGTGACTCCATAGATGATCAGGTCATCTTGAAAGTTTTGTGCGACAGGTACACATTCTAGAATTGACGCCATCATTTTTTGAAAGGCAAACGGTGTGAAGCCATAGGGCACCCTGCAAAACCTGAAGAAACCCTTGTGTGTAATGAAAGCAGAGATCTCCACTGTTCTCGTGAAGAGGCAACTGATAGTTTGCATTTTCGAGATCAATGGGAGGCAGTGGATACCTATCAGTGACCACCGCCTTGGTTGGTTTTCATAGATCAGCACACATTCAGATTCAACCACTTTTATGTTAGTAGTGACCACGATGTGAGAAACCCAGACAGAAGCATCAATCCTCTCTATGACTCCAGCCCCTCAGCAAGTGATCCAGCTCAGAGTCTGAGCTTACAAAAGGCAGACGGCTCAGGTCCTGAACGCAGTAGTGTGATGGTAGAGGTACGCTTCACTTTATGCACAACGTTCTTTACACATCCAATGTCAGGAGCGTCCAAATCAGTCTGTGTTTTAGCATCTGTAGACATCATTGGTGTGAGCGGCGACTCCAGTATCACCTCTGAAGTACAGGTCCAGGGCAGTGAATCCATACCAAACAGTGCCATCCTTCTCTCCACTTTGAAGAATATGGTGGTACTGTTGTCCATGTTTACTTGAGCATGCAAGTATCCTGGCACAGGAATGTTGTCTCTGGTGTAAGTCACCAACCTGGTAGAGGCTGTCAACAGTGGATTGTCTTGGAAGTAGATGTGTTGATGTGGCATGACAGTATTGACACAGTTCAACCAGAAACAACCAAATGTTGGTTACAGCAGCTTCCACCTTTTACTGCTAATGTATTAGCCTTCTCCAATGTCAAGTTTGGTTTTGTCACTGTGAAGATGTTTTAACAACCGATGCGCATTTAATGGAAAGTGACCGGAGGGCGGCTATGTACTGAGCCACTGTCTGTACAGCAGTTGCACCTGTTAGCAGAAGGTGTGTCGCCCTTACTACAATGTTAGCTTTTGGTGAGAAGTGCCCCTCTCACACTGTCACAGCGTCTTCAAAAGTTGTATTAGGATCCGGCAGCAAGTAGAAATCCTCTGCCCTTCAGCGTCAAGGCAGTAAAGCACCTCTCTTGGCAGCCTGTTGGCCAAGAGTTCCTTGCCGCATCATTACCAAGTAGTGACTGAAGATACGGAGCCACATATCAAAGGGCATGATCACTTCTCCCAGACAAAGCACAAACACATTAGGAACGTGTGCAGACATTTCGTGAATATCCAAAATCCTTGTCATTAATTTTTGTAGTGTATTGAGTGATAAGGACAACCTTGTAACATATAATAATATTACTTGACTTATGGTCAACAGCAAGTACAGTAAAACAGAACACACTACCTCTTCTTCTCCGTCTCACACATGCACACCCAGCCAGTATAACTCAGTTGTGCCTCCATTCAAGAGCACAATTCGGATCAGGGAAAAGTGGACAGTGAGTGGACAGTGAATAAGAGGTGGAAGACAAAATATTTTTTCACTCAAGTCTGGTCAACAGCTGTATGCCTGATACCCCAAGGGTCTCTTGCAGTTTTTCAAAGATTACAATATCAGCTGTCACTTTGAGCCATTGATGCCGTTCTTGCTTTGACTTCTGTTAGCATAGATTAATGGCAAATTAACAGACTCAGCAAAAAAAGTAGATAAATTCACTGACAAATCACGATTCAAAAGTCGAGTACCAAGGCAATTTTTATTCTGGCATTCACATTAGTGACGACAGTATGTATGTTTCCAAATCTCTTAACAACAGCACATAAGATATTTACACTGTTTGGGTTTACCTATGTATATGAGTAGACTTTCAGCATCATGAACACCAACAAAGCCCGTCAGATATCCAAATTAATTGACCAACACCTCTGATCCACCCTGAAATGCAGCCTCAGAGCGGCACGGGCCGGCGTCTCCCTGAGCCAGCCTCGGGGGGGCATGGGCCGGTGTCCCCCTAAGCCGGCCCCAAGCCCAGATAAATGCGGAATGTTGTGTTTGGAAGGGCATCCAGCGTAAAACTTTTGCCAAAATCAAAAATCCGAATCAACCATAATAACCAGATCAAATGACCAGATAATGACCAGATGATTGGTCAAGGCCCAGGTTAACAATGACCGCTATTGGTACCGGTGACCTAGAGGGAAGTAGAGAGAGAAGAGGAAAGGCAAGAGTCTGGGACTGAGAGTAGGGACTTTGAATATTGGGACTATGACAGGAAGAGGTAGAGAGTTGGTCGACATGATGCATAGAAAGAAAGTGATATACTGTGTGTCCAGGAAACCAGGAGGAAAGATAGTAAGGCTAGAAGCTTAGGAGCAGGCTTTAAGTTGTACTATCATGGTACTGACAAGAAGTGGAGTAGGAGTTATCTTGAAAGAGGAGTTTGTTAGAAATGTTCTGGAGGTGACAAGAATGTCGGATAGACTTATGAGTCTAAAATTGGAAATTGAAGGTGTGATGCGCAATGTTATTAGTGGCGATGCCCCACAGGTGGGATGTGAATTTGAAGAGAAGGAGACTTTCAGTGATGCAGAATATCGCCAGAGATGAGAGAGTGGTAATTGGTGCAGACTTCAATCGGCATGTTTGTGCAGGAAATAGACGGGATGAATAAGTGATGGGCAGATTTGATATACAGGATAGGAATGCAGAGGGACAGATGGTGGTAGATTTTGCAAAAAGGATGGATATGGCTGTAGTAAACACTTTATTCCAGGAAAGACAGAATCATAGGGTAACTTAAAGGGGGTAGGGGGGGAAACTTATAAGAGTGGAGAGAGGAGCATGCAGGTAGACTATATCTTGTATAGATGAGGTAACGTGAAAGAGACCGGTGACTTCAAAGTAGTTGTAGCTGAGAGTGAAGCCAGACAGCATAGGATGGTGGTTTGTAGGATGACTCTGGTGACAAGGACGATCAAGAAGACAAAGGCAGAGCAGAGGATTTCTGTAGTCCACCTCCTCACTGTGGTCCTCAATGATTTGAAAAACATCAGTTGCTACCTGTATGTTGGACACTTCTGTATGATGCAGTGGTCCAAGTGTCCAAGGAGGGTATGGGGGATGGAGCGGTAAGGCGGTTTTATCGTGGAGTAGAAGTGATCCAGAGTATTAACATGCGTGTAGCACTTGTTACCAGCTGTTTGTATCTTGGCAGCTCATAAGAGAAATTACATGAGTTGGAATCTCCTATAACAAGAACTACTGAGTTTGGCTGTGAGTTTTCCACAACTATGACCTACTCAGCCAGTCACTGAGGTGCTTCATGTTCGGGGACTTGCGTTGGGATGTAAACACCTGTGAGGATGATAGTGAAAAACTTTCTCGAGGAGTAGCATGGCTTGCACTCAATGAAAACTGATTCTAGGATACAACAATAGTGTTGGTGTAATATCACTGCATTAATGCACCAGTTTTTATTTAGGTCAAAGCACAAACCTTCTCCCTTCAATTTCCTGCAAGTTTACGTGTCTCGGTCCACTCTTCGCAGCTGGAATCAAGGTAGCTCCACCAGCGTTTGAAATTGCATTGTGAGGTTTCAGAAAAAAAGGAACAGAGTTCCTCTGGAAGTCATTGTTGGACCTTAAGAGTATTTTGATTTCATTCATTTTATTGTGAAGAGAACATACGTTGGATATGCAGATGGCAGGGAATGGACGTCAACGTCCTCTTCTCCCTTATCTGGACTGGACGCTGGCCCACGCCTCCTGTAGTGCCGGGAAGGGTGCTCGTTTGCCAGTCTGCACTACAGGTCTTCCAGCAGGGATGGAGCCCTAAATTTCCTGCAATGGAGTCAAAAAAGTTGGGGAAAGCTCGAGAGGCATCAACTCTCTTAGGAGAAGAGAGACTTTCAGTCGTGAGTTTGGCGCATGATGCATCAAATGCTCAAAAAAACAAAACTTTAAAAACCAACTACAAACGAAAGGCATTTTAGGTAAAAATTTTTAAGTAAAAAACTAAATGAAAAACAGTAAGTAGTAAGAATAGTAGGAATAACAGGGATAGTATTGATAGTATGGTGGTGAAGCTACTAGAAAAAAGTCAGGAGCATTGAAATACTGTGGCTGCCTAGACAGACATCAGGCACGGACATTAATATTAATTTATATAATTGTTCTGAGATGGCTATTATGGTTCTCAGATGGCTATTTGGTTGAGTGGTCACTTCTTACTTCCGACTATGGGTACTTTCGGATATTCGGTGACTGAATTGCACTTTTTGTAAGTTGCTTTTGATAAAAGCGGCTGCCAAATGGCTGTAATGTATTGTAATGTAATGTAATTATTATGCATGATGAAGCATTTTGAAGCATTTTTTCTTCTTCATTCTATGTCATTTGGTTATGTTTTTCTAGTTCAGTGAGAAACATCTAGTCTCTGTTGGCATGACCATTGCATCGAAATCAGGTTGAATGTCTGAGGTGGCTAGGCAAAGGATAGCTGACAGATGATCATCAGTGAGAGAGGCTCTGTACCTGGATTTGCAAACGTTATCATTGAGAATGTTTGCTCACATATGTAGTAAGATCCAAAAAGAACCAACATCTTTTGAGCACATCTCCTCATGTTTGGTAAGTTATCTGCTTTTAGTGAAAAGTAAAACTCTAGAAATGATAATGACTTAAATTGCTCTGCCAATATCACATCAGCCTGCAGGTTAATGAGCTAAACATCCCCGTACGACCTTTGTTTTGCCTTTGCTACCTCTATCTTCACTTTACGTTGTATCTCCCTGTACTCCTCTTGATCATCCTTGTCACCAGAGTCATCCTACAAACCACCAGCCTATGCTGTCTGGCTTCACTCTCAGCTACAACTACTTTGAAGTTGTAGATCAGCTACAACTTCTTCTCTCTTTCACGTTACCTCATCTATACAAGATATAGTCTACCTGCGTGCTCCTCCCCCCACTCTTGTAAGTCCCCCCCTTCCCCCTTTAAGTTACCCTATGTTTCTGTTTTTTCCGGAATTAAGTGTTTACTACAGCCAATTCCATCCTTTTTGCAAAATCTACCACCCTCTGTCCCTCTGCATTCCTATCCTGTATACCAAATTTGCCCATCACTTCTTCATTCCGTCTATTTCCTGCACAAACATGCCGATTGAAGTCTGCACCAATTACCACTCTCTCATTTCTGGGAATATTCTGCATCACTTCATCTAACTCATTCCAGAACTTCTCCTTCTCTTCAAACTCACATCCCAAATGCGGAGCATAGCCACTAATAGTATTGAGCATCACACCTTCAGTTTCTAGATTTAGACTCATAAGTCTATCTGACATTCTTGTCACCTCCAAAGCATTCCTAATAAACTCCTCCTTCAAGATAACTCTGTCTCCATTTCTCTTCCTGTCAGTACCATGATAGCATAACTTAAAGCCTGCTCCTTATTTTCTAGCCTTACTATCTTTCCACCTGGTCTCCTGGACACACAGTATATTCACTTTCTCTGCATCATGTCAACTAACTCTCTACCTTTTCCAGTCATGGTCCCAATATTCAAAATCCCTACTCTCAGTTCCAGGCTCTTTCCTTTCCTCCTCTCTCTGCTTCTGAACATGCACTCCTCTTCTTCTTTTTCTTGTTGTTCAGATTTAGTAGAATATAAGAATAGAGTACAATAATCCTTTGATTACCTGACAGTGGGGAAAATATACAGGTGCCCCCTGAGGCTTGCTCAGGGAGACACCGGCCCATGCAGCCCTGAGGCTTCATTGATCATCTTTCTTTCAAACATGTCCCACAATTTGCGATCACAGTTGTGAGTAGCAACATAGAGAGACTGGTAAATTGAGAGTTTTGCCTTTTGGCTCAGCTCATTCTTCTCCAACCTAGACCAGCGCACGCTGCATCCCTGCCGATGTAGCACCTATCCACCTGATGATCTCCCACCTCATTCTTCCGTTACGAGTGACACAGCCCCCCAGATTCTTGAACTCAATGTGAGGCAGGACCTCTTCCCTGACCTTGAGTGGGTACTCCAACTTTTTCCAGCGGAGAACCATGGTCTCAGATTTTCGCTGCTCATATTCGGATGTGAACTGCTTCAGCAAGAGCTTGAGATTGTGGTCCAATGAGGCCAACAAAACCACATTATTAGATTAGATTAAACTTTATTGTCATTACACATCTGCATTATCTCATTATCTGCAAAAAGCAAAGACCCAATCCTTCTATGTGATGTTATAGTAGCATGTCAGCGAGGACAGCCCTACAACATCAAGAGCCTTAAGGAACTCCAGGTGGATCTCACCCACTCCTGGGGCCCTGCCACTGAGAAGCTTTTTGACTACCTCAGCAACTTCAGTCCCAGAAATAGTGTCCACTCCAGAGAAAGAAAGAAAGTATTTTATTTTAGGCACCTTTTTCAATACTCGGAGACACAATCACATATATACACAATCCCCCAACTGTGTTTCCCTATTGAAAGGCATGTCATCAGGTTTGAGTGAGCCTTGGAAGGATTGCTTTCACCAATCAACAATACTCCAAGTCAAGGTCAGCAGCCCGCCATCCCCCACTGGATGGCGGGCTGACGGCCCGCAATGGGGTTCATCCAGGTCTGCAGGATAATTTGAAAGTGAAAAAAAAGGCATAAAAGACAAGGATTTAATTTCTTTAATTAAATGCAAATCAAGAATGTTCCGCTCGGGGGCGCACTATTTTGGTCAGAGTAGATGACAATCTGCATCACTGAGACGGACCAATCAGCAGACGTTATCAATGCACCACCTGCTGCTTGTTATGACGCTGTTTTTACCCCGTTCTCTATTTCCCCGCTTCTCCCTCATTAGCCAAAATGTTGTTATCAAAACAGAGAAAAGTAGTTAAAGAGTGTAGAATTTTCAAAGAAAAATGGACTACGTCCTATTTATTTACGGAGACGCATGGGAAACCTTTGTGCTTGTCGTGTTTGCAACAAGTTTCGGTATTTAAGGAATACAATATTCGGCGCCACTTCGAGACTCATCAGAGCGAAAAATATGACAGCTTAAAAAGACAACTGAGCAGAGATAAGATCAACGATTTGCTGGCGGGTTAGAAGAAACAGCAGTCCACTTTCACTGATAGCTGAGAAATCAGTGAAGCAGCGGTAAAAGCCAGCTACCTAATTGCTAGCGAAAATGTGCAATTTAATGTTAGTCACCAGCTTCACTACAAACGAGTATGGTGGAATTCAATTTCATGCAATTCCATACATTTTCAGTATGTATTGTATGTGTAGCATGTTTCATGTATGAAGTTTACACATTTACAGGATAGGTGAATACTTTCTTCCCTACACATTTAATAGCACTCTTTTTAGTTTGTAGGGTGTAGGCAGGGATTCAATTCAGATTTTATATGCACATGTGTAAATGGTGTAAAAATCCCTTTATTTACAAGTCTCATTTGATCTTAAAGTGCATTACTATATTTTTCAATACCAATTACTTGTTAGTTTTGTGCCTTTGTACAATCATCGCATGATCACATGATTACAATGCATACATGTGAATGATAAAATTAAATTGCACTTTGTCTAAGGAAATATGAGGTGTTTCATGAAATGTTTTGTAAAAGGATTGTTCATTGAATTCCAAGATTTTCCTATTGTCCTTGTACTTCAAGAGGGGGAAGACTGAGGAGGCATAGGTGGAATATCGCGCCAAATAGCACCCCTGATGGACGTCAGTGTCGGCTGTCTCCCAGCATCAACAGGCACATGTGGAGGGGTGGGAGGACAAAAAGGCAAGGCCCCTGACAAGGGTGTATGGCGAGGGGCTGGTGCAGTGCCCACCTCAGCAGGTGCAGCAGGTGACTGTCTGACAGGAGAGGAAGCAGGAAAAGTCCTTTTGTAGGCTTTCAGTCTGTAATGATGAACAATCCACTGTCTTGAGCCAGTGCTCCTTGGATCCTTGATCTCATATGTAACACCTGGGTAACCATTATTGCTCATGTGCTGTCGAACCAAATAGGGACCCTTCCATCTGGGTGCTAGCTTGTTCATCTTGTGTGCCGGATCATCCAGAAGAACCAAATCATCTGGCTGATGTGGATGAACCACAACTTTTTTTTCATGCTGAGCGCTGCTTGTTTGCAGCAGAGTTGTGAGCTGCTTCTCTGAAAGTACATGACAAGTGTGCCGCAAGGTGTGTAGCATAAGCTGCTGGTTTACCAGGGGTAGATGAGGTTAGGGTGGGACAACAGTTCAACAAAACATCAAGGGGCAAGTTAGGCTCTCCATCATTCACCAAGAAGAAAGGAGAAAACCTTGAATGTTTTTTTTTACTTGAATGAACACTTGAGAACAGCCATGCTGTATGGCCTAGAAACAGTTACAATGACGAAAAGAAAGGAGGCAGAGCTAGAGATCGCAGAGATAAAGATGCTAAGGTTCTCTTGGGAGTGACCACGATGGGTAGGATCAGGAATGAGTCCATCAGAGGAACAGCACATGTTCAATGTTTTGGAGAGAAAGTCAGAGAAGCCAGACTGAGATGGTTCAGTCACGCACAGTGGCGGGATGGTGAATATATTGGCAGATGGATTCTGGAATTGGAGCTGCCAAGCAGTAGGTCTCAAGGAAGACCGAAGAGAAGATTTATGGACATAGTGAGAGAGGATATAAGGGAAGTCTGTTCGAGAGGAGGATACAGAGAACAGGGTTTGATGGGGAAAATTGATTCGGTGTGGCGACCCCTGAAGGGAAAAGCTGATAGGAGAAGAAGAAGAAGAAGAGGTCCCCACTTATATCGCACTTTAATCACATTGTGGTTCCAAAGCGCTTTACACTAACTCACATTCAACCAAACAAGCAGACACACACACAGTCACACACTGATGGCAGCAAAGCTACCGTGCAAGTCAGCCGATTTAGAGCAATTTGGGCTTTCGTTGGGTATAGGACTGCTAACCTTTCAATTGGAGGGACACCCGCCCTATTTACAGCCACTTCCATTGTACCCCCATATCATCCTATGTACTTCTACCCAACATCACATATTTGACAGCACTTCTTAGTTTTCAGCTGGACAATTTTGGATGTTATCTCAATTACCTATACCAGGGGTCACCAACAACCAGATAAGTTGCCCTCAGGCTGTTCTAAGAATAGCACAGCTCAAAAGTGAGCCATCTCTAAAATTTGTTTTTGTTCTGTTGCTATTCTTTTATAATCCCACTTGCATTTATATAGATTTGAAAATGACAATATCTCAAAAATATGTGTATTATACATGAACATTAGATAAGTTTAGGTGACCTCTGACCTACTCTAGTTCAAAGGTCAGTATTGTGCATGTGACAAAACCAGTGATAGTGGAGAGTAAGCTAGCAGGCGCAGCGCAGATGGACGCTGAATGCAGTTACTTACCCCAAAACATGGCAGAAAAAAAAAAAAGAACTATCACTTTCAAAATGGATGGGAGGAGGAGTTCTTTTTTACAACTATGAAAGAAACCAACGTGTGTCTCATTTGCGGGGCAAGAGTGGCAATGTCAAAGCATCATAATGTGGAGAGACACTTTAGTACATGTCATAAAAGCTACCATGTTAACTGACCAGCGGGAAGCGCACTACGAGCAGAAAAACTCTGTGAGCTGAAGGCAGCTTTAAGTAAGCAACTTAGTAAGTTACCTCACTGATGCACATCTGAAAGACTCACTCACAGTTGCTGTATCAAGTCACACACCAGATTTCAATACACTGGTGAACAGAATGCAATGTCAGTCTTCCAATTAACAAAGAAACAGATACCAGACTTTGTCAGTGACAACATGGCATTGCCATGGCAAAATTGAATTATAGTATTGAAGAATTGTGTTCAATTTAAAAGTGTGTTCATGACATTTAGCAGTTAGTATTTTGTTAAAAATGATGAAAATGTGGTCATTAGTTAAAATTTCCAGATTTTCAAGATTTATTCAAAAATATGTAAGTTGATTTTCTTTAACAGTACATAATTGGTAAATACGATGCAACATGAAAATGAGACATTTTTCCTATGAAATGTAGTGATGTAAGTGATCATCTGAAAAATTTAACAATCACTTAGATTAATAAAGTGCTGAATATTGATATTCCCACCGTGTTGTCATTGTTGATATTTATTGTGAGAAATCATTAATGTGATCAGTGTCATCAGATTGATGAGTATCATTAATCATTATAAATAATGTATAACTAAAGGCAAACTAAGCAAATTTGTTATTTCAGGGGAGCCTATCAAACTAGTAGCCCTTCTCATGACTCAGTACCCATGAGGTAGCTCTTGGTTTCGAAAAGGTTGGTGACCCCTGACCTATATTGTTCCACTGATTACTTCTTTCTATGAGAACTGTTTGGTCAAGTGAAATAAAGTCCTTCCTTAAATTCATCACTCATATCCATCACCTGACTGCAAGAAAGGTATGTTTATTTTTGGAGGTTTATGTACCGTATTTTCCACACTATAAGGCGCATTGGATTATAATGCGCACCTTCAATGAATGGCCTATTTAAAAAAAAAAATCAGATATAAGGCGCACCCCATTGTAAGGCGCATATAATAGAAGCTACAGTAGTCGCTGGGGTTGCGTTATGCATCCACTAAATGGAACTGCGCTAAAAGGAATGTCAACAAAACAGTTAGATAAGTCAGTCAAACTTTATTAATAGAATACAAACCAACGTTCTGACTACTCAGTTCACTCCCAAAACAAGTTAGTGCATTCACAATACCACACTGTACGTAACGCTAGCTCTTACCGGTACTTGGTTCTTCGTTCAAACAATGTATTTCCAACTCAATTTGTTGCAGTTCAATCATTTCATAAAACGAAAGCACCAACAAGAACTACCTCTAAATTCATTGATGTTCATGTCGCTTAGCTAATGTAGTTGCTTTCATTCGAATAGTAACTGTAGAGACATTTCTACTTACTGCTCTCTGTTCAACAATCCACTGTTTAAGTTTGTCCTCTAACTGTAGCCATATCGCTTTGTTCCCTCTGTTTAGTCTTCTTTACTTGGCGCAGGTCATCTTGTTGCTTCATCCACTTCCGCACCATTGATTCATTAATGTTGAATTCACTTGCTGCTGCTCTATTCCCATGTTCTACTGTGTGACTGATCACCTTGAGTTTGAACTCTGCGTCGTAAGCGTGTCTTTATAAAGGGGACATTTTGGGGTCCTTATACACACACAAGTGATGTGGAACTGGAATTCCCCTTTACCGTTTTTACTCCTGCTACTTCAGCGACGCATGTGCACACACACACACACAAATGAAATGAAAATGCACGCTTCACGCAGTCGTATATCCCAGCATGCACTGCGCGGTACTTCTTCTAGGGGAGAAAATTGAGTCGGCGGCTGCTTCCCGCAGTTGCGAGACCTCTTGCAGCTTAATATCGATCCATATATAAGGCGCACCAGATTATAAGGCGCACTGTAGGTTTTTGAGAAAATTAAAGGGTTTTAGATGCGCCTTATAGTGCGGAAAGTATGGTAGGTTTATCTGATAATATATCCATAATACTATAATATTATTATAATATATCTTTGAAAGATAACCTCTGCTTATTTCCAACCACTCAGTTGTAGCAAGAAAAAAAAAATGGGGGAAGATGGATGATTATATACAGATGAGGAAGGGACTTATTAAGACAAAGGTGAAAAACACTTAGGCCTCGTCAGTAATCATAAAGGACGGAAGGAAAATGTAGACTGACAAGACAGAACACAGTTTTTGTCTATATATGTTGTAGTAATGGTGTTAGTAACATATAAGATCGGTGTCCAAATGTATCAATTTCACAGCCCTAAAAAGTAAATAACATGGTTTATGACAATTGTTTCATAGTGGATTAAGTTAGTTTGAAAATCTACAATACTGTGATTCTATTACGTTACATGATTATTCAAACATGAATAATTCTAGTTCAACAGTTCTATTCAATTCCAAGCTTGTGTACCCTGAAAAGTTTCCCATAATTAATGATTGTGTAGTTGTGTGCAGATTTTGGATTCAGGGACAGAAATCTGACATCTGTGGAACATGGAGGAGAACGACTAGTTTGTTGGAATCCTGATGGCTGTCTATTTTGCATTTTCCCTGGTTGTTCTGAGGTGAACAACATTGATTGGATAAGGGAGAGATGTTGGTTTTTTTTTGGTGAGCAAAATACAATAAATTGAAGACCTTAATTGAAGACCTTAGCAACATGGATATTACAAAGTCTTGGAACATCACTCTTTTAAAAAAAAATATATATATATATTGTTTTGTCCTTCAAATAATGCCTCTTCAACTGAATCATAGCAAAAAGCAATTGAATTTCTCACTTGGCAAAAAATAATTATCTGATAGATTAAAGGAGGCAATTTGAGCATCAAGAAGCAGTTATCAAATTGTTTTAAGAAAAAAATGATTCCATTTTATTCTAGAAAAGGGTGTGACTTCTTTACCAAGAAATTTATAAAATTTATAAAATGTAGGCATTTTAATTTTGTGTTTAACTGATATATTTGTTCATGATTTGGAATGGCCACTGTTAAAAATAACCCATTTTACTGATTTTACTTTATTTTGTTACGGCAGTTGCAGTACGATGGCTTCAAACAAAAAAAAAATGGCACCCTTAAGACCAAAGATACCATCACTGTAAACTCCAACTTTGTTAGATTGAGGTGACAGATGTATCTTCATGGAAATACCTTAGCTGAAAAGTTGACTTGAAAATTGATGCCAATTTGAAGTTCAGCATGCTTTCTACCCATGAGGACAAAAGAGCAGTTATACTGATTTCCTGCAATCATGTGCAATGAACTGTACATGACACTCTGTCTGTTGAGCAAAGCAGAGCCACATTCTGGAGACCAATACTTAACAAGCAAGGCCACAAAGATGCAGTGAGATCAATGAAAGTGAAAAGGTTCACAGTCAGTGTGCACTGCGGCACATCTTGAAACGATTTCCTGCTGACATTTTAATGTATCTATAGGACAGGTCAATGAACATGCTGGGAAGAATTCTATATTTCTGCCTGATGAACTACTAAATCATCTTGGGGATAGTCGTCTGTGTGAGAAAAATCTATATCCATTTTATCATCCATTGTCTACTGCCGCCTCGGTCATCAAAAATAGACAGAGGTATATAAGGCAAGGATACTTATAAGAACAAGCAAAAGGGGTGGAAATTTGCAAAAGGCAAGAGTCACATTTAATTACAGAGTATAAGCTAGATGCATTTGCTCAGACCGCAAGGAACTTTAAACAGAATTGTATGACAGCCAAAAAAAAAAAAAAAAAAAAAAAAAAAAAAATCAATGAACCAAGTGCAATACTTTAAGCTCAGCAAAAGCATATATTTACATATGTACAATATAGCAATACAATGTGGATTGTGTGTGGCAAAAGTAAAGGACTCTTTTGGACTATCATGTACTTTCAATCCATGGAGTAACAGTCAGGTGTGACTGGGAGACCTTGTTTTCTAAAGAGGGACCCTGCAAAGCCAGATCACACAGGTAACATATTGGTGGATGTGTATCATGGCACAAACAAAGAAGGCATTGGATGATCTAGAAAAAAAAGTTTATTCTCATAAGCTAGACAAAGTGACAAGTTTCAAAACAATACAGTCCGTCTGATTGTATACAAATGGAGGAAATTCCAGGCCACTCTTAAACTTCCCAGAATCGGTTGATCTGTCTTATAGCTAACCCAGAGATGCTGCTATTGTTGTATTGTGACCAGCCTTTTAAGTTGGTGTGTCACAAGGCACTGGGGCGGACTCGAGCAGGGAACCATGCTTCAGAGCAGAGATGGGTGGTTGAAAGCGCTTTTATTTGGTTGACATGGCAGGGCGGGTTCCGGGCAGAACTGCAGAGGCTGGGTCTCACCGGGACAGGTTGCAGACAGGACAGGATGCAGGGACTCACCAGGACGGGTTGCAGACGGGGCGGGTCCCAGGCAGGGTGGCAGACTGGACGGGTTGCGGGAAGGAACAGAGGTCACAACGGCCGAGACGAGGGAAGGGAACAGAGGTCACACCTGGGGTCCGGTCGTGACGAGGGAAGGGAACAGAGGTCACACCTGGGGTCCGGTCGTGACGAGGGAAGGGGTCCCGTCCCGGCAAGGGGTCCCGTCCCGGCAAGGATTGGGGTCCAGTCCTGGCAGGGCTTCACAGTGGTCTGTGAGGGCCACAATGGGGTCCGGTCGTGGCATGGCTTCACAGTGGTTTGTGAAGACCACGGTTGGGTTGGGTTGGGTTGGGTTGGGTTGGGTTGGGTTGGGTTGGGTTGGGTTGGGTTGGGTTGGGTTGGGTTGGGTTGCATCTGCAGTGAACTGAGAGCCACAATCCCCCAGTGCCAGGCAGAGCGTGCCGCTGCCCTTTATAGGGATCTTGATTAGCGGCATCTGCTGCAGCTGGCACCAATTACAATGGGGATCAGGTGTGAACCCTGACATTGTGTCAGTTTTTGACCACACTGAACCTGAGAGCTGCTCTCTCTAAATTGTGTTGCACTCTGTGTAACAACAAAAACGTCTTGAATCTTTAAAAAGATAACTCCAAGAACGAGGCATGTAATAGTTAGATAAGTCACAAGGCAACCCAGGATAACTTCTAGATAACTTCTAGCAATTGAGGGCTTAGGGCTATCATATTGATATCTATGAGCCCACCATCAGGAGAATACTGCACAGCAGTTGTGGTTAAGGTCATTTATTCATGCTCTCGGTGAAAAACTTTGCTCTCTGTCTATAGCCCAACACAGGATACCTGAAGAATGTTTTGTAAAACAATGTTTTGTTTTGTAAAACAAAAATATAACTCTTTGGCTCAAATGAAAGCACATTCATACTTGAAAGCACAATCCATTCCAGCATTGGACACAACTGCTCGTCATCAGAACTGAACATTCCTGATTTGATTCCCGGCTCCTGAGCAAGACACTGAATCCAAACTGCTCCCCTGGTGCTGATGGACAGTTGCCAACTGTTCATGGTTCATCCATGATGGGTTAAATGCAGAGAAGGAATTTCCTCACAGGGGATTGATAAAGTATAAATTATCTTGTGAATGCAAATGTTCTGGAATAGCCAAGTCCAAGTCCTGACCTGAATCCTATTGAAAGTCATAGAAAGTCCCAAAGCAAGCCACTCATGTGAAACCCACCAATACCTAGGTGTTGAAGCTGTTTTGTATGGAGGACTGGGTTAAAAGTCCTCTAAATCAATGTACAAAACAGCAACCAAAAATTGTTTTGTTGCTGTTTTTGCTGCACAAGGGGGTCTTACTGAGAGCATTGTTCATGGTTGTTTTATTTGTTTGTTTGTTTGTGTATGGTTTCTTTATGTATTTTAAGTACTTGTTTGAAAATCAATGTTTCTCATAACAATTATACAAAACTATGGACATATTTTTATTGACTTTTTTCATAATTCAAGGTTCATTGACTTTCAAGCACCACTGTAATGACCCAGGTTTTCTCATACCTCGAGTTTGAAATTCAGGCCAAATTCTACTTTATTTTCAATGTTTGTGCACTGGACTGACGATGCAGATTGGAAGGGAAGACAGGAAGTCAGGAACAGGTCGAGCAACAGGTGTCGCATGGATAGTCAAGAGATGGATAGTCAAGAGAGGGACAGGCGAAGGAGGTTAGGGCTCTCCTGTATGAAGAGTCTGGAGACAGAATGACACGGGAGGCAAACACAGGGTATACAGGTATACTGACCAAGGATGTCTGTGAGGGTTCTCTGTCTTCCAGGGCATGGTGAATTCTTGTCAAAATTTTCTTGTAATGGCAACTGGACTTGAATTTCTTCACTTGAAGATGGTTTACCCCTCGTCTGAAAGGCTTCTTCAGTTCTACTCACCTGTGGGTTTTGGAATATAACTGCCAAGGTTTTGGGTGGGTCTAGGTAATGGAGGTTTTTTATGTAAATGGGATGTTGATCAGCAGCAGCAAGTCTGAGGGGGTTGTTGCGCTAATGGTGCTGTTGTTTTTTTAGAGACAAAGGAGCAACTTTTGGGTATTACCCAAAATGGAATGTGAACCTGTTGGATCACATAAACTGAGGCTCAAGTTAAGACCAAGCAAAGATGGACAATCTCTTTGGGGACACAACAACGTATGAAATCTGAAATGGGACCTGGCCAATACATACGGTGTTGTGGTGAACTGTCTACAGCATCTAGAAAAGGATGCGGCCAGAGACAAACCACTTTATTACTGACTGTGCTGTTGTCTCGTCTCATTTTACCTCGCCGCTATGTGTGGGTGGATCCTGCATGTTCGTTGATGAAGCAATAGGAGAAGATATTTAGGCTTAAATCAGCATTGAACTCAGCAGTCAAAATAAAGTATACAGAGGTTTGGCTCTGATTTTCTATTCCCTGATGAGCAAACAAGTGTGTCAATTCGCAAAGTCTGACTGGCAATGCTTTCCTCACCCAGTGCTTTTATAATACAAAAAATGTAATGTGCAGTTCTAGGTCTCTTCTTTTCTTTGGTCGTTGACTGTTGTTATGATCCTCTCCCCAAGATGTAGCTTCCATGGATTGGACCATTGTTATCTGGATCCTTACGCCTTTTCAGTTCCTCAGAGTGGGGGCTGCAACTAAAAGTTCATTATGTTCACAGCACTCACCTCTTCTATCTAAAGAACCCTTAGTACCTACTTGTTTGTGTTTGTTTATCATCAACATTTAGAGTTGTTATCCATTTTTCTACAATCACCTCTACTTAACTTGAGGCCCTCTATTGGAGTCAAGTATGACAGTTTCTGATGTGCAATGCATGTTCTTTTTTATCTGTACTTCTCCATCCTAAGCTGCCCGTGCACATACTGTTGTTTTGGTTGAGGAAAAATTGTTCTGCTTACGCACTCCTGCTCTTCATAACATTTAGTTTAATGAATATTATGGTAATAATTTGTTTATGATTAATAGTGTGTTGATAATGATTGAACATGAATGTAAAGCTGCACAAATCCCCCTTTTGGTTTCATTTTATGACACCAACACAAGCATAAGAGAAGTAGACAAACCTACACAGAAATATATTCACACAACTTATAACACAGTATCCCATAAAGAACCATCACCTCTTTATACCATACACTCCCACCTTACACCCCTCATCCTCACTCTCGTGGTCTGTCCACTCAGCGTCTTCAGCACCAATTACCACTCTCTCATTTCTGGGAATATTCTGCATCACTACATCTAACTCATTCCAGAACTTCTCCTTCTCTTCAAATTCACATCCCACCTGCGGGGCATAGCCACTCACAACATTGAGCATCACACCTTCAATTTCCAGTTTCAGACTCATAAGTCTATCTGACATTCTTTTCACCTCTAGGAAGTTCCCAACAAACTCCTCCTTCAAGATAACTCCTACTCCATTTCTCCTCTTTTCATTGCCATAATAGTACAACTTAAAACCTGCTCCTAAGCTTCTAGCCTCACTACCTTTCCACCTGGTCTCCTGGACACACAGTATAACCACCTTCCTTCTCTGCATCATGTTGACCAACTCTCTACCTTTTCCTGTCATAGTCCCAATATGCAAAGTCCCTACTCTCAGTCCCAGGCTCTTTCCTTTCCTCCTCTCTCTCTGCTTCTGAACATGCACTCCTCTTCTTCTCGTTCTTGTTCTTCGACCCACAGTAGCCCAATCTCCATTAGTGCCCTGTATGTCATCAGTACCAATTGCGGTCGTTGTTAACCCGGTCCACGACCAATCCTGTATAATATGGTTGTGATTGACTTGCATGATTGGTTTTGACAAAAGTTTTTCGCCGGATGCCCTTCCTGATGCAACCCTCTGCATTTATCTGGGCTTTGGACCGGCACAGGGAGACAGTGCTCCATGCCCAAACAAGGCAAGCTTGGAGAGACACGGCCTAGTGCTGCCCTGAGGCTGCATTTCAGTGCAGATTTAGCCAATTTTGCTTTTTTTTAGAGTTTGGTTCATTCTCTCTACTTTGCCCTGGGATTGAGGGTGATTGACTGCTCCAAACGAGTGTTTCAGGCCTAGCTGAGACTCAACCGGTTGCAGACTTTTGTTTTTAAATTGGGATCCATTATCCAATCTCACTCTCTGTGACTTAATGTGTTTTCATTAGAAATATGATCACTGTTTGAGCATTTTCAGGTGTTTCTGGGCACAGCTTCTTGCCAGCCAGTGTATGCATCCATGGCCACCAAGAGGTATCTATACTCATTCACCCCTGTCAATCATGTCTGTGTAATCAACAGAAAATGTACTGAATTGAAAGTGAATCTGAATTACACAACCCCTGGGAGAAGCTGCAAGTCACCCAGTTGTTCTTTGGAAACCTGATTAAAATCCAAGGACATAGAATGAAGCCCTGGATGGTGTCAGCAATTCCTAATTCAGCCGGAGGTTTGTTGGTTTATTGTTTTCCAACTGGGTGTGTAGTCGGATAACTTGATGGTCACAGGAGCTGTAGCAGTGCTGAAACCTACGTCTGTAGGACCCTGTTGGGCCTCAAGTACGGAGTTTAACAGAAACTTATTTCCATTTACTCAACCTATTTCTGTGTTCAACCACCATGTGATGACCAAAAGGGGTTGAATTCGTTGTTCCAAGGATTCACCCTAACGCGTCAATAAACAAATTCTCACCTTCCCGTTAACTCTGATACACACTCCAGAGGCGAGGGATGAGAGGGGAGGCCACCTACTGCAGATGGGCATATCTCTGTGCCCTCACCCATTGAACCACAGCGAGGCATATGCTGTGACGTCAAAAACTTGTTGTCACCACGCCTTTTCGAACTGAATCACAGCTTTAACAGCTACTCTTGAGTGCATAAGAGGTTGCTGTATATAGATGCAAACACAATGTCTCCTGCCAATCCGGACCTTGGTCCCAAGCTTGATGTACCGACTCAACTATCTGACCTGCAAACTGCACCCGAAGATCTCAGAGAACCACCTGCGTCTCCTGATGGCCAGCCGTCTCTCGTCCCCGGTGGTGCGCCCAGAGGACACCTCACTCCTGTTGACAACCAGAAATCGTCGGACGCGATTGTCATCGGTACAGCGGCCCTTCCATCCTGGAACAGCACATCCCTGATCAGATCTTTATAAGAGGCTAGTATTGGCATCTAGGCAAGCATGAGTTATTGTTCAGTTTTGTGGTAGGTTTGTAACTGCTATTTTCCTGTCGTGTCTTGGGAAATCACTGTATTCCCATGTCATTGCTATCGTTACCTTGTTTACTTGCTGCTCATCTGACTCTCGACTTCCCTTTCTTTTCTTAATACCTCCGTGTACAGTAGTTTTTACACAGGACATTATCTAGTGGCATTCCATTGTGCCCTCCGGCATGTGGTAGCACCAGGTGGTAGCCTTCGGACAACAACCACAGCCATTTTGCTAGTTCTGCATTCAGAGCCCCAATTTGTAGTTTTCTGAGGCCATCGCCATTGTTGTAGTCCAACACACACACACCACACACACCACACACATACACTCACACACACACACACACACACACACACACATACACACACACACACACACACACACACACACACACACACACCAGCATCTCGGATTGTCAAATAAACTTTTATTATATTTCAAAAGGGGAGTTTCTTGGTATTTTACTAATTCAAGCTCCACTGACTGCGTCACAAATGGTGCGCCGTGTGGGGCTAGAGTAGAACAGTGCACAACAGACCCTGAGACCACAGTGAGCCAGGTAGGCTCTTCATGCTATCTGAGTAAGGGTGATCATTTTTTTTTCTCCAGTGGAAACACTCAATTAGCCTGCATTCCAAAATTACTTTGTCATGTGATACAATGTCAAGCCTATAGGATTTTGTTGATGGAGACAAGAGTAAATTTAGAATTTGAGTTTGTGCCTAGTTACTCAGGGGCTAGTGCTCAGCTTTTGCCCAGTTGCCCATTGGGCCGAGTTCTTTTGCCTCATGGTTAGTGTGGACAGCCAGGGTGACATGCAGGACAGCTTCATCAGTGATTTCATACCATTGCTCTTGCCCTGGTGTAAGAGTCATTGCCACGCCCCTCTTTCCATACCCATCAATACTAGCCTGAAAAGCGTCGTAGTACACCTTGTCGTTATTGCAATCATTATAATGTGTGACATTGTAGGGGTCAGGCGGAGGGGCGTAGGGATGGAGCATGTGGATCCATGTTTTCCAGGTTTTATATAGAGATAGTGCACCCCCCTTTTTTGGAGATACCGGTGACACCAATTCCCAGTAAATGTTAGCCCGTTAGCCCAGTGCAGCAGGAGAATTATCCGCAGCCAGCAACATATGCAATCCTGAGGGAAGTCTGCCCACGGAGCAATTAAAGGACTTTCCATTACAGACAGTCACAATCAGTCCATCAGGGCTGCATAGAATGTAGTCTCCACTTTTTACCAAAATATCTCTTTCAATCAGATTCATAGGACAGTGAGGGGATGCCACATGTTTAACAGTCTGTTCTTCTACAGTGGTGCTCAAAGGTGTGTTAAATGGCAGGGATTCGGGTGCTCCCGAGAAACCTATTTGTATTGTCAGAGAGGCAAGATGAAGGCACAATACCATTTAATTTAGAGTATTCTGCCCCAGAATCAACAAAAAACAGCAGTTCACAATGCATTACTCTCATTCTCATGTAGGGGTCTGCCATTTGATATGCATTCCCTGGACCTCGTCAATATCATTTTTTGGGTTTGGTGAATCCATGCCGGTCAGTCAATGGAAACTCATCTTGAGGAGGAGCAGCAGCCATTTTTTGAGTTTGATGGGGGCCTGCTCATATAGTTGGACTGGACTGTGCAGGGGCGTGGTACTGGGCAGTGGTCCAGGTCCCATGATATATCCACCCCAGTTGGTTGGATCAGGGATTGGTGTCGACAGTTTCTCTGCCTGTGACCAGTTTGGCCACACACAAAGCAGGGCAAATGAGGCAGCTGTGAATAGAGAGCTTCGGTCCCCCTGCCCCTCCCTCCCATCCCCCCTTTGAACGGGTCTGGGACTGCCCCAGTATTGCTGTGGTGGCCAGTAGTTTTATAAGGTGTCATATGAGGTGTGGGTGAGGGCTGAGACTGCTGTGTTTGTGTTGGAGGCTGAAGAGGAGACCGCTGCAACATCTGAGTGTTGACTTTGTCTTTGTCAGGTTTCATCTCTGTCACACGCTTCTTGTCTTGTCATTCATATTGCATGTGCACTATTGCGCATGCCAGTTTCATCCCATGCACTATTCATCCTCCTCCTCAAGTTCCTTTTTCCACTTTTTTTTTACCACCAATCCTGTCAATTCTCATCCTGGTTTTGTCTCTCCAGATCTGCCATAGCTTTTTCATCTGCTTTGTTTAAATATGGTAATAACTTTTTTGATTTCAGATTGAGCAGGGACACTCCCGATTTGTCTTTTATCTGTACTTTCCCATGCTGAGCTGCCTGTGCACGTAATATTGTTTTGGTTGAGGACACATTGTTCTGCTAACACCCTCCTGCTAATTATCCAGATATTTTACAGTTGCTCTTAAATGTTTCCTTAATTTATTTGAAAGGATTCTCAGTTAACAAATGCAGTTGGCCACAACATTTCTTAAGATATTTAAAGGTATCTCACTTCAAGTTGCAATCAAATCTTTATTGCCATTTTAGAAATATAGGTAATTCAAATTATTTATTTATTTTGTATTTATTTTTTACAAATACTTATGATGCATTCTTCAACATCTTCTGTTTCTTCATGGAGAACGGAAGTATAAGTTGAGAAGTTAAGGAACGGAATCTTGGATGAAAGTGTTTGTTTTTTACCGTTTTTGTATGGCTGTATTCTGTTGGTGGCTAGGTCATATGTTTTGGGGGGGCTCTGTTTTTTTATCTGCTGGTCAGCTGTTGTCTGGTCGGTCGGTTGGTCTTCAGATGCTATGGCTAACTCTGAATATTGCGTTTTAAGACATACCCAGCTGGTGCAGAGAGGTTTGGAATTCAGGAGGTAAAAACTACCTCCAAAAGAAGCAAGTCTCCTCCTGCTATATACTGAGAGAAGGGCTCAACTTGACCCCACAAATTGTTTCCCTGATCTCCAACTGAGCGTGAGCCCTCCTCAGGAAAAGAGTCAAGTTAACACATCATAATATGGACTATATAAACTGCATGAATGTGGAAAACAAAATTATGCGTGTGGACAGACAGACTTAAGAGATATTCCCTGTAATAATGGACATTATACATATCACTTCTCTGGAATCTGTCCAAATGTGTTTCATTTTTTGAAAACCTTTGTCTTAAAGGGACGCAGGGCATTCATAGGCACTAGCATACATCAACGAGGGAGAGGCTCGGTCGGAGATTGGTGGCTAGATGGAAGATGCTCGCATACAGTGTCAAGGGACAGGCCCTGTCAGGAATGGGTGGTTAGGTGGAAGGCGATACCATACACCGGTGTGAGAAGCCTGGTCAGATCACGGCTGGCCAGGAACGAGGTGCTGTCATACACAGACCATGGAAGAAAGCTGGTCAGAAATAGTCGGCAAAACGCTGGTCAGGAACAGCCAGAGGAACATTGGTCTGGAACAGAGGGGCAGCTAGACAAAAGGTGCGAGCAGAGATGAGGGAGGTGGCGGCCTGCTAGGATGCAAGGGTTTACACTGCTGGGGAGGGGGACTCACAGGTCATTGTCATGTTAACAGATCTGGTGGATTTCACATCAAGTAGTTGAAGGGAGGTATCATTTCATGTAATGTTTTGCATGTATCTTGGGGTCTTGCGCCTTCCCTTGGTCTGGGGTGACAAAATCAATGAGTTTGATTTTGTCACTCTTGGATGAATATGCATATGCATATATGGTCATGCACCTGCAGCTCCCTAAAAAATTTTGAGACCACTGCAAATTTTCAGAAATCAGCATCTCTTATAGTATATATATACTTATAGTATATATATATATATATATATATATATATATATATATATATATATATATATATATATATTTATTTATTTATTTATTTATTTATTTATTTATAATAGTAATTATAAATACTTAGGGACTGTGCCGGTCCCAAGCCCGGATAAATGCAGAGGGTTGCGTCAGGAAGGGCATCCGGCGTAAAACTTTTGCCAAAACCAAATATGCGAGACAACCAAAACTATACCATACCGGATCAGTCGCGGACCGGGTTAACAACGACCGCCATTGGTACTGATGACCTACAGGGTACTAATGGAAATTGGGCTACTGTGGGTCGAAGAACAAGAACAAGAAGAAGAGGAGGAGTGCGTGTTCGGAAACAGAGAGAGAGGAGGAAAGGAAAGAGCCTGGGACTGAGAGTAGGGACTTTGAATGTTGGGACTATGACAGGAAAAGGTAGAGAGTTGGTCGACATGATGCAGAGAAGGAAGGTGGATATACTGTGTGTCCAGGAGACCAGGTGGAAAGGTAGTAAGGCTAGAAGCTTAGGAGCAGGCTTTAAGTTGTACTATTATGGTACTGACAAGAAGAGAAATGGAGTAGGAGTTATCTTGAAGGAGGAGTTTGTTAGGAACGTCCTAGAGGTGAAAAGAATGTCAGATAGACTTATGAGTCTGAAACTGGAAATTGAAGGTGTGATGCTCAATGTTGTTAGCGGCTATGCCCCACAGGTGGGATGTGAATCTGAGGAGAAGGAGAAGTTCTGGAATGAGTTAGATGAAGTGATGCAGAATATTCCCAGAAATGAGAGAGTGGTCATTGGTGCAGACTTCAATGGACATGTTGGTGAAGGCAATAGAGGGGATGAAGAAGTGATGGGCAGATTTGGTATCCAGGATAGGAATGCAGAGGGACAGATGGTGGTAGATTTTGCAAAAAGGATGGAAATGGCTGTAGTGAACACCTTTTTCCAGAAAAAACAGGAACATAGGGTAACTTATAAAAGCGGAGGTAGGAGCACGCAGATAGACTACATCTTGTATAGACGGGGTAACCTGAAAGAGATCAGTGACTGCAAAGTAGTTGTAGGTGAGAGTGTAGCCAGACAGCATAGGATGGTGGTCTGTAGGATGACTCTGGTGACAAGGAAGATGAAGAGGACAAAGGCAGAGCAGAGGACAAAATGGTGGAAGATGAAAAAGGGAGGAGTGTTGCATGATTTTCAGGGAGGAGTTGAGAAAGGGTTTGGGTGGTCAGGGAGAGCTTCCAGATGATTGGACAACAACAGCTAGTGTTATCAGGGAGACAGGTAGAAGAGTACTTGGTGTGTCATCTGGAAGGAAAGTAGATAAGGAGACTTGGTGGTGGAATGAGGAAGTGCAGGAGTGTATACAGAGAAAGCGGTTAGCGAAGAAGAAGTGGGATACTGAGAGGACTGAAGAGAACAGACAGGAGTTCAGGGAGATGCGGCGAAAGGTAAAGATAGAGGTAGCAAAGGCAAAACAAAGGGCTTATGATGACTTGTATGCTAGTAAGGAGGGTAAGAATGATCTATACAGGTTGGCGAAACAGAGAGATAAAGATGGAAAGGATGTAAAACAGGTCCGGGTGATTAAGGACAGAGAGGGAAATGTATTGACAGATGCTAGAAGAGTGACGGGACGATGGAAAGAGTAGTTTGAAGAGCTGATGAATGCGGAAAATGAAAGAGAGGCAAGGGTAGAAGAGGTGATTATTGTAGACCACAAAGTAGCAAAAATTAGTAAAAGTGAAGTGAGGAAGGCATTGAAGAGGATGAAGAGTGGAAAAGCAGTTGGTCCTGATGATATACCTGTGGAGGTGTGGAAGTGTCTAGGAGAGGCAGCGGTAGATTTTCTGACTAGATTATTCAACAGGATTTTAGAGAGTGAGAAGATGCCTGAAGAATGGAGACAAAGTGTGATGGTGCCTATTTTTAAGAATAAAGGGGATGTGCAGAATTGTGGCAACTACAGAGGGATAAAGTTGATGAGCCATACAATGAAGTTATGGGAAAGAGTAGTGGAAACTAGACTGAGAGCAGAAGTCAGCATTTGTGAACAGCAGTATGGCCTCATGCCTAGAAAGAGTACTACAGATGCAGTATTTGCGTTGAGAATGCTAATAGAAAAGTACAGAGAAGGCCAGAGGGAGCTGCATTGCGTTTTCGTAGACCTAGAAAAAGCATATGACAGGGTGCCAAGAGAGGAGCTCTGGTATTGTATGAGGAAGTCTGGACTGGCAGAGAAGTATGTTAGACTGGTGCAGGACATGTATGCTAGCTGTGAGACACTGGTACGGTGTGCTGTAGGGGTAACAGAGAAGTTCAAGGTGGAGGTGGGACTCCATCAGGGATCAGCTCTGAGCCCCTTCTTGTTCGCAATGGTGATGGATAGGCTGACAGATGAGGTTAGACAGGAATCCCCATGGACCATGATGTTTGCGGATGACATTGTAATCTGTAGTGAGAGCAGACAACAGGTAGAGGAAAATCTAGAGAGGTGGAGGTATGCTCTGGAAAGGAGAGGAATGAAAGTTAGTCGCAGCAAGACAGAATATATGTGTGTGAACGAGAGGAACTCGGGTGGAGCGGTGAGGCTACAGGGAGTGGAGATCAAGAAGCTGGAGGATTTCAGGTACTTAGGGTCAACAGTCCAGAGCAACGGAGTGCGGAAAAGAGGTGAAGAGACGGGTCCAAGCAGGTTGGAATGGGTGGAGAAAAGTGTCAGGGGTACTATGTGATAGAAGACTATCGGCCAGAATAAAAGGAAAGGTGTACAAGACAGTGGTGAGACCAGCGATGATGTATGGACTAGAAACTGTTCCAATGACCGAAAGACAGCAGACAGAACTAGAGGTTGCAGAGATGAAGATGTTGAGGTTCTCTTTGGGAGTGACCAGGATGGATAGGATCAGGAATGAGTCTATCAGAGGGACGGCACATGTTCGATGTTTTGGAGAGAAGGTCAGAGAAGCCAGACTGAGATGGTTCGGTCATGTGCAGAGAAGAGATAGTGAATATATTGGTAGACGGATGCTGGAATTGGAGCGCCAGGCAATAGGTCTCGAGGAAGACCAAAGAGAAGATTTATGGACGTAGTGAGAGAGGATATGAAGGTAGCTGGTGTGAGAGAGGAAGATACAGAGAATAGGGTTAGATGGAAAAGGTTGACTCGCTGTGGTGACCCCTGACGGGAAAAGCCGGAAGAAGAAGAAGAAGAAGAGAATTATATTCCAGATTTTCTTCAATCCGAACACAAGCACACGTGCCTCTCCCTAATAGTGTTGGGATCCGGGATTATGAGTGTGTACAGTTCCTTTCACCTCTCAGTTCTCGCAGGTCGCCAGGGGGTTTCATAGAGCAGCAGCCCTGCAGGAGGGTGGACTTTAACGGGTGTGCAGTGCACAACGAGAGATCATCAAGTCTCATCAGTCTGAGGTTAAGAGGAGCCTGTTGCCAGCCCTTCAGTGCCAGAGTGTTAACCTACAGTGGTTACCTCTACCAGTGTCCTGGACCTAATCTTGTGCCTCATTCTCCTGGATTCCATTCGTCCCTCCCTGGCGGATCTTCATCTCCACATTCCTGAGACCCCCACAACTCCAGAAACAACCCAGATCCAGCACAATCATCCATTCATTTCTATGTAATAAATTCCTTAAGACTCCTTAGCACCTCCGAGTGTTTTGCATTTGGGTCAGGTATTTGCAAAATCCATGACAAATAGGATGGAGATAAGATGATTACCTGAACCAAATCTTATTTAATGAGGGAAAGTATAAAACCCATTGCCGCTCTCATCACTATCCTCTTGCAATGGAAGGCAAAAACTGTCCTAGAAGTATAGAAAAAGTGACTGGAATAAAAAGTGGCCATGCTAAAAGCAATGAAAAAAGTAATCTTCTCTGAGACTTATTAGCAGGTTAATCCAACACCTGGCTGTCTAATGGTTAGACAGAGACCTGGAGAGGCCTACATGCCACAGTGAAATTTGTTGGAAGATGGGTGATCTGGAGATGCTTCAGCAAGGCTGGGTTTGGGCAGATAAGTCTTTGAAGGGTGCATAAACCAAGCAATGGTAATCCCAGGAGAAAACTTGCAGCCTTCTTTTGTGATACTTTTCCCCTTCTCTTGATTTTTTTTCTACCAGAACATTACTCCATGCCACAAAAGCTAGCTTGATCAAGGTGTGGATGAAGGACCACCAGGTCAAGACCTTGGCATCACCAGCCCAATATCCTGACTTGAAGTCAATTTAAACATCTGGAATGTGATTAAGAGGAAGATGCATGGTCACAGGCCATCAAAGCTGAGCTGCCTAAATTCTTGTGTCAGGAATGGACTAAAGTCACCAAATTTCAATGTGAAGGAGTGGTGGAAAACACCTACGCAGCCCTGTGTGGCCCTGCACCCCAAGTGCCCACATTCCAAGAGTGTGAAAAACAAGACCTCATAAGGAAGTAAACCTGACCTTTGGTATAAAGGTATAAAATGAGTGTGCCCCCCTGGCTCTGGGCCAGAACTTCCTCATCTACACATTTGACTGGACATGTCTAAGCGGGTGTGTAGAGAGAGGGGAACAATCCTCGTGGGATGACACTCATTCTGGCCTGGGAATTCTCGTAAGTGTATTTCTTGACTTTGCAGAAACCATTCTTGCTTGATTTGTTCTTGATCATTGTGACGTTTTCGAAAATGAAATCTGAACACACCGGGACAACAAAGTCCGGTCCCGTGGCTGGAGCCACAAAAACACACTGCCTTTTTTAGTATTTTTTCATTTTCTGCAAATGCTCTGACTATTTTCAGATGGAATTTGCGGGTTGTGCTATTAGTTTATACGATAAAACCAAAATGTTCATTTTACTCAAACATATCCCCATAAAAAGCAAAATTGGAGAAACTGAAAGATTGGCAGTGGTCTCTTAATTGTCTCTAAATACATGCATGTCTGTGTGTGTGCGTGTATGTCCACAAGTTACAAGATATGTGGAACTGCAATAAGAGGCAGAGGTTGCATAGGTTTCATAAACATGTCACGTAGATTACAGAAACTTCCTGGAAAACCTGCAGCAGCAACCATCTTCTAGATAAGGTCAGTATCAAAGAAAAAGAAATGAACAGAGATCAAAGAGCAGATCACAGGAAAAAAAGATGAGCAGATGCTTTACTGAATAGATGCACACAGAGAACAATAAATCAACATTTAACTCCCTAACTGTGGCAGCCTAAATGGTGAAAGCAAGACAGGCTTTTAAAATCACATATATTCAGTCATTCTTAACCTTTTTTGGTGTTTGTTTCATTCAAATTCAAATTCCTTTTCTTCTTATTTGTCCCCTCGGGGCAAAGGATGCCCCCAGGATCTCACAAACAAGATAAAGTTGTCTTCGCTTTGACTTCATCTCTACTGCAGCTAGTATATCGTTTCTCCAGTTTTCTCTGTCTCGTTATCTGAACTATGTTAGTTAGTTAGTTAGTTAGTTAGTCCTCTTGCACAAGATGCGTAGAGCCAACCTTGGCTACCAGGTTTCTCCATCCGGGTCTTTCGTTGGCAAGTTGCCGTGCCTGTGCAAGGGCTCACACCGCAGGCCCTGAGGTCCTGGGCCACAACATCAAGCCAGCGGGTGCGGGGGGCACCTCTGGGTCTTCTCCATCCGGCTAGCTGGGGATTAAAGGCCAAGATGGTGCTTGTGGAATGTTCGGCAGGCAAGCGGATGATGTGGCCATACCATCGAACTCGCCGCATTGCTGTGAGGCGAGATGCTGGGGGCTGCTGGGTTCGATCTCTTAGGGTCTTGTTAGTGACATGCTGGGTCTCGCTGATACCTTCTGATGTCCTCAGGGCCCTGGAGTCAAATCCATCAAGCCTGGCTGCCAGCGTGTTGTTCAGCGGCCAGGTTTTGGAGCCATAGAGTAGGACAGAGATGACTGAGGCATTGTAGACCCGGAGCTTTGTCATCCGGGATACGTGCAGGTGGTGCCACGATGGTCTCCACAGGGATTGCATGACTGGCGCCGCAAGGGCACGGCGCCAGTCAATCTCAACTTTGAGGTCTCCGGTGTCAGACAGGATCGAGCGAGGTACTTGAAGGTAGAGACAAAGTGGACAGGGCTGCCGTCAAAGAGGAGTGGTGGTGGATCAGGTCCCTCTCCTATGTGCATAAGCTTGGTTTTTGGCCAGCTTATCTTCAGGCTGAGTTTCCTGGACTCCTCATCAAAAACATGGAGGGCTTCACGAGGCTGGTCAGCGGTCTCACTGAACAGTGTGGTGTCATCCGCGTACTTGAGATCCCTGAGGGTGTAGCTGCCTATGGGGACCCCAGGGATCCGCTCAGAGACTTTTGTCATCAGATGGTCAATGACACAATTAAAAAGTTCTGGCGCGGCGACACAGCCCTGCCTCACCCCGCTGTTGATGGGAAACCACTCAGAGTCCCGGCCATTCACATGCACACAGTTTCGGCCCCTTGGTAGAGCTGCCTAAAGAGTGCGGTTATTTTGGTCGGGACTCTGAGGGATGTCAGGATATTCCAGAGAGAGCTGTGGTCCACCGTGTCGAAGGCTGCTTTTGGTTGATGAAGGCGATGTAGAGGTGCCGGTCCTTCCTGAACTCCCGGGCCTTTTCAATTATGAGCCGGAGGGCAGAGATGTGATCTGTGGTGGACCGATTGGTCATGAAGCCGGCTTGCTGTTGGTGGCGTCTGCTTCGGGTTGCAGGTAGAGCACGGGTTAGTAGGATGCGGGTGAATAGTTTTCTGGGGATGGAGAGGAAGGTGATTCCTCTGTGGTTACTGCAGGTCAGCTGATCGCCCTTATGCTTCCAGAAGGGAAGTATAATGCCCCGCCTCCAGTCATCAAGCAGCGACTCAGTGACCCACACATGGTTGATAATTTGTGTGAGCCAAAGGAGGATGTTGTTACCTCCGGCCTTCAGCATCTCAGCTGTGATGGAACATAGGCCAGGGGCTTTGCCGTTTTTGAGCTTTAACAAGGCTGCCTTCACTTCGGCTGGGGTGACCGGGGAGATGAGACAGTCTGGGTTATTGTTGGGGTGGGTGGTGGAGGTGGGGGCTTCTGGTAGGGGAGGATGGTTTAGGAGCTCACTGAAGTGCTCCTTCCAGCGACTGAGGCAGTCAGCTTCAGTGGATAGGACGTTTCCGGCTGCATCCTTAACCAGGAAGCAGTGCTTGCGGGGGCCTGCTTTCCCTTGGCAGATTGAAAAGCTGCCGCAGGTTGTTGTTTTTGGAGGCTGACTCCATGGTCATCGCCTGGTCTCTCCAGTAGGTTTCCCTGTCTTGACGGATGGAAATGTTCCGTTGGCTGTTGAGGTGCCGGTACAGGACCATGTCCCCACGCAGTCGAGCAGCTCGTCGGCTGTTAATGATGTCCAACGTAGCTTGGGAAATCCAGGGCTTCTTGGGGGCTGGTCTTGTTCGCCCGGCAACTCCCTTCGAAGCAATGATCACCTTGCTTTTAAAGTGAGGCCAGTCCTGGGACATCCCGCTGGTGAGGGCGCTAAATTGGTTAGCGATGCAACAGCTATAGTGCTCCATGATGGCAGGGTCTAAGAGACGGGAAGAGTCCAGCTTGGGGGAGGCATTGGCTGAGGCCCCAGCCTTGAGCTTTAGCCGCAGGTCGACTATCAGCATGCGATGGTCGGTGTTGCCAAGCTGTGGGCCTCTGAAGACACGGCAGTTGGTAACCGATGTCTTACAGCGGCGGGAGATGAGGATGTGGTCTATGGCTTTTTTTGTCTTCCCGTCCGGGCTGTACCAGGTCCAGTGGTGGATTCGTTTTCGGGGGAACCAAGAGTCAGCGATGCAGAGGTTGGTGGCTCTGCAGAGGTTAAGTAACAGTTGGCTGTTGTCGTTGGTGGTGGTATCCCTGAGCTATGTAGATTCAATCTAACACAATAGCTGTGCCTTTAAAAAGGGTAAAAGGTAAAACAATCTTTAGTATGTTTGCTTATTGAAACTATTTAATTCTGACAACACAGTTTTAACAGTATCCACCAATCAAAAAATTAAATCTAAATGTGCCAATGGACCCTTGTCCCATTCACAGTTCAGTCTGACCGAGAAAGCTGGAAAGAATTGAGCCAGGGATGACATATTAAGAAGAAAGCTAAATGTGCAATTCGTACGATGGCATCAAAGACCTCTTTAACTATGGTCTATTTGGGGGACAAGAGAATAACATGAATGGTGGAGACAAGTGTGAAACATGTTTGTTTGTTTTTCACTGACAATTTGTTTGAGACTGGCATGTAAAAAAAGGTGCAAAATCTTGGCAGTGACAACACTGTGCATCATATTCGATTTCACAAAGTGTAAAACTTTTTTTCATCTCCTCAGATTAGAATGGATTTTCCATACAATTTCAATAATTTGATTTGAGAAATCAATGATTGATTTATCTGCAATCAACTGACAATCAGTCCAGGGTGTACCCATCCTCTCACCCAGTGACAGCTGGGATAGGTGCCAACATCCCTGCGACCCTAAGCATAGGATAAGTGGTAGACGGTGGATGGATTTCGTTGGCAGTCAATTTATTAATTTATTTATTAACATATTTTTTTTTTATTTTATATATATTTTTCTGAGATACCTTTTTCAGTTTTTACTCCCTTGAACTACTACAATTTATTTTGTTTTCAGTTGTAGTGGTATGAAACATGGGCAGCATGGTGGTGCAATGGTTAGTGCTTTGGCGTCACAGGACGAAGGACCCCGAGTCGACAACGGAACCTTTCTGTGTTGCGTGTTCCGTGTCTGTGTGGGTTTTCCTCCATACAGCAAAATTGGGAAAATTGCCCCGAGTGAGTGTGCGAAAGTTGTCTGTATGTGGCCGTGCCCACCTCTCACCCAATGACAGCTGGGATAGGCTCCAGCATTCCCCGCGACCCTGAGTGTACAGTAGGATAAGTGACAGAAGATTGGTGGATGGTATGATGCATTGTCAGATTTTAAGCAGAAGAAATTGCAAGGCAGGATGGAGCTATTACAGGGTAGTGAAAGAAAATTTCAAAACTTAAGTGTTATTAAGCTGTTATTCAAGTGATATTGAAAAGAAATTACTGCATGAGTTGGACAATCATTTTTTACCTTCTTTGATGAAAACCTAGCAACTGAAGAGACATGGATGAGTTAAATGAGCGGGCATGCAAGACTCCACATGGAATGTTTTTGAGTCATTGGAATGCTACAGAAATGTACAGAAATGTAATTTGCTTATGATTTGAAACAAGGCCACATGGTTGCATTAGTGAAAGAGATGCAGTAAGACACAATAAGATTAGAAACATAATTCTATTTAGAAAGGGATGATACAGTTCTACATAGTTTCATTACAAATTATAAAACTGATGTTCCATACAGAGTTCATAGCTATTGCAAATCTTAAATTCTTGTGTCTAATGTTTACAATCATTTTTCCCATTCATTTGCATGTCCAATCTGGGCCAGTGTGTTCTTTTGTACCCTCATCATGATATATGCTGGTATAATTACCAGGCTGTAAATATTCTAAGTGGCAGACACCAATATAATGATATTCTGATCAAAATTGTAGCAGAAAGAATATTGGGAATGCGTGGTATGGGCAAGTATAAGTTCAAGTGCAGTCAGTGAACAGTAGTTCGAGAGGGTCTGTATTAGCATGAGCAGGAAACATTCATTACTCTGCTTGTTCATCCACCCTTTCCTTTAACCTCATCACCAACTCTTCTTTTATCTGAGCCAAATGCTAATTCAGACAGAAGGCTCTTTGAAATTGAAATGATGTGAAAATAGAGTTGCAGTGGCAAATGAGCTGTTTTTGCTGGTCCCATCTGGGCCAAGCAAACCCTTTGAATGAGCGTCTCCCCGAGCAAAAATGCCCTGTTCTGCTCCACTCTGTCTCTGCTGCTGCCCTCCCCTTTCCAGTGAGCTGTTAAGCTCCCAGAAGAGCAGAGATCAGGAATGATCTGATTAGGATGGAGTTTATGTCAGATCTGCACACACCCTTGAATATATATAAATAGCCACAATTTTGCATACCAGCGTGAATCAAGCTGATCCTTCCATAGAGATTACATCCTGAAATGAAAATATGAGTTATGAAAGGAACAGCTTCTTGGGTGTTTGTGTCTTTGGCTTGGGTGACAGCTGTCTTTGACAGGCTTTGATTATTGAAAGGGTGCCATGTGCCATGAATACAAAGTTCTAAAATCACAGAGCCTTGATTAATTTTACTCAGATTTTTTTTTGAAGATTTGAGTTTAGAGGTAAGAATCACAGATTTTCGCAAATTCAGTGTCTATTTCTCTTGTTTGGCTTTTACACACACACACACACACACACACACACACACACACACACACACACACACCACACACACACACATCACGGACGCACTCATGCACACACATACACACACACACAAAATAAGACGAACCTGTTGGTAATTTTATGTGTCTGATAAGTCTGGTACTCTTCTTGCTGTAGCACCAAGGATAATATTTTACATGACTGTATAATATTTTAAGCTTTTAAATGTAGCAGTTCATCTCCTTCAGCTTGAGTCAAGTTAATGCCACATTTCAGTTCAAATACATTTTGATGTGAACCTCCCGCATTTACTCCTATGTATTTCAGTGTTCCAAGTTCATCATGATTGCAGCTGTTTTAGTATCTGGTGCTCAATATTAATTGTCTTCAATCTGGCATAGGTTTTGAGGAACGCTGAAGAAAGTCAACACCAGTATAGTAGTTATAATCCAAATCAATGTTTTGTGGTATCATTGAAATGTGACGGTGTTGACAAACTGTGGAGTCCACAATTACTGTTTTTGACCTAAATTTAATACAGTTAGCTGTGATATAGAAAACTGCCTGTCTTGTATCTAGATATTACAATTTGTTTGTGCTCTATATCTTTACAATGGCTAGAATGTCTTGACTGATAATTTACCTTTTTCAGTCATCTGTAACTTTTCAACCAAGACAAGCAAGCGGGTGGTTCTTATTAAAAGGAAAAAAGGCCTTATTTAGTCACATTCTGTAGCAGCACAAGATCGGCAAAATTTGACCTCTGCATTAAACCCTTAATGGATGAACAATGAACAGTTGGCAGAAACTTAGCAGTGCCTCAAGAGCAGTTAGTGTCAAGCTGAGCAACAATTCAACAGAGCTCAACATTTGAACCAGGAATTTTTTTTTATGAGATGACTGCTCTAATCACTTGACCCATGGTTTGTATTTCAGATTTTTCATCACCGTCTCTCTGTAAGTGCAATTTCATTCCGTGGCCGTGAAATAGTAGTATTGTTAAAAAGTAATTGAAAAAAATGAATGATATACTTGATTGATAAAACCCTGTCATAAAAGTAGCATTCCTCCATTCAATAGATTCAATCTACACCATAGCTAAAAACAAAACAAAACATGACAGTTAACAGAGTTGAATGGACACCATGGGTCACTTGTGATTAAACTGAAATTATGTGGGAAAGGATAAGTTTTGAAAGGAGATTCTTATGAAAATCAAGTGATCAGCGAAATCACAATGGCAATTATAATATCATCTACTTAAATTATGTATAACTGTGTACGTCGCTTTATTGGCTGTGATTATACCATTGTTATTTTACCAAACTGAACATTTTATGATTTATTTTGGTTGATATACTTGTCAAGCTGAAAACAACACCATATGACCCCCACAAAAAACAGACACACACAGAGGCTACTTTTTGTTTGAACCTGATTCATAATGTTACTCTGCATACTGACTGGCTGTTTTCATTTCTTCACATTTCTATTGTCTCTGTAAAAAAAAAAAAAAAAGCTGATCAACAACATCAAAATCAGATCAGATGAGATTTATGTGACCATGTGATCCAAAAACCCTGCATTCTGCAGTGCAGTTTCAAGAAGAATTTGTTTCAAACAAACAAACCATCTCTGTCAGTCGGTGAATGGATGCAAGGCAGCAGGTTTTTGACCCAGCCTTGCCTGCTGCCTCTGGCGTCCCTTTCTGGCACTTTGCCTTGTATGTAAATACTTCTCAGGCTTAACGGACAATTCATTTAATAATCAGATCACCACTATTAATGATATATGGAACCCTTCCTGTAACTGGGAAGTGGAGTGGTCGGGGCCGAGCGGTTTGGAGCTGAAGACCTGCCAGGAAAGAAGGAAGGAAGGGATGGATGGATGGATGGATGGAAACGAGCTGCCTTCGACACACACAGATGTGCATTACCCGGGATCCCAACACCTCGTGGATGAGCTGGACTTATGTCAATTACAAAGTGCTAATTAGATACACTTGAACACTTCCACTTGACATTCCTTTTAGATATGTCCTGTCAGAACAGAAGAGTCGGCCCCTTGGATGTTTGGATAATAGGAAGATTTTAATTTTTTCTCTATAAGAAAAGATGCCAATTTGTTGTATTTGTATTATTTGTGCACGTTCCATTGAATGGACTTAAGTGAAAGTAAGTGCAATAATGTTCATATTATCTTGCAAAACTGATATAGAGGCTGCTCATTAAGTTGCAGAAATAGAACATGTTTAAATTTATATTTTTTCACAATGTAATGTTCCTGATTTTCAAGCGTTCAACAAAAGATGCAAGCTGGAAGACAGTGGTGGGGTGTCAGCTCTGAGCCGTTTTTCTTTTCCAGTGGTGTTGGACAGGTTAACAGATACCTAAATAACGGAACACAGTCTCAAGAAAAAGGTATTTATTTAAAAATGTATTTAAAAATATCAATTGTCTCCCTGAGACAAGCCAAGATAAATGGGTTGCGTCAGGATTGCGTCAGGAAGGGCATTCGGTGTAAAACGTTTGCCAAAACCAAACATGCAAATCAAATTATTATAGTATTATCATGGCACTGACAAGAAGAGAAATGGAGTAGGAGTCATCTTGAAGGAGGAGTTTGTTAGGAATGTTCTGGAGGTGAAAAGAATGTCAGATCAACTTATGTGTCTGAAATTGGAAATTGAAGGTGTGATGCTCAATGTTGTTAGTAGCTATGCCCCGCAGGTGGGATGCGAGTTTGAGGAGAAGGGGAAGTTCTAGAGTGAGCTAGATGAAGTGATGCAGAACATCCCCAGAAATGAGAGAGTGGTAATTGGTGCAGACTTCAATGGGTGTTGGTGACGGGAATAGAGGGGATGAAGAAGTGATGGGTAGATTTGGTATATAGGATAGGAATGCAGAGGGACAGATGGTGGTAGATTTTGCAAAAAGGATGGAATGGCTGTAGTGAGCTATTTTTTCCAGAAAAGACAGGAACATAGGGTAACTTATAAGAGCGGAGGTAGGAGCACGCAGGTACACTACATCTTGTATAGACGAGGTAACCTGAAAGAGATCAGTGACTGCAAAGTAGTTGTAGGTGAGAGTGTAGCAGACAGCATAGGATGGTGTTTTTTAGGATGACTCTGGTGACAAGGAAGATAAAGAGGACAAAGGCAGAGCAGAGGATAAAGTGGTTGGAGCTGAAAAGAGAGGAGTGTTTTATGATTTTCAGGGGGGAGTTAAAGGCTCTGGGTGGTCAGGGAGAGCCTCCAGATGATTGGACAACCACAGCTAATGGTATCAGGGAGACAAATATTCGATGTGTCATCTGGAAGTAGTTAAGGAGACTCCTCTGCCTCCCTGGTAGGGTCTATTCAGCGGTGGTGGAGAAGAGGTCATTGAACCTTGTGTAGCTTTCGGTCTGGTTGTGGGACAGTGGACCAGCTCTATACCCTTGGCAGGGTCCTTGAGGGTGCATGGGAGTTTGCCTAACATGTGAACTTGTTTCTTGGTGGACAGGGAGAAAGCATTCCATCCAGTGCTGCCGGCAATCCTGTGGGGGCTACTCTGGGAGTATGGGGTACCGAACCCCGTCATACAGGCTGTTTGGTTCCTGTATGATCAGTGGCACAGCTTGGTCCGCATTACTGGCTGTAAGTCAGACTCATTTCCGATGAGAGTTGGACAGCCAGGGCTGCCCTTTATCACAGATTCTGTAGTTTTATGGACAGAATTTCTAGGCACGGCCAGGGCGTTGAGGGAATCCTGTTTGGTGGCCGCAGGATTGACTGCTTTTTGCATATTATGTGGTTCTGTTGGCTTCATCAGGCCATGATCTCCAGCTCTCACTGGAACGGTTCAACTCCGATTGTGAAGCGTCCGGGGTTGAGGATCAGCACCCCAAAATCCGAGACCATGGTGCTCAATCGGAGATGGGTGGAATGCCCACTTTGGGTTGGGGAAGAGGTTCTGCCCCCAGTGGAGGAGTTCAAGTATCTCGGGGTTTTGTTCTTGAGTGAGGGGAGGATGGACCGGGAGATCAACAGGTAGATTGGTGTGGCATCTGCAGTGACTCTGTGGACTCTGTATCGGTCGATCTGTGTTCCCAACCTCAACTATGGTGACAAGCTGTGGGTAGTGACCGAAAGAACGAGATTGTGGATACAAGCGGTCGAAATGAGTTTCCTCATTTCTGGGTGGCTGGGCTCTCCCTTAGAGATAGGGTAAGAAGTTCAGTCATCCAGGTGGAGCTTGGAGTAGAGCCGCTGCTCCTCCACATAGAGAGGAGCCAGATGAGGTGGCTCAGGCATCTCGAAAGAACGAGATTGTGGATACAAGCGGTCGAAATGAGTTTCCTCATTTCCGGGTGGCTGGGCTCTCCCTTAGAGATAGGGTAAGAAGTTCAGTCATCCAGGTGGAGCTTGGAGTAGAGCCGCTGCTCCTCCACATAGAGAGGAGCCAGATGAGGTGGCTCAGGCATCTCGTTAGGTTGCCTCCTGGACGCCTCCCAGGGGAGCTATTCTGGACATGTCCGTCTTGGAGAAGACATAGTCTCAAGGCTGGCCTGGGAACGCCTTGGAGCCCCCCAGACGACCTGGATCATGTGACGAGGGAGAGGGAGGTTTCAGCCTAAATGCTCTGGCTGCTGCCCTTGCAACCCGACTCCGGATAAGCGGGAGAAGATGAATGGATGGATGGATTTGTGGCACTTGCATCACAATATTTAACTATTTTGCACTATTTTGTCATCCTTTTGCACACATTAACACAAACACACACACACACACACACACACACACACACACACGCACACAAACACATTCACATGGACGGACACGCACTCCCACACACACACTCTAACACTCATCAGTCACTGTGTGTGATGGTAAAACAATCCACAAGACTTATATATTTGGCAACAAGATATGATACACAGAAAACATAACTTGCACTATGTTTATGATTATGTAACTCATAATCTATAGTTTAATCTTCATTGTGCACTTAACTGCTTAATGCGTACATTATTACTTTTTGTTATGTCACTGTAGGATTGTGAGAAAAGTCTTCTCGATTCCCCAGTTTGTCTGGTACATGTGGAGAAACTGACAATAAGGACTTAAATAGAACATTCAGATTTTTATCATGCCACTGCATGTCACAAACATGCCTGAGATAGTAAGAGCTCATCAGCTGTAACATACAATGTAGAAATGCATAATTTATTCCTGCACAACATGTAATGACCAATTGTGATCGGACTTAAGCTCAATTATTTCATCTCTAAACTGGATTTGGTAGATGTCAACTTGAGGTGATGCAACATTTTATCATCCATTACTTACCTGCTGTATATGCTAGAGGTTTGAATCAAAAAAAAAATCAAAAAAATATAAAACAAACAATAATGTATTTATACTGTTTGAACTTAAAGTTCCAACAGAACAAGGAGTAACACACCACGAAAATATGTATTCTTTTGTCATTTGAAGCTGCATGCCCCACCATTGCATAGTAAGTCTGCATAAAATGTACACCGATATTTTAAACCAGTGGTACATTATGAATTTTTCCACGGACAGGAAAAGTCCCATCTCTATGGCCCATCATTTCGTTTTCTTAACAATTTCCACAACAATTTGCAATGAGGATGATATTCATGGGAGAGCTGGACTTCACCAGCACCCCAGTCACAAGAATGTGAGAGTCTGACCCTTTTTTTTATCCCTATTCAGTAACTGTGGTGATGTACACAAAACAGATGTTATGTTGAAAAATGTGGTAGAGAGGAAGATTGAAGTTCTTTCGAATGTGTTTACAGGTTAAGAGCAGGGGTTTAAGGACTGTAACAGTATGCAAGAGACTGCAATAATTCAATACGATATAATTTTCAACATAATGCATATTTCAAACATTATTCTTTGATATTCATTTGAATAACATGTTATTTAATGCTAGTTTTATTTCTATTCAATATATTTATCATTTAGAATATCAGTACTTTTTAAATTTTAACTCGTTTTAACTAGTTTCTAATACATTCATTCATCATCCAAGAATTACAATGCTCAGGATTTTTTTTTTTCTTTGCTTGCTCTCATTTTGTTTCCTTATCAACTTTAAACCAAACATGTAGTCAAATAAATAAATAATTGAATACAAAAATAATGGCAATATGCCAGGGTCTTGTGCCTGTTTATAGAAGCCACATAAAGTACTACTGAATGCAAATCCAATGACCACAGAGCTAAATACAGTAGATAGACACCAAAGTATACATAGTCTAAATAATTCAATTTTCAAAACACAATTTTCAAAAAGGTACTTTGTGGCGGACACAAAGGGGCGTGGTCTCTCATCCCATGGGACTAACGGTCGAAACGCGTGGTTAAGCCGGGTATATTTAGATGATCCCTGATGTTCAAGTTCCAGTTGTATTTTGTTGGTGTTTCAAATTAAAGAACCGAACTCCTCTACGCCTCCGCCATTATTTCATCATTGAAACACCACAATGGTGACCCCGAACCAGGCATGTCTGAATTAGGTGAAGTTCGCGATTCAACTTCATCTACGGCACCCCATCCAGCTCAGCCTGACTTGACCGTCATGGCCGTCCGGCTGCTGGAGTTTTGGCAGAGCGCCCCGGCCGCTTGGTTCCAACACACGGAGGTGATTTTCCAACTGCGGGGAGTTTGGTCAGAGGATGCCAAGTACTTTTTGGTCGTCATGGCGCTGAACCAACAGACCACGAAACGGGCCAAGGAGCTGTTGCGCGACCCTCCGCGGCCCGGCTGGTATGCCGCGAAAAAGGAGTTCCTACTCCGGAGGTACGAGCTGTCTGCTACGGAGTGGACGGACAGGCTACTTTCCATGTCTGGCCTGGGAGACGGGTCTGCTGTGGATCCTATGGAGAACATGTTGTTGCTGCTGGGATCCGACGACGGCGGGTTCCCTTTTCTACATGTTTTTTCTGCTTCAACTGCTGGCTCCTGTGCGCGCGATCCTGGCGATTGCTCGATGTTTAGCCGCTGGCGACTACCGCGGCTTGGCGGAGGAGGCTGAGCGCATCTCGCTAACTTTCAGAACATTCGTTGTCCAGAGTGCGACTCCCTCGCGGATGGCGCGTGAAGACGAGGACGCAATCGTCGTAGCTGAAGTATCCGCGCCGAGGAGTGTTTTTTCACCAGCGATTTGGCAGCAGAGCACGGCGGTGTGTCCCGCCCTGCTCGTTCGCAACGCCGGGAAATGGCAGAGCCGGCACGCTCAGTAGCAGCTGGCGGTTGCCCACAGCTGCCAGGACTCCAGGTCCGGGCTCAGGTTCCTGGTTGACTCTGGATCGCAGAAGAGCCTGATTCCTCCGCTCCTCAGCCTGATTCCTGACTCCACCGACAAGGGAGGGCATGCGGGCCAGAGGCAGCGGACTGCTGTTAGGTGCTGTGAACGGGTCCGCCATAAACACCTTCGGTTCACAGTCGTTGTCAGTTTGCTCTAATGGCCGCCATTTTGAGTGGGAGTTTGTTATCGCCGCGATCATGACCCCCATTATCAGCACGGACTTTCTGTGCGCCAACGGCCTGTTAGTGGACGTCGCAAACCGCTGCCTTATTGACGCATTGTCTTTTGCCACCTATCCCAGCGAGACGGAGCGGTTTGGGCCACGTGCACATGCCAATTTTTTTTTGTTTCAGGGGATGTTTATCATCGGTTGTTGGCGGATTTTCCGTCGCTGACGACGCCCACATATTCCACCGGTTCATTGAGACACAGAGTGGAGCATTTTATCCCTACTGCGGGGCCTCAGTTTTTTTCCGCAGGCTAGGCGCCTGGACGCTGCCAAACAAGCGACTGCTCGGGAGGAGTTCGCTACCATGGAGCGTTCGGGGACCGTGAGGTGGTCCAACAGTCCGTGGGCCTCCCCACTTCACATGGTGCCCAAGGCCGACAGGTCTTGGCGTCTGTGTGGCAACTATTACAGTTTGGTCTGTTAGAATTTTGGCTCATGGACTCGGTGCTGCATGATCTCCCGTTCGTTTTTGTTTACCTTGACGACATTCTGGTAGCCAGCCCGTCGGCCAATGTGCACCTGGAGCACCTAACTCAGGTTTTCCGCAGCCTAGCTGAGCATGGCCTAATTATCAATCCAGCTAAGTGTCAGTTTGGTCTTTCGTCGATTGATTTCTTAGGGCACCACATTTCACCACAGGGCGCAGTTCCGTTGCCATCGAAGGTGCAAGCGGTGACTGATTTCCCGCGTCCGTCGTCAGTCAAAGAACTGCAGGAGTTTTTAGGCATGGTCAATTTTTACAACTGTTTCCTCCCTCGATGTGTAAAAGACGAGGTTGACTGGACTCCGGAATGGGTTCAGGCTTTTGACGGGGCTAAGCGCGCCCTGGCGCATGCGGCCCTCTCGCCCATCCTGCTCCCACGGCGCCGATAGCATTGACAACTAATCGTCTGATGTGGCGGTGGGGGCTGTGGTCGAACAGTGGGTGGCAGATACCTGGCAGCCGCTTGCCTTCTTTAGCCGCTAACTGAGGGACAGTGAATGCAAATACAGTGTTTTACAGTGTTGTTGGCCCTGCATCTGGCTACGCGGCACTTCCGTTTTCTTCTGGAGGGTTGCTCCTTCATGGCGTGTGTGTATCGCAAGCCGTTGACTTCGCCATGTCGAGAGTTGCTGAGCCATGGTCTGGCCACCAGCAGCGACACCTTGCAGCTATTTCCGAGTTCACCAGGGACATTAGGCATGTGGCTGGGAAGTTCAAACCCTGTAGCAGATTGCTTGTTGCAGGTTATCGTCTGTCCTGTGCATGTCAGGATCAATTTTGCAGCTATGGCCGCCGACCAGCCCAGTGACACGGATGTCCTCGCCCTGTGGTCGTCGGGTACGGTTCTCGTGCTGGATGATGTGGCTGTTCAGGAAGGTAGCCCTGCCCTTCTCTGCGATGTCTCTACTGGCCGCCCCGACAGGTGATCCCTGAGGTTTGGCGGCGTCAGGTTTTCGACTCTGTGCACTCGCTCTCAGACCTGGGAGTCCGTGCATCAGTGAAACTTCTGTGCGCCAAGTTTGTCTGGCTGGGCATTGGTAGGGATTTGAAGGAGTGGGCTGCTGCGTGTGTGGCACGCTAGCGCATCATGGTAAGAGCACCTCTTGCGCCGTTCTCGATTCCCGCCAGGCGTTTTGACCATGTCCATGTTGACCCTAGTGGGCCCTCTACCCCCTTCGCAGGGTTTTACCCACCTACTCACCATTGTGGATAGGACTACTAGGTGGACGGAGCTGGTCCCGTTGTCCTCCACGGCTGCTGCGGACGTGTCTCGAGCATTTCTGTCTTCTTGGGTTGCCCGTTTTGGTACCCCATCAGATATTACTTTTGGACAGGGGTCCGCAGTTCGTGTCGTCGCTCTGGTTGGCGTTGGCTGGATCTTTGGGGACGACAGTGCACCGTACGACGACGTACCACCCTTAGGCTAACGGCTTGTGCGTGAGGTTTCACCGGCTCCTGAAGGCGGCATTGTGGGCTGCGCTCTCAGGCGACAATTGGGTGGACCATTTTCCATGGGTCTTGCTAGGGTTACGCTCAGCTCCTAAGGATGACCTCGATGCCTCCCCCGCTGAGCAAGTGCTCGGTCAGCCATTACGTGTGCCAGGAGAGTTTTTGGAGAGGTCTGCTCAACTTTCCCGGCCGTTAGCACCCCTAGGTTCGTGTTTTCTGGGCCCGGCCCACCATTGTCTCCTGTGGTCTTTCGTGCCAGCAAAGCTCATGTCGGCTCGTTTCGTGTTCAATAGGCATGACGCTCACCGCTCGCCACTGCAACCCCATATGATGAGTTCCGGCTTGAGGCAGGCACCAAGAGTTTTTGTTTAGACATGGGCTGGCGTAACCGGCACACAGGGTGGCAGGTGAAGATGTGTCCCCTTTCCGGGCACCCCACCGGGGTCGCCCCCCATCCAAGCCTGCAGGAACACCCCTGCAAACCCAACATCCGGCGCTTCCTGTTGTCGTGCCCGAGGGACGTTGGAGCTGTTTCGGCAGACTCATCAGGACTCCCGTGCAGGGCAAGTTGTGTTTCCTGAGTCCCTTCTGGGTGTTCGGGGGGGCCCTGTGTGGCGGACTCAAAGGGGCATGGTCTCTCACCCGATGGGACTAACGGTCGGCGCGTGGTTAAGCCGGGTATATTTAGATGATCCCGGATGTTCAAGTTTCAGTTGTATTTTGTTGGTGTTTAAAATTAAAGAACCGAACTCCTTTATGCCTGCGCCATTATGTCATCGTTGAAACACCACAACTTCACCTTTGAGATCTTGACACATTCTGATGACTTACAATTTAAAACTAAGTTCTGTGATATTTTACAAGATTTTAAATTTTTCCATCCTAGTTTACATGATGGGTGTTGCAGTAAGGCCTCTCAATTCTTCACAGAAAAAATTGGATTTAGATCACAGGTGCACTTTGCAAAATAATAATGAAGATAATCCAACAGTGCCACCCAGTGACTAATTTGTTTAACTTTTGGAGTTGTGTTGAGGGTTAAGTGAAAATTATATTCTTTGATGTCTGCAACATTTTCAGAATGCATAGCAGGTCTCTCTCTCTCTTTCTATGTATAATTAGAAGAATTTCTTAAAGGTTTTCAGAAAAATAGTTTTGTGAAAATACAGAGGCACATTGTTCCAAAAAATACTTTTGTGAACAAGTTTAAATCAAACTACAATCCAGTCCATTAATTCCCACTGTGACATGAGCTATGCAAAGGACTAAATAAATCTTTCAAAGTGTGTTCATACTGAAAGATTTCATCCATTCAAATCTAGGATAATATCAAATATAGAGTCTATGTTTTGGCTTGGTCCTGCACACCTATTGTATTTTGATACACTCCAACTGACTTATAATTGAGCATAGCAAATGCAAGTTCCCCTGTGTTCCCCAATAATATGTATTGAAATGATTATAGATATGGACCATACTGTCACCTTTTGTCGAAACAACAATTGCAAACACGCTAGAAACATCAAAAGGGAAGAATAATTTCAAATAATGTTTTATTTGGTTGTTGTTCTGCTGGTGTAAGAGGCAAAAGAAAATATATAGAGTGGGAGGGTATGACTGCATCTGTAAACAGATCATGATCAGAACATTGCATCACAGCTGAAATAAAGAAAAAATGTCTCGACACCAGATGCAAAGGGTGAGTTGGTGCACATTTGTTAGGTGTTCCAGCCACGCGAAGCTCAGAGATGCCTGAACTGTCAGCCATTTCCTGCTTTAAGCCTCTTTTTGCAAAGTGTGGACTTGTATTGATGGGACTTCTCCTTCGTCTCCTTCTGAAATGTTGCTGCAAGTACAACACAGATAGCCAAAAAGGTTAAGTGTAATCAACATGGGCTGATAAGTCAGATATCATTCTGGCAGTTCAGCTTTGTTGCTGTAGATATGCTCACTCTGAACTCTTCTACTGGCCATGTCCTATAGTAATGCCAAAGCTGCTGTTGTCATGCAGTCATTTATAAAGATTGCATGTTATTGACTACCCATTGTTGATTTAAAAACTCACATGACTTGTTCTTATTTAATATGGTCATCCTCAATTTTGTTTTCTTCTCAGTGAGAGTGAGTGCTTTTAATTTGATGTGTGTATCTGTGTGCTTCACAACCAAGAACTTATTGACATGTGTAACATCTTTATGAGACACAAGCATAGAACATAATTTTAACTTTTAACGGTGTTTTAGCACATTTTAGATTGGTACGGTCATATGACAGAGGTTAAGTGCCGGTATGCACGTTCTCATGTCAGGTTGGAAATCTGCGTGACAGTGTGTACAAGTCCATACAAAGTTTATTTTTGTACATTAGGTAAGTATCAAAGGGTATTAATTAAAATGTCAACAAACCCCATACATTTTAGTTTATGGAAATGGATTCTCCAGCTTGATAATAAATATTTCTCTTGTCATGGACTGTTTTGCTGTTAGGTCAGACTTAGAATGTAAGGCAATGGCCTACTCTTAGATTGGAATGAAGATGTTTACCCTCAGATAGTTACAGTTTGTAAGTTGGGCATGACTGTTGCAAAGTGTAAACAAAGATTTCCCCTTCCAAGGTTTGATACATTCCAAAAATTAACATCTGTTAAATGTAGAATTTGTGAAAATCCCAGTAAATGCCATAACGGCATGAAAGAGTATAATGCTTCCTTTGTTTGACCTGCCACTCGATATTACTACTACTTCTACTACTACTACCACTACTAATGCTACTACTACTACTACCACTACTAATGCTACTACTACTACTACCACTACTACTACTACTACTACTACTACTACTACTAATAATAATAATAATAATAATAACAATAATAATACACATTGTAATTGGTATCCGTACTATCATTATTTTATCATTAAACACAAAAAAAAACCCACAAAACACAAAAAATATTAAACACAAAAAATAGATCTCACAGAATTTTTCATTTCACATAGAAGTTGCCCTGCGAATTTGCACACCCTTCATGCAATTTTGTATGTCTTTCTGTCCAAGGCCTTTTTTATTTACATAATAATGATTAATAAATCCCATGGGGAAATTCATATTCTGCAATTAACCCATCATGGATGAACCATCGGCAGTAGGCTGCCTTCAACCAGCGCCAGGGGAGCAGTTAGGGGTTCAGCGTCTCGCTCAACAACCCTTCGACACACTAGGAGGAGCCCGAAATCAAACCACGAATGTAGGTTTGTCAAACCACAGACTATTGCTCTACCTCCTGCGCTACGCTGCCCCAATATATTTATGCATTTTATTTAATTCTTTTTTTTTTTTCTTTCTATGTTTAATGTTATACATTTTTGCTTTGAAATGACTCACTGACATTGACAAAAGGCTTTTTTGTTACATCAAGTAACAGGGTCAGCAGAAAGGTGTGAGAATAAAATTTTTAGTATCGGTGAAGTTAAGACTTGCAAGTGAGAGTTGGCTGTATGGATGAAGTGAGTTTTAACTGTATGCAGAAAATTATTGTTTAGGTTAGGGAGGAATTCTTAACAGGTTTAACATGCCCTTGTGCGAAAGCTATCTGATCTTGGGTTTTAAGTTTTACTCACTTCAATTTATTAATTTATCCATTAATATAACTTACAGTCAAATGTTAGCAAAACAATGCTCAGGTTATTGTGGTGAAAGATGATCTTATGAGCAAAACTTAAACCGGCATTGAAAACCCAACCTCTGATTCATAGTTATGTATCTCTTGATACAAAAAATTCTCTGTTGGCCTCTGATGCTGTTTGTTCAGTGTTTCAGTGTTTATGTTGATGAAAAAGAAAGTTGTATCCGCCACTAAAATGGAACCCTAATTTGTTATTACAAACATAGTAGTTGTTACTATTCTTTCTGCATGTCCTGTATTTAGCCATATCCTCTATTTTGTTTTGTTTTATCTAACTGCTTCAAGGAAGGCATCTTAACAAGGTCAATATTGTCTTGAAGTCATCCCATGCCTTATCTAAAATATTGAGGTTTTAGTTACTTAGAAGTACCATGATTATTTTCCTAATAGTAAATTAATTCAGTCACAAACATATTATAACAAGTTAAAACAATACAAACAGCAACAGTATTGACCAAACCGACACTCTTCTTCTAGTAAAAATGTCTATATATAGTCTCTGGGTCTTTTCCTGGAGAATGTAGATCCTGACACTTGTTCTAACCTGATTGGCAAGGTCCTGTCCTGTCACCATATCATGTATTATTTTAATTACTTGATAACTTAATTTAACAATAACCCTTAGCAGGTAGGGCGTCTTAAGGGGTTTATTTGTTGTCTACTTGGGGGTGTCAAGAACAAGGAGCTGGCAAGGAGAGGGCTCACGAGTCAGAGGAACTATGAGATGGCAAGGGGTGGTGTCAGGAGTCACAGGATCTAGGAGCTGGCAAGGGGAGGTGTCAGGAGTCACAGGAACTAAGAGGTGGCAAGGGGATGCGCCAGGAGTCACAGGAACTGGTGCCGAGAGTTGCAACCAGAACCCTAGGCCCAGATCCCAACAGTACAATGGTAATATTTTTAACAAATGCCCAGTGGACACAGAGAAGACAGACAAGTGGGGTTAGCCAATCGGGTATTAGTGTTACACCTAGTCTGGGCAACGACGAGACCGTGACAAGGAAAAATAAATAGTATATGTACGAATTATGAATTTGCCAATACATGTGTTATTACATCTCAGTTTAACTATTCACATTAATACTCGAAGTCTCGGAAATTTCTGCTTCTCCTGCAGACCCCCTCCCCTCCCAAGAAGTGTTAATGTTATCACCTGGTCGTTGCGATTGCAAATTCTATAACTTTCCTCCCTCCCCCTTCTCTGGTCGATAGAGAAAAACGGGTAAAAGTATTGAGAAAGCAAACCAAGGACATGAGTGAATAAGAAAAACATTTACTTTGTAATGAAAACTATTCCAAATAAATTGCCTTGAAAACAAATTGTGAGCATATTCTACACTTTTTTTTCGTTTTAGCATTTTTTAGCAATTTTTACACACAAATGGAGATCCTTTTCTACATTTCCAAACGGTGTACTTGTGGCAAGTGCCACATTTTTCTGTAGAATGATGTCCAGCATGTTGTAGAATACTGCAATGGGCCATCTCCGTGTTCTGATGCCAACTGTGTAAGCCCGCAGTTGTTGATCAAGCACATCAACACCACATTTCAAGCAGTCGTAGTCTGTGATCATCCTCGGTTTTCTTGCTTGACTAACTGGACTTGAGGATGTGTCTGTCTTTAAAATGGGGACTGCATGCAGCATTAACATGTGTTTGGGAGATGAGTGAGTGAAATACATGCAGCATCAACATATGTTTGGAAGGTGTAAGTTAGTAGCTCATTAAGGACCCCCCTCGAACTCCAACCCTGCCTGCGCAAAAAAGCGCATTCGCAGGACTTCGAGTGTATATGTACACATGGTCATTGAGAAAGTAGCTTGTATGATGGTCAGCATTTTTCTTTTTTATGGTTTAATGTTATGTATTTGGGAGATAGAATGGTGATTACAAAAGAAAGCATATGAATTTTGAGTATCTGAACAGGAAACAGTTTGTCTGCTCTCCAGATAACATATACCTGGATAAGCCAGGTATATGTTTGTAGAATCTAAAGCTTTCATGTTTTCGTCACAGATTTTTCACTTTACATTTTAGATAGAGTAAAAGAATGGTTGGTGGAATTTTAGCATTACCACAGCTGCTTACATCTTTCATTCCCCTTACTCTTGTCATTTGAACAAATGTTGTCAGATGGCACAGTTTTCTATTAGTGTCTTGAGCCTTCATTGGTCCTAACACATTTTGTTAATGCCATGCCACAATGACTATCTCTATATCCCGATGACTATAAAAGTGTCTATTCTAGGAAACATAAAAAGCTATTTTCTAGAAGACAAAATTGCTGATTTGTGTGAGTTCTACTAATACTTGAATACTTGAAATATAAATAGATCAGAACCAGAGGACATTGCCTTTCAAAATTGTCTACTCAAAGTCAATTAGCCAAATGATGAATGGAGACAACCTAAGTTGTCTTGCAGTAGTGTACAGAGTAACAACATGACCATCTGTTAACCTTCACAATCCACTTTTTCAGATCAAGCAAAATACACAACAGCGATACAATCAAAGGGATGATGTATTGGTCAAAAACAATAGGATCTAATTTCACCCCCAAAAAATCCTTGACAATGGTCTGTGTATTTTCTTACCTTACTGGTCCCTATTTTTCCTCTACACCTGAAATGTCACTTTGCACTTGTCACTGGATTTGCTGGATGTGCTCTCTATCTAGTAATCTATCCATGCACCCTGATAGTTAGATAGATATATAGTGACCCATTAAATCATTATCCATTATTGATTCTTTGTTTTATGATCTGTATGACTTCTTAGCCCCTGCCCAGTCATTATCTTAATTAAAAACAACCACATAAGTAAGAAAACTACACGGCATCTTTAAAATCAACGCCTAATCTATACAAATAGATTTGAAAATCTATTTCTTACACCACCTCTTACACCACCGAAATTGAAAATCAAAGATACAAACGGTATGTTAGACTGTAATTTTTAGATTTAGTCGGACCATAATTCTCACAGCGATAGCACTTAGAGTTCACAAACCCTGACTATTTTCATTTGCAACTGACTTCCAACTGTGATTGGCCCCTTGCCCACTCGCAATTGCAATAGGCTCCAGCCTCCCCCCAACCCTGAGTAGGATAAGCGGCAGAAAATTGATAGGTTTTGTGGTTGTGGTTGTGGGGAGGCTCTCCTTTACATGAAAAAATTACATCTAAGATAACCTGCCTGTCTTTGTCAAACTTAATTTGTAATCACATTTGTAAGGGAGGAGTGAGGAGTAATTCATGTCGCAGTTATCAGGAATAGACTCAAATAAGATAGTTTTTTTTTTTGTTTATTTGAGTCAGCTTTTTCAACAAAACATTGTAATGATGCACTTTATACTCGACATTCATACTGATAAATAAGTTAATGATGTTTTTGTTAGCAATTATTGACAAAATTCAATAATATCTGGCATTTTATGAATGCTTATTAGAATACAATTTAATTTCAGATATTCTTATGATAAGGATATCCCTGTAAAGAATAGAAATCATTTTTGTCATATATAAGCATTTTACATCTGAGTCATAGGGCAGTAAAATAAGGGTTCTTCCCAACATAGACCACTTTCTATTTTCATTAACTTTTACTTCTGTCTACCTTCAAGTTAATTTCGATCTGAGTCGTCATTAATTGTCAAACTTTGCAGGTATTTTTTTTAAGATTTTAATCAATGAGTATGTATTATACATACAACCACAATTCCCAAAAGTTGGGACAACATTTAAAATGTAAATTAAAACAGAATGCAATGACTTGCAAATCTCATAAACACATAGTTTGCTCTGCATAGCGGATATTAAAACCAAGACATTTTCTCATTGGGACATTTTTGCTCATTTTGACTTTGATGGAAGCAACACATCTCAAATATGTTGGAGCAAACATTGCAAAAGGCTGGGAAAGTATTTGTCAATAATAAAACATGACAGCAAGAGCAAAGAACGTTTCAGATTGGCAGAGCCCTCCGGGTGTATAGCTGGGCAAAATGTGACCAATCTGTGACAACTGCATTGACAACTGTTTGAAAATTTTCAAACCATTCCAGAAAAGTGCTCACCATCTACTTTGTATGATATTATCAAAAGACTCAGAGAATTTGGAAGAATATGTGTAATCAAGAGACAAGGCTGTAGGTCAAAACTGACTGCATGTGATCTCCCAGCCCTTGAGCTGCACTGCATGAATAACAGGCATGATTCTGTGCTGTATATTCGCTAAATGAGGTTAGCAACACTTCCAAAAATTTGTCTGTGAACATACCTCAGAGTGCAATTAGCAAATGTGAGTGACAGTTGTATCATGCAAAAAAGATGTATTTATGAACAGAAATGTCTCTCTTTTCTAGGCAAAAGCTCATTTCATTGCCTGAGGCAAGCTAGAAAACTGTTTTGTGGATTATTACGAGCCAGCTTGTTATCAGACAAGAACAAGAAGAAGAGGAGTGCATGTTTGGAAGCAGAGAGAGAGGAGAAAAGGATAGAGCCTGGGACTGAGAGTAGGGATTTTGAATATTGGGACTATGACAGGAAAAGGTAGAGAGTTGGTCGACATGATGCAGAGAAGGAAGGTGGATATACAGTATTGTGTGTCCAGGAGACCAGGTTGAAAGGTAGTAAGGCTAGAAGCTTAGGAGCAGGCTTTAAGTTGTACTATTATGGTACTGACAAGAAGAGAAAGGGTGTAGGAGTTATCTTGAAGGAGGAGTTTGTTAGGAACATTCTAGAGGTGAAAAGAATGTCAGATAGACTTATGAGTATGAAACTGGAAATTGAAGGTTTGATGCTCAATGTTGTTCGTGGCTATGTCCTGCAGGTGGGATGTGAATTTGAGGGGAAGGAGAAGTTCTGGAATGAGATAGATGAAGTGATGCAGAATATTCCCAGAAATGAGAGAGTGGTAATTGGTGGAGACTTCAATGGACATGTTGGTGAAGGCAATAGAGGGGATGAAGAAGTGATGGACAGATTTGGCATACAGGATATGAATGCAGAGGGACAGATGGTGGTAGGTTTTGCAAAAAGGATGGAAATGGGTGTAGTGAACACCTTTTTCCAGAAAAAAAACAGGAACATGGGTAACTTATAAGAGCGGAGGTAGGAGCACGCAGGTAGACTACATCTTGTGTAGACGAGGTAACCTGAAAGAGACCAGTGTGACTGTAAAGTGGTTGTAGGTGAGAGTGTAGCCAGACAGCATAGGATGGCGGTTTGTAGGATGACCCTGGTGACAAGGAAGATCAAGAGGACAAAGGTAGAGCAGAGGACAAAGTGGGGGAAGCTGAAAAGGGAGGAGTGTTGTATGGTTTTCAGGGAGAGTTGAAAGAGGGTCTGGGTGGTTAGGGCTTGCTTCCAGATGACTGGACAATTAAAGCTAGTGATATCAGGGAGACAGGTAGAAGGGTACTTGGTGTGTCATCTGGAAGGAAAGTAGATAAGGAGTCTTGGTAGTGTAAATGAGGAAGTGCTGAGGTTAGACAGGAATCTCCATGGACCATGATGTTTGCGATGACATTGTGATCTGTAGTTAGAGCAGACAACTGTTAGAGGAAAGGTGTACAAGACAGTGGTGAGACAAGCAAAGCTGTATGCCTTGAAGCTGTTACAATGACAAAAAGACAGGAGACAGAACTAGAGGTTGCAAAGATGAATATGTTGAGGTTCTCTTTGGGAGTGACCAGGATGTTTAGGATCAGGAATGAGTCTATCAGAGGAACAGCACATGTTAGATGTTTTGGAGAGAAGGTCAGAGAAGCCAGACTGAGATGGTTCAGTCATGTACATAGGAGGAATAGAGAGTATATTGGTAGACGGATGCTGGAAATGGAGTTGCCAGGCAAGAGGTCTCGAGGAAGACCAAAGAGAAGATTTATGGATGTAGTGAGAGAGGATATGAAGGTAGTTGTTTTGAGAGAGGAGGATACAGAGAATAGGGTTAGATGGAAAAAAATGGATTCTCTCCGGTGACCCCTGAAGGGAAAAGCCGAAAGAAGAAGAAGAAGCTTTTTATCAGACAGTTCAAAAGCCTGCCTCGCTCATGGTATAGGGTTGCATTAGTGCCTATAGCGTGGGTAGCTTACACATCTTGACAAAACACTTTAGGGTGCATAGAAGCTATAGAGCAATACTCCCTCCTATTCAGATATCTCTTTCAGGGAAGGCCCTGCATTTTTCAACCAAGCCAATGCTAACCCACAAACTTTATCCATCACAACAAAATGACTCTCCAACAGAAGAGTCTGGGTGCTGGGAGCTTGTTGTCATGTAGGGAATAAAATGTGATATGTACCCTGTATATGTGAGATGTCATTCCACTTTTATTATGCTATCACATTGTCCCGACTTTCAGGGTAATTGAGGCTGTGTTTATTTATGTGATGGATGTAAAATAATACATGGGAAAAAAAGGGAATGTTGAGCTTATGGGACTAGGTAGTACTATGGAAAGGTGAGTCTAAGTCTTGTCTAAGTCAATCTGCATTCTCCAATCCCGGGCACTTTCTAAGACAGTTGGTTCCACCCTTTAGCTGCTTTTGTTGGGAGTTTTCCTGCTCTTAAAAACAGTGCGGTGGTTGTGTGTTAAGGCACTGTGGGGGGAGGTCGTTGTTGGTAGTTCGCCTTCCTTCCAGGGGGATGGCCAGTTGTAAAACCTGGTTGTGTCTCCAGGTATAGCGGCCCTGGGACAAATAGGTTTTGCAGCCATTGAGAATGTGCCTAAATGTTTTGGGGGTTTGATGCAGTGCACAATAAGGATCTTCACCAAACGACTGGTTTAGGTTTGTGGATGTGGGAAGAATATCATAAATGATGAAGCCTATTTTGCTCTCTTCCATCTCCCTGAGAGACCAAGCCAGTTCTCGATGTATGAACAGATTTCCCTCTCAAGCTTCTCACCTTTGGTCATACAGATCTTGTAGACAATGAGGGGCCACATCAGGTGGAGGAGCAATTCGAACTGCAGGCATCACAGTTTCAATTTACCCAGGAAGCAAGGTCTTATCTATGCTGTCAAAGCCTTTGTCAGGTTTCTTTCCTCAGCTGATCACTCTGGTCAGAGTCTTTGAGGCTTACATTGTACCAGCGCACTAGATGCTCTTGACTGGCAGCTCTGATAGCAAGGGAATGGGTGTCTCCTTGATGTGGAACCTCTGGTCCACAAGTTTTCTCTTGATGATGTATATACTTCATGATTTACTGGGTTTGAACTTCATCCGTGCCCTGTCAATGTTAACCTGAAGTTTTCTCAGTAGCTGTTTCGTCCATGCAGCAGTCGAGGACAAGGTTGTCAAATCATCTATATACGCACAAATATGAGGTAGACAATGCCCAGATTGCAGCCATTCTCCTCCCACAACCCACTTGGAGGCTGGGCTGATAATTGCCGTGGTGAAGGCTAGAGGGCAGATGGTACATCCGGCCATTATTCCCACTTGTCAAAGAATGCCAAGCTGTTGTGCATTCTGTTGTATGAATACAGGATTGCAGATTTTTGAAGTAGTTCCTCACTAGGCCTGTGATGGTATCTTGGATGTGTTAGAAGTCAAAATGAAGTGAATGAAAAGAACACTGATGAGGATTAGGGTTTGCAATCACAGAAAGGAAAGATAATCATCACTGAATGAGGGATGAGGGTTGGATCCACCTGGGGATCTCAAACATAATTGTATACGCGTGTGAATGGATGCTTATATTTCTACATGTGTGCATTCATTTCTGTATAAATTTATTTTTATGTTTTATTATTCATACACATATTTCATGATGTATTATATGTCATAAGCTGAAAAAAAGTTCATTTTGGACAGCTCAAGAAGGATGTTGGAAAGTAAAGGCATTTTAAAATTCTTCTGACTGTGTTATCACTACAGGGCTTCTGTGTATGTGTGTGTGTGTGTGTGAGTGTGTGTGTGTGTGTGTGTGTGTGTGTGTGTGTGTGTGTGTGTGTGTGTGTGTGTGTGTGTGTGTGCGCACGCGCACAAGGTTTAATCACAACTATAGTAAGATGATAAGTCTACACATCAACTTGTCATACAAGATATCGTGCATGTTGTAAACTTAGTTGCTTTGTCGTAATCAGTGTTTTACGTCAGTGTGCTTGTGTGAATGTATATTTGTCAGTTTCTTTTTCATAATAGCATGAGCACCGCTGCATGTGTGGCACATGTTTCCAAAGGACGTGTATTAAATGTCAAATTAATGTTGTTAATGAAGAATCAGATCTGTTTTTGCTTTTGTGCAGAAGAATAGAAGCTGGGTGCTGTGCTTTTGAATACAGTGTTGTTTTTTTACATAACATATTCCACCAAGCAGCGCCAGCCAAGCTCCCACTGCACACACCCATTTTCACTATCAAAAGGTTGCGATCCACCTTGACCGAACAAGAATCACTGTTTCGTTGTAATCATTGATGGCACACTAAACATTAAAACATTATATTACTCCCACTGACTCCCATAAAAAGTGTCATATTTACCAGCTGTGCTGAAATTAAGTGCAAGGCCTTTTGTCTAAATATGGAGTGTCTAGCCTCTGAAAAATTTGTAAACATAACTTACTATTTATCAAAATCTACATCTGCCTACTTTGTTTCATTCCTGAAATCTTAATGGAGAACTCTTTATACTATATTTGCTTCAATGAAGCAATAGACAACCATGTGTTTGTGTGCTTGTGGGAAATTGTTTTTTCAATTTCTGTGGCACAATTCTCTGCATCACAGAAACAGCTCAATGGAAACTTACTTCATGGATACACACTGCATTGTGGGGGTAATAAATATGCCTTGCAAGTTCACAGTTCAAAAAATATGTTTTTCACTGGGGCAGACACAATTTGTAAGTCACAGTTAGCTTTGTAGATCAGAGGGCTTAAGATGATATCATACTTGGGAAGGCATGACATCTCTAGTTCAGACATTAGTAACAGCTCAAAAGATTCACAAATAACTGCAGTTTTCAATTGTCTGTCCTCCTGTCCACCAGGGGAACGTTTGTTAAACATTTGATTTTTCCCTGTTCAGCCAAGAATGAATAAGTAGGACAAGTCTTACTAACTCAGACAAAACATTTAAGTATTACTCATGGCTGTCAGAGGAAGAATATTTAAATTAAGTGAGAAACATGTAAACATTATCAGTATTAATTTTATTTGCATTTTAAACAGCACATCTAACATGAATGTTGTCCATGCTTTGGCTGTAGCAAACTCTTTTGTAACCCCACATTAGAGCAATATTTTTTTTTACTTTCTACTGCCACCAATGGAGACTTGTTTAGATAAAATATGCATTATCAGATACTATTAATCTGGACAATGAAACACTGATAGGTTGAGAAAAAATTAAAATCCTAGCACTTACTATAGTAATGATAGAAGAATTATATAAATACTTTTTAGAGGTGCTGATAAGCCAGTTTCGTCAATCTCAGACTGGCTTTCTGTCTAGTTTGACTCAGAACAGTTTCAATAACTTTCTGCTCTTATGAGTTTGACAAGTGTTTTTTAAACGTCTCTCGGTGTAGATCCATGAAAACATGGATGATTATACTGTGTGTGACCAGTATAAAGAGCCTCCCATCCAAATTTAACTACTAATAAGTCACTGAAGTAAAAAAGTGCATTAGTTTCACCTGCAAATTTCCTGCCAAAAGAGACTCAAAACCATAAAGCTCTGATTTAGTAAATCATCGATCAGTGCTATTTTTGTGTATTCAAGCTGACATATGATACACAGACATTGAAAAAAAGAGGGGGAGTCTTTCACTGGCTTCATATCTTCTCTTAAAGATGCTATTTATCCATTAGACACACTAACTGCTTCTGTACTCAATTGAAGTGATGATGTGTCTATGATGCTACTAATTGAAATGTTTCAACAACCTTTATCTTTTGTGGTTCATCCTCAGCTAACTCTTGATTTTCTTCAAAAAAATATATTTTTCTCACTTTTTGCCCCTCTTTTCTTGCACCTTGACTTTCTTAAGTGACACATTTGTTCTGTCAACATGTTATGTTGACATTATGAACATTTTTCAAAATGAAATAATTAAGTAAACAAGGGGCCCCAAGTGATGGTGAATGGCAGATTTTCTTATCTTTTGATAGCATCTTTTAAAGGCTGTGTGTTCTTGATCTTCCTGTTTTCCTCCTCCTTCTCCTCCCTGGTCTTTATAGGTCCCCTTACAAAGAAACACACTGATGGTTTAAGTGATAGTGACCACACGGAAGATGAAGGTATTTTTCCCCCCTAATGCACAACTGAATTGCATGAAAAGGAATTTTAGAAAAAAAACAGAAAAACATGGCAAAAAACATTGACTTTTGGTCTTCCAATTCTTACCTTCTTTTATTCTCTTGCATTTCTTGTACCTTTTTTCAGTGATGAACATTTTCTTTTTGCTTTTCATTTATGAAATCTTTTTTTAGGCTGGATGTGTTTTGCCCTTTTCAGCTTGATGTGTAAAGATTACAATTCCAAAAACATTTTTTTTTTTATATTAACACTGTCAATGTGAATTCTACATGCTTGGGTTTGCTCTCTCTCTTTCTTTGAACTTTTTCCTTCCCTTCCTATGTTGCATCCTACCAGCAAAACAGCATTAACATATTGGCAGACTTTTGCATGTGACTGACATTTTTTTTCATTGGTTTCTCTAAGAAATTGGCTAAGTGGCCATTCCAAGCATCAAATCTCTGAACAATATGTGCAAAGTGTGCAAAGTTTTAGTTAATTTACTTCAAAAAGGATGAACAAGACCAAACATGTTGTTTTATTATCATTTTTTAACATGTTATTTAATTTTATTTTATTTTATTCCAAAATCAGTTGGATAGGCATTCCCACATGACAAACTTAATAAAATAAATAGGAAGCAGCACTGTTTGGTGAATTAAAATAATACAATACATGATTTCAATCACATTGCTTCTTACAAAACCATCACCTAGCAGGTCATAGCAGGTCTTAAATATACTGTAGACGCTTCTTCTGAGATCCATGCATTCCAGAGAATGCAATATCACTGAGTGACTTGAATCTGTATAGATTCATCATAATTAAAGACACACAAAAAAAACACACAAAAACATAGAGAACATAGATAAAAATAGTATTATCTCTGAAATGTAGTGAGTTATCTAAATATATATATATATAGATAGATAGATAGATAGATAGATAGATAGATAGATAGATAGATAGATAGATAGATAGATAGATAGATAACTCAAGCATATTTTGCAATATTGAAGGTTAAACAAAAGAGGTCAAAGACTGACTGAAAGATGTGTTATAAGTAATAGATAATGTTTAGCTTGAAGAAGGTTAAAATGCTCAGAACATATCTCGAATGGGAACTGTTGTATCACACACAATAAGAGACACATAACAGGAGTATTTAATGTGTTGGTCGAAATCTGAGGTCGAAACTTACAATAAAGCATTAAACCAGATAAAATAACCAACTGTTGATTGTTGAACTTGAACATTAGATGCAAACTGTATTCAAAAATTATTAAAAACAAGCTTTTATTCACAAAAAAAATGTTCATCTACTTTTTGCTAGTTATGTTGTGCTTTTTATGGAACTTTTATCACCCGCCATAAGTTCATGTTGTCTTTAACCACTTTTTTCACAATGGCACAATGACCGTTAATGATGTCAATAGTGGAAGATATAAAGAAATAGATATTTTGCAAAAAAAAATCTATCAAATTTATTCATAATCAAAATAGGTACTGAAGTTTTTTTTTCAGTAAATAGATAGATAGATAGATAGATAGATAGATAGATAGATAGATAGATAGATAGATAGATAGATGGATGGATGGATGGATGGATGGATGGATGGATGGATGGATGGATGGATGGATGGATAGATAGATAGATAGATAGATAGATAGATAGATAGATAGATAGATAGATAGATAGATAGATAGATAGATAGATAGATAGATAGATAGAAGCCATGTTAGAGATAGCATGTCCTGCAAAAGTTCTGAGATACTGTACTCTTCCCGCCAGGCTGCTGCAGTGCAAGTTTCAGAACATCCTAATGAGACACCCTACTGTATAGTGCGATAAGTAGACATCATTTTCATCTAAATAACACTTGGAACTTTCCAGCTTCCTTTGATCCGTGGCATCATCCTATTTTTGTTGTCCACACACACACAAACAGACACACCAATAAGATAAAATAGTTTCACAGCTCAATTCAGTTGAATTGTGGCAATTATCTTGTATTACTTAATAAAAGATGCAGGGTAGACAACTAGTGCGATTCCTTTAAACTCAGTACATCTGCTGTTTTTAATCTCTTTTTTGCTGTGATTTGAGACATAAGCAGAACGATACTTAAGAGCTGAGGATTTCTTCCAACCACTATTATACAGAGAATATCATCAGAAGAGTCAAGGATATGATAGTGCTTTTATAGAGCCCTTGTCAGCCTATATATAGTGTAAGACAGCAATGCATGTGAGATTTTAATCTACCTGTGCACTATTGATCTCTCACTTTGTAATATACATGTAGATGTATGTGTTGCTGGCAGAAGAAAGCAAATGTGGAAGCAGCCAAAGGATACATATATATATATATATATATATATATATATATAGGATAATACATATACATATATACATATAATATATACATATAATACATTAATACATATTTATTGGAATATTAAATTTGAGCATTTTCTTCGTCTTTCTTCTAGCCACACAGACAGTTAAGCAACTTGGCAAGGATTAAAAACTGTTTTACTTACATCATCAAGCGTATTAAGCATGTTAAAATCTCACCACTTTAAGAAAACAATTGCTTCAGTTACCCTTTATGTGTTACTTCAACTTTCCCTCGAGGCAAGACACATAACCAAAGACGATGTCTTGAAACTTTCAGAAAAAAACTTGTCAGGCAGCTTCTATTAATCACATACAATGTAGATAAAATATCCTGGTGGGTAAATCAGTGACATAGACATTGTACTATGCTGCAAAAACTGTTGGAGAGCAGCTCAAATGGAAACGGTCCATCACAGGATGAAAGAGAATCTGATCTGATCACTTTCCACTTATCGAAAACCCATTGAAGACGACTGTATGCCTTTTAAAATACCCAAATGTACCATGTCTTAATTCTGTCTTGAGATCTTGACACACAATTCATATTTTCGACTGAAAGAACTCTGCCCTGCTCTGTGACAACATTACAGAAAGACAATTTATCATCAACCACATTTTATTCTGCGGTTTAATGGCTATCAGTCATAATCAGAAAGCAAAATAGATAGCTTTACTTCTGCAGAAAAAAAAAAAAAAAACATCTTAAAAAAGAAAATATGATTTGTTATGGTTCACCATTAAGCACTTACAATATTTCATATTCACTGTATCAATGTGAAATAGTGTAAAGGCAGTGCAAAGCAGGAGTTTTATTAAAGTTTCAATAACATGCTGTTTTATTATGTATATGTTTATGTATTATGTTTAGTATGTTCTTCTTAAAAATGTCAAGCCAAATGTTCAGTTTAATAATTTTTCTCCATACGAATATGTCAAGCCCCCAAGAATTCCAGTTCAAGCAGTCATGTTAACTGTTGACAGTTCATTGCCTTCTTTGGCATATCCCTTATGGATGCCTGAGTAATTTAAAAGGGCAACTAAATAAAGCTGCATTTGCCAAAAAAAGGCACAGAGAAGAAAAGTGAAAGGTTTGATGCTTGGGAAACACGTTAAAAGCTGGTCTCACTGGATTTCTCAAATTACTTTAAAGAAATTCCCAAGCAAATTGGTGAAATTGTCTCTTTGACTGCCACCTTCAATCTGATGTTTAATCAGACCCTTTCCTTTTCCACCTCTTCCTCATCCTCCCTCTTCTTACAGACATTAGGGAGAGCGGAAATCCCAAACCAGTGATGGTTTTCATCCACGGTGGTTCCTATATGGAAGGAACAGGAAATTTGTTTGATGGCAGCATCCTGGCCAGCTATGGAAACGTGATTGTCATAACTGTCAACTATCGGCTTGGTGTTTTAGGTAAGAATATTCCTTCTTTTCTTTACTGCTGATTGCACTGTTCTTTGGCTTGCAATTCTCTGCCTCTGTGTGGTTTCCTGGCAGGCTTTCCAATGTCTTCCATACTTCAATGGTACTTGCTCATGCCGGCCTGTATTACACACAAATCTTTAGCTGGGGTTCAATAATTAGATATTAACAGTTTACTGTTATGGTGACATCTTTCAGTTTCAGTCACACTTCCTCAGAAATTAATCTTGTTTGGTTATGTGTGTGTATGACTGTGATTATATGATTATATGTATGTGTCTGTGTGTGAATGTGTGAATATGTACACACAAATATATGTGATTTCAGTTTACCTTTGGTTATAAATACTTTTATTCCACTTCATTGCTGCCAAGTTCAGATATCTTGATCCTGATCTCAAATCTTTTGGGGTGCTGTTTGTAGAGGCAAAGTCTCTTTGGTGAGGAGGCAAGACAACATTAAATCTTCTGAGATCACAAGAATTTATTACAACAATGATGCATCGAATAAATATGAACAACCAGTGATAGCCAACAACATTCAACAACGATCAGCAGTGATCGGAAGTCATCTGCAATCAGAATCAGAGCTCAAGTCCCTTTATTTTGCCAAACAGGGTGCAGTATCCTTACAAAATGGACACAGAACAATGTTATTGGCAGGCTTTTATAGAGAGAAAAGCAAAGAAAGAACACATACACATTTCATCAGTTAGTTAATAATTCTTTCTTTGGTAAATTATCCTGTCCTTTATATACACATATCGGCTCTATACGTGAGCAACAGACAGCATGATAAGACAGGTAAAATACATACAGCACAGCTGCTGACACAATAAGTCACTGAGGAACGAATGTGGCCTGTTGCCTGTGTCACAGCGGTTAACATGAGAAGGACAGCCCGATTTTCCCCCACAATCCTCCCTTTTGTCATTAATTTGTCTTAGCATAACAAGTGAAGAGTAGAACATCAACAATGTAAATTCTCACTGATTCAATACATTGCGTCATTGCTCTTCATAAACTTTGAAACACTTCTTGAATCATCATCACTATCAAAGTTCCCATGATATGTGGGAATCCAACCTGGAAGGAGGAACAAGTCGGATTTGACTTGGTATTCCATTATCGCTAATGTAACTTCAGTTCCTTTAATACGTAATTTGATCATGCTTGAATCAAAATAAAGAGAAATAAAAAGAAAAGTGTTCCTCCTGCTATCCAAAGAAGCCCTGAGATGAGGTACCATCCCTATGACCCTGCCATCGCCTGTCTGTCCCCAAAGGGGTTCCATTGATGTTCCTTGTGGAGTTCTTTACTTCCTTGTTCTGTGTCAGCTATTACATTGTGTACAGCAGCAGAAGAATCTGAGATATAAGTATAACATTCTGAACATATAAATTTGCAAACACCTCCTTTTGAGGCCATTACGTCTAATGTCATTCTATTTTGAAACACCATGTGTCTAATGTCATTCAATTCTCCCTGAATTGTAGAAAGGACAATTACAGTTTTTTTTTTTTTTTTTTTTTTCCATATGTCTCTCAAGCACAGATGAGAGCACAGCAGTTTCCTTTTGCGAATGTACGAACCATTTGATGGTATGAGGATGCTTAAGAGTATGGAGCCTCGGGAGATTATGTGCTGGTACTGTACATGGAACAGAATCAAAGGTATAAGATAAACTAAATAACAACTTCCAGCTGTGCCTATTCGGGGAACGCATCAATAAGCCACAATGTCGCAACAAAATAAACTTGCTCTGGGAGCGGCAAATCTTTTGTGACAGTGTGAAGAGAGTAATAATATTACCTTAATATTTGCTGTCACCTAAGAAGTATCTATTACTTGCTTTGAATTGGAGGCAACAATGGACACCCTGACTCCAAATTGACTAGACTCCAATCTGCCCCAGTAAATGGAACTGGGACTAACATAAGGGATTTAGTTGAGGTGGGCAAATGGTGGCATGTTCAACAATTCAAATAATTGCCCTTTCTAGCAAACTCTGCCATAATAGACACACTATACTAGGGACTTTGAAGAGTGGTGCTCGATTTGGGAGGTCTTTCATTATCATACTTTCTCTACATGCGACCCGCCAATTGAACTCAGTGGGGTAGTTTGGTCCTATGTTGCAGTCTTCTGGTCTATCGCGGCAATATGGATATTCGTAACTTGAACTGTATCTTCTACACACAATAACAGAACAAATGTTTTGGCTGTTTTGTTGAGACAAAACGTCTTCTGTAGGGACAACCCACCAACGAACATATCTAGAGTTGCTAAGTCCTAATGTGTGTATCTGGCATTCGTCTCCCGTACGGCATTGTTTTTGGACGCTTAAATTTAATCGAACCTGGTCTAAAGGGGGACCACGCAGACACTGCTGATACCTTTTACTCTGATTCTCTGTGAGCTGGTGATTCCTCACATGAGTGTGACACATGATTGTGAGGAATCACACCAAACTCTTCACACCAAAATGGAAGAGTACACTTAGTATCAAATATCTCATGCAACAATACGGAACAGACACCTTTGCTTCATCTATCGCATGCTATGCCTGTCATAATATCTTCAACCTTCATTAAAATAAGGTTAGTACCTTCATCCTTAATGGTGTACACCATGCAATTATCCTTACAACACTGCGTGGCAGGACAATGTAATACGAGGGAACCCTCCCGCCATTACATACTGAGTTGGAGTCTTCCCCAGTATGCCACAATTCCACGATAACATAAAGGGCCATCCCCATTGTTGTCAATAACAGAACCAGGCCTGAGCCTTCTTTTGGGTCAGTCACAGTGTCTTGAAGGGGTTATCTAGCAAAATGCAGTCCATCATTGGAGCTTTGCAGTCTGCTGATGGATGTAGGCGCTACGTCCTCCTACTCTTCTGCCGTTTTCTTGCTCCACTGCAACTGTGGACTGTGGATGATATGAGCAATGATGCGTGATGCTAAACCCTAAGTATTGTGACATTTCATTGAGAGCACGGTTACCAAACCTGGGCCCATTGTTACTGCTTATGAGCCCAGGTATTCCTCAGCGTGTAATGATGTGTTCCAATAGTATTTTTACCATTGTTCATGCAGCCTGTTTAGAAGTAGGAAACAATTCAACCAATTTGCTGAACATACACACTATCACCAAGTAGTACTTGTTCCCCTCTGATGGAGTCAATTCAACAAAATCCATCATTAAATGTTCAAAAGATTTATCTGGGGCTGAATGGTGTTATTGTTGTACTTTGATTGCTCCTGATTGCATTGTTAGCTGCACAGATAACATATTGTTTGCAAAAAGCTGCAGCAAATGTTGAAAATCCTTTAGTATACAAATTAGCATTTACAACAACCTTGTTACCCATGTGGTCTTTTCCATGACTGAGCTTGGCATAAGGGTGAAAGAGGGCCTTTGGTAAACAAGGCCTATTGTTAGGGCTTAGAAGAGAAATGAATAACTGGATGAAGTTTTTCCTCCATGAGGCTCACACAAGATAGATGTTATAAATCCAGATGTCTTATCCATAAAATGAGTAAATGGTAAATTAGCCTAGGTAGGGCCAGAGTTGGGGCCTGAGACATAGATGTCTTCAAATCTTCAAATGCTTTCTCTGCCTCAGTAGTCCAAAGTAATTTATCATGTGCATCTAATATTTTCCCATGAACCAGTAAAGAAACATATGATTCCCTTTTCTGAATAGTAGGGGATCCATTGTCTACCATATGATGTAATTCCTAGAAAGTTCATCATTTCTTTTTTAGCTACAGGATTTGACAGCTTCTGTATTACAGCAACTCATTTGGTAGTGCTACTCTATCAGTTTTGCATGCCTCTTTTGAAGTGCTACAGATTAGCAAATCATCAGCGTACTGTACAAGTGCTGACCCCCGGGGAGATGTAAACATTCCAGGTTTTCACTCAGAGCTCCATGAAACACGGCTGGACTTTCATGACCATTGGTCACCTTGTCCATACCCTTGACCGTTAAAGGTGAAAGCGAACCAGAAATGACTGTCAGGCACAGAGAAAAAAGGAAATGTTCTCTCGGGTGAACTTCACACGGCTCGAGTGGTTCAACACCCATGGGGTCAGGTCTGGTTAGGCCATTTTGAAGTCTGGGTGGATCAGACGGTGGGACATTCTAGCTGATGTGAACACACCTTGGATCTTGTGATAGTCATTGCCCAAGATTTGTTCATCAGGCATCATATTTCAGACATCGTAGGTTTATATGCCTTGTAAGATCAGTCTCCCACTTTGTGAGATTATCTTTGGCGCTGTAATAGGTGACATAGCGTTTGCCACATCGGACTCTGACCAGGGTCTGAACACCAGGATCATGCCCTAAGCATCGGAAACCTCAACCACTGGCACAGTGATGGAAGGGGAGATCAGAGCAGTCGGACAGGGAGACTCATGCTTCGCTTTCTGCCTAAGTTGAGCCTGCTAGCAGGTTGTGACTGGCGCATATACTGGGGTCGGAAGTCTGGAGGGACGTAGTATTGCCGGAGCGGAGTCCAGATCCAAGTCCATTGGATCTCTCAGGGTCTCAGAAAGCGAAAGATAGAGTGTTAGATGTAGGTGTAGAGATTTTGATTGGTGTCTCAGTTTTAAGTGCTTTAGAATTTTTAACCCTTTGCCTTTCCGTTCTTCTTCTTCTTCTTTTGGCTTTTCCCGTCAGGGGTCGCCACCGTGAGTCAACTTTCTCCATCTAACCCTATTCTCTGTATCCTCCTCTCTCAAAACAATTACCTTCATATCCTCTCTCACTACGTCCATAAATCTTCTCTTTGGTCTTCCTCGCAACATCCTGCTTGGCAGCTCCAACTCCAGCATCCGTCTACCAATATATTCTCTATCCCTCCTCTGTACATGACCGAACCATCTCAGTCTGGCTTCTCTGACCTTCTCTCCAAAACATCGAACATGTGCTGTTCCTCTGATAGACTCATTCCTGATCCTATCCATCCTGGTCACTCCCAAAGAGAACCTCAACATCTTCATCTCTCCAACCTCTAGTTCTGCCTGCTGTCTTTTGGTCATTGTAACAGTTTCTAGTCCATACGTCATCGCTGGTCTCACCACTGTCTTGTACACCTTTCCTTTTATTCTGGCCGATAGTCTTCTATCACATAGTACCCCTGACACTTTTCTCCACCCATTCCAACCTGCTTGGACCCGTCTCTTCACCTCTTTTTCACACTCTCCGTTGCTCTGGACTGTTGGCCCTAAATACCTGAAATCCTCCAGCTTCTTGAACTCCACTCTCTGTAGCCTCACCGTTCCACCCGAGTTCCTCTCATTTACACACATATATTCTGTCTTGCTGCGACTAACTTTCATTCCTCTCCTTTCCAGAGCATACCTCCACCTCTCTAGATTTTCCTCTACCCGTTGTCTGCTCTCACTACAGATCACAATGTCATCTGCAAACCTCATGGTCCATGGGGATTCCTGTCTAACCTCATCTGTCAGCCTGTCCATCACCATTGCAAACAAGAAGGGGCTCAGAGCTGATCCCTGATAGAGTCCCACTTCAACTTGAACTTCTCTGTTACCCCTACAGCACACTGTACCAGTGTCTCACAGCTAGCATACATGTCCTGCACCAGTCTAACATACTTCTCTGCCACTCCAGACTTCCTCATACAATACCAGAGCTCCTCTCTTGGCACCCTGTCATATGTTTTTTCTAGGTCTACAAAAATGCAATGCAACTCCCTCTGACCTTCTCTGTACTTTTCTATTAGCATTCTCAAAGCAACTACTGCATCTTTAGTTCTCTCCCTAGGCATGACGCAATACTGCTATTCACATATGCTGACTTCTGCTCTCAGTCCAGTTTCCACTAACCATAACTTTGTTTCCATAACTTCATTGTATGGTTCATCAACTCTATCCCTCTATAGTTGCCACAATTCTGCACAACCCCCTTATTCTTAAAAATAGGCACCATCACACTTTGTCTCCATTCTTCAGGCATCTTCTCACTCGCTAAGATCCTGTTGAATAATCTAGTCAGAAAATCTACAGCTGCCTCTCCTAGACACTTCCACACCTCCACAGGTATATCATCAGGACCAACTGCTTTTCCACTCTTCATCCTTTTCAATGCCTTCTTCACTTCACTTTTACTAATTTGTGCTACTTTGTGGTCTACAATAGTCACCTCTTCTACCCTTGCCTCTCTTTCATTTTCCACATTCATCCACTCTTCAAAGTACTCTTTCCATCTTCCCATCACTCTTCTAGCATCAGTCAATACATTTCCCTCTCTGTCATTCATCACCCGGACCTGTTTTACATCCTTTCCATCTTTATCTCTCTGTTTCGCCAACCAGTATAGATCATTCTCACCCTCCTTACTATCCAACCGAGCATACAAGTCATCGTACGCCCTTTGTTTTGCCTTTGCTACCTCTATCTTTACCTTTCGCTGCATCTCCCTGAACTTCTGTCTGTTCTCTTCAGTCCTCTCAGCATCCCACTTCTTCTTTGCTAACCACTTTCTCTGTATATACTCCTGCACTTCCTCATTCCACCACCAAGTCTCCTTATCTACTTTCCTTCCAGATGACACACAAAGTACTCTTCTACCTGTCTCCCTAATAACACTAGCTGTAGTTGTCCATCATCTGGAAGCTCACCCTGACCACCAAGGCCCTTTCTCAACTCCTACCTGAAAACCATGCAACACTCCTCCCTTTTCAGCTTCCACCACTTTGTCCTCTGCTCTGCCTTCGTCCTCTTCATCTTCCTTGTCACCAGAGTCATCCTACAAACCACCATCCTATGCTGTCTAGCTACACTCTCGCCTACAACTTCTTTATAGTCACTGACCTCTTTCAGGTTACCTCGTCTATACAAGATGTAGTCTACCTGCGTGCTCCTACCTCCACTCTTATAAGTTACCCTATGTTCCTGTTTTTTCTGGAAAAAGGTGTTCACTACAGCCATTTCTATCCTTTTTGCAAAATCTACCACCATCTGTCCCTCTGCATTCCTATCCTGTATACCAAATCTACCCATCACTTCTTCATCCCCTCTATTGCCTTCACCAACATGTCCATCGAAGTCTGCACCAATTACCACTCTCTCATTTCTGGGAATATTCTGCATCACTTCATCTATCTCATTCCAGAACTTCTTCTCTTCAGATTCACATCCCACCCGCGGGGCATAGCCACTAACAACATTGAGCATCACACCTTCAATTTCCAATTTCAGACTCATGAGTCTATCTGGCATTCTTTTCACCTCTAGGACGTTCCTAACAAACTTGTCCTTCAAGATTACTCCTACTCCATTTCTCTTCTTGTCAGTACCATCATAGTACAACTTAAAGCCTACTTCTAGCCTTACTACCTTTCCACCTGGTCTCCTGAACACACAGTATATCCACCTTCCTTCTCTGCATCATGTCGGCCCTGTAGGTCATCAGTACCAATGTCGGTCCGCGACCGATCCGGTATGGTATAGTTTTGGTTGCCTCGCATGTTTGGTTTTGGTAAAAGTTTTACGCCGGATGCCCTTCCTGACGCGACCCTCTGCATTTATCCGGGCTTGGGCCCGGCACAGGGAGACACTGCTCCGTGCCCCCCCAAGGCAGGCTTGGAGAGACACGGGCCAGTGCCGCCCTGAGGCTGCATTCCTTTGCCTTTCCCTGTCAGGGTCTCACACCTGGGTTCAATTCGTAATCGGCGCCAGCTGCAGCAGCGGCCGCTAATCAAGATCCCTATAAAGGGCAGCGGCACGCTCTGCCTGGTGCTGGGGGACTGTGGTTGTCCAACAACCCTGACGATGGTGGAGCCCTGTCATGACTGGACCCCTACCCTGCGAGAGCCCCCTGGTGGACCACCGGACCCTGAGTGTAGACCGGGACCCCCTGGTGGACCACCTGACCCAGCCTGAGATCCTGCCTTGATCCAGCCCTGCCACCCTGCCTGGGGCCTGTCCTGGTGAGAGCCGGCCTGGTGCAACCCTGTCTTGGGGCCAGGGAATTGCCAGTGACACCCTACCTGATATACCCTGGCCTGCCTAACTGCGCTTCAACCCTGATTTCAGCCATGAATGTGTGGTTCCCTGCCCGAGTCCGCGGCCTGTGACATGCCCTTGTCTTTGCCTAATCTTTCCAATCCAGTTTAAACACCCCACTCTTCTCCTGCTTTCTCTTGGACAAGGTTGAATGAGCTGAGCTGCACTCATATGCACCAACTGCCATAATATTGCCTTTAACTGCTCTCGCTGGCTCCCACTGAGCCTCCCTTTAGAGGGAAATCCTAACTATCTGCTTCTGAATATGGTTCAAACTGCCAGGAAGTCTTCCAGGGTGCAACCATCCCTCTGGTTCTCTGATTGCTTCAAAAAGTGTGCAAATTTGAACCTTTAATTTCACTTGCCACATACACACCCAGAGACTACTACAGTGATAACCATGACATATCAACAACTTCTCTATGATGGCTTTGAGATATTTTCCTTTTCCACTGGCTCTATCTGAAGTGAATCATTGTGTTGCACAGCTTTTAACACAACAAGGACAACACAGATTTTCCCCATATTGTTTTTAGACTTCCAGATGTATTAGGCAGAATTAGTAAGAGTGCAATAAACTGACATCTATTTTTGTTGTAAATAGAGGTGGTTTGCATGTGGTTTTGGAATCCTGTTAAAGAAATTCTGGGCCTAACACTTCTAAACCTTTCAACAAAAGTCTATTGTAAGATGTAAATTATGGTAAAAGATTCAATTTGCAAGCATTAGCAAACGTCTGATGCAATGCCTTTTTTTATTTGAGTTTTCCTTTTGATGACAAAAGTTTGTAGTGGTTGACTTTATTTTCATTTATATTGGGACATGATTTCTTACCATAGATTGACAAATCCATTGCAGAGGTTAAACCCTGAGGGTTTTGAAAACAGTTACTGCATTGTCATCAACACTGTCTTCTTTCTATATCTGTTATTCTCCTTTTGGCTTTTCCCTTCAGGGGTCCCACAGCGAATCAACTTTCTCCATCTAACTCTATTCTGTATCCTCCTCTTTCAAAACAACTACCTTCATATCTTCTCTCACTACATCCATAAATCACTACATCCTCTGTACATGACTGAACCATCTCAATCTGGCTTCTCTGACCTTCTCTCCAAAACATCTAACGTGTGCTGTTCATTTAGTAGACTCATTCCTGATCCTATCCATCCTGGTCACTCCCAAAGAGAACCTCAACACATTCATCTTTACGACCTCTAGCACTGCCTCTTGTCTTTTGGTCAGTGTAACTGATTCTAGTCCATACATCATCACTGTTATCACCACTGTCTTGTACACCTTTCCTTTCATTCTGGCTGATAGTCTTCTATCGCAAAGTACCCCTGACACTTTTCTCCACCCATTCCAGCCTGCTTGAACCCATCTCTTCACCTTTTTTCCGTACTCTCCATTCCTCTGATCTGTTAACCCCAAGTGCCTGAAATCCTCCAACTTTCTGATCTCCACTCTCTGTAGCTTCACTGTTCCACATGAGTTTTTCTAATTCAGACACATATACTCTGTCTTGCTGTCACTAACTTTCACTCCCTCAGCCTGTTCTCTGCTGTCACTACAGATCACAATGTCATCTGCAAACATCATGTTCCATGGAGATTCCTGTCCATGGAGAGTCCCACCTCCACCTTGAACTTCTCTGTTACCCCAACAGCACACCACACCTCTTCCTCACAGCTAGTATACATGTCCTGCACCAGTCTAACATACTTGACGGACCAAATACTCTCCTACCTTTCTCCCTGTAGTTGTCCAATCACCTGGAAGCTGTCCCTTACCACCTAGAGCCTTTCTCAACTTCCACCACTTTGTCCTCTGCTCTGCCTTTGTCCTATTGGTTTTCCTTGTCACCAGAGTCATCCCACAAACCAGCATCCTACACTGTCTGGTGACCTTCTCACCTATAACTACTCTACAGTCTCTGATCTGTTTCAGGTTACTTTGTCTATACAATATGTAGTCCCTGGGTGCTCTTACCACCGCTCTTATAAGTTGTCCTATGTTCCTCTTTTTTCTGGAAAAAATGTACACAACATCCATTTCAATCCTTTTTGCAAAATCTACCACCATCTGTCCCTCTGCATTCCTATCCTGTATGCCAAATCTGCCCATCACCTCTTCATCCCCTCTATTGCTTGCCCCAACATGCCCATTAAAGTCTGCACCAATTACCACTCTCTCATCTCTGAGGATATTCTGCATCACTTCATCTAGGTCATTCCAGAACCTCTCCCCCTCCAACTCACATCCCATCATTGCAACATTGAGCATCACACTTCAATTTCCAGTTTCAGACTTATAAGTCTATCTGACATTCTTTTCACCTCCAGAACATTTCTGACAAACTATTCTTTCAAGATAACCCCTACTCCATTTCTCTTTTTGTCAGCATCATGATAGTACAACTTAAAGCCTGCTCTTGGGCTTCTAGCCTTACTACCTTTCCACCTCCTCTCCTGGACACATAAGTATATCCACTTCCCTTCTCTGTAATCCCAATATTCAAAGTAATTACTCTCAGTCCCAGACTCTTTCCTTTCCTCTTCTCTCTCTGCTTCTGGACACGCCTTCCTCCTCTCCTTCTTTGACCTACAGTAACCCAGTTCCATTTGCTCCCTGTAGGTCATTGGTACCAATGTTAACCCGGGCCTCGGCCGATCAAGTTTGATCTGGTTAGTATGATTGATTCGCATGTTTGGTTTTGGCAAAAGTTTTATTCCAGAAGCCCCCCCCCCCCCGAGGCCGGCTCGGGGAGACACCGGCCAGTGCCGCCCTGAGGCTGCATTATGAAGATTGCAAAAATAATTTGTGTGAAAAGGTTGGTAAGTTGGTCGGTAGATTGGTAGGTAAGTAGATAGGTAGGCACCTTATTAATCCCCAAGGGGAAATTAGCTTGTTGGTACTCAGATCTGGTCATAACCACACCCTTTTGTCATCTGATACTCCCATGACACCCCTTATAAAACACCACGTCCCTCATTCATCAACTGTGCGTAGAATGTTCTAAATTCTTGCCTACAACTGAAATTTAGAGTGTGTGTGGGTAAAAAAAAATCTGTACTTATCAAACGTGATGAACTTGTTGTACACACACTTGGAGGTGATCTCTGTTGATAAATCCCACCTGTGTGAAATGACCATCCTCAAGCCTGTTTCGTCTCATTTGCATTCCGAAACACCTTCAATTGACCATATATGATAGCGGTAATCCTATAAAAGCCATTGCCAAAAAGCATGTCATGGCCCAAAGACAGTTTATATTTGGCTGGAGTAGGCCCAGCAACAACCAAGATTTCACCCATGGATACACTTATTGTCAGCATCATCAGGGAGTTCTTATTGTATGTTATATATCTTATTCTATATGTTATAATAACCACATGAAGCCCAGAATATAAATCTCAAGAGTCACCAAACAGCCACCCATCCTCAACCGCGTCTACTTGGAGTGACAAATCCACTAAGATGATCTGCAGAATGAATGAGTCGTGTATTCCTTCATGCCAATGGTAACTAGATTTAACAGAGTCATATGTGGATTGCAGATTATTTGTGGATCCATCCCTTTTTCCCCGCTTAACCAGATTTGGGTCGCAGGGGCAGCAGCTGGAGCAGTTAGGCCCAGACCTCCCTCTCCCCCGCCACATAGTCCAGGTCCTCTGGGGGGATAGTCTCTCCAGCATGTCCTGGGTCTTTCCTCTGGTCTCCTTCCAGAGGGACATGCCTGAAATACCTCCCCCGGGAGGCCTCCAGGAGGCATCCTGACCAGATGCCCAAGCCACCTCATCTGATTCCTCTCTATGTGGAGGAGCAGTGGCTCTACTCCAAGCTACCCCCACATGACCGAACTTCTCATCCTGCCTCCAAGGGAGAGTCTGGCCACCCTGTGGAGGAAACTCATTTTGGCTGTTTGTATTCCAATCTCCTTCTTTCGGTCACTATCCACAGCTCCTAACTTTAGGTTAGGGTCGGAACATACACTCACCAGCCACTTTATTAGGTACACCTGTCCAACTGCTCGTTAACACTTAATATCTAATCAGCCAATCACATGGCGGCAACTCAGTGCATGTAGACATGGTCAAGACAATCTCCTGCAGTTCAAACCGAGCATCAGTATGGGGAAGAAAGGTGATTTGAGTGACTTTGAATGTGGCATGGTTGTTGGTGCCAGAAGGGCTGGTCAGAGTATTTCAGAAACTGCTGATCTACTGGGATTTTCACACACGACCATCTCCAGGGTTTACAGGGAATGGTCCCAAAAAGAAAAAAATATCCAGTGAGCGGCAATTCTGTGGGCAGAAATGCCTTGTTGATGTCAGAGGAGAATGGCCAGACTGGTTCGAGCTGATAGAAAGGCAACAGTGACTCAAATAACCACCCATTACAACCAAGGTTGGCAGAAGAGCATCTCTGAAAGCACAGCACGTCGAACTTTGAGGCAGATGGGCTACAGCAACAGAAGACCACGCCGGGTGCCACTCCTTTCAGCTAAGAACAGGAAATTGAGGCTACAATTTGCACAAGCTCATTGAAATTGGACAATAGACGATTGGAAAAACGTTGCCTGGTCTGATGAGTCTCGATTGCTGCTGCGACATTCGGATGGTAGGGTCAGAATTTGGCGTCAAAAACCTGAAAGCATGGATCCATCCTGCCTTGTATCAACGGTTCAGGCTGGTGGTGGTGGTGTAATGCTGTGGGGGATATTTTATTTGCACTCTTTGGGCCCCTTGGTACCAATTGAGCATCGTTGCAACGCCACAGCCTACCTGAGTATTGTTGCTGACCATGTCCATCCCTTTATGACCACAATGTACCCAACTTCTGATGGCTACTTTCAGCAGGATAATGCGCCATGTCATAAAGCTGGAATCATCTCAGACTGGTTTCTTGAACATGACAATGAGTTCACTGTACTCAAATGGCCTCCACAGTCACCAGAACTCAATCCAATAGAGCATCTTTGGGATGTGGTGGAACGGGAGATTTGCATCATGGATGTGCAGCTGACAAATCTGCGCCAACTGTGTGATGCCATCATGTCAATATGGACCAAACTCTCTGAGGAATGCTTCCAGCACCTTGTTGAATCTATGCCACGAAGAATTGAGGCAGTTCTGAAGGCAAAAGGGGGTCCAACCCGTTACTAGCATGGCGTACCTAATAAAGTGGCTGGTGAGTGTAGATCGACGGGTAAATTGAGAGCGTCGCCTTTTGGCTCAGCTCCCTTTTTAGAGCAACAGACCGGTACAGAGTCCCTATCACTGCAGCTGCCGCACCAATCTGCCAGTTGATCTCCCACTCCATCCTTCCCTCACTCGTGAACAAGACTCCGAGATGCTTGAACTCCTCCACTTGGGGCAGAACTAGATAGGATTCCTTCTTCAGTTTGATGGCATCCCTCACCACTGGAGTCCACCAGCAGGTTTGAGGGTTGCCTCCCCGACAGGCGCTAACCGCCTTATGGCCGCAGCTCCAGGCTGCCACCTCGACAGCAGAACCACAGAACATGGCCCATTCAGACTCAATGTCCCCTGCCTCCCTCAAGACGTTGTTGTAGTTCTGCTGGAGGTTAGAGTTGGAACTCCTTCTGACAGGGGACTCTGCTGGACGTTCCCAGTAGATCCTCAAATTACATTACAGGTCTTAACGGCATCCTCCCTTACCATCGGAGCCAGCTCACCACCACTTAGAAGCCGCTCTGTGCTTTTGCTGAGAAGATCAGCAGGGTCTACTAACCCTCAGAGTGCACAGTTCTCAGAATCCCCCAGAAGCGGAATATAAATCATGACACGAGCATTTCAAGGTCTTTTCAAGTTGTCCTGTCAAAGCTGTCCTATGTAATCTGTCTGTCATTGAGAAATCTTATTCATTAGAGGGAACAAAGAACCTGTGTCATGAGCAATTTAATATTGCTGACCACTGTGACTCGGTGTGTTCTATTTGTAGTTTCATTGTTCTCCCACTAGGTTTTATCCATTCCCATGAGTTGTGTGTATGTATACACATGTTCTAAGAAGAACAAGAACAAGCTCATGAATCCTGTACTTTATGTGTTAATGTTCATAAATATAAATGACGCCCCATATGTGTTTAACAAGATGCCTGCTCCAAGTCTAAAAATAACATCCGCACAGGAAGAAAATATTCCTTCAGACTAGCAAGTGTGTCATGACCACAGTGCGCATGACAGGTGTCCGCTCTTTTAATAAGTACATCATTAGTTCAAAGACTTCCCTGAGACTTGTCTGAACATCAAATATTTTTGGCTAAGAATCCTTTTATCTGCAATAAAATTCAGTTGCACCCATGTGGTGTTTCCTACACAAAGCATGTCCAATGAAGTATCTAATTCATGAAAAAAATAATGAATATAACAAAAATTTTGAGCATGTTTGAGATTGGCCATTGGGTTTCATGCTTCATCCAAGAAGGACTGAATATATGTGATTTTAAAAGCCTTTCAGCATTTAGCTTGCCACAGTTTGGGAGATTGAATGTTGATTTATTGTTCTCTGTGCGCATCCATTCAGTGAAGCATCTGCTCATCTGTTTTTTTTCTTTGATATGCTCTTTGATCTCTGTTCATCTCTTTTTTTCTTTTATATTGACCTTATCTAGAAGATGGTTGCTGCTGCAGGTTTTAATTTATTAATACTAAAACCTATATTCTTCCCACGTCCAATAAAAAAACATTATCTAGATTAAGTGAATCCACAAACATAGAAGGCTGGGGATAACCTAACTATCCCCAAGCTGGAATTACACATATTTACATTGGGGATTACAATTTTACTTGAATCCATCAATGGTCATCAGCAAGATAACAAGAACTTTAAACTGCTTATTTATAATTTCATTCATATATTATGTATCTAAATTTCATGTCAAACCATTGTCTTTTAGTATTAGCATGAATGTGCAGCAACAATCAGTGAGCAGTTGAAGACATCAATAGATTTTACTTTGGGGATATTGATTTGGTGGCTTCAGTCTAAGTATGGTATAGTCTGAAAAAGGAGGATGAAAGTGAAGAAGGGAAATGAGTTTTGATATCTTAATCAATAGCCTTACCTCACCTCTGAATAAGCAGTCCCTCACAAACTGGGCTGTGCTTGTTTCTTTTTCTCAGGATGTCACCGATATAATGTTTGTGGAAAGGTTAATTTTAAGCCATGAGTTTCTACAGGTATTATTTTATGGACGTGTGAACAAGATTTAGTCTGCTACTGATTAGACAATAAACTGCAGAAAGAAGACAGTACTGTGCTGTATTGGTGAACGGGCATGCATGAGGTGCTAGTGCACTTCATATAAAAATAGAGTTAAGACAACATATGGTTAACCACTAGACTGAACTATTAAAAAATCAAGTCAAAGGGTCAAAAATAAAATTGTATTGTCCCCCACCCGATACTTTTATTTTGTTAGAAGGACTATGAATTGTTTAGAATATATGGAGGTCACATTACAAATTTGCTATGTTGTCTCTTTTGTGCTATGAATGAAATATTCTTTCTAGGCCAGATATGTCCCAGTGTATGTGTTTGTGTTAGTGTGAGTGAGATGAATGCTAATGAAATATGAAACATTGACAATAGTCAATATGCGTACAACCAATTTAATAAGGGACTACAACACTTTCAATTTGAAAGACAAATAGAAGATTTATGGATGTAGTGAAAGAGGATTGGTGTGAGGGAAGAGGATGTGGAGCATAGGGTTAGATGGTAGAACTAGATTTGCTGTGGTGATCATTGAAGGGAACAGCCGAGAGTGAAAGAAAATGGATATAGTACCATTTAATCTGTCTCCAAAGGAGTCATTGCCTCATTGGCCAAGAACCTCACTCCATGCCAGTCCAGAGGAGGAATAGTGATACATTCTTAGCAACTATCTTCTAACCTCAGTATCCTTCTGAGGGAGAGGGGAAGGGAATATATATATATATATATATATATATATATATATATATATATATATATATATATATATATAAAACCTACAACACTCCTCCCATTTCAGCTTCCACCACTTGGTCCTCTGCGCTGCCTTTGTTTCCTCGATCTTTCTTGTCACCAGAGTCATTCTACAAACCACCATCCTATGCTGGCTGGCTCCACTCTCACCTAGATCTACTTTGCAGTCACTGATCTCTTTCAGGTTACCTCGTCTATACAAGATGTAGTCTACCTGGAAACACAGTATATCCACCTTCCTTCTCTGCATCAAGTCGACCAACTCTACCTTTTCCTGTCATAGTCCCGACATTCAAAGTCCCTATTCTCAGTCCCAGGCTCTATCCTTTCCTTCTCTCTCTCTGCTTCCGAAAACACCCTCCTCCTCTTCTTCTTCGATCCACAGCAGCCCAATTTCTACTGGTACCCTGTAGCTCATTGCTACTAATGGCGGTCAATGTTAACCCAATCCTTGAGCGATCCGGTATGATCTGGTTACTATGGTTGATTTGCATTTTTGGTTTTGGCAAAAGTTTATGCTAGATGCCCGTCCTGACGCAACCCTCTGCATTTATCCAGGCTTGGGACTGGCTCAGGGAGACACTGCTCTGTGCCCCCCCGATGCTGGCTTGGAAAGACACTGGCCAATGCTGCCCTGCGGCTGCATTTAAGGAAGTGAACCGACCATTTAGAATTATTTAATAAGTATTCATGGCCAAAATATAGTTAACATCTGTTTCTAAGTTGAAACCTGTAAAGAGGAGACCGAGGTTATCACAAGAAGTAACACAGACAAGTGACTATTCTTTTGAGCTCTGCAGAGGGGGAGACTCAGTGCGCTCTTTGTAGGCCAGATCCAGAGAATCCCACCAAGTTCCTCCTTGCTCGGCCTTTTATTGTGTGAAAATGTATTGGTGTTGTTGACAAGATCACATACAGGAAGAGGGTAATTCCTGTTTACATTCAGGGGGTTAGGTTCCTTATCAGGGGGTAGTTTCCCATTTGCTTTGCAGACATGAATCCACTCTACCACTGAGCTGCAACACCTTTATGCTTACTTGAATATACGATCATGGGGGTAGGTTCCTGTTTGAGGACAAAGGCCATTTGTGCTCACATGTCTGGCTGTCTTCATGTGAGTAGTCCAAATAACATAGCTATGAATATAGAGAGAAAACTCTAACATATATATATATATATATATATATATATATATATATATATATATATATATATATATATATATATATATATATATATATATATATATATATATACATATGTATATATATATATATATATATACATATGTGTGTGTGTGTGTATATATATATATGTATATATATATAGATAGATAGATAGATAGATAGATGGACAGCGATATTGATATAGATGGACACCATGTATATATTTAAGAATATTCAAGAATGAAGGCAATATCTATGTTTTGTGAATGATACTTGATGTTACAATATTAAAAGAGAATGTATTCATGATTTTCAGGTACATATTTGTAATCATGGAATTTACCCAATCCCTGTAACGGGGTATTGTTCCATCCTGTGTAAAAGTGTCCACCATCATCCCAATCCCCCAGCCTTAATGCCTACAGAAAATTGCACTGACGTCTGTTATCAAGAAAGCCTTAATGGGCTGGTAGCTGACCACATCAGGGCGCTCCTTGCTTTGACCCGCATAAGTTGCCTCCAGGGCAAACAGGGACACAGAAGACCCCATCTCCAGAGCTCTTTTTTAGCTCTGTGGCACTTGGAACTAGTGGAAAGCTCTGTCAGGATGATCTTCAATAACTATTGAAGAAGTTTAGCTTTCAAAACCATCACCTGAGACAAACTGGTTGAAAAACTATTTCAACTAGACTTCCCACCAATGTCTATATCTGTTTGAGACCTTCTTACCAACTGCCTACACACAGTTAAACTTGACCCAAGGGCTGTGTGCTGAGCCCCCCCTCATGTACAGTCTGTAGACAGATGACTACACTTACACCAACTCCTCAGATATTGTCATAACATTTGCAGACATTTGGCTGAGGTGAGTCTCATTCACAGGTTTATGAGTCAGCTTACAGGGATAAAATCCTTGAATTTACAGCATTGGTTTACTGTCAAAAACCTTACTCTGAATATTCATTGACTACAGGAGACACTAAATAGATCCCACCTCCTTCACATCAACAAGGTTAGGCTGGAGAGGGTCCTCAACTTCAAATGCCTTAGGATGCAGATCTCTGATGACCTCTCCTGGTCAGCAAACACCACAGTAGTTGTGAAGAAGGCCTGAGTCCAAGCCCAGTCAAACTGCATTTTCGTGAGTACATTCAGGAGTGTGAACTTGGGTGGAACGTTGAGGCTACAGGGAGTGGAGATCAAGAAGTTGGAGGATTTCAGGTACTTGTCCAGAGCAAAGGAGTGTCAAAAAGAGGTGAAGAGGCAGGTTCAAGCAGAGCTAGAGGTCACAGAGATGAAGATGCTAAGTTATTTTTGGGAGGGGCGAGGATGGATAGGATCAGGAATGAGTTTGTCAGAGGAACAACACATGTTACATGTTTTGGAGAGAAGGTCAGAGAAGCCAGACTGAGATGGTTCAGTCATGTACAGAGGAGAGATAGTGAATATATTGGTAGATGGATGCTGGAGTTGGAGCTGCCAAGCAGGATGTTGCGAGGAAGACCAAAGAGAATATTTACGGACGTCGTGAGAGAAGATATGAAGGTACAGAGAAAGGATACAGAGAAAAGGGTTAGATGGTGAAGGTTGATTCACTTTGGTGACCCCTGAAGGGAAAAGCCGAAAGAAGAAAAAGAAGATTATCGCATAACAGTCAACCCCACAAGATCCTAGTCAACTTATTAAATAAAACATGATAAATGATACAAACAAATGTGGTGAAAAAAGAAGTCACAAAATGTCTACAGTCCTGTAATTCACAGTGACAAATTATAGAAATTATAGTGACAAATCAATAGAAATTGAACCTCTGCTAATTCACCATCCCTATATGCATCAATCTCTGTGTACTACACACTGTTGGTCAGCCAGCTAATTTATCTGGTCATTTGCCAACTTGTTTGGATTTTCATGGTGCATAAAATGTCTCCTAAGATTACTACAGTTAATAACTGGAACACTTGAGTGCCCTCAATGAAGTTCCTCTCTAACAATTAGAATACTAATGTTTCCAATTATGTTCATTCATTTGATTGTTTCATCAAGGAAGAGCAAACTCAAGTGCTATCACAGCATCTCAAAGTCATGACCAGCATATCGTTTTAATATTTCCAATGCAATCCGTACGTTTACTTTAGGTTTTCTATGAACTCAGTTAATTTTTATGACAATTACAGATGCTGATATGGAACAAAATGAAGTATGAAGACCCACGACCAACGATTTTGAGCAGGAGTGAGGTTGTTGCCAGGGTTACTTTTTAGGGTTGTGACTCTTTATGTCAGTCCCTCTATTCAGAGCATTTTGCAGGATTTGATTTTTATGGCGATGGATTTAACCAGTCCCTCTGTCTTTTTGTCTTTAACCTGCCTCTTCATACCTAATCATAGCACCTTCCACTTTTTCTATCCCCATACAGAGCTTAAATTCAATGACTCCATTTATTGGATACAAGCTATTTTGACTGACATGTTGATTGACTATAAGATAAGCAGTTAATGATATTATGTGGTGCAATATTAACTGATGAATCCCCCGTTTGTCTACATTACATTACATTGCATTTGGCAGACACGTTTATCCAAAGCAATTTACAATAGAGGACATAGGGACCGCAAATACATTTGCAAATACACGTCTAACCTAATACTCAGTAATAATTCTGTATGTATACATATTTAATTACTGTCCTCCATGGCAGATAATCAGCATCCACCATAGACTATGAACTGGTGAGTCATTTGATTTGTAATCAACATAATAAAAATGGGACTGTACAGTGGCACAGTTGTTGGGGCTTCCACCTCACTGTTCCCTGGGTTCATTCCTCATGGAGGGCCTGTCTGCATGGGGCTTGAATGTTCTCCCTGTATTTCCATGGGTTTCCTCCAGGTTCTTCGGTTTACCCGGTTTACTCAGCTTTTCGCCTAATGCGCTAGCGACTGGCAACTCGAATATGCCTTTCCCATACAAGGCTGTGCTGCTTTGGCAGCATGGAACTCAAAACCATTTCCTAATAAATGAGTTAATCATCCTTTCTAGCTCTTCTACCTTTGAAAGGCGGACCTGATGAAAGACCTTTATTTTTACAGGCATTTCAGTGGATATTACATGCACAACATCAGCCGACATTTAACCACTGCATTTAGCCCATCATAGACAAACTATGAGTAGAAGACGGCTACTGAGCAGTGCCAGGGGAGCAGTTAGAGGTTCAGTGTCTTGCTCAACAACACTTCGACAGGCTAAGACGAGCATGGGAATTGAACTTGGAACGTCGATTCCACGGACCACCACTCTAACCCGCAATTCACACCGTCTCTTATATACTGTCAATGGCGACACTAACCAAGGCAACAACCCACACTGCAAACACGACAATTTTAGCTTTTCCAGGAGCCCTGAACTGTTAATGCTTGAAGTGCCTCGAATAATTTCTGCCTCAATCCCTTAAGTTGTCCCTTATCACTAAGACTTGCATCAAACAATCTACTCAGACTCTTCACTTGTTTCTCTAGCACCATAGGCACCCCACACCATTTATAACCAATCTCTTTTAATTTCCTTCCTTGTAATGATTGAAATACACCTAGACTTGCTTAACTTTTAGCCTAGCCCACTGGAGATTACTACTTAAGTTATCTAACAAACTGCTTGTACTTGGTGCGGCTGACACCGCAATCATCATGTAATCCATGCAGGCCCTAATTGGTGGGAGATGCAGCCCTTCTCAACCTACCAGCCATTTTGAAGCCCAAATGATTATCTCCATTGCTATGGTAAAAGCCAATGGAGAAATTGCACACCCTGCTATAATACCTATCTACAGCTGCTGCCTTGCTGTAGTGTCTTCTGCTGTGCCTGTCACGAAGCACGGGGGCGGACTCGGGCAGGGAACCACACCTCAGAGCAGGAATCTAGATTGAAGCGCTTTGAGTAGAATGGCAGGTAGGGTGTCGCTGGTAAGCCCCTGGCCCCGAGACAGAGTTGCACAGGGCTGGGTCTCACCAGGACAGGCCCCAGGCGGGGTGAAGGCAGGGCAGAGTCTCAGACAGGGTAGGGGTCCACAGTGGTCTGGGACATCCACAATCCCCCGGCACCAGGCAGAGCATGCCGCTCTTGATTAGCGGCAGCTGCTGCAGCTGGCGCCGATTGCGAATTATTCCCAGCTGCGTCTCCTCTCGACTGCCGAGAGGAGATCCTGACAGTGCCAAAGTCGAGTGGAACATCTATAAATAATAAGAATAAGAATAAGATCAACTTTATTTATACCAAAGGAAATTGTTGTGCCAGAGTTTCAAGTAAAACATAACAATAATAAATAATGGTAGGAAATTGTATGAACAGTATGAAAAGGGGGGAGAATAAGAATTACAAATAAAACTATAAAGTGTCTAAGTAACAAGTCAAGGCTATAAAGTCTCTTAAGGTCTTAAGTACCAGGTGAAAGATAAGGAGTGCACAAGAGTATGAAAAAATATTGCACATGGAACTGTTACGAAATAAAATATTGCATAGTTATGAATAAATATACAGATAATTATTACGATTTATAGTAAGTGGGTGAGATTTTTTTTTTTTTTTTTTATGGTTTAAGATTTTGAGATCCCTGCGGCTGAAGGGAGAGAAATTAAAAAGTCTGATAGTCTCAGGTAGGAAAGACCTCCTGTGGAGCTCTTCTGTGGTATCAGTCAACGACTGAAAGAGCTCTGACAGGATGTCAGTGTGGCATGCAGGGGGTGATGGGCATTGTCCATGATGCTGAGGAGCTTCTTCCTCTCTGACACCTGCACAACAGACTCCAGCTCCACTCCCAGCACAGATCCAGCTCTCCTGATGAGCTTGTTGAGTCTGTTGGTGTCAGCTGTCTTGAGCCTGCTGCCCCAGAACACAACAGTGTAGAAGATGATGCTGGACACCACCGAGTGGTAAAACATCTGCAGCATGGTCCTGCAGATGTTGACAGATCTGAGCCTCCTGAGGAAGAACAGGTGGCTCTGACCTTTCTGAAAGATGACGTTGGTGTTCACAGTCCAGTCCAGTTTATTGTTCATAAAGTATGCGTCAACTAAACTTGTTATGCTACCTGGCACTCTAAAGATATCAAAGCCTCCCACAAGAAACTATTTGACAGTGACCAAAAGCATTAGTTAGGTGTGAGAACACTACACGGGAGTCTCTCTTCTCACGTGTAGCTGACTGGATTTGGCGCCAATCTTAAAGGTGTACTTAAGCAGCTGGAGGAGCTGGGAATTCCAGCCTTTTGCACTGAAGTATGAAATAGTCTGTTCTTTTTAGGTAACTAGACTGCCTCTGTGCCATAACACTAAAGGAAACCTTCCCTTCAACATTAAGTAAACTGATCTGAACTGACTTATCTCTAACAAGTACCTTTCTTTGGGAATGAGGATTCCCCCTGTTCTACCCAACACCTTGTACACTCACCTGCCACTTTATAAGGTACACCTGTCCAACTGCTCGTTAACACTTAATTTCTAATCAGCCAATAACATGGCGGCAACTCAGTGCATTTAGGCACGTAGACATGGTCAAGACAATCTCCTGCAGTTCAAACCGAGCATCAGTATGGGGAAGAAAGGTGATTTGAGTGACTTTGAACGTGGTTGTTGGTGCCAGAAGGGCTGGTCTGAGTATTTCAGAAACTGCTGATCTTCTGGGATTTTCACACACAACCATCTCTAGGGTTTACATATAATGGTCCGAAAAAGAAAAATTATCCAGTGAGTGTCAGTTCTGTGGGCGGAAATGCCTTGTTGATGCCAGAGGTCAGAGGAGAATGGCCAGACTGGTTCGAGCTGATAGAAAGGCAACAATGACTCAAATTACCACCCGTTACAACCAAGGTCGGTAGAAGAGCATCTCTGAACACACAGCACGTCGAACTTTGAGGCAAATGGGCTACAAGAGCAGAAGACCATGCCGGGTGCCACTCCTTTCAGCTAAGAACAGGAAACTGAGGCTACAATTTGCACAAGCTCATCGAAATTGGACAATAGAAGATTGAAAAACGTCGCCTGGTCTGATGAGTCTCGATTTCTGCTGCGACATTCGGATGGTAGAGTCAGAATTTGGCATCAACAACATGAAAGCATGGATCCATCCTGCCTTGTATCAACGGTTCAGGCTGGTGGTGGTGGTGTAATGGTGTGGGGAATATTTTCTTGGCACTCTTTGGGCCCCTTGGTACCAATTGAGCATCGTTGCAACGCCACAGCCTACCTGAGTATTGTTGCTGACCATGTCCATCCCTTTATGACCACAATGTACCCAACTTCTGATGGCTACTTTCAGCAGGATAATGCGCCATGTCATAAGCTGGAATCATCTCAGACTGGTTTCTTGAACATGACAATGATTTCACTGTACTCAAATGGCCTCCACAGTCACCAGAACTCAATCCAATAGAGCATCTTTGGGATGTGGCAGAACGGGAGATTTGCATCATGGATATGCAGCCGACAAATCTGCGCCAACTGTGTGATGCCATCATGTCAATATGGACCAAACTCTCTGAGGAATGCCTCCAGCACCTTGTTGAATCTATGCCACGAAGAATTGAGGCAGTTCTGAAGGCAAAAGGGGGTCCAACCCATCACTAGCATGGTGTACCTACTAATGTGTCCGGTGAGTGTATAACCTGCTTCATCCAAACTAACTTATCAACTTCCATAGAATGGGTTCCCATCTTTTCCAACTTACTCTCAGCAGTTCTTTTAAGACTGTCAAACCTCTAAGCCAAATCGGTATTATTATCTTCCCACTATAAATTAAAAGCCAACAATAACAAGAAAGCATGTAAGCTGTTAATTATCAAGTATAACTTGCATTCATTTTATTGATTTTGATAACCTTAGTACACCAACAGAACCTATTTACCTTTTAATACATAGTAGGCTGGACCTGTCATATATTTTTCTGCATGTGGCCCTCAGAGATGAGAGTTTGGACACCCTCTCTCTTGACTGACTGCCCGTTCATAAATCCTCCACCATCTTTATCTCTACTCTCTCTTACCCAGTGGCGGGCCGTGCATTTCACACCTGGGCCTTCTGTAATACTCTATTTATCAATCCACCCCTCACAAACTGTTTGATGGCTATAAAAACATCTCCAAACACCAGTGGCAAATAACAAACAAGCCTAGCGATACAATTTGCAGGGTTCCTCAGAGCCTGTGAGCTCATAGTTAGCGGACAAATCCTTTTCCTCACTGTAACAGGCCTAGCTAGCTTCAGAATGGCCTGACCTTTCTTAACGATGTTGGAATTTGGACTATATATCTTTGTTTTTTCACTAAAGATCAAAATAAATGCTGTAACAAAGCAAATAAATTGCTGGACCCCAGAAACTGCACTCTGCAGGACTGTTTCACTGAGAGAGACAGGATCTGTTTAGGACTGTCTATCAGAGATCTATCCCAGTGTCTATCAAAGCACCCACAATACAGTTCAGGAATTTCCCTAACCTGTTTTGGATGTTTCAAACATTGACCTCAAAATTCTTGCTGCCAAATAGTTGGTGGTTTGGGGTAGACACCCTTTCACATGTCTGACTTCCATCCATGGGATTTCATCAACCATGGTCACCCCACTGCTGTTTCAACATGAGATTCCATCAGTACCACAAATAGAGGTTTTAGTCTTCCTTGCACTTTCTGTATAGGAATGGTAATTTTAAAGGGTGGGTGGTTGGCCCCACACTCAACCCTACACCTCGGTGGCACAGGTGTTGTTTTGTCTGGTCTTTTTAATGCAACGTGGTTAAACCTTTGCTTCCACCATTGCTTCCAGGATCAGGAGATATAATGGCCCCACCACCCGATCAAGTTGAAAACAAAAAGGCAATAGAGGTGAAGGTTCCCAGTAATTTAATTATTCATTTTTGTTTTTGGTTTTTATCGAATGCCGACACTCCCTTAATGTGCCATTACTGTTATCCATTGACAAAGACAGTACATCAGTAGACTGAATTCATCTGTCACTTCTGGGCGCTGATGAGAGTGGCAGCAAGTCTGAGTAGCTCAGTGTCTCTGTCATTTATGTTTGTCTCTGTGTTTTGTTTTGTTTTTTCTTAGCTTTTTAAACTTTTAAATTTATACAATGATACATTTTTATCGAAATATCCTTGTACTGGGAACTGAACTTGAATTTCTTCACCTGAAGACATTTCACACGTCATCAGAGAGGCTTCTTCAGTTCTAATGACTTGTATTCTGAATATATTCTTATATATTCTGAATATAACTGCCAAGTTTTTGGGTGGGTCTAGATTATGGTGGCTTGTTATGTATGTTGAAGAGTTGATCTGCAGAAACTCAGTGTAAAGGGGGTTGTTATGCTAATGGAAATGTAGAGCAATTTAGTGGGATTGGGGAATCATCTGGATTATCTTGATTGGAATGTGAAAAGGTAAAGCTAAACAAAGCAGTGAAACCTGTTGGATCACATGAACTGAGGCTCATATGGACGTTGCCGGGGGGGTGGTTCTGGTGGTGGTACTTTCCTATTTGTTTGGTGGGTGCAGATGGGCCTGGTCTGTGTGTGCAAATCCGTCTTGGTAGTAGTCCCAGAGCGGAATTGTACATTTGTGAAAGGTTGTGTCTGAGGCCCCCCTCCTCTGTTCAGAGATGTTTTTTTCCGTTTTGACAAAGATGGTTTCTTTGACTTCTCTCTCGAACCATCTGTCTTCTCTGGCCAGAATATGGACATTGCTGTTTCCCAGACCTAGGCATTTTACAGCCCGTGGGCCACATCCAGCCCATTTTGCTTTTCTATCCGGCTGGCCGAACAATTTTCTTTGAATATTTTAATAAATATTTTCAATCAATATTGAATTAAGAGCTTTTTCAATTTCTTTGATTTTGTATGGATGATTACATACAACATAATGTTGGTACATATACAGTATATGATTGTTAATGATATTAAAGTTGAAATAAAATGCCAAATAATGAAAATATTGAAATTGCAATTTTCATTTTGTCAAATTTACATGATACGTAGTTGGCCCGCGCATAAGAATCAAATAAGAAATGTGGCCTGCTAGCCAAAATAATTGCCCACCCCTGGTGTATTCAAATTAATGGCCCTTGTCCATCAGATGTTGGTGGACCACGGAATCCTGTCCTGAAATGTTAGCTTTCCTGTGTTGGGCCATCCGTTTGTGCAGAGATTGTTTGGTCTCTCTAAACTTTATTCTATCCTATTGTTGGATCATGTCCCATTCTACCTCGACACTATGTGTGGGTGGATCCTGCATGTTTGTTGATGAAGCAATTGGAGAAGGCCTGGATCAGTATCTAATTCAGTAGTCAAAATAAACTATACAAAGCTCTGGGACTGATCTTCTATTCCCTGACAAGAAGCAAAGTGTCAGTTCACAAAGTCTGTCTGGCTATGTTTCCCTGACCCAGTGTTTATATAATACAAAGAATGACATGTACACATGTCCTCTATCTAAAGAACCCTCAGTACCAAGTTGACAATTTTTTATGACAATTTTTGACATGCAATGCATGCTCTTTTTTTCTGTACTTCTCCATCCTGAGCTGCCCGCACAAATATTGTTTTGGTTGAGGACACATTGCTCTGTTGATGCACTCCTGTTCTCATGAGCCCGTAATGCACTTAATATATATTGGATATGGCGAAGTCTTTGCAACAGTCTGGCAGCAGCAAACTAGCATACAAAAGGAATCACCTGATTGCTGACACAAGTTTGCCGGCACAGTTAATATGAACATCCCTAGGGGGGTGTTTGGCTTCTGAGGCTGTAGATCTGGAGTCGCTGTGAGAGCTAGGGACAAGAAGTGGAGATACAAGCCCCCTGTTCCAGCAATCATGATGGGAAACATGAATTCGGTGGTGAACAAGACAGAGGAACTGGCGGCCCTGGTAAGGAATCAAAAGCTGTACAGGGCTGATTTGCACAACGAAGACGTGGCTAACGAGTAACATCCTCACTGCTAATGTTGACCTATTGGGTTACAGTTCAGTTAGACTCGACAGAAACAATAAACTTTCTGGGAAATAGAAGGGCGGAGGACTGGTGATGTTAACAACAAGCAGCGCCTTCCTGAACATGTAACTGTGAAGGAGACCATCTGCAGGAAAGACGAGGAGTTCCTTGCACTGAATCTGTGACCGTACTATATCCCCAGAGAGTTCTTGCACACCATTGTGTTTACATCCTACCACAAGCCCTTCCTGACAATGCTTGTGATCATCCATACAACTGCTGTGAGGCTACAAAAACAACACACAGATACCTTTTTTGCCACAAGGGGTGATTTCAATCATGTTACACTTGATTCCACCCAAATGCAGCCTCAGGGCGGCACTGGGCCATGTGTCCCCAAGCCTGCCTTGGGGGGGGCACAGGGCAGTGTCTCCCTGAGCTGGTCCCAGAGAAATGCAGAGGGTTGTGTCAGAAAGGGCATCCAGCGTAAAACTTTTGCCAAAACCAAACATGTGAGTCAACCATGACCATATCATACTGGATTGGTCGAGGACCGGGTTAACAACGACCGCCATTGGCACTGACGAGCTACAGGTTACCAGTGGAAATTGGGCTACTGTGGGTCGAAAAACAAGAACAAGAAGAAACTGAGGAGGGCATGTTCTGAAGCAGAGAGAGGAGGAAAGGAAAGAGCCTGGGACTGAGAGTAGGGACTTTGAATATCGGGACCATGACAGAAAAAGGAAGAGAGTTGGTCGACATGATGCAGAGAAGGAAGGTGGATATACTGTGTGTTGAAGTCGTGGGAATCGGGCTGGAGTAAGACGATTCGCGACGAGATGGATCAATTTAGAGATGCGTTTATTAAGCAAAGTTTCTTCAAAAATCCCTGATACAAAATCATCTAATACAGGAGCCCGGACTTGTGCTGTTTTCCTAGCGCCTGAAGTAAACGGGTCTTATGCTTGGAACACCCAGCAAAAAGCCCCCTTCTTTCCCTGCCCGGGTGTTACATACAGTTGTTACATGAATATTTATAAGAGGCGTGATAGGGTCTTCCAGGTGTGCAGTTGTTTTCCACCCGTCTGTCTTTCCCCTTTGCCCCAGTTCCTTCTCCATCCTTCTCTATCTCGCACATCCCGTCCGTCTCACACTGATGTCTGAAAGGAGAAGAAAACAACCTGGCCTCCCCAGCAGCTGTGACCTGAGAGAAGGTCTTTTCACCTACAACCGCGAGCTGTTAGTGCCATACTACGTCTGGTTCGGTCTCTGTTCGGGCACCGACCTCTCACGTTGTTTGTCCGGGCTACCGTTTGATTGGATTATATGTTGAGCAAAGCAAATGTAATGTCTACCTCATAAGCAAAGCAAATATGTTGACTTCTTCATGAGCCCAGCAAATGTAGTGTCTATTTCATGAGCAAAAAACAAGTGTATAATGTCTACTTCATGAGCAAAAGCAAGTGTATGATGTCTTCAGTGTCCAGGAGACCAGGTGGAAAGATAGTAAGACTAGAAGCTAAGGAGCAGGTTTTAAGTTGTACTATTATGGTACAGACAAGAGGAGCAATGGAGTAGGAGTTATCTTGAAGGAGGAGTTTGTTGGGAACGTCCTAGAGGTGAAAAGAATGTCAGATAGACTTATGAGTCTGAAACTGGAAATTGAAGTGTGATGCTCAGTGTTGCAATGGTGGGATGTGAGTTTGAGGGGGAGAGGTTCTGGAATGAGCTAGATGAAGTGATGCAGAATATTCTCAGAAATGAGAGAGTGGTAATTGGTGCAGACTTCAATGGACATGTTGGTGAAGGCAACAGAGGGGATGAAGAAGTGATGGGTAGATTTGGTATACAGGATAGGAATGCAGAGGGACAGATGGTGGTAGATTTTGCAAACAAGATAAGATTGACTGTAGTGAACACCTTTTTCCAGAGAAAAACAGGAACATAGGGTAACTTATAAGAGCTTCCGAATACGCACTCCACTTCTTCTTGTTCTTGTTCTTTGACCAACAGTAGCCCAATTTCCATTAGTAGCCTGTAGGTCATCAGTACCAATGGCGGTCGTTGTTAATCCGGTCCACGACCGATCCGGTATGATATGATTATGGTTGACTCGCATATTTGGTTTTGGCAACAAAAGTTTTACGCCGGATGCCCTTCCTGATGCAACCCTCTGCATTTATTTGGGCTTGTGACTGGCACAGGGAGACACTGCTCAATGCCCCCCCAAGACAGGCTTGGGGAGACACGGGCCAGTGCCGCCCTGAGGCTGCATTAAGATATTGAAGAGGATAATGAGTGGAAAAGCAGTTGGTCCCTATGATCTACCCCCTGGAGGTGTGGAAGTGTCTAGGAGAGGCAGCAGTAGAGATTCTGACTAGATTATTCAACAGGATCTTAGAGAGTGAGAAGATCCCTGAAGAATGGATATGAAATGTGATGGTGCCCATTTTTAAGAATAAGGGGGTTGTGCAGAATTGCAGCAACTCTAGAGGGATAAAGTTGATGAGCCATACAATAAAGTTATAGGAAAGAGTAGTGGAAACCAGACTGAGAGCAGAAGTCAGGATTTGTGAACAGCAGTATGGCCTCATGCCTAGAATGAGTACTACAGATGCAGTATTTGCTTTGAGAATGCTAATATAGAAGTACAGGGAAGAAAAGAGGGAGCTGCATTGTGTTTCTGTAGACCTAGAAAAAGCATATGACAGGGTGCCAAGAGAGGACCTCTGGTTTTGTAAAAGGAAATCTGTAGTGGCAAAGAAGTATGCCAGACTGGTGCAGGACATGTATTCTTGCTGTGAGACAGTGGTACGGTGCGCTGAAAGGGGGAACAGAGAAGTTAAAGGTGGAGGTGGGACTGCATCAGGGATCAGCTCTGAGCAATAGTGATGGACAGGCTGACAGATTAGGTTTGATATGCAGTGAGAGCAGAAAACTGGTCGAGGAAAATCTAGAGAGGAGGAGGTATGTGCTGGAAAGGAGAGCAATGAAAGTTAGTTGTAGTATGACCGAATATATGTGCATGAATGAGAGAAACCTGGGTGGAATGGTGAGGCTACTGGGAGTAGAGGTCAAGAAATTGGAGGATTTGAGGTACTTGGGGTCAACAGTCCAGAGCGACGGAGAATGTGGAAAAGAGGTGAATAGATGGGTTCAAGCAGGTGGAGAATAGTGCCAGGGGTACTATGCGATAGAATACTAGCGGAATGAAATGAAAGGTGTAAAAGATAGTGGCGAGACCAGTGATGCTATATGATTTAGCAAAAGTAACAATACAAAAAGACTTGAGGCAGAGCTTGAGGCCGCAGAGTTGAAGGCGTTGGGGTTCTCTTTGGGAGTGATGAAGATGGCTAGGATCAAGAATTATCCAAGCAGATGGACAGCACATGTTAGATGTTTTGGAGATAAGTTCAGAGAAACCAGACTGAAATGGTTTGGTCAAGTACAGAGGAGGGATAGGGGGATAGGGATACTGATAGGAATATATTGGTAGATAGATGCTGGAATTGGAGCTGCCAGGAGGCAGAAGGGTTAGATGTAAAAGGTTCATTTGCTGTGGCAAACCCTGAAAGGAAAAGCCAAAAGGAGAAGACGACGATAAATAAAAACATTACAGTGCGAGTAATTCCCTAGGTCATCTAGTGTTCTACAATAAGACATCTAATTAAGCACCCGCCTACCGCCTTAGCCTGATTTGGTAATAAATCTTCAATAATCGCAATTAGCAAGACAATTTCAGCTGGGTGATGGAATATAAAGCTGGGTATTGAAAGCACAGATGTATTCTGTAATGCAGCAACAGAAGAAAGGTAGAGGCATAAGGAGAATCTTTTGTCACACATTGAAAACAAAGAGGAAATTTGTTCATGATTCAATTGTGTTGACAGTAAGTGCTGCTATGGCCTGCTGTTTCTGTTGAATAGGGGGATCTTTCACAAAATACTTTTCCCTTTTCTTGAGAGCAGAATAATCATATAGGTTGAGGCATTCATGAAATGTCCATGTCAAATGAAGTTCACCGCAAAACTAACCATGAAAAGTTGGTCTTTTCAATAAAAGTCCACAGCTTCTTTTCCATTAAAGGAAAAAATAAATTAGAGCTGAGAAAGAACATTCATTTGATAAAAAAAGAGTCTGCTAAAGGCTACAGGTTAATGTTTGGACTTGAACTGCATGAAACCGGAGATGAGACAGATTTTCAGGACAGTGAAAGAGAAACCCTCTTGGGAGGAGTAATCAGCATAAATATGCTTTAATATTTCTCTCATACTCGCGGTATGTGAGCAGTGTCTCCCTGTGCCGGTCCCAAGCCCGGATAAATGCAGAGGGTTGCGTCAGGAAGGGCATCCGGCGTAAAACTTTTGCCAAAACCAAATATGCGAGTCGACCAAAACTATACCATACCGGATCGGTCGCGGACCGGGTTAACAACGACCGCCATTTGTACTGATGACCTACAGGGTACTAATGGAAATTGGGCTACTGTGGGTCGAAGAACAAGAACAAGAAGAAGAGGAGGAGTGCGTGTTCAGAAGCAGAGAGAGAGGAGGAAAGGAAAGAGTCTGGGACTGAGAGTAGGGACTTTGAATATTGGGACTATGACAGGAAAAGGTAGAGAGTTGGTCGACATGATGCAGAGAAGAAAGGTGGATATACTGTGTGTCCAGGAGACCAGGTGGAAAGGTAGTAAGGCTAGAAGCTTAGGAGCAGGCTTTAAGTTGTACTATTATGGTGCTGACAAGAAGAGAAATGGAGTAGGAGTTATCTTGAAGGAGGAGTTTGTTAGGAACGTCCTAGAGGTGAAAAGAATGTCAGATAGACTTATGAGTCTGAAACTGGAAATTGAAGGTGTGATGCTCAATGTTGTTAGCGGCTATGCCCCGCAGGTGGGATGTGAATCTGAAGAGAAGGAGAAGTTCTGGAATGAGTTGGATGAAGTGATGCAGAATATTCCCAGAAATGAGAGAGTGGTCATTGGTGCTGACTTCAATGGACATGTTGGTGAAGGCAATAGAGGGGATGAAGAAGTGATGGGCAGATTTGGTATCCAGGATAGGAATGCAGAGGGTCAGATGGTGGTAGATTTTGCAAAAAGGATGGAAATGGCTGTAGTGAACACCTTTTTCCAGAAAAAAAACAGGAACATAGGGTAACTTATAAGAGCGGAGGTAGGAGTACGCAGGTACACTACATCTTGTATAGACGAGGTAACCTGAAAGAGATCAGTGACTGCAAAGTAGTTGTAGGTGAGAGTGTAGCCAGACAGCATAGGATGGTGGTTTGTAGGATGACTCTGATGACAAGGAAGATGAAGAGGATAAAGGCAGAGCAGAGGACAAAATGGTGGAAGCTGAAAAGGGAGGAGTGTTGCATGGTTTTCAGGGAGGAGTTGAGAAAGGGTCTGGGTGGTCAGGGAGAGCTTCCAGATGATTGGACAACTACAGCTAGTGTTATCAGGGAGACAGGTAGAAGAGTACTTGGTGGGTCATCTGGAAGGAAAGTAGATTAGGAGACTTGGTGGTGGAATGAGGAAGTGCAGGAGTGTATACAGAGAAAGCGGTTAGCGAAGAAGAAGTGGGATACTGAGAGGACTGAAGAGAACAGACAGGAGTTCAGGGAGATGCGGCGGAAGGTAAAGATAGAGGTAGCAAAGGCAAAACAAAGGGCTTATGATGACTTGTATGCTCGGTTGGATAGTAAGGAGGGTGAGAATGATCTATACAGGTTGGCGAAACAGAGAGACAAAGATGGAAAGGATGTACAACAGGTCCGGGTGATTAAGGACAGAGAGGGAAATGTATTGACTAATGCTAGAAGAGTGATGGGAAGATGAAAAGAGTACTTTGAAGAGCTGATGAATGTGGAAAATGAAAGAGAGGCAAGGGAAGAAGAGGTGATTATTGTAGACCACAAAGTAGCAAAAATTAGTAAAAGTGAAGTGAGGAAGGCATTGAAGAGGATGAAGAGTGGAAAAGCAGTTGGTCCTGATGATATACCTGTGGAGGTGTGGAAGTGCCTAGGAGAGGCAGCGGTAGATTTCCTGACTAGATTATTCAACAGGATCTTAGAGAGGGAGAAGATGCCTGAAGAATGGAGACAAAGTGTGATAGTGCCTATTTTTAAGAATAAAGGGGATGTGCAGAATTGTGGCAACTATAGAGGGATTAAGTTGATGAGCCATACAAAGTTATGGGAAAGAGTAGTGGAAACTAGACTGAGAGCAGAAGTCAGCATTTGTGAACAGCAGTATTGCGTCATGCCTAGGAAGAGTACTACAGATGCGGTATTTGTGTTGAGAATGCTAATAGAAAAGTACAGAGAAGGCCAGAGGGAGTTGCATTGCGTTTTTGTAGACCTAGAAAAAGCATATGACAGGGTGCCAAGAGAGGAGCTCTGGTATTGTATGAGGAAGTCTGGAGTGGCAGAGAAGTATGTTAGACTGGTGCAGGACATGTATGCTAGCTGTGAGACAGTGGTACTGTGTGCTGTAGGGGTAACCTAGAAGTTCAAGGTGGAGGTGGGACTCCATCAGGGATCAGCTCTGAGCCCCTTCTTGTTCGCAATGGTGATGGATAGGCTGACAGATGAGGTTAGACAGGAATCCCCATGGACCATGATGTTTGCGGATGACATTGTGATCTGTAGTGAGAGCAGAAAACAGGTAGAGGAAAATCTAGAGAGGTGGAGGTATGCTCTAGAAAGGAGAGGAATGAAAGTTAGTCGCAGCAAGACAGAATATATGTGTGTGTGAATGAGAGGAACTCGGGTGGAGCGGTGAGGCTACAGGGAGTGGAGATCAAGAAGCTGGAGGATTTCAGGTACTTAGGGTCAACAGTCCAGAGCAACGGAGAGTGCGGAAAAGAGGTGAAGAGACGGGTCCAAGCAGGTTGGAATGGGTGGAGAAAAGTGTCAGGGGTACTATGTGATAGAAGACTTTCAGCCCGAATAAAAGGAAAGGTGTACAAGACAGTGGTGAGACCAGCGATGATGTATTGACTAGAAACTACAATGACCAAAAGACAGCAGGCAGAACTAGAGGTTGCAGAGATGAAGATGTTGAGGTTCTGTTTGGGAGTGACCAGGATGGAGAGGATCAGGAATGAGTCTATCAGAGGGACGGCACATGTTCGATGTTTTGGAGAGAAGGTCAGAGAAGCCAGACTGAGATGGTTCGGTCATGTACAGAGAAGAGATAGTGAATATATTGGTAGACGGATGCTGGAATTGGAGCTGCCAGGCAGGAGGTCTCGAGGAAGACCAAAGAGAAGATTTATGGACGTAGTGAGAGAGGATATGAAGGTAGTTGGAGTGAGAGAGGAAGATACAGAGAATAGGGTTAGATGGAGAAAGTTGACCCGCTGTGGCGACCCCTGACGGGAAAAGCCGAAAGAAGAAGAAGAAGAAGAAGAAGAAGAAGAATTTCTCTCATACTCGCGATACATCCTGGATTGATGATGTATACCTGTTGTGTTGTTTTAACTTTGGCCTTCTGCTTGTGTTTGCTCATCACGGTATATATGGAAATAATGCCACATTGTGCTGCTTTTGTGTAAAATTTCCTGTCCAAGGGAAACACAGGGATTGATGTTAGTCTGCACAGCATCCCAAAGGACGAAAAAGAGACGAAAGGAGAGGGAAATGGCTTTTGGTCAAACAGAACTTCTGAAGAAGCAATGGCTAAGTTCTCGTCACTTCCCTCTGGATACATTTGACGCATTTAGTCAATCAGGTGCTGCTACTTTTAAACGGAGACTGAAGGCAAATGCCATGCTGAAAATTTTCTTTTGCAAGCATTCAAAATGTGAAGCCCACTCGAAGAAAAGCTACAGGCAGGAGACGATGGCTGTTCTACTGTGAGGACAACAACCAGATTGCTCTGCTTAAGCACTCCTGCTCTTCACGTCATCTTGATGCACACAGTCAGGTTTTAGCAATTTAGCTCACAGAATAATCTTGGAATGATTCTTTGATGACTAGCAGTGTGTTGATAATGATCGAAGATGAATAGCATCAATGTAAAGCTGTACAGTCCATTGTCCCTTAGTTAAGCCGAGAAACCTAATTCAGTAGTGCTTTATGGTATGATACACTTATTGTCAGCTAACACACATATTTTACACACATCTGTTGCTTTGATAAACAGGATCATCCATCCATCCATGGTGTGTTCAGAAGTTAAGAGAAAAGAGGAAAGGCAAGAGTCTATGGCTAAGAGGAGGAACTTTGAATATTTGGATGATGACAGGAAAAGGTAGAGTTGGTTGAAATGACGCAGAGAAGGTAGGTGGATATACTGTGTGTCTAGGAGACCAGGTGGAAAGGTAGTAAGGCTAGAAGCTTATGAGCAGATTTCAAGTTGCACTATCATGGTGCCGATAGGAAGAGAAATGGAGTAGGAGTTATCTTGAAGGAGGAGTTTGTGAGGAATATTCACAAGGGTAAAAGGAATGTCAGATAGACTTATGAGTCTGAAACTGGAAATTGAAGGTGTGATGCTCAATGTTGTTAGTGGCTATGCCCCACAGGTGGGATGTGAGTTAGAGGAGAACAAAGAACTGTACAGGGAGAACAGAGTAAGGTAAAGACAGAGGTAGCAAAGGCAGAATGAGTATAAATGAAGTGAGGAAAGCATTGAAGAGGATGAAGCATGGCAAGGCAGTTGGTCCTGATGATATACATGTGGAGGTATTGAAGTGTCTAGGAGAGGCAGTGGTAGAGTTTCTGGCTAAATTATTCAACAGAATCTTAGAGAGTGAAAAGATGCCTGAAGAATGGAGAAGAAGTGTTATGGTGCCCATTTCTGCGAATGAGGGTTATGTGCAGAATTGCGCTATCAATAGTTGGATAAAGTTGATGAGCCATACAAAGTTATGGGAAAGAGTAGTGGAAACTAGACTGAGAGCAGAAGTCAACATTAATGACCAATAGTATGGCTTCATGCCTTGAAAGAGTACATCAGATGTCGTATTTGCTTTGAGAATACTAATTGAGAAGTACACAGAAGGACAGAGGGAGCTGCATTGTGTTTTTGTAGACCTAGGAAAAGCATATGACAGGGTGCCACGAGAGGAGTTCTGGTATTGTATGACTAAATCTGGAATGGCACAGAAGTATGTTAGACTGGTGCAGGACATGTATGCTAGCTGTGAGACAGTGTTTATTTGTGCAACAGAGACGGTCAAGGTGGAGGTGGGGCTTCATTGGGGATCAACTCTTCTTTTTTGCATTGGTGGTGGACAGACTGTCTGATGAGGTTCGACAGGAATCTCCATGGACCATGATGTTTGAAGATGACATTGTTATCTGTAATGAGAGAAGGGAACAAGTTGAGGAAAATCTGGAGATGCGGAGGTATGGCTATGAAAGGAGAGGAATGAAGGTTAGCCACAGCAAGACATAATATGTGTGTGAATGAGAGGTGGAATGGTGAGGCTACAGGGAGTGGAGATCAAGAAGTTGGAGGATTTCAAGTCCAGAGCAATGGAGAATGTGGAAAAGGTATAGAAATGGGTTAAAGCAGGTTGGAATAGGTGGAGAATAGTGTCAGGGGTACTATCCAAGAGTAGACCAGCTAGAATGAAAGGAAAGGTGTAAAAGATAGTGGTGAGACCAGTTATGCTCTATGATTTAGAAACATTGACAATGAAAAAAAGACTGGAGGCAGAGCTGGAGGCCGCAGAGATGAAGATGTTGGGGTTCTCTGGGAATGAGGAGGATGGCTAGGATCAGGAATGAGCTTAGCAGATGGATAGCACATCTTAGATGTTTTGGAGAGGAGGTCAGACAAACCATACTGAGAAGGATCGGTCATCTACAGAGGAGGGATAGGGAATATATTGATAATAACTGGAGCTGCAAGGCAGGAAGTCTTGAGGAATACCAGAGAGAAGATTTATGGATGTACTGAGAGAGGATATGAAATTAGTTGGTGTGAAAGAGGATGATACAGAGAATAGGGTTTGAGGGAGAAAGTTTATTAACTGTGGGGCCCTATGAAGGGAACAGCTGAAAGGAAAAGAAGGGATAGATGGATAGATTGATAGATGGATGGATGGATGGATGGATGGATGGATGGATGGATGGATGGATGGATGAATGGATGGATGGATAGATGGATAGATGGATGGATGGATGGATGATGGATGGATGGATGGGTGGATGGATCTAGAATTAGCCGTTCGTAATAACTAATATATATCAACAATTATTAGTTCACATGAAAAAATATCCTCATCGCAATTGCTGAGGATTATATTAGTAAAATATGATCTCAAGGATTAAATGTAAGGAAATAAATCAACAGAATGAGTTTATAACTCCCATCACCAGCTTTTGTGGGCATGATGGCAAGAGTCTAAGGCAGTGGTTCTTAACCTTGTTGGAGGTACTGAACCCCACCTGTTTTACATGCTCATTCACTGAACCCTTCTTTATTGGATCGAGGATCGTTTTGTTGATGGGTACAAAGAACAGGCAGAGTAGCCTTTTCATCGAATCTGGCTCCCTTCCCCTTGAATTCAGCAAGCGCTATGTTCTTGTAGCTCCCATCTCCATGCAGCTGAAGGAAGCCTTTCCTTCATTTTGCCGGTGCTGGACTAGAATTGCTCATCTTGTCATTCCAAATCATGCAGTTAGGACATCGATTCCAATCACGTTCCATCATACATGTGAATCCGTATTGTACGTATTCTTCCGACCGCTTTCTTTTTTTGCCCGACATAATTAGTATGAAGGGATAAAAATATTAAGAAAGAAATCACATGACATACCATCACGACAGTCACAAGTTACTACAACTGAGCGCGCCAAAATCCCTGCAGCACGGATAGGCCAAGCTATGTAGCGTGCTCACCTGCAGCCAGTGATGTCATCACCAATGTGTGTCTTGACCTCTGCCGAACCCCTGAGACTGACTCACCGAACCCCTGGGGTTCGATGGAACCCAGGTTAAGAACCACTGGTCTAAGGCTTTGCTAACTCAGCTGATTATCGCATCCTGGACCCTATATACATTATGAAGGTAGCTCAAAGAAAGAAGTCAGTGCAAGAATAAGGTACAGGGCTTGATGAAGTAGACTTCTTTTGGGTTAAGATTTGATAACCTGCATTCAATCTTCACTGCTAATGCCTGCAGCAAAGCTCAGCAGATAGTTTTCTCCTCTTACTTTTTCCTCCGTCTTATCGTGTAAGATTTCTTTTGAATAGTTCCATCTGTTTTCTGTAATGGAGCTGAGATAAATACTGGGCAGCCATCAGCCTTCAAAGGACAATATCATCATGGACACACCACAGAGATAACCTAAGGTGTCTAAATTTCTATTTGCATTTATTCCCTTTCTTTTCCCCCAACTATACAATTTCTCTTCAGTACCTGTAGTAATCCCCTTTTCTCCACTGAAGCACCAAGGCATACAGATAACCATGTTTTTTTCAAGGCTAGACATTGAAAACTTTGCCATAGCTCGCCAAGGAATTGGCTTAAAATCAATATGAGCATTAAAGAGTCAGCCACTTATTCACACTTCAACAAATCCAATGAGAAGCACAGCCTCATTGCTCAGGGACAAAATACATGGTGAGAAAGAAAGTATTCTGTATAGCCTAGTGCCTAGACAAGCACACCAATAGACTACACTATCATCCCTGGAACTGCCAGGATCATTTGTCTTACACAGTGAGATACAGAGTGTGTGCCATATGCTTTCTTTCCCCTTATTTATATATTTATTTCCCAAACATAAAAAAAGTTGTTGATTTTCAAGTAATGTTTTATATAAAATAACTATAATAATATATTTATTGATATATATATATTTTTTAAATATTATTTTACAGCAGAAAATGTTTTGATGTTTTGTATGAAGATGTTCAAGCTGGGCTTCACAGCTTCACACAGACACAGCCTGTGCAGGAAAACTGAACCAAATACTTTCATAAAGGCATCTCGATAACACAAAACTGTATATATTCAATACATATCTGAATAGAAATTCAAATCTTTCACTTTGATGCATCTATCCTGTTGTAAAGTTTTTCTTCACACATTCACATCCACCTGGCCACAGAGGCAAACTCATTATTTCTAGACCAGACATTCTTTGCATCCTTTTCTCTAATACCAACTTAATTTCACTATGTTTACTACATCAACAAATCTCCTCTTGGTCTTGTTGCCTGGCTCTTCCAACCCCAGCAGCTTTCTAACTATATCATCACTATCCCTCCTATGTATATATATCCTGCCATATCAGTCTGGCCTTTCTGACTTTTTTCAATTATATCTAGCATGTGCCATCCCCCAATGGATATGCTGCTGGTACTATCTATTCATTCTTCTCTCTCTCAAAGATAACCTCAACATTGCTATGTCTGCTTCCTCCTGCTCTGCCTCCAGTCATTTCATTAGTTCTACTAATGAAATGAATGTAAAAGAGGGGTGCCCACAATTTTTCAGCTTGTGAGCTTATAAATGACCAAGTCACTTTGTCACTACAAAATGTAAAAAATATTTATATATGATTATACTGAGGATTCTTTATCGTTTCTTTCTCTGCGGCAGGTTTGGAGAGAAGGGAATATTTCAGTTTGGCAGCACTGCCACTATAAGCCTATCCCAGGTCTCACTGGGTGAGTCAGGGTACACCCTTAACCAGTCAATTGCATGGTCACACAACCAATTACTGTCTCATTCACACATCTGGGCAACAACAGGAAGAGTTCAAAAACAACTTTACTGAGGTTTCAGCAGCAGGGAGCTCTTTGCCCGATTTCATGTGGCTCTAACATTCAATTTTTTTGTTTGTGTATTTTTGCAGTATATGCGTTTAGTAGTGTTGGCCAAATAAAAATTCACAGCAAAACCAAAATATGAAGATGAACACAGGACATGTTTAACAGAGTAGGGGACTTTATTTTTTTGTTGAACATTGTTGTACCTCAAGTTGAGACATTTACAGAAACTTATTTCTGTTAACTCAACCTATTTCTGTATTCAACCACCATATGCTGACCAAAAGGGGTTAAATCCTTTGTTCCAAGGATCGACCCCCATGCGTCAATAAAGTAATTTTAACCTTCCCGTTAACTCTGGTACATACTCGAGGGATGAAATGGGAGGCCCCCTACTATGGGGGGGCCTGTCTCAGCACCCTCACCCATTGGATCACAACAAGGTACACGCTGTGACGTCATCAACCTGTGATAACCGAATGTTTCGAATCACTATATTCCCATCTCATTGCTGTGTTACCTTGTTGGTGCTTGCTGCTTGTCTAACTCTTTCTGCTTTCCTTTCTTTTCTATAACAAACAAACCCCCACGTAATTTTTGCACAGGACATTATCTATTGGTGTTCTATTCAATCCTTGTGCCCGCCGGCCCCGGTCACATAGTAGCAGGCTGCTGCCATTTTTCGGGTCCAACACACACACACACACACACACACACACACACACACACACACACACACACACACACACACCAGAATCTGGCATTGTCAAATAAATGATATTAGTATTCTCCATGAGCCCCCACCTTACCGTAATGGAGGGGTTTGCAGCAGTCCGGGTTTGCTGCAGAAGCTGGCTCTTGGAACATTGAATTTCACGTTTCTGGCAGGGATGGAACCCGAGCTGGTGCGCGAGGCTGAGAGCTTTCAACTTCATATAGTTGTACTCACCTGGATGCATAGCGTTGGGTCTGGAACCAGGCCGCTCGAGAGGGGTTGTACTCTTTTTTTATTCTGGAGTTGCCCCCAGTGAGATTTGTTGGGCAGGTGTGGGCATATTGATTGCCTTGGCGCAGTTCAACCCAGAGGACAAGAAGGTGGCCTCCCTTTGCCTTCAGGTTGGGAGACGGAATCTGACTGCTGTTTGTGGTTATGTACCCAACAATAGTTCACTTTACCCACCCTTCTTAGGGTCCCTAGAAGGGCTGCTAAAGAGCACTCCCACCGGGTACTCCCTCATAACCTCCTTACTCACACCAACTACCTTCATATCCTCTCTCGTTACGTCCATAATCTTCTCTTTGGTCTGCCTCGAGACCTCCTGCCTGGCAGCTTCAATTCCAGCATCAGTCTACCAATATATTTACCATCCCTCCTCTTTACATAAATGAACCATCTCAGTCTGGCTTTTCTGATCTTATCTCAATAACATCCTTCTCTTCAAAACATCTAATATGTGCTGTTCCTCTGATAGACTCATTCCTGATCCTATCCATCTTGGTCACTCCCAAAACGAACCCCAACATGTTCATCCCTGCAACCTCTAGTTCATCCTCCTTTCTTTTTGTCATTGTAACAGTTCTAGGCCATACAGCATCGCTGGTCTCACTACTGTCTTGTATACCTTTTCCTTTCATTCTGGCTGATGTTCTTCTATCACATAGTACCCCTGACACTTTTCTTCACCCATTCCAACCTGCTTAAACCAGTCTCTTCCCCTCTTTTCCACACACCATCGTTGCCCATGACTGTTGACCCCAAGTACCTCAAATCCTCCAACTTCTTGATCTCCACGCCCTGTGGCCTCACTGTTCCACCCGAGTTCCTCTCATTCACACACATAAACTGCGACTAACTGTCATTCCTCTCCTTTCCTGCGCATTCCTCCACCTCTCTAGATTTTCCTCAACCTGTTCTCTGCTCTCAATGCAGATCACAATGTCATCTGCAAACATCACGGGCCATGGAGATTCCTGTCTGACCTCATCTCTCAGCCTGTCCATCACTATTGCAAACAAGAAAGGGCTCAGAGCTGATCCCTGATGGAGTTCCACCTCCACCTTGAACTTATGTGTTACACCCAAAGCACACCGCACCAGTGTCTCACAGCTAGCATAGATGCCCTGCACCAGTCTAAAATACTTCTCTGCCATTCCAGATTCAATTGTATAGTGCCAGAGCTCTTCTCTTGGCACTCTGTCATATGGTTTTTCTAGGTCTACAGAAACACAATGCAGCTGCCTCTGGCCTTCTCTGTACTTCTCTATGACCATCTCTTCAAGCAAATACCGCATCTGTAATACTCTTTCTTGGCATGAAGCCATACTGCTGTTCACAAATGCTGACATCTGCTCTCAATCTAGTTTACACTACTTTTCCCATAATTTCATTGTATGGCTCATCAACTTTATCCCTCTGTAGTTGTCACAATTCTGCACATCTTCCTTATTCTGAAATGGGCACATTCACACTTTTTCTTCATTCTTCAGGCATCTTCTCACTCTCTAAGACCCTGTTGAATAATACCCGTATAGTCAGAAATTCTACCGCTGCCTCTCCACTGCCTTTCCACTCTTCATCCTCTTCAATACCTTCCTCAATTCACTTTTGCTAATCTCGACTAATTTGTGGTCTACAATAGTCACCTCTTCTACCCTTGCCTCTGTCATTATCCACATTCATCATCTCTTCAAAGTACTCTTTCCATCTCCCCATTACTCTTCCAGCATCTGTCAATACATTTCCCTGTAGTGGAGATGAAGATTTCAGATACTTGGGGTCAACGGTCCAGAAGAACGATGGTGTGTGGAAAACAGGGGAAGAGACGGGTTCAAGCAGGTTTGAATGGGTAAAGAAAAGTGTCATCTCGCAGGGATGAAGATGTTGAGGTTCTCTTTAGGAGTGACTAGGATGGATAGAATCAGCAATAAGTCTGTCAGAGGAACGGCTCATGTTAGTCGTTTTAGACAGGAAGCCAGACTGAGATGGGTCGATCATGTACAAAGGAGTGATATTGAATATATTCGTAGACAGATGCTGGAATGGGAGCTGCCAGACAGGAGGTCTAGAGGAAGACCACCAAGAAGATTTATGGACGTAGTGAGAGAGAATATGAAGGTAGTTGGTGTGAGAGAGGAGGATACAGAGAATCGGGTTAGATGGAGAAGGCTGATTTTTCATGGCAACCCCTGAAGGGAAAAGACAAAAGGAGAAGAAGAAAGAAGATATATGCGGTATATATGTATGCACACACTTACAGATTAATGTTTCCTCGTCCTGAGCTGCTGGTGGACCACTGAAATACTTAAGTCTTAACCTGATGGTACCTGTCAGCCTCCTCCAGAGTCCTACAGACCAGAAAGGCCTGATATGACTCCTCCTTCAGTTTAATAGCATACCTGACCACCGGTACCCACCAACAGGTTTGGCATCAGCTGGGTCAACAGGTGTGCACCACCTTACGGCTACTGCTCCAGTCTGCCCCCCTGACAGTGGAGCGACAGAGCAGAGCCCTGTGCCCTGTGCCTCCCCCATAGTCAAAGCTCTGCAGGAGGTTGGAGTTGAATTTATTCTGAGAGGGGATCCAGCCAGATGTACCAAACAAAACCTCACAATATGTCTCAGTCTGTCAAGTCTGAATAGCATCCTCCCCTACTAATTGAGCCAATTTGTCACCAGGAGGTGATTAATTAACAGCTCTGCCCCTCTCTTCACCTGAGTGTCCAGAAGATGCAGCAAAAAGTCCAGCAACACAACCACAAATTAAATTGAACTGCAGCCTAGGATGAATGGTGCCAAGTGCATACAGTATAAGTACACCTTTGTGCCTTAACATTGTGTTTGTTATGGACAGTCCATGATGGGCACAGACATCCAGGAACAAAACACCTATCGGGTTCAGGTTGGGGTGTGATGGGTGTTCCTCCCAATCACAGCCTGCCAGCTCTCACGGTCACTGCCAATGTGAGCATTCAAGCCTCCCAGTAGAATGAGGGGAGTCCCTGTTAGGAATGCGCACTATCAGCCCCTCCAAGGACTCCAAATATTGGGTAGTCTGAAGTGCTGTTGCCAGATTCAGAATCCGTGGCACAGGTGGAGGGAAGCTATTCTCTCCTCCAACAGGTCCAACTAAAACATAAAGATGTTTAGTTGGGGAGCATCAGTATGCCTACACCTTCCTGGTGCCACTTACAGAGGGCAACTTACCGTACGTACGGTACTTGTTTTGGGAGTGAATGGAGTTGTCAGAACATTGGTTTGTATTCTTTTAACAAAGCTGGACTGACTTATCTGACTGTTTTGTTGACATTCCCCTGACATTCCCGCAGCTACATTTAGTGGATGGATAACACAACCCCAGCCAACACAGTAGTTTCTATTCTATGCGCCTTATAATGCAGTGCGCCTTATATATGATTTTTTTTATTTTTTATTATAGGCCATTCATTGAAGGTGCGCCTTGTGGTCAGCTACTGCGATAGACAATTAACTAAAAACAAATTTTTGACTTTGTCAGCATTGACACTTCGATTGACCTGTGCTCATGTAGTTTAATGTGCAAAAACAGTGATGCAACTTCTGATGCCCTATGAAAACATTTTTTTGTTGTTGTTTTTTCATTTGTTTTGTTTTTAAGAAACACCTTTTGATTCAGATCACACAGGCCTGCCTTTCCTCCTTGTGTGCATCACTGAGTCTTAGTGCAATTAGTCCCAACACAGTCAGCAGGGTGGAGCAGCTCAGGGGTTAGAGCAGTCATCCATGAACCTAACAGGTTTGTTTCCCGTGCTCCTCAAAGTCAGCTGAAGTGTTGTTGAGCAAGACACTGATCTCCTAACTGCTTTACTGGTGATGCTTAGTAGCTGCCTTCTGCTCATGGTCCATCCATGATGAATTAAAATAAATGGTCAACTTTCAGGCTGGCACAGTGGTGCAGTGGTTAGTAAGGTGTCTGCCTCACAGCGCGAAGGACCCTGGTTTGATTCCGACAAGGGGACTTTTCTGTGTGGAGTTGCATGTTCTCCCCATGTCTGTGTAGGTTTCTTCCGAGTTCTGCGGTTTCCTCCCACAGTGCAAAATCATGCAGAGTAATTGGAAAAAATTGTCAAAATTGCCCCTAATGAGTGAGAGAATTGTTGTTTGTCTATATATGTGGCCCTGTGATTGAGTGGCGACCAGTCCAGGGTGTACCCCGCCTCTTGTCCAGCATCCCCAGCGACCCTAAGTGCAGGATAAGCAGAAGAAGATGGATGGATGGTCATCTTTCGCTGATGTTGTCAGCCAAAGCTGTCATACACAGGACAGAAAAACATGACAAATATTATAAAACATTGGCTGTGATTCTTGAATTGAATGAACAAAGAGCATTAATATGCAGAGCTTTTAGCCTTATCTGAGTCTTTACCCAGCCCAAACATGGTCTGTCTGAAAGCCCTTTTCCCTCCCACCAAAGGACCATAGTTATTTCAGAGAACTGCACAAAGGCAATAACTGCCTATGATCAACCGTCACCCTGAATTGAAGCTGCAAGGACATACTTACAGTACAGTATATTTAAAAAAATATATCAAACATTGATTGTAAGAATGTGTTTGTTAGAAGAAGATTCTTGAATAGCACATGGACTATCACTATGAAAAAACACAAGGTCATATTTCATTCACAGTAATATGAAGGATGTCCAAACTAATTTGAATAGGCATAATTCAAAATGTGGGCAATCAGCTACAGCTTGCAGTCAATTATATGGTTTATATTTTATATCTCATCTAAGTGCATCATACATTCATTGTGCTTCTCCCCATTGTGCTCCCCCCCATACATTCATTATGTAAGACGATGAAGATGAACCGACGCCTGTCACCCTCAGAAGATTTATATATACATGTATATGTATATATACATGTATATATAAGTTGAACAGAAACTAAGACACAAATGAGGCAAAAACTCAGGCGTGGGAGAAGTTCCAGGAGACCATGTAGAACAGGGGTCACAAACCTTTTTGAAACCGAAGGCCACTTCCTGGTTACTGATTAGGGCAAAGAGCTACTGGTTTGATACACACTTGTGAATAGCCAATTTGCTCAATTTAGCTTTAACTATATGTTATTATTAATAATTAATGTTGTTTAGCTGTGTAAAGACACTGATCATATTAATTATTTCTCACAAAAAATAGCAATGATAACAAGATAGGAAATAAATTAATATCAATATGCAACAGTTTAATTCTATTTTTTCAAATTGGACATTTGCAAATGATCACTTCTACAACAGTCCTAGGAAATCACAATGTACCTCTGCAGCATTTTTAACATTTTTAACAAACACTCTGTACAACCCTAAAAAAAATGTACTTCACAGTTGTGCTATCAAATGTTACGGTTTACAACACATTTAGCGACATGAACGACACATTTTGAACTGGACACCAAATCTGGTATCTGTGTCTTTGTCAGTTAGTGGGAAGTCAACCATTCAGTTTCTCAGTAATGTCCGTTAAAAATGCAAGGTCAAGTGTCCAGTCAGTGTCCTACAGCTGCAACGTGTCTTCCCCTCTGGACGGCATGAACTCTTTGATTTGACCCAAAAGTAAAAAAAAAAAAAAATGATGAAGAATTTGTCCCCTGCTGAGCCATCAGATTTCTGTATGTAGTAGCAGGTCACCATATTCAGCTGACAGCTCCTCCAATAGTATCTTGAATGTTCTGTGCTGTTTAGCTTTTGAACGGATGCTGTTTATGATCTTTACAACGGGAGTCATCGCACATTCAAAGCTGATCACTTTTGCACACAAGGATTGCTGGTGTATGATGCAGTGATAATGCAGACAGCTTGGGAACTCTGTCACCTTTACAGTGAGCAATGTATCCTGCGTGTCAGCTGATCATAACAGGAGCACCATCCATAACCACTGCTACCAGCTTTTCCAGCGGCACCTTTTTCTTCACCCAAAACTTCTTCACCGCCTCATAGATGTCAACTCCCCTTGTAGTTGTCCCGTGGTAGGGCAGTAGTGTAAGAAGTACTTCTTTTGTGGTGAAATCATCAAACACCATCCCATCAGCGGCGTTGTACTGCTGCTGTCTACCGACTCGTCATACTGGATACTGAACCACCTGCACCTCGCCAAATCACGGTCCAGCTCGTCAGCCGAGTTTGCGGACATAGACGCCACTCTTCTTACGATTGTGGATGCACCCAGTCAAACATCAGAGAGAGTGGAGATAACATCGATTCCGCACTTCTGGTCTTCAAAGACAGTTTTAGCAATTATCATCATTTCTTCTTTGACAGCTGACCCATCATAAAATGGGCCGGTTGAATTGTGAATTCAACCGACACAACCGAATTGTGTAGCTCTTAATGGGGCTTCAGTTGCTTTTTTGGATTAATTAATGATGAATTATCTCTGTCTTATGCTTAATACGAGGTGACGGGCCTCCACTCTCTACAGGAAATATTTAACTTTACAAACCCAGCAAAGGTCAGCGAATCGGACTTTCAAGTCGTATATTAAAATCTATTTTATCATGTCACCGTCATTCCCAAACAAGAAGAATGGGCAACATTAAAAAAAAAAGAAACATTACATTTGTTATTTTTTCTGTTGACAAACTTGTTTGTGTTTGTTTCTCATACTGACAAACCAGGAGCATAATGGTTATAACCGGAAACTCCCCACGGTCCATGTGAACAGAAGAAGCATCCCGGATGACAGGTGGCGCATCTTCAAGGGAAGAATATCAAGTCAAGTTGCTATGAGAAGAAGATTATGACAGGCATTGACCATGACTCGGATGACTGAAAACCTCCACAGACATGACTATATGTACTTTTTATTACTTGAGCTGCTCCTCCTGCTGTACAAGTCCTGACTGTGTCCACGTTCCCGTGGAGTAGTCCCAAAGGTGGACTCTGTCCCCTGGTTGGAGGTACGGTGGTTTGCACTTCTGTCATGCCATTTTTTCTGTTTTTCTTTCTCCTTTTCTTTTGCTCGTGCCACCTGCTTTAGCAGGTTTTCATAGCCGGATATATTTGTGCAAATGGGATGTCCTATCAACATCTGAGGTGGTGACCATTTTGCATGCTCACGCTCCTTGAGATCACTGAATACCTTTGGAAATCCCCTTTTCCTTTGCGAGCTTTTTTCATTAGTCCTTTTATGAACTTATCAAGCTGTCTGCAAGTCCATTCAACTTGGGGTAGTTTGGACCTGATATGTTGTGGCAAAAAACCCACTCTTAAGTGAATTCTTTAAACTTATAACTTGAAATCTGTGCTCCGTTACCTCAACACTGTTCATTTGTGACTCTGCGTTTTGTAAACACAGTCCTCCGAAAAGCTATGACAACTATGTCAGTTATGACTGTAATGTTGCCACTTATGGATAGAGAAGCAGTCTGTGACCACAAGAAGATTTTTGCCATTGCATTCAAACAAATCTGCTCCAACTTTGTAGAATGGGTATTTGGGCACAGGGTGTGGCATCAGTGGCTCTGCTTGCTGTTTTTTGGTCTGTATATGAGACATAGGTCAAAAGAATCTGTAGTATGGCTGATGTCTGTATTCTTTTGCCCATACATTACTTTGCATGGCCTTTGTTTTCATTTTTCTTCTCTTAATTATTTGCGTGTCTTTTGTAACATTTCCTTTCTCATTGCAGGTAGAATTACATTTTTTTTCCCTTGAGTATTATGCCATCCACAACATTTACTTCCCTTCAGCATATCCAGTTGTCCCGCACTGGACATGTTTTTCTTTGTTCAGGCTATCTCCTTAGTGTCGTCTCTTTTAGTGTTCAGAAGGTCAAATCTGTGCCTGACGCTTTTTGATGCTTCAAGTTCTCTCCAGTAACAGGAAGGGGTGACTCTATCATGTCCTCATAAGCCTGTATTTGAGCATTATTTGTTTTGTCTGCACTTTCTTTTTTATCAACTGCACGAGAAAGTGTGTTTGTGACAAAAATGTTGTGGATTGGCTTTGACCTGATGGACACCAGGTCTAATAATCACCGGACACCGGAGCTAATAATCCGTTTCGACCTCAAAAGGTTGACCATACACATACTGAATTTTAGTGTATCGTGTTCCCATTTATGTCAACACTTTGGAGACATTGGCAACAGACTCCATTCTTTTTCATAGAGCTGCTGCAATATTGCCCCTAGTCCATAGTGTGATGCATTGGCTAATATGCGCTTTTCTGAGGCGATTTATAAAGCGGTCTTCCTGTTCATGTGACCATGTACAGTCATTTTCTTTTTCTTCCAAGAGACATCTTAGTAACAAAACCTTCTGGTCAAACAAGCCATAAGAACTGCCAAGCTGAGTTATGAGAACAAGGTGGAGCAAACCTTTGCACAAGGGGACCACGGTTCAGCCCTCCAGGACTTCATGCTCTGGTGCAAAGCCTTCTTCTTGAAGCTGAATGTGAGTAAGACCAAGGACATGGTCATCACGTTCTCCAGTCGGCAGAGGCAACTTGCAGAGGCAATCACCATCACCAAATAAGGGGAACGGTGAAGGAGTATAGATACCACGCCACCACAACCTCCTGAGGTTCTCGTGTAACACTGAAGAGATCATCAGGAAAGGTCACCAACGGCAGTACCTGCTCAGGAAGTTAAAGTCATTTGAGGTTCGCAGCACAATCCTAACCATGTTCTATTACACCTTCATTGAGAATGTAGTGACCTTCTCCACCTGCAGGTTCCATCCCAACAAAACAGGAATTGCCTAGAGTGCATTGCCTTGGTCTTCTCCAAAATAATTGGCTAACCCCTCAGACCTATCTCCCACTTCAATGAGCCAAATATTAAAAACAGCCAAAAAGATCCTTGCAGATCAGTCCCACATGTTACACCTGGCCTTTGTGTGGTTCCCCTCTGGTCGCAGACTCTGCTGCCTTGCCTGTAAAACCCAGAGGAGAAGGGCGACCGTCATCCCCAGAGATGTCCAAGTCTTTAATTCCCAGCAATCCTGCAAACCCTGCCGCTCATTATATAACTATTATGAAAATGCAGAGCAAGCTTACTTATAATTTGCACAGGAATTTATTCATATATATATATATATATATATATATATATATATATATTTTTTTTTTTTTTTTTTTTTTCTTTTTTTATTATTCTTTGATTATCACAATTTGATGCTTCTACCCTATGTCCCCCCAATTGTCCCTCGGAGACAAATAAAGTTACTCTGATTCAGATTTTATTTGGGTTGCCTCCATGCTCTGGATGGCTGGTGTCTGGACTACATCCCCCACAAATGTCAATGACTTATTGTCATTTACCTTTTAAGTTTATTTGCAATGTGTGTCAAAATGTTTATTTGCACCTTTCTCAGTCATTTATCATCATGTTCTATTTGGCAACAATCCCACATGATGATGTCATCCATCATGGTTTTCACGCCTGAAATGCATTCAAATCTCCTGTATCGGTGATATATTTCAGCCACTGATAGGATTACGTATGGCAGATGTATAAAACCTATAACCTCCCTCCAGCATGTCTTTGATCGCATAGTACCCCTGACACTTTTCTCTACCCATTCCAACTTGCTTGAACCCGTCTCTTCACCTCTTTTCCACACTCTCCATTGCTCAGGACTGTTGAACTCAAGTATCTGAAATCCTCCAACTTTTTGATCTCCACTTCCTGTAGCCTCACAGTTCAACCTCTTATTCACACACATGTACTATATCTTGCTGTGACTAATAGTCATACCTCTCCTTTCCTGTGCATATCTCTACATCTCTAGATTTTCCTCAACCTTTTCTCTGCTCTCACTACATAGCACAATGTCATCTGCAAATGGTCTATTGAGATTCCTGTCTTCTCTGTTACCCCTACAGCACACCACAACACTGTTTCACAGCTAGAATACATGTCCTGCACCAGTCTGACATACTTCACTGCCACTCCAGATTTTCTCATATGATACATCAGTTCCTCTCTTGGCACCCTGTCATATGCTTGAAGGCATAGACATGAAGCCATACTGCTCTTCACAAGTGCGGACTTCAGCTCTCAGTCTAGTTTCTATTACTCTTCTCTATAACTTCATTGTATGGCTCATCAACTTTATTCCTCTATAGTTGCTGCAATTCTGCACATCCCCCTTTTTTTCTTAAAAATGGGCAATCACACTTCTCCTTTCTTCAGGAATATTCTAACTCTCTAACATCCTCTTGAATAATCTAGTCAGCAACTCGACCGCTGCCTCTCCTAGACACTTCCACACCTCCACAGGTATATCATCAAGTCCAATTACCTTTCACCTCTTCATCCACTTCAATGCTTTCTCTCTTCACTTTTACCAATCTCTGCTACTTTGTGGTCTACAATGGTCAACTCTTCTACCCCTCCCTGTCCTTCATTTTCCATATTCATCAGCTCTTCAAATTACTCTTACCATCTTTCCATCACTCTTCTAGCATCAGTCAATACATTTCCCTCTCTATCCTTAATCACCTGGACCTGTTGTACATCCTTTCCATCTTTATCTCTCTTTTTCGCCAACCTGTATAGATCATTCTCACCCTCCTCACTGTCCAACTGACCGTACAAGTCATCATACGCCCTTTGTTTTGCCTTTGCTACCTCTATCTTTACCTGTATTGCTGTCTCGCTGTAGAATTTCTCTGTACTCCTGTCTGTTCTCTTGTGTCTTCTCAGTGTCCCACTTATTCTTTGCTAACCGCTTTCTCTGTATATACTCCTGCACTTCATCATTCCATCACCAAGTCTTTTTATCTACTTGCCTTCAACATGATACGCCCAGTACACTCCTACCTTTCTCTCTCTTATCAGTACCATGATAGTACAACTTAAAGCCAGCTCCAAAGCTTATAGCCTTACTAACTTTTGACCTGGTCTCCTAGACACTCAGTATATCCACCTTCCGTCTCTGCATCATGTCAACCAACTCTCTACCTTTTCCTGTCATCGCCCCAATATTCAAAGTCCCTACTCTCAGCCCCAGACTCTTGCCTTTGCTCCTCTCTCTCTGCTTCCGAACACGCCTTCCTCCTCTCCTTCTTTGACCTACAGTATCCCAGTTTCGATTGGTACCCTGTAGGTCATCGGTACCAATGCAGTCGTTGTTAACCCAGGCCTGAACCGATCCAGTATGATCTGGTTATTCGGTTTTGATTCACATGTTTGGTTTTGGCAAAAGTTTTATGCCAAATGTCCTTCCTCACTAAACCCTCTGCATTTATCCAGGCTTAGGACCGGCCCAAGGAGACTATGGCCCACACCCCTCCGAGGCTGACAACGGCCTGTGCTGCCCTGAGGCTTCATTTCTAAAACTTTTATAAATTTCACAATAAAACTATTGTCGCTGCTTCGTGGATTTCAGCTGATCTTTTCCAGCTATCTGACCAAGTCTGCCCTTTGCTTCCCTACCTTGGCTCGAACAGCTTGCTCTGCTTCTTGTTCTCCACTCCCTCTTTCAGGTTGCCCTGCAGAAGCGTTGTGGGACATTGCATTTGCGGATATGGCCTCGTTTTCCAGAGTTGTTAAACCTATCATGCTGCTCCCTGTTTATTTTGACTGTCTCTTCCTGTACCGCCTCTACCTTCCTGATCTGTTACTGTGTGTCCGTCATCTTCAGCCTCAATTTCATTGGGGGTTGCGGAGGTCTTTGGTGCTTGACTAGTTGCTGACTGTCAGGAAGGTCAAAATTATGAGAAAGTGGTTCTAATGCATCGGACGCCACATCTAATGTGAGGCAGGCTTGGGAATGAAAAAATGTTGTCCTATCAGAAATGAGGACACATTCTCGACAGGTTTCTGCCAAAGCAGGTCAATGACAACCTTGCAGGGGAACATCCAGCCTCCCTGCGGCATTCTGTTGAGCAGGTCTTACTGGTTTCCCGAGGACTTTTTGTATGGTTGTGAAAGAAAACTGTAGACACAGTGTTTGGCTTTAGTCCCCGTTTTAAACTAGCAGCACCCTTGAGCCCTTTCAGCAGCTTATCTTGGCTAAATTCACCAAATGCATTTGGAGAGAAGGGCTGAGAACACAGTCATGGGTGTTGTGTTTGTCCACATGCAATTTCCTACTCCTTTCTTCACTTCTTGTCACTTGGAGAGCTGTGTATACTAGCGTCAGCTCTTTTTTTCAGTTGGACTAAAAATCCCTCCAAAAGCAGCACAATGTGGCCCAATTTGCATAAATACCATATCGCCCTGAGCAAAAGTTAATACTTGTGGAAAGCCAAAGTGAATACGAGCAACCTGTATATGTCATTATCCCACCATGCATTACGTTAGTAAAACACTGGCTGCACACACTGGTTAAAATATGATATAATTTGCTATTGAAGTAATAATTTTTATGCTTTTTTTAACAACACATTCTCGTATGAGACAAACTGTAAAGCATAGATATGCTTATTGGTCCTCCCAGGTGGGGTTCCCTTAAAGTAAGACATTTTCTATATATACAGAGGGTGGACTACCTGAAATGGGCACTTGTAAGCAGGCTATAGTGCCTAAATAAGAGAAAACTTCTAAGCTTTCTGCAATCTTTCACTCATTCAGGTCCTGTGTTTCTATCTGTCTGCACACATTTTGTGTATGTGTGAGCACACACATGTGCGCTTAGATGCCTGCATGTGTCAGTGACTATGTATGAGTGAGACTCTCTGTGTGGTGATGAAAGCATCTATCAGTTCTCAGGCAGCGTCATTATTAAATGAGCACTAAATTTAGCAAATTGCCTTCTCTTGTCTTCTCTTGATGTCATTGCATATTTCATGCCAGTGTGTTTATGTGCGTAATTTTGTGTCTATATCAAGCTCTTCTTGTACACTCAGTGAGCTAGTGGTCCATGATACCTGCAGCTAATATTACTTGAGCCATCAGGAGTGACGTGTATTTGTGTATGTGTTGAAATATTGAACATTATCACACAATCTAGCCCAACATCAAAGCATGGGAGCCACTTAAGATGCTGGACTCTTTCCTCACCTGAATTACATTTTGCTTTACTCATGTGGAAGCATATAGGTATCATAATTCAGATTAAAATGCAAACTGGTCATTCTGTAATTTATTCCAAATCAAAAAGAAAAAGATATGTGAGATTTAATTTTCAAAACACATCCCAGCAAATTGTAAGCACATTTCAATTAGAACTATCAAATTTTAAAAATAAAATGCTCTAGCAGAAATGCTTTTTCATTTCCAGAATGTGGCTGCATATTTGACTCAGGAATTAAATGAGTAATAAGTACTGTCATGCACCAAAAGGGTATTGCTGATGATTCATAGCATGGTACTCCCGAACACTGCCACAGCATCCATCCATCCATCTCCCTCCCCTTATGTCAAATCAAGTTGCGGGGGCAGCAACCAGGGCACAGAATTCCCTCTCCCCAGCCACATGGTCTAGCTCTTCTTTGGGGATCCCAAGGCATTCCCAAGCCAGCCAAGAGACATCCCCGTGGACTCCTCCCACATGGAAATACCTGGAATACCTCCCCTGGGAGGCGTCCAGGGGCATCCTAACCAGATGCCCAAGCCACCTCATCTGACTCCTCTCTTTGCGGAGGAGAAGCAGCTTTACTGAGCTCTTTCCAGATGGCCGACCTCAGAAGACCACCAAAAGTCATCCACCGGAGCCAGGCCCGGGGGTGGGGATCAATTTGGCTGGGCCGGCATCCATGGGGCCGGGCATAGACCGAAGGGATAAAATGGGTCCCTCTTTCCCTGGCCTCACCACCCACACAGTGGGGTGAAAAAGTATTTTGTTAGCCACCAACTGTGCAAGTTCTTCCGTTTAAAAAGATGATAGATGACTGTAATTTTCATCATAGGCACACTTCAACTATGAGAGACAGAATGGGGAGAATGAATCCAGGAAATCATATTGTAGGATTTAATGAATTTATCTGTACATTCCTCAGTAAAATAAGTATTTGGTCACCTAAAAACAAGCAAGATTTCTGTCTCTCATAGACCTGTAACTTCTTCTTTAAAAGGCTCCTCTGGTCGTTACCTGTATTAATGCCACCTGTTTAAACTGGTTATCAGATAAAAAGACACCTATCCACAACCTAAAACAGTCACACTCCAAACTCCACTATGGCCAAGACCAAAGAGCTGTCAAAGGACACCAGGAACAAAGTTGTCAACCTGCACCAGACTGGGAAGACTTCCCAGTCTGAAGTTAATTTCTAAGTTCGAAGTTAATTTCTTTACACCAAGCTTCTTACCTATTGCATATTAACTGTGGGAGCAATTATTAGAAAATGGAAGACAAGACCAATGATAATCTGTCTCGATCTGGGGCTCCACACAAGATCTCACCCTGTGGGGTCAGAATGATCACAAGAATGATGAGCAAAAATCTCAGAGCCACAGAGGGGGGCCTAGTGAATGACCTGCAGAGAGCTTGGATCAAAGTAACAAAGGATACCATCAGTAAAACCGCCAGGGACTCAAATCCTGCAGTGCCAGACATATCCCCTTGCTTAAGCCAGTACATGTCCAGGCTGAAGTTTGCAAGAGAGCATTTGGATGATCCAGAAGAGGATTGGGAGAATGTCCTATGGTCAGATGAAACCAAAATAGAATTTTTTGATAAAAACTCAACTTGTCATGTTTGGAGGAGGAAGAATCCTGAGTTGCATCCAGATAACACCATACCTACTGTGAAGCATCCGGTTGGAAATATCATGTTTTGGGGCTGTTTTCCAGCAAAAGGACCAAGACGACTGATCAGTGTAAAGGAAAGAATGAACGAGGCCATGTATTATGAGATTTTGAGTAAAAACCTTCCATCAGCAAGGGCACTGACGATGAAACATGGCTGGGTCTTTCAGCATGTCAATGATCCCAAACTCACCACCTGAGCAAAAAAGAAGTGGCTTCATAGAAACATTTCAAGGTCCTGGAGTGGCCTGGCCAGTCTCCAGATTTCTACCACATAGAAAGTCTTTGGAGGAGTTGAAAATCTGTGTTGCCCAGCGACAGCCCCAAAACATCACTGCTTTAGAGGAGATCTGCATGGAGGAATGGGGCAAAATACCAGCAACAGTGTGTGATAACCTTGGGAAGACTTACAGAAAACGCTTGAGCTCCGTCATTACCAACAACATTGCCAACAATGTTCTGTTGTTATATATCCTTTCTATATAACAACAGAACTCGCACAATTGGAGGCTGACTAAATATTTTTTTGTCCCACTCTCAGAAGGCCCATAGCGGTGGCATGAGCAGGGGACCTTTCCGGTCTGACCCTTGGCTACAGAAGCTGGCTTTTGGTACACTACAACAAGGATCTCACAATTATGGAACAAGATAGAATCGCAGACAATCGTGGTTTCTGAGTGCACTGTTTGATACTTCTCTTTTGTGTGTGTGTGTGTGTGTGTGTGTGTGTGTGTGTGTGTGTGTTTAGGCAATGATAATTGGAATAATGAAGTAGATTATGAATAACTTGGCAGAGAAATTCAGAGGAACAAAGGGATGACATAAATGAGCAAATGCTCTAGAGATATACCGAGCGAAGATAGAGCCATTAGATCAGTGTTTCTGAAGTAAGGAAAGTCATACTTTAACGAAAAAGAGAAGTGAAGTGAAAAGTAGAAAGCGCCCTAACCTTTGATATCGTATAAAATGTCTCTCTGCTATCTTGTCCCATAGTTTGTGCTATTGTTAGGCCTTTCCGCAATACAAGTGATCGTAAATAGGAAAAAAATCCATACAATTGAACTACACTACAACATCTCGACTTCAGTGGGTTGTTATTGCATGCATCTTTAGTTTGTCAAAGTCTGGATCTTTGGTCCTTTTCTGGTTTGTATTTATCCATTTGTCATTCAGTTTATTATACAGGGTTTAGTGGGAGTCTGAGAGACAAAACATTTTTTGGGTATATATATTTATTTATTTATTTATTTACAGATATATTAACTCAACAAACCTCACTCAACCCTTTACAAACCTCCCGCAAACTGTTATCAACCCCCCATAGACTGTATTACGCTTCTGTTATACAGTATATTAAACACTTTTGGATAATTGTAACATTTATTGTGATGTCTATAAGAGATTTTTGGGTAGATGCTGGCCATTTAGGAGGCATGGGGTGTCCAAAAAAAATTAAGGACATTTTAATGGATTGAACTCAATAGCACAAACGTCAGCGAGCTGGACCAGAATGTATGCTGGGCACAACCCACAATGAAATCAGTTGCTTTTCTCCATGAACCAATCAACATGAGGAACAGAGCAGCATGCCAAGTGTGGATCTAATTAGCCAATCTCATTCCATATGAGATTTTGGGCTGGTACAATGGGCGGAGCGATAGTTTGCAACGCTGGGTATCTTTGCTTAGCAAAGGAGATCTTGTATTTATTTCATAAAATGACTTTTAGTTTAATTTTACTATATTTTTTATTGGTTTTTTTTTCTTCTTAGGCAAGAATATGGCTATTTTATCACGAAAAAAAATTCAAGTACTGTAAAAAACTACTAAAGAACGATAAATCGCTTAAACTGAGTTACAAAAGTAGTGAGGGTGCAAAATAATGATATTTTAGCAACAATCCTGTGGTATATGTTCAAATTGCATAATGATGACAGTGAAATAGCCAGTATATGTTATTCAGTAAAGGACATTTCTGTTTTGGACACTTGGCTTAAACATATCATGAAAGTGGTGTTACTTACTATTAAAAAAAAAAAAAAGTCTATGTCAAAGGTGAATTGAGGGGTTTTTAGTGTCTAGAAAATGCTAATTATTTTCATATTAATGAATTGTTTCTAAAGATCTTTATTGCAAACAAAGTTAGTTATATAGGGGTATGAAAAATATATTGTCAGTGAGCAGCAGTGAAAATTTATGTAAATGAATGAACATGAATTTCAGGCATTTAGACATCAGTTTCTTGTATGGGTTATGGTACCCTATCCACCCAATAGGAGGCACTGTGTTGTAATAATGATAATAATCAGTCATTGTCAACAATTATAATAATCCTTATAATTTTCAAAATCATGGTCATGGTCATAACAATGCAGCCTCAGGGCGGCACTGGCCTATGTCTCTCAAAGCCTGCCTTGGGGGGGCACGGGGCAGTGCCTCCCTGTGCCGAGGAGGAGTGCGTGTTCGGAAGCAGAGAGTGAGGAGGAAAGGAAAGAGCCTGGGACTGAGAGTAGGGACTTTGAATATCGGGACTATGACAGGAAAAGGTAGAGAGTTGGTCGACATGATGCAGAGAAGGAAGGTGGATATACTGTGTGTCCAGGAGACCAGGTGGAAAGGTAATAAGGCTAGAAGCTTAGGAGCAGGCTTTAAGTTGTACTATCCTGGTACTGACAAGAAGAGAAATGGAGTAGGAGTTATCTTGAAGGAGGAGTTTGTTGGGAACGTCCTAGAGGTGAAAAGAATGTCAGATAGACTTATGAGTCTGAAATTGGAAATTGAAGTGTGATGCTCAATGTTGTTAGTGGCTGTGAATCTCAAGAGAAGGAGGAGTTCTGGAATGAGTTAGATGAAGTGATGCAGAATATTCCCAAAAATGAGAGAGTGATAATTGGTGCAGACTTAAATGGACATGTTGGTGAAGGCAATAGAGGGGATGAAGAAGTGATGGGCAGATTTGGTATCCAGGATAGGAATGCAGAGGGACAGATGGTGGTAGATTTTACAAAAATGATGGAAATGGCTGTAGTGACCACCTTTTTCCAGAAAAAAACAGGAACATAGGGTAACTTATAAGAGCGGAGGTAGGAGCACGCAGGTACACTACATCTTGTATAGACAAGGTAACCTGAAAGAGGTCAGTGACTATAAAGAAGTTGTAGGCGAGAGTGTAGCCAGACAGCATAGGATAGTGGTTTGTAGGATGACTTGTGACAAGGAAGATGAAGAGGACAAAGGCAGAGCAGAGGACAAAGTGGTGGGAGCTGAAAAAGGAAGAGTGTTGCATGGTTTTCAGGGAGGAGTTGAGAAAGGGACTGGATGGTCAGGGAGGGCTTCCTGATGATTGGACAACTACAGCTACTGTTATCAGAGAGAAAGATAGAAGAGTACTTTGTGTGTCATCTGGAAGGAAAGTAGATAAGGAGACTTGGTGGTGGAATGAGGAAGTGCAGGAGTGTATGCAGAGAAAGTGGTTAGCAAAGAAGAAGTGGGACACTGAGAGGACTGAAGAGAACAGACAGGAGTTCGGGGAGATGCGGCGAAAGGTAAATATAGAGGTAGCAAAGGCAAAACAAAGGGCGTACGATGACTTGTATGCTCGGTTGGATAGTAAGGAGGGTGAGAATGATCTATACAGGTTGGCAAAACAGAGAGATAAAGATGGAAAGGATGTACAACAGGTCTGGGTGATTAAGGACAGAGAGGGAAATGTATTGACTGATGCTAGAAGAGTGATGGGAAGATGGAAAGAGTACTTTGAAGAGCTGATGAATGTGGAAAATTAAAGAGAGGCAAGGGTAGAAGAGGGGACTATTGTAGACCACAAAGTAGCACTAATTAGTAAAAGTAAAGTGAGGAAGGCATTGAAGAGGATGAAGAGTGGAAAAGCTGTTGGTCCTGATGATATACCTGTGGAGGTGTGGAAGTGTCTAGGAGAGGCAGCGGTAGAATTTCTGACTATACAGGTATTATTCAACAGGATCTTAGAGAGTGAGATGATGCTTGAAGAACGGAGACAAAGTGTGATGGTGCCTATTTTTAAGAATAAAGGGGATATCTACCTATCTATCTATCTATCTATCTATCTATCTATCTATCTATCTATCTATCTATCTATCTATCTATCTATCTATCTATCTATCTATCTGTCTATCTATCTGTCTGTCTGTCTGTCTGTCTGTCTGTCTGTCTGTCTGTCTGTCTGTCTGTCTATCTATCTATCTATCTATCTATCTATCTATCTATCTTCTTTGCCATTACAGAGTTTCATTTCAAGAGTGTCAAACTCAAATACAAAGTGAGCCAGAATTAAAAAGAATAAAAATATAAAATGGTAGAAGTTGAGGGCTGGGCTGGTTCAATATTTATTGAAAACCTAACTTGAAATGACCTTATTGAACATGGTGAATCTGGAACCAACAAGCACTAAATGTTATAGCCTATAACATGACATTAGTCATTGAATAAATTATATAAAAGATTACCAATAAAACCAGCTGCTTGGCCCAGTGTTTGCCACACTGTCAAAGGTATTATGATGGTGCTTGCTTTCTACCGGTTTGCCAGCTCTAATCGTAATTAAATATAATTGTATGGGCCAAAGATAATTCATTGACTGTTCTGGTCAAGCATGCGGGCCTTGAGTTTGACAAATATAGGTTTGTGCGAACTTTGTTATTAAGCTGTGCATTTGGTTTCTCATCCTAGCTCACGGATGACAATATTATTTCAGTAAGTTCAGTGGATGTTAGTTGGTAGATAGACAGGTTCATTTACTACCTGTTGTCCTCGAGTGGAAGAGTATTTAATTGTTCTGCCTTTCACTGCATGCTGCCTATATAGATAGACGTAGGGAGACACATTATTTGCGTTGAATAAATCATTTTTGGATCAATCAGTTGAAAGTGGTCAATTTTCCACGGAACACCTGATAATCTCTCACGGCACACTAATGTGCCGTGGCACAGTCGTTGGGAAACACTGCCATAAGTAACCATGAGCAATCAATAGCCACTGAGTTGTGCCCAAAGAGCAGAAAGGGGTTCAATGTCATGCTCGGGAGGACTTTGGCAGACTAGGAAGAGCTCAGGAATCAAACCCCTAACTTTTAGTTCCATGACACTCTATCTACAAACATTAATTTTCCTTTATTATCTATACTGCTTATCCTGCACTCAGGGTAAAGTCATCCTTACACCAGCTGTCACTGGCCAAGAGGTAGAGTACATCTTGGACCAGTTGCCAATCACATATAGAGACAAACAAATAATTAACTTGCATTCACATGCCTGGCCAATTTAACCTCCTACATGTTTTTTGATTGCGGGTGTGAACTGTAGAACCCAGAGGAAGCACATGCAGACACTGCAAGACCATCAAAACTCCACACAGAAAGGTCCCCTGTCAAAATAGAATCAAAATTCTTCTTGTTGTTAGGCAGAACTGCTGACCGTGGTACCACTATGCAATCCAGAACATACATTGATGAAAAAAACTGCTGCACACTTGAGGGGGGAGTTGGAGCAGAGGCACACATTATTTTTTGCCAGACCCCCATCAAGCAACCCAGAATCATAGCCATCTGTTTTCCCTTTTACATCTTACCACATCATGTTCATGACTTGGATCAAAGGAGTCCAACCTCGTGAGACAATGAAGATTTCAGATGACAAGGCAAATTAGAGACAAAGGCTGTTGCAACCTGCTTTGACCTGCTTGTGTGCATTTAAAATTTTTAACTGCGAATATTTCTATTTTTTTGCTTTTTTTTTAATAATGCTTGAGATGTTGTTATCACATAACATAATTTTCCTATTAGAATTAGAATTCAAATAGGCTGCTTTATAAATGGAGTGGGTACCAATGAAATTTTGATACATTTTGTTCTCCTGGAAATATTTTGTTTCCTAAGGAGGTTTGGTATGTTTTCTTTTCACTTTTTTCTTTCATTAATGTTTCCTCATTAATAGCTGTCCCTCAACAAGGTACCCTATTCTACTTCTAATTTCAAAGGGGTAAAATCACAGCAACTTATTGCAAAATGAATTATCTCCTGCAACATCATCATAATAGGCACATAAACCATGCTCTAACATTCCATGCAATGCTCATGATATCAGGCATTTTAATCTGCCTCTTCTGCATTTCTGTCCAAAGCCTGCGAAAACGTTATGCCTACAGCCTTTGCCAAGTTTATGGTAGGAAAAGATGCAAAAGGAAATGGCATTTTGGAAGGTTAGAAAAAGAACTGTGAAAATGAATTGGAACACTGCGCAAAATGTAAATAATAATACATTATGTCCTAAATCAATATTTAATTACCCATAGAAAATCAGATTAAAATTAAGTCATTTTGTGATTTATTGGAAAATATTAGCTCATTTTGAATTAGATTCTAAGATTCAAGATTCAAAGTGTACATATATACACACACACACACACAGACACACACACATGTGTATATATATATATATATATATAAAACCAAGAAGCATAATAGGACAGCTGGGGTCAGCAGTGGTGGCAGCAGCTGAAGCAGAGATGCCCAGACTTCCCTCTCCCCGGATACCTGGTCCAGCTCTTCTCGGGGAGTCCCAAGGCATCTCCAGGCCAGCAGAGACACATAGGCCCTCCGTCATGTCCTGGGTCTTCTTTGAGCCCTCCTCCTGGTTGGACATATGGTTGGCGTATGGGTGGATTCCTGACAGCATTCCCAAGCTTTTGGCTCATCTCCTTCTTCACCACAGCAGATTCTGCATCACTGCTGATGCTGCCTGTCTTTCTACCGCTCCATCCTTTCCCAATTCATGAACAACACCCAGAAATACTTGAACTCCTTCATTTTGGGCAGGACCTCATCCCTGACCCAGAGGGGGCACTCAACCTTTTTCCCCGCTGAGAACCATGGTACAGCTGAGAGATCCTAGCATCTACAGTTTATAGTGTTAAGACTCAGGTGAAAAACAAATCACTTTGTGGAAGGGACACTGGCAAAAGTCTAAACTGGATGCTTGCAATCTTTGGGGTCTGCGGGGCATGATATTAAAAATAAGCATGATTTTCTTCTAGACATCACTGGACGTTCTCATGAACACTTCCAGAAATACTGTCTGTGAACAGAGTTTGCCATGTAATCCATAAATGCAGGTTTATTCTGTATCATGCAAAGGACAAGCTACATGTGAAACCAATCAAGAAACACTGTTTTCTTTCTGGGCTAAAATTCATTTAAAATGGTCTGAGGCAAGTTAAAAACAGTTCTTTGTTCAGATTAATCATAATTTGAAATATATTTGGAAGCCATGTACATTGTGTCCTGTAGATTAAAGAAGAGAAGGACCAGCCAGTTTCTTAAAAATGAACAAGTCAAAAGCCTGCGTCTCTGATGGGGTTGCATCAGCGCCAGTGGTGTGGGCAGCTTACACATTCGGAAAGGCGCCACCAGTGGTGAAACTACTCAGAGGTTTTTGAGTAACATATGGTCCTTTCTAGATATCTCTTCAAGTGAAGGCCTTGCAAATTCCGGCAAGACAATACTAAACCACATACCGCACCCATCACAACCACTTGGCATCACTGTAAGAAATCTTTTTCTTTTGCCAAACACAAATGTGGTTTTTTTTTTTGTTTTGTTTTTTTCAATAAATACATGACCAAATCAATTCTATTTATTATTGTTTTTGCATATTTGATCAACAGGGTTTTTGTTAGATAACATGTTTAACAGAAAATTTTAAATGATTCACCATGTTTCAAACACCACTGAATATATTTGTATATACTTTGTAACTATTCTTCTAAATAGAACATTTAGGAGTTAAATGTACTGTAAATGTATATATGTCTTTGTGTATATATATCCACAAGTACATAAATATGTGACATGATTGGTTTTGTATCTTTAATTACAATAAGAAATATCTGTTTTTATTTTTGTTGTTTTTTCACAGGTTTCTTGAGTACAGGTGACCAGGCAGCCAAAGGGAATTATGGTTTATTAGACCAGATCCAAGCTCTCCGCTGGACCAGTGAGAACATTGCTGCCTTTGGAGGCGATCCATTACGTATCACTGTGTTTGGCTCTGGTGCTGGGGCCTCCTGTGTCAATCTGCTCACCTTATCTCACTACTCTGAGGGCAACCGTTGGAGCAATTCTACCAAAGGTAATACATGCACATATGAGTCAGTGGAGTTTTAGGATATTGTCAAGTATACTTCCAGGTGTATGTGGTGCATTGACATACTTTCATGTCTATACAATGATTTAGTATTTGGACGGAAGAAGATTCATAAAGGTCAGCTCTGCAGATCCTGGTTAAATACACATCTATTTTCTTTAAACTGGTTACATCAAGTTGAACTTCATTTATATAGCACCGATTTACAAATTCACAACTGAGTTGTATCACGACACTTTATATATAGAGTAGGTCCAGACCACACACCTAAATTATTAACAGAAACCCAACAATCATCTACAATCAACAAACACTGAATGGGTAAGCTGCAAAAACCACCTTTTATCGAGCAGAAACATTGGCCGGATCCAAAGTCAATGCAGGTGAATCAGTTGGGGGAACGGGAGGGAGAGAGAAGTGTGGGCGGTAAAAAGGAGAGAGATAAGGGGATGTAGAGATAGAAAGCAAAAGTGTGATAGTAAGACATAACTGGGTGTTTTCTTAAGTTTTCTCTGACATAGCCATAGTCATAGAAAGTTAGATACTGAGAAACAAATTGTCTTAAAGTTCTCTCCCACAGATATTTTGGACAAACTCAACACTGTTGTTTTCAAGTGTTTTCTATTTTTTATTTCGTTTTTTTAATCTATTTATTACGTGAGTGTTTTCTTTTGTATTGATGTTCCAAGTTCAAGTCCCAATATCTCTCAAGTTTGTGCAGATTCTCAGTCATCGAGGTCATGGGAAATTCTTGTTAAAATCCTCTTCTTGTAGACCCTTTCTCAGTTTAGTTAAGTAGGAACTAAAGAAGGCTCTTGGATGAGAGCTAAAATGGCTTCAAGAGAAGAGAATCAGGTCCAGTTACTTCAAGAAGATTTTGACAAGAGTTACCTCTCAACCTTCTTCTTCTTCTTCGTCTTCTTCTTTCGGCTTTTACCTCCAGGGGTTGCCACAGCGAGTCAACTTTCTCCATCTAACCCTATTCTCTGTATCCTCCTCTCTCACACCAACTGCCTTCATATCCTCTCTCACTACGTCCATAAATCTTCTCTTTGGTCTTCCTCGAGACCTCTTGCCTGGCAGCTCCAATTCCAGCATCCATCTACCAATATATTCTCTATTCCTCCTTTGTACATGACTGAACCATCTCAGTCTGGCTTCTTTGACCTTCTCTCCAAAACATCTAATATGAGCTATTCCTCTAATAGACTAATTCCTGATCCTATTCATCCTGGTCACTCCCAAAGAGAACCTCAACATCTTCATCTCTGCAACCTCTAGTTCTGCCTCCTGTCTTTTCGTCATTGTAACAGCTTCTAGGCATACAGCTTCACTGGTCTCACCACTGTCTTGTACACCTTTCCTTTTATTCTGGTCGATAGTCTTCTATCACATAGTACCCCTGACACTTTTCTTTACCCATTCCAACCTGCTTGGACCCGTCTCTTCACCTCTTTTCCACACTCTCCGTTGCTCTGGACTGTTGACCCTAAGTACCTGAACTCCTCCAGCTTCTAGATCTCCACTCCCTGTAGCCTCACTGTTCCACCCAAGTTCCTCTCATTCACACACATATACACTGTCTTGCTGTGACCAACTTTCATTCCTCTCCTTTACAGAGCATACCTCCACCTCTCTAGATTTTCCTCTACCTGTTTTCTGCTCTCACTACAGATCACAATGTCATCTGCAAACATCATTGTCCATGGAGATTCCTTTCTAACCTTATCTGTCAGCCTGCCCATCACCATTGCGAGCAAGAAGGGGCTCAGAGCTGATCCCTGATGGGGTCCCACCTCCACCTTGAACTTCTCTGTCACCCCTACAGAACACCGTACCACTGTCTCACAGCAAGAATACATGTCCTGCACCAGTTTAACATAATTCTCTGCCACTCCAGACTTCCTCATACAATACCAGAGCTCCTCTCTTGGCACCCTGTCATATGCTTTTTCTAGGTCTACAAAAACACAATGCAGCTCTCTCTGGCCTTTTCTGCACTTCTCTATATAGCATTCTCAATGCAAATACTGCAGCTGTAGTACTCTTTCTAGGCATGGAGCCATGCTGCTGTTCACAAATGCTGACTTCTGCTCTCAGTCTAGTTTCCACTACTCTTTCCCATAACTTCATTGTATGGCTCATCAACTTAATCCCGCTATAGATGCCGCAATTCTGCACATCCCCTTTATTCTAAAAAAATAGGCACCATCACACTTTGTCTCAGGTATCTTCTCACTCTCTAAGATCCTGTTGAATAATACCTGTATAGTCAGAAATTCTACCGCTGCCTCTCCTACACCCTTCCACACCTCCACAGGTATATTTTCAGGACCAACTACCTCTCACCTCTTCATCCACTTCATTGCCTTCCTCACTTCACTCTTACTAATTTCTGCTACTCTGTGGTCTGCAATAGTCACCTCTTCTAGCCTTGCCTCTCTTTCATTTCCCCCATTCATCAGCTCTTCAAAGTACTCTTTCCATCTTCCCATTACTCTTCTAGCATCTGTCAATACATTTCCCTCTCTATCCTTAATCACCCAGACTTGTTGCACATCCTTTCCATCATTATCTCTCTGTTTCGCCAACCTGTATAGATCATTCTCACCCTCCTTACTATCCAACCGAGCATACAAGTCATCGTACACCCTGTGTTTTGCCTTTGCTACCTCTATCTTTACCTTACGTTGTATGGCCCTGTACTCCTGTCTGTTCTCTTCAGTCCTATTAGTATCCCACTTCTCTGTATGTGCTCCTGCACTTCCTCATTCCACCACCAAGTCTCCTTATCTACTTTCCTTCCAGATGACACACCAAGTACTCTTCTACCTGTATCCCTGATAACAGTAGCTGTTGTTGCCCAATCATCTGGAGCCTCACCCTGACCACCCAGACCCTTTCACAACTCCTCCCTGAAAACCATGCGACACTCCTCCATTTCAGCTTCCACCACTTTGTCCTCTGCGCTGCCTTTGTCCTCTTCATTTTCCTTGTCACCAGAGTCATCCTACAAACCACCATCCTATGCTGTCTGGCTACACTCTCACCTACAACTACTTTGCAGTCACTGATCTCTCTCAGGTTACCTCATCTATACAAGATGTAGTGTACCTGCGTGCTCCTACCTCCGCTCTTATAAGTTACCTTATGCTCCTGTTTTTTTCTGGAAAAAGGTGGTCACTACAGCCATTTCCATCATTTTTGCAAAATCTACCACCATCTGTCCCTCAGCATTCCTATCCTGTATACCAAATCTGCCCATCACTTCTCCAACCCTTCTATTATCTTCACCAACTTGACCATTGAAGTCTGCACCAATTACCACTCTCTCTTCTGGGAATATTCTGCATCACTTCATCTAACTCATTCCAGAACTTCTCAATCTCTTCAAATTCACATCCCACATGCGCGGCATAGCCACTAACAACATTGAGCATCACACCTTCAATTTCCAATTTCAGACTCATAAGTCTATCTGATATTATTTGTCGACCAACTCTCTACCTTTTCCTGTCATAGTCCCAATATTCAAAGTCCCTACTCTCAGTCCCGGGCTCTTTCCTTTCTTCCTCTCTCTCTGCTTCCCAACACGCACTCCTCCTCTTCTTCTTGTTCTTGTTCTTCGACCCACAGTAGCCCAATTTCCACTAGTACCCTGTAGGTCATCAGTACCAATGGCGGTCGTTGTTAACCCGGTCCACGACAGATCCGGTATGATATGGTTATGGTTGACTCGCATGTTTGGCTTTGGCAAAAGTTTTACGCCGGATGCCCTCTCTGACGCAACCCTCCTAGGCAGGCTTGGGGAGACACGGGCCAGTGCATCCCTGAGGCTGCATTGACAAGCATTACCTCTCAACATTTATCAAAATAAAATTGGGAAAAAAATAAAACAGGTCTATGTTTCATTTCTTTTTGAAGGAGTAGTTCAAACTTAAGAAGCCTTATCTCACAGAGATGAAGGGGCTGGTTAGTACAACAATATTATTTAAAGAAATGTAACAAGTGGCATTTACTTACCATACTGACAGATTACATAAAAAAAAGTTTTGTGACTACTTAAATGAATTCTGAAACCGTTATTATATACCAACCTGTTGTTTTTCTTAACTTCAGCAATATCCATGATAAAGTTGCATAAAAAAAATCATGATTACAACTTGCTTCAAATAAATGAACAGAGCTCAAAATCTGAAAACTATCAAAGGCCTTGTCTTTATCTAACGTGATTACACCAGCCCTCAAAGTGTCACATAGATCAAGAACATCCCTCATTAGAAATATGTTGTCCATCATAGTCCTGTCCACGACACAATAGGTTTGATCTTTGTATACAATGTTACCAAGACAATGCTTCAGCCTATTGGAAAGTGCACTGGACAGGACTTTGTAATCCACACAGAGGAGGGACACAGCCTCCTGTTCTCCAACAAGGGCAGGTCTCCTGTCTTTGGAATCATAGCTCTATGGCACGTGCTCAGCAGGGAGCTGGTCGGGCTGCACTCCACCAGCACTGCATGAAGGTCATGGCCAATACTGTCCCAAAAGTGTTTAAAAAGTCCATGGGGAGCCCATCTGGTCCTGGAGTCTGGCCCAGGGGCATCTGGTTTACAGCTGTGGTAAGCTCCTCAATGGACAGGTCCTGGTCCAGAGTCTCTCTCCTCCATGCTGAGTTGAGGAAGGTCCTTCAGGAGGTCCTTACAGCTTCCACAGTTGCAGTCCACTCTCCCAAAGACATCTGTGTAGAAGCCGAGTGCATGAGCCCTCATTTCTGCTGGGTCAGTGGTCGTTCTGTCTCCAGGTAGCCTCAAGCAGAGCATCAGTTTTTGTTGCACATTAGATCTTTCTAGGGTTAAAAAGAATGAGCTTGGTGAATCCAAAATCTTAAGGGGGGGACCCAGGACCTGATCAGAGCTCCCTTCACCCTTTCCTGGAGAGGTGTATGGAGTTCAAGTCTCCTTTCCTGCAACAAGACCTCAGCAGAAGCGCCTGTGCCTCCACCCAGCCCTTCCTCAATTTCGATTTTCAGATTCAAGATTCCTGATTACCTCTTTTGTCTTGGTCAGTGACACGTGCACTGCTTACAGAACACCTAGCAATCAGCTGATGGATGAGCGCATCTGACCTCAGGAAGGCAACCACTGCTCAGTTCATTTCGTACATCTCGTGTTCCACTGTAGTCGCAGCACAGTATACCCTCCTTGGACACTGTGCTGTCAGGAGGCATAATCGGTACTCCATGCGGGAGAGACGGGGGGGGGGGCATAGATGGGAAAAAACAGACAGAAATAAAATAAATAAACAAAAGTACATATACAGGAAAAGGTTAGTAGAGAAAATGGCCCAAATGGCCCAAAAAGTCACTTTCAATCTCTGCTTCTCTCTCTCATACCCACACGAGAAGAAGAAGCAGAATTGTATATTCATTTAAAAATAAAATTTCTAGCTGCTTTTACCCAAACAGGAATAATAACACATGTGTCACATTCTTTGCATTCCAAGAAATTTCTCCAGTACATCTACAATAATTGTGGCAACTAGATCTGGACTCGCTGTAAGTTCTTCAACAATCATCACAAGTGAACCGACTTAAGGGTTAACTATCCATTTACTTTTTATTACATAGTTCAAGCAGAATCAGCTGGGTTTAAGCTCTTTTCTATTACATCTTAGCACCTCATCAATGTGGGGGGGATCATCAATGTTGAACAACAATGTTGTTCTAGATTCCACATTAAACACAGAAACGACTCAACTGCTCAGTTTTTTGGGTTTTTGTCATATACAAAGCAACAGAAGAGACCAAGAAAATGCTGCAGGCAGCAAGTTGCATCGGCAGTCATGCTTATAATGTTCTTGCTTGGAGTATTCCTTGGAGTTAGGTTGTATTGTGGTCTGATTTTGTCTGCACATCCTACTACAAAACTCAGCATTGAATGTGTTTTCTTCTTCCCAGAGAATCCAGTTCACTTGGCAACTTGATCCATATTCAACTTGAATTATATTAAGGAAAATTAATCATTTCAATAGCAAAAAAGTAATTCCCTGCTTATATGTATTCAACTGTGACATTTGACTTGCTTGGATTCTTTCTTTTAGAAAATTTCATAACTATTAAATATCCCCATAATTTATTTTCTTTTCCCCATTCCCCATATGTTCAGGCCTGTTCCAAAGGGCCATTACCCAGAGTGGCACAGCTCTCTCCAGCTGGGCAGTCAGTTTTCAACCCGCCAAATATGCCAGGATGCTGGCTCGCAAGGTAGGCTGTAACTTGGAAGACACTGTGGAACTCGTTGTCTGTCTCCAGAGAAAACACTACAAAGAGCTGGTTGATCAAGACATCCAACCTGCCCGATACCACATCGCCTTTGGACCTGTAATTGATGGTGATGTTATACCTGATGATCCCCAAATACTCATGGAACAAGGTACAATATATTATTTCCTCAATTACTGAAATAATTCTAAAGGGTTTAATGAGAAATACCAAGGCCATTTACTTATTAATGATATGGGGGCCACGCTATATAAATCTAAAGACTCAACAACTCCACAGTGAACTTGCACTTTTATAAACATGCACTGTAATAAATGTGGTCATGGCCGACATAACTATTTTGGTCTTGCTCTCTTGAGAGACCTTTGGGTTGCTGTTTGGTCCTCACTTTTTTCCTTTCTTTTTTTTTTTCTTTCCATGACCCACCTCACATGAACAAGTTAGAAATTATATGTTAATTATGAATCACGTACTTGAATGGTAAATGTAAATTAACTATTAGGTTCTTGTCTGTGTGCATTGTATATTACACCTCATACGGATATGCAGTAACTCTAGGGCCTCTTGAGAAGTGGAATATGATGCTCACATGAAATCATAGGATGTACATATTTTGCTTTTGGTAGATGAAAAGAAAATAATTACTCATTACTAGAAGCCATTCGTCATTACATTTGCCTATGTAGAACGTAGAATGGATCACTGGGTCTCAGGTCTTGGTTATGTCTGCCAAAATCACAATCAATTTGACTTTTTTTGGGTGCAACTCGCATATGACTAAAGTTAGTTGATCTAGTTTTAGTTCTTGTATAAAAAGCTCTGCTTTTATCCACCACAGTAGGAATTTCGAAGCATAATTAGCACCACATCTTGGTCATTTGTTGAATCAAGCTGTACCAGTGGCTCATATCCTGCAATATTATATTTCGCACTGTTTGAAAACAAATCTTGAATAACATGGGTAAATGCACGTTATAACATTCAGTCGGGCACACATTATTTGTTTTGATAGAGTGTGCTGAGAGTGAATGATTGTTTGTACATATGGCCCTGTGATAGATAATGGATCGATAGATGATGAATTAATTAATTAATTAATGGTGTATGCTCACGGCAGACAAGTAATTACTGTAACTGAATCACTCTGGCACAATATAATATTATGTTTGCATGTGACTATAAGTGTTGCAGTTAATATTTCCCTTTGAAGTCAAACACGCTTCACAGTCAGCAACATTGATGTGATTAGTTTGATACTGAACACAGTTTGAATACAAGTGATCTGTTTTCATCTGCCATTCAGTGACTTAAATGGGTGAAGTCAAACTAAAATTGTTATATCTAAATTCATTTGTGAAAGACATCAAAATACATGTTGCTACAACATCAGTAGGAGTATGGGATATTTTTTCACAAAGTGATAGGCCTTTAAAAAAAAAACCTATCCTCATTAGCATTTACTGGGATAGAAAAGTCAATTAGTTCAGTTTTGTTTTTACAATACACTCAGGTAAAAAATGTGGCAACATTTAATTCCATGCATAAAAGTCAATAATGTTGTGACATGAAAGATCATGATGTGTCTAAATGTCTTTCTCCAGGAGAGTTTCTAAACTATGACATTATGCTGGGGGTGAACCAAGGCGAGGGCTTAAAATTCGTGGAGCTGATTGTGGACAATGAAAACGGTGTCCAGGCAAATGATTTTGACTACACTGTGTCAAGCTTTGTGGATGACCTTTATGGCTACCCAGAGGGTAAAGACATCCTCAGAGAGACCATCAAGTTCATGTACACTGACTGGGCTGATAGGCACAACCCAGAAACACGCCGGAAGACACTACTGGCCCTTTTCACTGATCATCAATGGGTGGCACCGGCTGTTGCTACAGCTGACCTGCACTCTAGTTTTGGATCACCTACATACTTCTACGCCTTCTATCACCATTGTCAGACAGATCAGGTGGGTCTCATTTGATTTGATTTGAGTATTTTTGATTAAGCCCTTATTCGACAAAGAGAACATGGCACACATCCATATTGTATTTATACAACTTATCAATTATCCTGTATATTTCTTAAAATGTCTTTTCATGGTCTACGGAGGGAATAGCTACATCCAACAAACTGCTACTAGAGTAATTGTTGTAGCTCTAAATAAACCATTCATTATATGTACATTTAAATAATTACTCTTCATTTCAAATAAATTTGGCCAACTTTGCAGGTGTAGCTTCATGACTTTATCCAAAACAAGTTAACTGATATGTAGTTTAATTGGGACAGGTTTCATAAGGGTAACATTTCAAGAGACCCAAAATGTATAAACAAGCACCATATAAGAGCTCTCGTGTTCATTTATTAGACATATGGATGTGTCATGATTAGGGGTCAGACCTGGATGTCAACGAAAGACTCTGCACCAAAATAGATATAGTTTACAAACTAAGTTTACTTTTATGGGGAGAGCAGGTATATGACAGGTGGGGACAGTAACAGGAGGGACCAGGTGGGAGGGCACTAGAACGGGGGGCAGGGGGGAAGAGGTGGGAGGAGGCTGGAACCAGAACAGGGGTCCAGGTACGAGGTAGCTGGAACCAAGACCAGGTAGGAGAGAACTAGAACCAGAACATGGAGGTCCCATCAGGGGTGTTGCGGACCAGTGAGAGGCACAGCTTTAAGTTACTGGAGGAAGGATGACAGATGACGCCAACAGTACAGGAGTCTAAGGGCACAGCAACAGAGGAAGGGTGAATGCAAAACCTAAGAGACAGAAACAGAGCAATCATGGTTACGGACATCCAGGGAACAAAAACGGAGTTAGGATGGTTGCAAACAGACAGAACAGAAACAGAGCAAGAATATTTGCAAACACACAGGGGATCGAAACAGCAAATGGTGCATGTTAATTTTGTTTGTCAATTCCAGTGATTCATTTTCTACCTATATTCAAGGTTTGTGTTTTAATGTATCTAGTTGCACTTGACCTGTAGAAAAATTACACATTTTCCTAATTAGCTTTTTGCTCCTAGCGGAATATGTTTAGATACGAGGTACACACTCTGCCATGATTTTATTTTGGCCTATTTTCCCTTCAATGAGATAAATTTGGAAAACAAATTTCAGATTTTTCAAATCTAGTCACCAAACTTATATTTTGAATCCTTACCAGTCTCTTTCTCTCCCATGTTTTCCAGGTCTGTAATAATCTAATCAGCAAGTATGCTATTCATAGAATTTTCATAGAAAAACCTCCCTATTATTTAATAAGGCCTGTGTATTGAAATTATTTACATTTGTGATTGCATGACACTTTAAGTATTGCCGTGCCCTGTTCCCTGTGTCACTCCTTTAATAATGCTAATGTGGTTTTACTTATTAGGTGCCACCATGGGCAGATGCAGCACATGGAGATGAGATACCTTATGTATTTGGCCTGCCAATGATTGGATCTACGGAGCTGTTTCCCTGTAACTTTTCAAAGAATGATGTGATGTTGAGTGCTGTTGTCATGACCTACTGGACAAACTTCGCCAAAACAGGGTACAGTGGCACAACAATCTTAACAACTTTGACCTCAAAAAGCAGCATCTGAACTGTTTCAAATTCTCCTGAGATGTAATTTAGTCCAAGGAAGGGAGCTAGTCCACAATGAATGCTTCAGACCACAGCAGCAACTCAAAAATTAATATGCATAATATTCTGAAAACTCTCGGTGGTAGTGTTGTCCCATAAGGTTCATGTTCTGAGCACAATGGTGTTACACTGAGTATATGTTTTCATGTCATCATCTAATTTTTAAAACTGATTGCAGGGTCATGTTATTTAAGTAGAAATGTTGACATTTTGCTGTATGTATTAGTAAAACAAACGGCTCCAAATTCCAAAGATCATTTTGCTGATGTCTCACAAACAACTTAAAATGTTGATACCTCTTTTGCATTTCAAAGCAAAGCTTAAGACCAACTCTTTTACCTGTAAGCCCTGACCTGTGTTGTTGATTTGCATTTTATCAATCAACAAACCAATCAAGCAAATCAATTGATTATTTGGTCAATTAACTATATTTTCTTTTTGGTTTTCTTACTCCTATTTCTCCTTGTTTGTACAGCAATTACATGGAAAGTGCTTTATAAAATTATCTTTATTTACTACCATCATGATCATGTATTTATTTTTTCAATTACCAAAAATAGGTTTCAGAATTTTCTAATACTGAACACTCAAATTCTCCTGCATACAGTACATTTAATTTCACCATTAACAGACAAATATGTGCTGACAAATGTTATCTTTGACAACAACAAAAATTCCATCCGTAATACTGGACATTTCCAGAGGACTTTGAGTTGTTAGTTTTTAGCTTTGTGGCAGAAACTTTTGTACAATACCCAAAATTAATCAAGTAGTGTTGGGTCTTGACTATAATGATTAATCTAGAGGATTGCGGTTACATTAGATATTGCAATTGGGAAATTGTAAACAAAATTCAGCAATTGCCGCTCATTTTTTATTTTTCTTTCATTCTTTTTTTCTTTCTTTCTTTCGGTATGGGACTGGGATGGAGGAGGAGATTGAAAATGTCCTTTTGGACAATTTTGGTTCACTTTCTCACTCACTTTCGCATATATATGAACCACTTTTTTTGGTTGTAATTCTATTTTTATTTATCTTTTTGTAGTTGTGTTGTATCGAATTGTTTGATTTAGGATGTGTGCCCAGGCATCTGCTTGGCAGCTAACTGGGGACATGGCGCCTTCTGAGATGCTACCACTGACTCTGCAGCAGGGTGTGCCGATACCATTGCCAGACATTGCACTGTTGGTCTAAGGAATACTACTTGCAGTTAGTGAGCAGCCAGACACAATAGGACACAGTAACCTCACATGTGCAATAAACAAAGCAGTGGTTGTGTTTTTGAACCACAAATCCCATGTCCACCAGCTAATATCTAACGACATAGTCACCATTGTCTTTGTACAGGTGTTGCCTCTGTCTGTTTCCTCACAGTCTCTGGTGTCCTGTAGTTGACTGCTGGAAAATGAACTCAGGAGGCCTGAAAAGTTAACTAGTAGTTTCAAGACTGTTAGCTCGGGGTAAAGGGATTTTATTTGAGACAATGCATGTCCAGTCTCTGTGGAGGAAGGTGTTAACGTTTTTGGAGTCGCCATCACAGACTCTGGAGGCTTCCTTCAGGGGGAATTTCGGGGATGCCTCTGACATGTCTATACCAGCTCAGGGTAGATGAAGAGTGAATGCAGTGGTCTATAAATGTAATTTGTTCACACAAAAAAACTGGCAAACTGCAAAAACTTTTGGGTAAAAATGTTACCATTTAAAGCAATCATTTAAAAATAAAGAACAAGATGTTGCTTTCCATTGTGCTAAAAGCCAAGGCAAGACATCAAGAAGCCAAACCCAGATTGTAAAGAAGAAAATAACAAGCAATCTACAAGCAAGCTACAAGCAAAAACAAAATGCATATACTGTCACCAACCACCTAACCTAACCAACAGCAATCTCCAGAGGGTCATTTGGGATTTCATGTGGACACCTATGTTCACTGCTGTTTCGTGAAGTTAGGTCCACAACACTTCAAGAAGGCTTAACAGTGCCCCCCCCCCCCCCCCCCCCCATGCCACATAGTTGATCTACAAGCAAACAATCCTACCATAGCTGCCTCTTCAGCAATCATGCTTACTCCTGAATCACAATAATTCACTTGGTCGATGTGCTGCCAATCACATTATACTGACCACAATTTTCAGGTTCGACCACGAATGCCCAACTCAGTTAGTAGGGCAATGACAGACTTTGCCACAAAACCATGGCAGTCCACACCCAGGCTCTCCAACCTTGCTGCTCTACATGTGCTGCCATTTCAATACACCTAGCTCTCTTACACTCACAAGCCTCCAAGGAAGGGCTGAGTCAACTCCCAAGCCCTGCCTACACTTAGCTGTCATGAGCTGTGCCTGAAGGTAAATGGTCATTTCTCCATACATACAAATTTAATTTCCCTAGCCTGCTTACAAGCAGCTACAAAATTTACATCTAGATGTTTTTCTTCCGCTGCTTTTCCCACACATTTCAACACATGATTATGACCCCAAGTTTACCGACATTGGGGAGAGACATTGTATTGAATGCAAGGCACATTCAATACAAAACAGGTAAGTGAGAATCTTGATAAGGAAATTAAAAATATCAAGGAAGGACTAGATGGAGATACAGATGCCACCACGGATTCCTTGCTGTAGGACAAAAAAAGTCAACCTTGGCACATCCCTCCAGAAGAGGGTAAAGATTTTTGCAACTGACTGTGATATGTGAATCCTTTTTGACTACCTCAATGTTCAAGCCTCAGAAAATGCAAGGCCATGAGGTACAAAATGTTTTCTGAAGGGCTGTGTATTGTTCAGATAAAAAAGAGGTAGAGTATTAAGGTGGATTTGTAGCTCCACCCATACTTAAGTTCTCCAATTATATTAATTGAAGAATGCATTTCCAATCGCTATTTTTTTTCTTTATTCTTATTCTCAGAGACCCAAATCAGCCAGTACCTCAGGATACCAAGTTCATCCACACCAAGCCAAACCGCTTTGAGGAGGTAGCCTGGACCCGCTACAACCAGAAAGACCAGCTTTACCTGCATATTGGCCTGAAACCTCGTGTCAAAGAGCATTATCGTGCCAACAAGGTAGCTCTTATGAGGATCCTTTTGATGGAAATGTAGTTTATTAGGATAATGTAGGCTAATTTTGTCCTTATTGCACACAATTTTAAATCAAAAGTTAAAAAATAACTTCCATTCTGCCCACATGGTCATTTCTCAGATTGGGAGGAAAAAGTGAATAGTGTCTGAATTCTACGTGGAGATATTATAAGACAAAAGATAAACTTTATTGATCCCCAAAGGGGAAATTATTGTGTCACGGCAGCGTAACAGTTATAGTGTAAAAAATAAACATGAATGTAAATATAAATAGGGGGAAAGTTAGAAGACAGGAAATAGCAAATACATCCACGAATAGACAGTAGGGGGCACAACAACAGCAACAACATCAGGGATAAGAATGGCTAACAGAATGGAACAGTAACAGTGAAAAATAGACAACCAAAACTAAAAAACAATATAAAAAGAGTGACAATAGCTATGAGAAGAATACAATAAATAAACAAAAATAGGCTGGATGCATGCGGGCCGGGACCAACAAGGATCAAAAGAACAGCAGAGTTAGAGCATGAAATGTGAATGGGTGAGGTAGTGAGGTAGTGAGGTAGTGGTAGCACAAATGCACCTCAGGCCAGTCAGAGTTGTGTGCTATCCAGACTGCTGTTATACGATCTAATGGCCATGGGCACAAACGAGCATCTGAAGCGTTCAGTTCTGCACCGGGGTGGGATGAACTGGTGGCTGAAAGAGCTCCTCATCAACCCAAGCTCGTCGTGCTGCGGGTGGGAGGGATTGTTAAGGATACCTCTCAGTTTGTCCTTCACCCTCCCCCGCTGCCACCCATTGATGATAGTCAAGGTTCAGTCCCACCACCAAGCAGGCTTTCTTCACTATCTTGTTGAGCCTGTTGACCAAACCAGTCCTGACACCGCCCCGCCAGCACACTATACTGAAGAAGACTGCACTGGCTACCAGCATGTGGGTTTTAGGATATGGTGAAGCGGAGTGAGCTGGGGCTGTCCTTAGAAGCTGCTGCTGGTAGGCAGGAGGAGGCGGATGGGGGAGAGGCAAGGTGTTGATGGCGGGGGTGCATTGGGGGTGCACAAAGAGACCTATTCAGTGATATGACTAGGATTGCACCATTTCTTGTTAATGTAGACGGCTAGGCATCTTCCTCTCTTCTTGCTCCTCTTCTTGCTTCTTGCTTCTTATTAGCGTGAAGCCGGGCAGATCAATGGCGCTGTCCGGCATGTTCACCTTTAGCCAGGTGTCTGTGAAACACAGTATGCTACATTCCCTGTACACATGCAGGTATTCGATGAGGTTGTCAGTTCGTCAGATTTGCTGGCAAGCGACCTCACGCTCCCCATGATGATTGAGGGCATGATGATTGAGGGCAGGAAGGGCTTGCATTTCCTGTCTCTTTTGGCTTGCATTTCCTGTCTCTCATCTTCGTGGGGGCTTTCCTCCCCCGGCGATGCTCCGCCATAGCTCTTCTGGGATGCACACAGTGGGAGGTCCAGCTCCTTTTCTCAGTTGAAGTTCCCGCTGGGTGTATTTCATCATTTTCCTTTGTTTTGGTAGGGGGAACACTCGGGCAAACAACACAGTACACTGGGGAAACCTTTTTTTGTCCCACCCACGAAAGCGTGGGTGGGTAAATAATTGAGGTAAAGACAGTAGGAGCTACTGTGGCAGGCTGCCGGCTTCCAGGGCCATCTTGGAAAAAAAAAATTCAAAATGTCAAAATTTGAATAAAAATTTGATCGCTTTTTCTGGACTCCCAAGCATTTAATGAGACAGTCCATGCTGGATACCATCAGATTTTAAATATATTTTTTGTTAACGTAATTAAGAAGGGATCTCTTTGACCAAATCAGAATTTAATATTAGTTTGGCTCTTATTTGAGTTTCAGAATCAACTATTTTTGTTTGTTTGTTTGTTGTTTGTTTTCTTCTTTCATATAACATTTTACCTACAATGCTAGCATATATTCTTATGGCCAGTTTTTTCAGAATCAGAATCAGAACCAGAATCTTTTTAATCCCAAAATGTACAATGCACACAGGATTTGACATGTGATGACAGTGCCTTGTAGAGTAAATTTGAGATAAGCAGTACAAGTTAAGGAAATGTCAACTTAGGAACAAACACAACTTTGGGTTAGAAAATATATATATAATGTATTTCTTACTTCCCCTTAATTGATGTTCAAAATCAGAAGCTCTATTTAACTGACATATTTTTTAAGTCAACAAATAAACACATACACCAGTTTTGATTGCTGGCCGTGCAAACATAGCTTATTTGTCTGAAAAACCTTCTAAATCGGTATCCATGCTAAGGATTAATTTATAGCTACATGAGTTACACCTGCCTATGGTTAGGCCTGCAAGCAACAACCTCATTAAACCTATTTGAAAGGGGTTTTAGTTATATGGGTAATTATGTTTCTCGCATCCACATCATGATTTTGAAGCGACTATGAAAAGCATGAAAAATAAAAAGACTAATTCACATTCACTATTTGCCACACTTATGACAGTGTCAGCTCAGAGATTTTTTTTTTATATCCTATTCAACTCCTGTTTGTCAAACAGAACAACAGCTTCATCACTTTCAGCAGGAGAAACAATTATAATAGTATACTAATTATATTTTGATTGGTGTATCCTGAACAGTTGTGATCATAGTTCAGTCACTTACAAATGACATCAAGGGTTGATAATGGCGACTAGTGCTCTATGAATTATCAAAGCAGAGCTTAATTCGGGAAAATAACTTTCACTTTCTACACCATTCCCTCTATCCTCATAAGAAAATATCAACCTTTCAATTTTTATTGTTTTATTTTCATTTTTTTTTATATAAGTTATGTTTTTGTTTTTTAAATGTTAATTAGATATTTTGAGAAAATATTAGAATAATTTGTTACTGGGACCATAGTCTTACTTTAGTAATCTTACTTTGAGGTTTTGTATATATCCATCATTCCATGACATATGTTAGATCTGTCTGTCTGAATTAATTTATCTTGTTTCCTCAGGTAAACTTGTGGTTAGAACTGGTTCCACATCTTCACAGCCTAAATGAGGTTACCCAACTTATACCAACTACCACCAAGGTTGGTATCAAACTGTCCCTTAAAAGAAACCAGCTGAATTTGCAAAGCAGAAATTCAAGGTGGTATTTGACTGTTTTATCTTCCCGACGACCACTACCCTGCACTGTGGCCATTGCTACTTCTGTATTATATGGCAAGATATTAAGTAAAATGAAAAAACACTATTCGGAATATATCCATCAATCCATTCTCTTTCAACCACTTATGTGAGTCCAGGCAGCAGCAAAGACAGTGAAGCCCAGACCTGTTTCTCCCCAGCCACTTCATCCAGCTCTGCCAAGGGAATCCCCAGGCCACCTTTTGCTGGCTAAGAGCAATGGTCTTGAATATGGAGTTGCTAATTTTCATCCTGGCTGCTTCACATTTGGCTACAAGCCAATCCAGGGAGAGTTGATGATATAATGAAGCCATTAGGAATAAATCATCTATAAGAAGCAGAAATCCTATCTTGAGGTCACCAAATCGCATTCCCTCAACATCCCAACTAGATAGAAGTTCTGTCCATAAAGGTTTTGAACAGTATCATGACAAAGGGATGTCATGGCAGTAGTCCAACCCAACCAAAAACTGATCGGAAGTACTGCCAGCAAAAAATACCAGGCTCTGGCACCAGTCCCACAGTAACAGAATGACTGGTTTTACGGAGTTCGATAGCTACTACTCCCCAGGCACCCCTTCACTGGAGTCCCTGAGGGACAGTTGAATGCTTTCTCCAAATCCACAAAACATATAAACTAGTTGCACATGTCCCTTGCATTCTCAAGGACACTGCGGAGGATGTAGAGCTGATCCACTGATCCATGTGGAAAGAAAACCTCACTGCTCGCCTCTCTGGGACCCCAAAATAGACCAGGAATGTGATCCCTGTAGTTGGGACACATGCTCCGAATCCCCCTTTCTTCAAATGGGGGATCATCACCCCAATCTGCTAATCCAGAGCATTACCCCAGTGGCCAAACCTGATTTTTTTATGGTCGTGCCAACCAGGACAGCCCCACAACATCCAGAGCCTTGAGGAACTCCAAGTGGATCTCATCCACCCCTGGGGCCTTGCCACCGAGGAGCATTCTAACCACCTCAACAACTCCAGACCTAGACATTGTGAAGCCCAGATCCTACTCTATGAAATATAAATATATAAAAGGTATAAAGTTTAAAAAGAATTGTGAACACACCGGTGTCGGAAATCCTCTGATGTTTGTATTGCACTTAAGGAGATATTGGACACCCCTTCATTTATTGTTCTATTTAGAATGTTTATTGTGATTATTTTGATTGCTGTTCAGTTCCTTAATGGCAGAGGGGGAGAAGATGAACAAGAATCTTGAAGTATGGAATCACCTGTACAGCCTTTCAGAGGCCAGATTGGTGAAGTGGTGATTTCCAGGAGATTAGTTTTTTATTATGGTGTTGGCATGTATGCATTACAACCTGTAGATATCTTCAAGGGCAGGGAGGTGTGCGTTGGTGATGTTCTGTGCAGTATTGATGACACTCTGTAGTGCCCTCCTCTCACCCTTGGTGCAGCTTGCAAACCACACCAGGATGCTGTGGCAGAGGCTGCTTTCTACAGATCATCTGTAGAAAGACAGCAGCAGGTCCTGAGAGAAGTTGTCCTGAGAGATGTTGGCCGTGAAGCTGCAGGGTCCACTACCTCAAAGCGAGCAAAAAAATGGTTGAGCTCCACAGCCAGTGAGTGGTTGTTGCTGCTCCGGCACTGGATGCTGGATGCCCTTGTAGTTAGGGAGGTGTCAGCTGCCTGGCCAGATGCGCTGGAGGTCTCATTCATTGATGTGTCCCTCAGTCCGAAAACTGATTTTGCCTCGCCTGGTCCTTGCATCTCGTCCTCCTGTCTACAGGGATGCTATCAATGCAGTGCTGTATGTATAATATGACAGTACTCTGCTACATCAGGATGTTGTAATAAATCCCATTGATTTCTTTCAAAACAGTTGATACGGCCAGAGTAAAAAATCAATACAATCAGCCACAGGGAGAACTGAGCCGCTGTGTAAATGTGCAACAACATCTTGACATTGACAAAATTCAAATCACATATTGATGTATTCTCCTATTCTTTTTCAGATCCCTTCAATAGAAGCTACAAACCGCACCCCAAAGACAAAAATGTTGGTAACCAAACACCCAAACCCCACTCCCAGTCCAACAGAAACGCAGGATAGTCACAACCAGCCCCACCTTGTGGATCAGCGTGATTATTCAACAGAGTTGTCAGTTACAATTGCTGTGGGTGCCTCCCTGCTCTTCCTTAATATTCTAGCCTTCGCTGCTCTTTATTACAAGAAAGACAAGCGCCGACTTGATGTTCATAGCCGCTGCAGTCCTCAAAGGAATGCCGCTAACGATCTTGCGCACACCCAGGAGGAAGAGATTATGTCTTTGCAAATGAAGCAGCACTCAGACCTGGACCAGGATTGCAGAGGGATGGATGATTCCTTGCACCCTCATGATGTGCTGCTGAGGACTACCTGCCCACCAGATTACACTTTGGCAATGAGGCGCTCACCGGACGACATCCCTCTCATGACACCAAACACCATATCCATGATCCCAAGCAGCATGGGAGGGCTCACCGCAATTCACTCTTTTAACACCTTTTCCAGCGGTGGGCAGAATAACACCCTACCCCATCCACATTCACACTCCACCACTAGGGTATAACCCTATGGATGAACCGACACAGGCAGGACTCTTATGGCTACAGCAAATGCCTTTACTAATGCAGTGACTCACGGCCATCATGACATACAATAATATGTCAGGAGATAAATGGCAGCCTGGAGTATGCTGGATTGATTGGGATTGTACAACACCATGTTCAGAAATATATTTAAGTGATATATGAGGGGAAAGGGAAGTAGAATAATTCTGTTTTACCACAAAAGAAAAAGATAAAGGTAAAATAATAATAATGATTATATATATATATATTTTTTTTTTTTAATTAAGAAAGAAATGCAAAATAAGGAGATGAAGAAAAAACATCCTCCCAGCAGAGTGAAGATTTTCTCTTTTTCGGCCTATGATTTATTTTGTTCTGATTTTACAGCCAAAAAGAATCTATCTGGCCACAATCATGGCTTTCTGGACAGATATTATAACCCGAAAGGAGAAGAGAGTATTCAGACACAGCTGAGAAAAGGGGGGCATTTTTTAAAAAGATGAAAACATGTTATTTTCCTGTGGGTTTACACTACAGACACCCACTATTATTGGGTGCACAGTAGATAATAAGCGAAACAAGTTAGGAATGTGTCAACCTCATCAATGGAAACAATGTAAGATAAGACAGTTGTTGAACAGGGTAGAAGAATGATGGAACATTTGAAGAAAGCTTGTATGCACAACTGAAACTTTTTGAGAAAAATGTGTCATTGATACTTTTCATCAATTATTTTTGAGGATCATGAGCAGTTTTATTGTATAGAAACTATTTACATATACAGATCTGTACATTAAGCACCAAGGTTTTTCAAACCCTCTTCTGCTGGTGTGTTAGAGGGAGAGTTTATATTGTATATCTGCTAGCAAGATGGATACTTGCTGTGAGTTCCAACTTCAACACAGAGCTTGACGACAGAAGGATAATTGGATGTTAGCACGACGCGCATGACAATTTACCTGCTTGATGGCTGCTCTGCTGATTATGTCATTGTTAAGGCTCATTTTCACCTTCTCCTTTGCATTGGGGCTATTTCAGTCCTGACTGGATTACAACAAACACCCCCCTCTGCCCCATGGGACCATTGGAAGTGAAGTCCTCGGCTGTGGATGGTATGGGGACAAAGAGAGGAGAGGCTGGGAAATGGTAAACTTTCTTGCATTAAATATTATAGCTTGAGTGGAGCTGGGTAAATGAGGACTTGTTTGTACTATATGTTGGTACTACTTTTTGATAGTGGTTAAATGTCATTACAATGTATCAGTCAAAATCATTGTACCTTCAGTTGAGATCAGTGTTCTTTGGTATTCTACCTATTGGACCATGTTGTTGCAGTGAGGGGATTACTTGCGTTTTTTTGTCAATTTCATTTTTTTTTTTCTTCAACTGAGAATTTTGTTGTCATATTGATCACAATGCAATGCCAAAAATGGAAGGTGCCTGTGGTCAAGGTAATTCTGTGTTATGTATTATTATTATTATTAATAATAATAATAATAATGAATACATAAGGACAAAAATAAAAGATACATTCAAAGTGGAAGGCAAAAGAAGAGCAAGAGTTGATCGCACAGAATGGAATTCTGTTTTGGCCATAAGGTGAAGGGTTGGGAATTGATTACCAGGGTAAATCCATGGTATATTGGTTTGTCTGTCAAGCCCATGATGATTCTTTATCAGTTTTGTTAGCAAATTGTATTTCTTAACCCATTCCATACAATGTATTTTTCATCATATACATTGTCATCATCAAACATTTCCTGGGATTTTAAGGCCATGTGTGTTACATAATATTTCATAACATTAGGGTTGCCAGATTGTATCGACATCACAATCAATCATGTTGTATCTTTCTTCATAAAATTAAGACAAGATTTGGCTCATGCTTCCTACCTCTGTGATTCTTTGTGGTTGACCACAGCTTGTTTGAGTAGCATAATTATTTTGAAACAAACAAATTTGACTGAAGGAAAAAAATAACATGAGCATTGGAGGCAACATGTTCAGGGGTTCAGATTGTTATAATTCTCTTAGATCAAGTAGTGTGTTGCCAATTCACAAGTTGTGGAGTTACTAAAGAGGTACACTGTCTGAAAGAGAAGGAAATATATAATTTGATGTCCATTGTAAGTCCTCTTTAGCTCAATTAGTGGAGCTACCACTTCTCATTTTGACTCAAGTCTTTTTTCCTCTGGACCTTCTCTATTCAACTATCTTATATTCTGACCTCAGCAAAGAACTTACCACTCACTTTCCCATGTTTACCATCTCTTGGTAGGCCATTGCTAGTGTTGTAAGGTCAGTCATAGAACAAAACTGGCTGGGGCTGGAATAGAATATTTCAAAGATCAAAGTCATACAGAGATGAATACCAAGTAATTTGTATGCTTGGGATTCAAATGTGTATGCTGGGTCATAGACATCATTCAGCAAGCAGAACACGTTATCTCTTTGTTTAATCTATACTGATGTGCAGGTTTTTGAAGTCCTCCTTTGCTATTATATATTCTACTGTTTAAGGCCAACTCACAGGCACTGTCCAGTCATTCAAACAGGAGTGTAGACTTATTTTACTCAGTAAAACATTGTGGTACAAGGGAAACATGAGCATTACATTCAACTTTGTCATGGGGTTGCCTTTAGGGATGGGACTTAAACTGAATAAACTAATTTCATCTGTTTGTTCCTACTTGTCTCTCTGACTTAAATTACTTTAAGGAACAATTTGGGATCTGTTACCATATGTTAACTTTATGTGCAAGAGACATTTTACACGGAAAGAATATTGGATCTGGGCAACAAATAACTGAAAGATCTTCACTAAGGAAAATATTCAGACAATGCATATATCAGCAAACGCCCAACACAACCATTCCAAGACCCATCAACCTTTTTTTTTTAATTGTATTTCTTTTATTTTATTAGCGAGGTCTTTTTTCATTACCTTAATTCTGCTAAATTCTGCATGTGCATGTACAAGCAGCACAGCTTTGTTTTTTTTTCTTTCTCAGAAAATAAAAACAAATATCACAAGATTGAAATTGAAACATATGAAACAGAGGGTGTTAGATTTTGACTGTAAATGCAAAAAACACGATAAGCATAAAGTCCAAGACCTCTTTTCTTAATATTTAGTAAAAACAAACAAAAGAAACTGACAGATTATGGCTGCGAATCATTCAGAACCCTCACTTAAAATAAAATACATCATATACATACATGTATAACAATATAAAATAAATAATATCTTCCATAATATTAACATATAAGGACAAAATGGTGAGCCCACTACCAGACTATCATTCTTGAGCTTGTAACATCAAATCGCAATAGTTGTATTGGCACCCAAACATCCCAAACACAGTGCAGGCCAAGATATCTTAATAACTCACACTGAAATTATCCTCACAATGTATTTTGACCGAGATTGATTAATATTTTCGAGAGACACCGAGAAAACATTTTTCTAAAACTGCTCTTCTCCTTTCGGCTTTTCCCGTCAGGGTTCGCCACAGTGAATCAACCATCTCCATCTAACCCTATTCTCTGTATCCTCCTCTCTCACACAAACTACCTTCATATCCTCTCTCACTACGTCCATAAATCTTCTCCCTGGTCTTCATCGAGACCTCCTGCCTGGCAACTCCAATTCCAGCATCCGTCTACCAATATACCGTATTTTCCGGACTATAAGTCGCGTTTTTTTTCATAGTTTTGTCGGGGGTGCGACTTATACCCTGGAGCGACTTATGTGTGAAATAATGGAGCTATTTTGCTCTGGTGTGTGTGTGTCTGTGTCTGCGTGTGTCTTTAATATAACAACGATTGTCACACACACATGCCAACCAATCAAAATTCAGCGGGGGCAGGTCATGGCAAAAGTGCAGTGTGAAAAAGAAGCTACCACCAACTTCTGTACCTATTAAAATTGATAATTTCAACATTCGCACTAACATATAAAAACGACTGAGAAGGGCTGAACAAAAATGGCACCGAAAAGAAAATCATATTCTGCAGGTTACAAGCCGGGAGTAGTGAAATATGCAGCCGGAAATGGCAGCAGAGAGAAAGTTTGAAGTTGCTGAGAAACTTGTAAGGGACTGGCGAAAAGCAGAGGTTACTCTTACTGAAATGAAGAAACTATAAAAGCTAATTGCGGGCTAAAAGCTAGCTGGCCACGGCTAGAGGAATGAGTTCACACTTGGGTGCTTGAACAATGTGCTACCGGGAGAGGCTTGTGAACAGTACAGTTGCATCTGCCAAGAAGATGAATATAAATGACTTTGCGGGAGGACCTTCCTGGTGTTACCGCTTCATGCAATGCAATTGCCTCTCTATCAGAGCAAGGACGCCATTGTGTCGAGATCCAAAAATGCTGGAATAATTGGAACTGCAAGTGACGATGACTCTGACGTAAGAGACGTAACGGTAGATGAGGAAGCGGCTCACTGTCTACCTTCAGGGTTGGCGGAGTTGTTCAGAAGTGACACCAAAGAAGAAAATTTCGTTGGATTTAGTGATTAAGAGTGACACAGATTGTTTTGTTGTAGCATGTGCTATATGCTATCGTTATTTGAATGACTTTTACCGTAATATGTTACGTTAACATAGCCTACCAGGCACGTTCTCAGTTCGTTGTTTATGCGTCAAATAGGCTGTACTTGTTCAGCCTGTTTTCCTCTATTCTATTTTCATTTTAAATTGCCTTTCAAGACGAAATGTCTATTCTTGGTGTTGGATTTTATTAAATAAATCCCCCCCCCAAACAATGCGACCTTTACTCCAGTGCGACTTATATATGTTTTTTCCTTCTTTATTACCCATTTTATGGCTGGTGCGACTTGTACCCCGGAGCGACGTATAGTCCGGAAAATACGGTATTCACTGTCCCTCCTTGATACATGACTGAACCATCTCTGTCAGGCTTCTCTGACCTTTTCTCCAAAACATCTATCATGTGCTGTTCCTCTGATAGACTAATTCCTGATCCTAGCCATCCTCGTCACTCTCAAAGAGAACCTCAGCATTTTGCACGTTGCACCAGTCTAACATACTTCTCTGCTCCTCCAGACTTCATCATAGAATACCAGAGTTTTTCTCTTGGCACTCTGTCTTGTGCTTTTTCTAGGTCTACAAAAGTGCAATGTGGCTCCCTCTCGCCTTCTTGGTACTTCTCTATTAGCATTCTCAAACCATCTCTAGTAATCTTTGGCATGAAGCCATACTGGTGTTCACCAATTCTGACTGCTTGTGTAATCCTCACTCAATGTTATGTTTGATGAAAGTAAGAGAATTCAAAGATGATGGATGTGGTACTAAAAACACTCATTGAGGTGTAAATTTTCCACATAATGGATTGATCTGTACATGCTATAATATGTGGCCTGCATTTTAACACTGTACCCAATTAGCCTCTCTACATAGGGTTACTTTTCATCCATCCATCCATCTTCAACCGTTTCACAGTCGGGTCGTGGGGACGGCAACTGGAGCAGTGAGTCCCAGACCCCCCTCTCCCCTGCCGCATGGTCCAACTCGTCTGGTGGGACCCCAAGATGTTCCTAAGCAAGTCAAGAGACATGGCCTCTCCAGTGTGTCCTGGGTCTTCCCCATGGCCTCCCTCCAGATGGACATGCCTGGAATACCTCCCCCAGGAGCCTTCCAGAAGGCATCCTGAACAGATGCCTGAGCCACCTCATCTGACTCCTCTCTATGCGGAGGAGCAGCGACTTGACTCCAAGCTCCTCCAGGATGACCAAAATTCTCACTCTATCTCGAAGGGAGACCCTGCGGAGAAAACTCATTCAGCCGCTTGTATCCGTGATCTCATTGTTTCGGTCACTTTCCACAGCTTATACCCAAAGATGAGGGTAGGAACGCAGATCAACCGCTAAAATGAGGGCTTTGCCTTCTGGCTCAGCTCCCTCTTCACCATGACTGACCGGTACAGAGTCCACATCACTGCAGACGCTGCATCGATCCACCTGTCCATCTTCCGCTCCATCCTTTCCTCACTCATGAGCAATGCCCAGAGATAACTCCTCCACTGTGGGCAGGACCTCTTCCCCGACCTGGAGTGGGCACCTGTTTCCAGTCGAGCACCCTGGTCTCAGATTTAGAAGTGCTTATCCTCATCCCAGCTGCTTCACACTTGGCTGCGAACCACTCCAGTGAGAGCTGGAGATCATGGCCTGATGAAGCCAAGAGAACCACATCATCCGTGAAAAGCAGAGACACGATTCTGTGGCCATCAACCCAGATCCCCTCGACACCCTGACTGCGGCTAGAAATTTTGTCCATAAAAGTTATGATCAGAATCAGTGACAAAGGGCAGCCCTGGCAGAGTCAACTGTCACCGGAAACGGGTCCGACTTACGACTGGCAATGCAAACCAAGCTCTAACACCCATCATACAGGGATCAAACAGCCCGTATAATGGGATTCGGTACCGCATACTTCTGGAGCACCGCCCACAGGATTGCCCATGGGACACTGTCAAATGCCTTTTCCAGATCCACAAAACACGTTGACTGGTTGGGCAAACTCCCATGCCCCTCAAGGACCCTGCTGAGGGTATAAAGCTGGTCCATGCTTCCTCATGAGAGGGCATTTTGACATGATTGAGGAGATCTCAATTTGAGATGAGCAGCACCCCATTCCCACTGTACACAGTGTTAATGGAGCACTGATTCCAACTCCTGAGCTGTCACATGGTGGACCAGAATCTACTCAACACCCACTGGAAGTAGTTCTCCATGTTTTCCCTGAACTCCTCCCACACCTGAGTTTTGGCCACAGCAACCACCAAAACCACATGCTGCTTGTGCTGCCGGGACTTGTCAGCTGCCTCTGGAGCTCAAAGAGGCAAGAAAGGCCTGATCGAACTCCTTCTTCAGCTTGACGGCATCCCTCACCGCTGGAGTCCACCAATATGTTCGAGGATCCCCACCTTGACAGGCGCTGACCAGCTTACAACCACAGCTCCAGTCTGCCAGCTCGACAATGGAAGCATGGAACATGGCCCATTCAAAATCGCTGTCTCACACTTCCCTCAGGACATGGTCGTAGTTCTGCCAGAGGTTGGAATTGAAACTCCCTCTGACAAGGGACTCTGCCAGATGTTTGCAGCAGACCCTCACATTACATATGGGTCTACCAGGTCTGTCCTACATCCTCCCCCACCATCGGAGCCATATCACCAGCAGGTGGTGATCAGTTGACAGTTCCGCCCTTCTCTTAACCCAAGCGTCCAGGACATGCAGCTGCAAGTCCAACGAAGTGACCACAAGGTTGATCAAAGAACTGTGGCCTAAGGTGCGTTTGTGCCAACTGCACTCATGGACACCTTTATGCCCAAGCATGGTGTTTGTGATGGACAATCCAAGCACAGAAGTCCAATAACAAAACACTGCTCAGGTTCAGATCAGGTTCAGATCGTGGAGGAGGGGGGCATTCCTCTCACTCATGCCCTTCCAAGTCACACTGTCATTGCCTACTTGACTGCTGGCATCGCTGGTCTCACCACTGTCTTGTACACCTTCCCTTTCATTCCGGTTAATAGCCGTCTGTCAAATAGTACCCCTGACATTTCTCTCCACCCATTCCAACCTGCTTAAACCTGTCTCTTCACCTTTTTTCACAATTTCCGCTGCTCTGGACTGTTGACCCCAAGTACTCCATCTTCTTGATCTTCACTCCCTGTAGCCTCATTGCTACGCCCAGGTTCCTCTTATTCACACACATATACTGTGTCTTTCTGCAACTAACCTTCATCACTCTCCTTTCCAACGCATGCATCCACCTCTCTAGATTTCCCTCTACCTGTTGCCTTCCTCACTTCACTCTTACTAATTTCTGCTACTCTGTGGTCTGCAATAGTCACCTCTTCTAGCCTTGCCTCTCTTTCATTTCCCCCATTCATCAGCTCTTCAAAGTACTCTTTCCATCTTCCCATTACTCTTCTAGCATCTGTCAATACATTTCCCTCTCTATCCTTAATCACCCAGACTTGTTGCACATCCTTTCCATCATTATCTCTCTGTTTCGCCAACCTGTATAGATCATTCTCACCCTCCTTACTATCCAACCGAGCATACAAGTCATCGTACACCCTGTGTTTTGCCTTTGCTACCTCTATCTTTACCTTACGTTGTATGGCCCTGTACTCCTGTCTGTTCTCTTCAGTCCTATTAGTATCCCACTTCTCTGTATGTGCTCCTGCACTTCCTCATTCCACCACCAAGTCTCCTTATCTACTTTCCTTCCAGATGACACACCAAGTACTCTTCTACCTGTATCCCTGATAACAGTAGCTGTTGTTGCCCAATCATCTGGAACCTCACCCTGACCACCCAGACCCTTTCACAACTCCTCCCTGAAAACCATGCGACACTCCTCCATTTCAGCTTCCACCACTTTGTCCTCTGCGCTGCCTTTGTCCTGCACTAGTCTAACATACTTCTCTGTCATTCTAGACTTCCTCATACAATGCCAGAGTTCCTCTTGTTGCACTCTGTCAAATGCTTTTTCTATGTCTACAAAACACAATACAGCCCCCTCTGGCCTTCTCTGTGCTTCTCTATTAGCATTTTCAAAGCAAATACTGCATCTGTAGCACTTTCTAGGCATGAAGACAATCTCCTGTTCCCACATGCTGCTCTCAGTGTAATTTGCAATACTCTATCTCATAACTTCATTGTGTTATACGTTATACCTCTATAGTTGCCGCAGTTCTGCGCATCCCCTTTATTCTTAAAAATGGGCTCCATCACACCTCGTCTCCATTCTTCATGCATCTTCTCACTCTACGATCTTGTTTAATAATCTAGTCAGAAACTCTTCCGCCTCCTCTACAAGACAATTCCATACCTCCACAGGTATATCATCAGGACCATCTGCTTTTCCACCCTTCATCCTCTTCAATGCCTTCCTCACTTCACTTTTACCTATCTCTGCTACTATGTGGTCTACAATAGTTACCTCCTCTAGCCCCCCGTCTTTCTTTTTCCACATTCATCAGTGCTTCAAAGTACTCTTTACATTATCCCATCACTCTTTTAGCATCTGTCAATACATTTCCCTCTCTATCCTTAATTACCTGGACCTGTTTTACGTCCTTTCCATCTTTATCTCTGTTTCACCAACCTGGATAGATCATTCTCTCCCTCCTTACTGTCCAACAAGTCATCGTACGTCCGTTGTTTTTCTTTCCTCCCTCTATCTTTACTTTACACTGTATATCCCTGTACTTTCTGTACCGTCGGTTCTCTTCAGACCTCACAGTGTCTACTGCAAGATGTAGTCGACCTCCGTGCTTCTACCTCCGCTCATATAAGTTACCCTCCTGTGTCCACTACAGCCATTTCCATCCTTTATGCAGAGTCTACCACCATCTGTCCCTCTGCGCCCCTATCCTGTATACCAAATCTGCCCATCACTTCTTCATCCCCCCTGTTGCAACATGCTCATTGAAGTCTGCACCTATTACCACTCTCTCAACTCTTGGGATATTCTGCAGTACTTCATCTATCTCATTCCAAAACGTCTCCTTCTCTTCAAACTCACATCCCACCAGCAAAGCATAGTCTTTTACAACATTGAGCATCCTATTTTCAATTTCGAGTTTCAGACTCATAAGTCTAAGTCTAAGTCTGACATTCTTTTCACCTCCAGAACATTGCTAACAAAGTCCTCCTTCAAGATAACTCTTACTCCATTTCTCTTTCTGTCAGTACCATGATAGTTCAACTTAAAGACTTTTCCTAAACTTCTAGCCTTACTAACTCTCCACCTGGTCTCCTGGAGACAAAGTATATCCATGTTCCTTCTCTGTATCATGTGAACCAACTCTCTCCCTTTTCCTGTCATTGGCCCGATATTCAAAGTATCGACTTTCAATCCCAGACTCTTGCCTTTTCTCTTCTCTCTGTACTTCTGAACACGCCTTCCTCCTCTCCTTTTTTAACCTACAGTAGCCCAATTTCCATTGGCACCCTGTAGGTCATCAGTACCAATGGCGGTCGTTGTTAACCTGGGCCTTGAACGATCCGGTATGTGATTATTAGGTTTGATTCACATCTTGGGTTTTGGCAAAGGTTTTCCGCCGGATTCCCTTCCTGACACAACCTTCTGCATTTACCCAGGCTTGGGACCGGCTCAGGGACACACCAGCCAGTACCGCCCTGAGGCTGCATTAAACATTTGGACTTAATTATGAATGTACAATGGAGCATTATTCTGAAGACCAAATTAGTTCTGCCTAGGTGAGATGAATAGAATGTTCTCATTCAAATAATTCCAAAGATAGTGGGTCCATTACATACCTAGCAAAGTTTGTCAGCAATACCAGAATTCTGTCCATCACATAAGTTTTGTGTAACTTGCTTTGTGTCTGTTGGTAACCAAATTTTGTCAGTCAACATTAAACCTTACTGCATATGTCATTTGCAACATTCCTCATGTTTTTTACGTTCAATTTGCTACCACTTTTGATTTTTTTTTTACATGTAACATACATAATCTCCGCAAAATTGCAATTTATTTCCTGTGCTTTTAACAGCAAAAACATTGTTGTACTAAATCTCAAGGGGGAATGAGACACAGACAGATGAATGACTAGTTAAGTTGCACCCTGACTGGTATAATGTATTTCTCACATCCACTGTCAACAGTGACACGGAGAGGAATGCACTAAATCTATTTAATTGCTGAGGAAGATGAAGAATAAATAAAAAGATCTCTGGCGAGTTGGTTGAGGGGTGTTCACCTTTATTCTAGTGCCAACCAACCACAACTTGTCTTCAAATCACAGCTTACACCACCAATTTTAAAGGGGTCATGTTTTTTGTTTGTTTTTTGATTTTTTGCTGAGTCAGACAACAACAAAAGGTGGAGTTGTTCTTGAATAGGGGGCTCTATATGAGCTTGTCTGGCATTTGTAATGTGGATTATTTGTTTGTTACTTGTCTTTCTTTCAGGTTAAATAGTAATTACTCTTCTAGAGCACAATAAATAATTTTAATATTCTGATGCCTTCCCTACATTTCCTCTGTATTTGCTCATGTTTTCTCTGGCTCATATAGCTAATTTTAAAATGTTTGCATACATGTGTTATACACCATGAAGCTGGGAAACCAATATTATGCTTAACCTACTTAAATACTTAAATTATTTACAGAGTTCATATAAAAATCAATCCTGAAGATAATGTATCTAATTTTGTAAATAGTTATATCGGGTTGAAGTATGAAACCACTAACCTCCCCCATTCACCAAATATTTGTAACATCCTCACCCAGCCAAAAGCAGTGGTTGGGTGAAGATGCTGCCTGCGTGCCTGTGTTGTGGGCCTGACTTAATGGAACACAGGTGAAGGAAGGTGCCCACTTGAAAACCCCAACGCATGCTACAGACTGCTGTTGGCTAAAGTACATAGTTGTCAATAGTCTATGGACTTCTAAATGTGCTTTGCCTTGGATTTTGGCACAAGGGACGGTAACATCTTGTCCTGTGTATTCATAAATGGTGCTTATGGAAGTTTGATCAATTACAGGCCTCTACATACTTTGCAAGACACAGGATACTTGTTCTCGCTCCCTGGCCAGTGAGAAGAAAACTATATCATTGTGTTTGGTCTGCTTTCCGAGTTCCTAAAGCTTGTTTCCAGCACATCATTTGGGAAGATTTTTTTTTTTTAATTTCTTGGAGGGTATCCAAGAACGGGACGGCATGGCGGCACAGCAGACAGTCGTTCGCGCTTCGGCCGCACCGCACAAAGGACCCTGGTTCGATTGTGGCAGGGACCCTTTGCATGCCCTCCCCATGTCTGCATGGGTTTCCTCTAGGTTCACCTGTTTCCTCCCACAGTCCAAAAATGTATAGCAGGTTAAAAATGGTGAAAATTGCCCAGATATGCAAATGAGAGAGTGAATGGTTGTCTGTTTATGTGCCCCCCCCCTCCACCCGACCCGCCCAACCCACCCAAAGGCAGCCGGAGTAGGCTTCAGCTTCCACCGTGACCCTGAATAGGATAAGCTATAGACCAAGGATGTCAAAGTCAAATACACAGAGGGCAAAAAACAAAATTGTTTCAAGCCGAGGGCCGGATTAGTTCAGTGTTTATTAAACATATTGAACTGACTGAACATAGCCTATTGAACCAAGAACTAAATGCATAAATGAAATTGCATGCATTATAATCTGAAAATGCAATATTGCGCTGCTCTATGATCATATCAATTACTGCTTTCAAATAGTGAAATGAGAAAATAAAAATAAATAAATAAAATCAGTTGTATTCTTTCTCATGGCTCCTATCTGCAAGTCCATTGACTGAAAATAAATATAAATAAATAAAATACAATATAATACAAAAATCTATGGCACATAGACAACACAATACTTTGTTCAAAGAAAAATCACAAGTCTTGTTGAAACAAAAGTAAAAATTTAACTGAATTAAAAACTAAAAATACATTCATGCTCTGTGATGCTCACTTGTCTGAGGCTGAGCCTGATACTGGTCCCCTCCCCCCTCTTACAATCCATAGCACCAGATCTTTTCCCCTTCCCATCTCACCTCATCAACACGTCCCTCCATGCAGGCTGCTTTCCATCTGCCCTCAAGTCTGCGCGGGTCACCCCTCTGTTCAAGAAACCAGCACTTGACCCATCTGACATCAAAAACTATAGACCCCTCTCCCTACTACCCTTTCTCTCAAAAACACCTGAGCTCGCAGTTTTTGACCAACTCTCTCACTACCTTCAGCAAAACAACTCCTGGACCCTCTTCAGTCAGGGCTCAAAGTAGGTCACTCGACAGAGACGGCCCTCCTTGCAGTGTCACAATCACTGCAGGAAGCAAGAGCGGCCTCTCTCTCTCGTCTGTGCTTATACTTCTTGACCTGTCAGCCGCAATCAACCACCAGACCCTTGTCTCCACCCTCAAGGGTCTGGGTGTCACAGGATCTGCACGCTCCCTGTTTGCATCCTACCTGACAGGTCGTCCTACCAGGTGACTTGGTGGGGGGCTGTGTCTGAACCATGCAGACTGTCTACTGGTGTTCCACAAGGTTCATTTTTAGGCCCTCTCCTCTTCTCCCAGTACACGACATCGCTTGGTTCTGTCATTCGCTCCCTTGGCTTCTCCTACCACTGCTATGCTGACGACACACAGCTGATCCTGTCCTTCCCTCCGTCAGACACACAGGTGCAAACCCGAATTACAGCTTGCCTGTCCCACATCTCAGATTGGATGGCAACTAACCACCTGAAACTCAACCTAGACAAGACTGAGCTGCTCTTTCTCCCGGGTAAAGGTTGTCCGCATAGAGACCTGGCCATCACCATCGACAACACTGTGGTAAGGCCTACCACAACTGTGAGAAACCTGAGTGTGGTCCTAGACAACCAACTGTTGTTCTCAGCGAACGTTGCAGCAGTCGCACGTTCCTGCAGATTCCTCTTTCACAACATCAGGAAGATTCGCAGATTCCTCAGGGAGGATACAGCGCAGATACTCATCCAAGCTCTGGTCACCTCTTGTCTGGACGACTGCAAATCCCTCCTTGCCGGTGCCCCAGTGGTGACCATCAGGTCTCTGGAGCTGTATCAAAAAGTGGCAGCCCGCTTGGTGTTCAACCTTTCCAAATTCTCCAACACATCTCCCCTTCTTATGTCCCTTCACTGGCTCCCGCTAGCCGCCCACATCAAGTTCAAGACCCTTGTACTCGCCTACCGGGCAGTGAATGGGACAGCCCCGTCATATCTTCAGGATATGGTCAAGCCACATGTCCCTACCCGTCACCCTCCAATCTGCCACCTCTCAGCGACTGTCCACCCCATCACTCTAAGCCCCTGGCTACCGATTGAACAGGTCTCGGCTCTTTTGGGTCTTGGCTCCTCAGTGGTGAAACGAACTCCCGGAAAAGGTCAGAACCGCGAGGTCGCTGTCCATCTTCTGCCGTGAGCTAAAAACATACCTCTTCACCAAGCACTACCCCACTAAACGCACTTAGCCCCCATCCCCCCAAAAATAAAAATAAAAAATAAAATAAAAAACACAAAGAAATTAATGTATATAATGTAATGTATATAATAATGTATATGTTACTGTATATGGTATTGAGATGGCTATTTGGTAGAGTGGTGACTTCTGAACAATGACTACTGGTACTTTGGATCTTCAGTTATTGAATTGCAATTTTTATAAGTCACTTTGAATAAAAGCGTCTGCTAAATGACTGTCATGTAAATGTAATGTAACGATACTTCGTGGTGTCTCATCTTTTGTACAAGTTAATCAATGTTCGGGGTCAGGCTCTGAGCTGAGGAAATTCTCAGGATTGAGTGAAGGTTGTTATCACTAAGACGGCTCCTGTGTGATGTTTTATTTAGCTTCATCATAGAGAACAGTTGTTCATATAGGTCTGTGCTGCCAAACATAAAGAGCGTCTGAGCAGCTTGGATGCGCAGCTGGGGCATTGTGTCGGGGATGAAACATGCAAACTCCTTAGCACCCACTCTCATATTTTTCCTTCAGTGTGTCATTGCACTGGAGCTCAATTGACTCCATTCCTAGGTTTGGTGGTGCACTTACCACGACAACTGCAAAAGGATTGCGAAGCAGTGCAAACCTGCTTTTTTGGGCTTCAAAGTCAGCAAATTGGCATCGTAAGTCGGAGGTCGGCAGCAAGTATGTTCAGTCTATTGGCAAATTGTGCACTTGGGAACACAGCCATAGAGAGCTTCTCTTTCATGGTCTGGCAGCTGGGAAAGTGGCTCAAGTTTTCTATCTGCATCTTGGAACCAAACGTTCTCCACATAAAAGACGCACAGGTTTTCCTTTTAACTCCGTGAACAAGTACTTTGCCTCCCACCTGCCTTGAAACCTCCTGTTCTCAGCGTCCAGCTTTCATTTAGCCATTTTTGGGGAGCAGGTAGCTGAAATTTGACATCTGCTCTGACTGCTGATGAAGAATAAAGCCAAAGCCTGGTTTCTGCGCTGCAGTGAGTTCGCAAGCTACCATTACATCGTGGGGAATGTCGTATTGGTGCATTCAAAACACCGGTGGGAGGCTGCGGCCTGCCGGCCGGTTCTAATAGTAATCAGTTTCATCCAAGGGGCCAGAGATAATTTTTTCGACATACCAAGGCCTTGACTTTGACATATGTGGTGTAGACGATGGGTGGATGGTATCCAAGAACTATGTTGTGGATTGTCAGAACTTTGAAATAGTTCATGGAGAAAAGCTTGCTACTCTTCCTTTATACAGTTCAGTTACATTGATCATTCTTTACAAATTGTTACCAACAGTAAAATGCGTGTTCAAAATTGAACAGTTTTAGTTGCGTCAATTAAAGACATAAATATCTAATGTTTATGAAGTATTTACCAGTGGTGGACCATTTGGACATTCTCTGCTATAATATATCCATTTGGCTTAATTGCATCCAGTGTTGTATACTATAGTAAAGTTTTTATCCATATTTCAGCAATCATCTTTTGTCAGATTTGATGAAATCTGCGTGAAGCCCTCAGGATCAAGAACAAGGTCATGTATGCTGTTATTGAATGGAAATAGTCAGCTGGGATAGCCAATCAGACCTCAATTTTGAGACACCAAGGCCAGTTAGAAGGTCTTACACTGACATGTAGACTGGGTAAGCATTCATGAGAGCCTGGAAGGTGGCACTTTGCAAAATATCTGAATTAAACGTGGAGATTCGTTGGCTAACAACAGCTATCACTGTATTTTTTAACCCATGATAGCTGAAAGAGGAGAAAAGATGGAAAATATTTACCACGCTATTTTCAAGACCTTTCATGAAAAGTTGGATCTTGTGACAAGAGATCAGCCAAACCATATGCTAGCTAGTCATTCTTTCCCAGATACAGAGTGATTTAAGGAACCAAGAAGTTATGATGTTTCTCGCCATTCTTGACCCTAAGCACTTTCGGATACACCTGTACTGGAAAAAAAACAGCTTGTAGAGCTTGCTGCTCCGAGATTTGAGGCAATTTTGGAAACATTACTCAATGTACACCAATGTAAAGAGACAGTGTGTGTCGCTAAAGTGCCAGGCGGTTCACCAAAAGGAGTTCCAGGCCTATTTATTTTGGCATATAAATTCCTGTCTTGGGTAAACTGAAGGGGTGTCTTTGTCAGTGGAACTGGTGGATAAGCAACATGATATGGCAGTGGGTGAATTGGGAGAATATGAAAAGAAGAACCCTGAAGAGGAGAGAGTTGTGGAGCATGGATGCTAATAGAATTAAGTTTATGGGTTTATGGGCTACGTATGCCGTGTTGCCATCGCCGAAGAATTTAAAGCAATGGATGGGTGAAGACGCTGCCTGCCCATTGTGTTCTGGGGTTAGTTAGTTAGTTAGTTAGTTAGTTAGTCCTCTTGCACGAGATGCGTAGAGCCAACCGTGGCTACCAGGTTTCTCCATTGGGGTCTGTCGTTGGCAAGTTGCCGTGCACTCATATCACACTTCATTCAATCAACACTTTATATAACTGCACACTATGTGTATAAATTATTTTTATCATGTACATACTTCAGGTCAGGAGGTCTCATTGCAAAATGTATGATGTTTGAGGACAGAAGGGCCGATTCTGATGACGATCGCGTTGTACCCGCAGTGGATTTGTGGTCATGAAGAGGAGTGAGGTGTCCTCTGGGCGCACCACCAGGGAAGAGAGAGGGTTGGCAATCTGGAGGGGCAGTTGGCTCACAGAGATCTTTTGGTGCAGTTTGCTGGTCTGGTAGACGGGTCGTAACATCGAACCAATTTAGTCAAAAAGTGGTTAAATTTTTTGGGCACAACTTGTCAATAACTTTGGATTTCTTTAAAGCTGGTGTCTGATGCTGAATTATATTGAATAGCACGTGATTTTACAAAATATGTGTCACCATCACTGAGATTAAACTGCAGGTTTATGATTATGAGATACATCTTGTGATGCAGTTTCTTGGACACATCATCAGTGATTGTACCTGAGGTCACGGGGAGTTTCGGGTCTTACAACTTCAGACCCCCACACCCAGGTGACCCGGCCGGGAGTGATCAGTTCCCGACCTGTGTCCAAGACGCGCTCATCCACACTTTGTCCCTCTGAATCTAGAGCCATCTGGATGCCTTCTCAGCGGCCTCTGTCAGCTCTAGTATGATGACCTGCTTAGAGGACTCTGGGTGTAGGACGATGTCTGGTCTTAGGCGAGCTTCTATGATGTTCTCAGGGAACCTCAGCTGTTTGAAGAGGTCCCCCCTTAGCTGCCAGTCCTTTGCGCTTGCTCTGGTCAATGGCAGAGTGGATGGATTCAGCCATCGCCTTAAGTACCTGGTCATGGCGCCAACGATAGCAACCTTCTCTGAGTGCTTTCGGACAGCTGCCAAGGATGTGCTCCAGAGTTCCCCTACCCTGGCACAATGTGCATAATTCCGTTTCACTCTTGCCCCAAAGAAAGAAGTTTGACGGGCTGGGCAAGATATCATACACCGACTGGATGAGGAATTTTATGCGGAGTGGTTCAGCCCTCCACAACTCCGTCCATGAGAGCTTCCTGTCCGTGGCATCCTCCCATCTAGTCCATGCACCTTGCTGCCTTAGCCCGACCCACTGGCTCGCACGCTACTCTTCGACACCAGCCCCCACCTCGAGTTGGACCTGGTCCCACCTTTCCTTGCCCTTGAGCTTACTGAGGTGCGTTGTCGGAATAGTTCCCAAGCCTGCCCGACCAGCTGCCACGGACCCCACAAGCTCCTTGTGGAACAACCGAGCTTCTGCCTGGTCCACCGCCTCTTGCGCCTTCCACCTTCTGCCTGTCCTCACCATGATACTGGCTTGAGCAACCTTTGGGTCCTTTGATTCCCTGTACTGGATAACCTCCCTTGCCCTAGTGACAATGAACTCCTCAGTAAGGCTCTTGATTGGTAGGGTCGGCTTGTTTTTATTGCCATAGAGGGCAATGCTGCTGAGACTCCCAGGAGGCCCCAACCAGCGTCGGAGGTGGCTGCTGATCCTTTGCTCAAACCCTTCCACGGTGGATATAGGAAATTCATAGACAAGCAAGGGCCACAATATCCGTGCTGGTACATCCATACCTTAAACTTCCCCGGGAGACCTGACTTGTCCACTAATATTAGCCAGCCTTCCAGCTGATTGTTGGTAGCCCTGATAGAGGCTGTATCCTTCAGGGAGCAGTCAAAGATCTTGCCAAGGCTTTTCACAGGTTTCTCCGTGACTGGTGGGATCTGGCAGCCTCCTAAGGAGAAACGGAAATGGTCGGTTACCCTTCCCCCCTTCAGGACTAGAGACCTGTATTTCTCCGGCTTGAAGTGCGTGCGTGCCCAGGGAGTGAGCTTCTCCAAGCCCTGGAGGATCCATCTGCATCCTGAAACTGACACAGTTATACCGTCAGGTCGTCCATTAATGCTCTGATGATGGGCTGACGGATCCCGGACTTGGTTGTGGGCCCTCTGCATTCTGGCTCAGTGGACTTGACTAACTTGTTCATAGCCAAGGCAAAGAGTATCACTGAAATGGTACATCCAGTGATTGTCCCTTCTCTAGCCGGTGCCACTCTGATGTGACTGTTCCAGAGGAAAATCTCAGGTGAAAGCTGTTATAGTAGTCTATGATTAAGGCCTTGATGTTACATGGGACATGGTGCCATTCCAATGCCACTTCCACAAGCTTGTGGGGTATGGAGCCATATGCATTAGCCAGGTCAAGCCAAAGCACAGATAGGTTCCCTTTCACCTCTCGAGCCTCCCTCATCAGCTGTGTCACTACTCTGTTCCAGGCATCCTGGTACTCCTGGGATCCCACACTTTTGCACAGAGGGGTCAATGTATTGGTTCTGGAGAAGATAGTCAGACAGTCGATGGGAAAGAATGCTGAAAAATATCTGTCCCTCGACGTTTAGCAGTGAGATGGTTCAAAACTGTTCAATGGTGGTAGACTTCTCTTCCTTTGGGATCCACACCCCTTCTGCGGATCTCTATTGATGGGCAACCTCCCCCATCCTCCAGATCACCCTTATGATTTTCCACAGGCGCTGAAGGAGCTTGGGGCACCTCTTGTAAAGTAGGTATGGGACTCCATTGGGTCCAGGTGCTGAGTTGTTCCTTGCAGTCTTGGCCACAGTCTGAATTTCTTTTCAGCTGGGGGCTTTGGTGTTAAACTCTCAAGCTTGTTCAGGTGGCTTGATCAGTTCTCTGCATTCTCCTAGGTCCTCCTCCCTCACAGTGTTGCTGTATGTTTCATGGAGGTAGACATCTACCTCCTCTTTTGTGCAGGTTAGGACTAGACATTCATGGACTAGACAAGGTGCATGGACCAGATGGGAGGGAGCCATGGACAGAAAGCTCTTGTGGACGGAGTTGTGGAGGGCTGAATCACTCCGCATAAAATTCCTCATCCAGTCGGTGTATGATATCTTACCCAGCCCGTCAAACTTCTTTCTTTGGGGCCAGAATGAAACGCAATCATGCACATTGTGCCAGGGAAGGGAACTCTGGAGCACATCCAGAGTATCTCTTAACCATTGCTGAAATATGTTGAATAGGATATGATCCTACAGACCTGAAATACACCTGGTGGTGCAACCTGGACACATATTCAGTGACTGTCCCGAGATCACTGGATGTTTCGGATCTTAGTCATACACCCTCACTCAGGCGACCCAGCTGGGGTTGATCAGTCCCCTGACTTGTGTCCAGGTAGCGCACAATGCCACGATTCTCCCCGTTTCAACCAGAGCCACCATGAAGCCTTCTCAGCTGCTTCCTAGATGTCCTTGGTGGCTCTTCGCCAAGGCAATGATGTAGGGATCTGCCTGCAAAGCCCATGCAGCCCACCTCAATAGACTCGCAGTGGGCATTCCAACCGTTCCTCTGGCACTCAGCCACAAGCTCTGCGTATCTTCCTCTTTTCCTCTCCTGGGCTCCCTCCATTCTGTCGTCCTGGGGAACTATTAGCGCAAGGAGCATCACCTGCCTGCTGGAAGTTGACATCAACACTATGTCTGGACGGAATGTCGTGGCTGCAATGTTGTTAGGGAAACGGAACTGCCTCCCCAGATCAACCAAGAGTTGCCAGTCTCTTGTTGTTTAAAGCAGGCCCCCTTTTGTCTTCTTGGAGGGTTGAGGTTTCTCCCCTGCTCGGACAAAGGCAATGGATCTCTTGTTGGTCCGTTGTCCCTTCTTGATGTTGATGCAGGGGCAGACGGTGTCTGCTATTGCCTGGAGGACCTGCTCGTGGCGCCAGCGGTACCTCCCATCTCCCAAGGGCTTTGAGCAACTGCTGGGGATGTGCTCTAATGATCCCTTCCTCTGACAGAGCTGGCACTGGGATGCATCTTTCATGCCCCAGGTGACCAGGGCTTGGGAGGACATCATACACAGATTGTATGAGGAACCTGAAATGATGTGGCTCCGCCCTCCACAGATTAGTCCAGGTGATCTTACAGCTCGTGACATGCTCCTACTTGGTCCAGGCCCCCTGCCCATCGCTCTGGTGAGGCGAGCCTCTTCCACTTCTGCACGAACCTCGTCTTGAATGAGCCTAAGCTTCTCCTTCCCTTTGGCCTTGCTGTAGCAAGGCTTAGTGTTGCTGCCTAGTCCTGCCCTGCTTATTGGGTACCTGTGGTCACGGTACCCACTAAGCTACTGTGCCGAAGCCTTGCCTCTGCTCTTTCCGGGGGGGGGGGGGGGGGCTCGCGCAGGGTCGGGGTACAAAGGTCCAGAGTATCCTGACAAGGTCGGAATGGAGAATAACAATTCTCCAGCGCCAGACGGAGCGTGCCACTTCTCTTTAAAGACATCTTGATGAGCGGCAGCTGGCCGCTGGCGCTGATTATTCATTGTGATCAGGTGTCTCCTCTTGGCTGCTAAGAGAAGATCCAGACAGTACCCCTCCCTCAACGGGCGCCTCCTGGCGCCCCGTGGAGCCGGCCTGGGTGGTCGCGGTGGAACTGCCGGATTAGTGAGGGGTCCAGAATCCGCCGAGCCGGAACCCAGGACCTCTCCTCCAGGCCATAGCCCTCCCAGTCCACCAGATATTGCAGCCCCCTACCTCGTTGGCGAACGTCCAGGAGGCTGGAGACTGTGTACACGGGATCACCATCCACAAAACGGGGAGGGGGGGGGATTGGAGACGGGAGGCGCCAGCGGATCTTCGCGGGCCGGTTTGACCTGGGAAACGTGAAACGTAGAGTGGATCTTTAGTGAAGGCGGGAGTCCGAGACGGATAGCGGACGGATTGATAATTGCGGTGATTTCAAATGGGCCAATGAATAGTGGGGAAAGTTTCTTGGGGGATGCCTTCAGAGGAAGGTCCCGGGTAGATAGCCAAACCTTGTGACCGGGGGCGTAGATTGGCACCTCGGATTGGCGGCGGTTAGCCTGGGTCTGAGTTCGCCGGGAAGCACGGAGGAGGGCGGCGCGTGCCTGACGCCAGGTCCGAGGGCACCTGCGGAGATGGACGCCGATCGAGGGGACCGCGATCTCTCGTTCGTGCTCGGGAAATAAGGGAGGCTGGTAGCCATACGCGCAATGAAACGGTGAGAGCTGGGTAGCGGCGCTCGGGAGGGTGTTGTGCGCGTACTTCACCCAGGGAAGGTGATCACTCCAGGAGCTGGGGTTTCTCGAGGTAACGCAGCGGAGGGCCGCCTCCACCTCCTGGTTCAGCCGCTCCATCTGGCCGTTACTTTGGGGGTGGAATCCGGATGACAGGCTGACCTTGGCCCCAATTGCTAAACAAAAAGCCTTCCAAACGCGGGACGTGAACTGAGGACCTCTATCGAAAACAATGTCTACGGGGATACCATGAGCACGGAAAACGTGACAGACTAATAACTTAGCCGTGTCTAGTGCAGAGGGAAGTTTGGGAAGTGGAATGAGGTGCGCGAAATTAGAAAAACGATCAATAATGGACAAGATAACAGTGTGTCTCTTAGAGGGGGGTAAACCAGTAACAAAATCTAAAGCAATGTGGGACCAAGGTTGCCGGGGAATCGGGAGGGGCAGTAACCACCCTGAGGTAGGTTGGGTGGAGGACTTGTTCTGGGCACAGACGGAGCAGGCTGAAACGTACCGGCAGCAGTCACGGAACATGGAGGGCCACCAGAATCTCCGCTGCGCCACCCTCAGAGTTCTGTACCTCCCTGGGTGGCATGATAACTGACTGGAGTGGGCCCGCCGGAGAACGTCGGCCCTGGCTATCTCCGGGACGAACTTTGTCCCCAGGGGTCCGGCCTCCGGAAATACCTGGTTCCTTTGGGCCTGTTGGACCGCGGATTCTACATCCCAGACTAGGTCGGCCAGGTGGCACGGAGACAGGATGGCCTCGGGCAACTCAGAACCCTCCTCTTTAGAGTGGACACGGGACAAGGCATCAGGCTTAATATTTCGATCACTTGGTTGGTATGACGGAAAAATTGAAGCGATCGAAAAAGAGTGCCCACCTGGCCTGTCTGGGGTTCAATCTTTTGGCAGTCTGCAGGTACTCCAGGTTCCGGTGGTCGGTCCAGACCAGGAACGGCATCTCCGCCCCCTCCAGCCAGTGTCTCCACTCCTCCAGCGCCAGCTTGACGGCCAGCAGCTCCCTGTTTCCCATGTCATAGTTCCGCTCGGCCGGCGACAGTTTTTTTGAAAAAAAGGCACAGGGATGGAGCTTGTTGTCCCCGCTGGAGCGCTGAGACAACACCGCCCCCACTCCGGTATCCGAGGCGTCAACCTCCACGATAAACTGACGTGAGGCGTTGGGTTGAGTGAGGATTGGGGCGGTGGTGAACTGGGTCTTGAGGGTCAGGAATGCGTTGCGGGCAGCCGGGGTCCATGAGAAGCGAATCTTGCTGGAGGTGAGTGCGGTGAGGGGTGCGGCAATTTGGCTGTAGTTCTGAATGAAGCGGCGGTAGAAATTGGCGAAGCCCAGGAACCGCTGCAGCTGCTTGCGGTCCTTGGGCTCCGGCCAACCCTCCACCGCCGCTATCTTGGAGGGGTCCATACCGATCTCCCCCGCAGTGATGATATAACCCAAGAAGGACACCGACAGCACGTGGAACGCACACTTCTCCGCCTTTACGAAAAGGCGGTTCTCTAGAAGGCACTCCAACACCTGTCTCACATGTCGCTCCTCCTCCTCGCCACGGGAGAAGATCAAGATGTCGTCCAGGTAAACAAAGACAAATCGGCCCAAGAAGTCCCGCAGGACGTCATTGACAAGATGCTGGAAGACGGCGAGGGCGTTGGTTAAGCCAAAGGGCATTACTAGATATTCAAAATGCCCCAGGGGCGTATTAAAGGCCGTCTTCCATTCATCTCCCTCCCTGATTCTAACTAAGTGATACGCGTTTCTTAGATCCAATTTGGTGAAGATCTGGGCCCCATGGAAGGGGGTAAAGGCCGAATCGATAAGGGAAAGTGGGTAACCCTGTTCCGGATGGTGATCCTGTTCAGACCCTGGTAGTCCACGCAGGGTCTGAGGCCCCCATCCTTCTTCCCCACAAAGAAGAACCCCGCCCCGGCCGGGGAGGAGGATGGTCGGATCAAGCCCGCCGCCAGGGAATCTCTACTATACTCTTCCATGGCGGTCCTCTCTGGTTTTGACAGGTTGTATAGCTGTCGGGGTTCAAAGGCCGACATCAACACTATAAGGAAGACAGGAGACGAGTCAAGTCTGTTCAGCTCGTGAGGAGAGTCAGCTGGAGCACCACCGTAGTAGTCTCCGGACAGCTCTGACCTCCCTTCGATAGCATGAGCTTTTATTTGTAACTGGTGTTGTTACATTTGCGTAAGCAAGATAAAAGTTAGTGGGTAGACGCCTGTGGGGTGTCGCTTCTCACGGGATAATCATGTTTTAAGTACAGCCAGCACTTTTCACAGGATTGCTTAAATCAGAGGATGTGGGTACAGGTTGCATAGAGAAGTGCAGCAGTATAAGATTACAGCTTGTACAGCTCGCAAAAACAGAATATGGTTCTCACACATGATAATATAACACAGACAGTTTTGCCACATAAGGTAAATTACTCTAACATTTTCCCCCTGTTTATCATTTGTGAGCACTTTGTTTCCTTCGCTCCACAGCTTCTTCTTTGTCAGATTTTCAGCTGCGAGGTCATCCGTTGCTCATCTTTCTTTCAGTACAGTGGAGACTCTTCTTCTCTTTCGTCCTTGCTGAACAATTCTTTCAGTCCTCTGGTGTCATTATCTTCATCCTCCAATAATGGGTATGACTGTAGCTTTTGTTCTTCAGTTTCTGGTGTGAGGGCCGTGATGATTATTCTGTTGGCGAGAGTTCTTATACACGGTATACAGCAACATCCACATAAGGTTAACATTGCAGAGAATACGGCTACTGACAGCAGGATGGATGACACTAAGGCTTTATATTTTCCAAACACACTTAACCACTCATCCCATACTGATGTATCTACTCCAGAATGTTCCTTCATTTTCCCATTGAGCGTTCTCAACCCTTCTATAGCTTTTGTCAGGTTTCCACCTGCAGCGGTGTTGTTAGGTATAAATGTACAACATGCTTCTCCGAATATAGCGCACACTCCTCCTTCGTTCGCTAATAACATATCTACGGCTATTCGATTCTGGGAGGCCATGAGTGACGTCACTGACAATTGTTCAGCTACGGCTTCGAGCGCACCTTGAGTGTAGTTGCCAAGTGTAAGGCCTTCTTTGGTTTTGTATATCTTAAATTTGGTTCGTTCTATAGCTGCTATGCCTTGTGACCATGTTTTCCAGTCATACCCGGTCTCTCCGATTAAGCAGGACCAGCCGTGACAATAGCATCGTTCGTAACAGGACAGTAGCGTGTACCATTCATAATGATTTTGGTAATCTGTCCCTTTGTCCCCTTGTGTATTCGTCATTGCTTTATACGGAATGAATATTGATGATGATTCATTGCCAGGTGCACATATTTTGACATTTAAGGATTTGTCTTTTGCATCTCTAGTTGCCTGTCCACATTGGTTATTGTTAACAGTTTCACTTCTTTTATGTATTTGTTGTCCTAAGTCTTCCCTGAGCAATGGTGTTTGCCATGGGAACCAGATGAGAGCCACCCAGAGGAGCACAAACATCACAAATCCGCAGCATCCTGCTGCTTTTCTTAGGTTTTCTCCAGACATTTTTGGGCCCCATTCTTCACTGCCCTGTTACAGGGTCTGACTAAGGGTTCCCGTCTTGGCACTGGATTACCTTTTTACAGTGTGTTAGGTGCACCCAGGTGGATCTCTCCGCTATCTTTAGTGCAGTTGGCGTTGTCAGCAGCACTTGGAACGGTCCCTCCCACTTAGGCGAGTACCAATGCTTTTTCTTAATGCTGCGTACCAACACCCAGTCCGCAGGCTTCACCAACTCGTTGCTCTGCAGGGAGACAGAATCGTTATTCAGGGTTTTAGGTGTTTTTTCTATATTTTCTACAACTTTTCACATTTGATTTGCTAGTGTTTCCTCTTCCTTTGTTTCCCATATATTTCCAAAATCTGGTCGTCTGTATGGTCTACCATGTAGAATTTCATATGGTGTTAATTCTCCTGTGCTTATTACATTAATGTGCATTTTTACTAAGTCTAACCATTGGGTCCATGGTCGTCCAGTCTCCTCCATGGTTTTTCTTAGGCGGTTTTTTATTGTTCCATTCATTCTTTCTACTTGTCCTGCGCTTTGTGGGTGGTAGGCACAGTAGTTTTTTAATCGGATATTGAATAGTTTCCCTACATTAGTTATTACTTGGTTTACAAAATGACTTCCGTTATCACTATAGATTGTTTCTGGGATTCCGTGTCTAGCTATGATATCTTTGCACAAAGCCTTGGCACCTGTTATTGCATCTGGAGTTTTTGTTGGAACTATTTCTACCCACTTTGAGAAAGCATCTATGAAGACCAGACAGTATTTCCTTCCCTCGCTTGGGCTGAGTTCTATAAAATCTGTGTGTATAACTTGAAATGGATAATTTGGCTTAGGAAATTTACCTCTTTTTGGTCTTAGATTCCCTTGTGCATTGTGTTTTGCACATATTAGGCATACTCTACAGAAATTTTTTGCAAATTATTGAAATCCATACATCGTATAATACGATGACATTTGCTGGACCATCCCCCCTGTTGAGACATGAGTCGGTCCATGGCTCAATATTACAGCCCACCTAAACAAATTTCTGGGAAGGACAGGTTTACCGTCTGGGGAGACATAGATACCTTCTGTCAGAACCGCGCCCTGTGCAGTCCATTTAGAACGCTTAGTCGCCGGGCTCTGAAGTTGCATAGTCTTGAGAACGTTAGTGTCAACATCCTGTGTCAGAGTACAGAGGGATGGAGGAAGCGGCTCAGCAGCTGCTTTCTTTGCGTTTAGGTCCGCAAATGCATTTCCTCTAGTCACTGAATCGGTTCCTTTTGTATGGGCGGCACATTTGCATATAGCCAATTGCTGAGGCTTCTTTACCGCAGATAACAAATTGGTTAGCAGGATAGTGTGGGTGACTGGCTTCCCTGTTGATGTTACCATTCCGCGATTTTGCCAATACTGTGCAAAAGTGTGCACAGTGGAGAATGCATATTGACTATCCGTGTATATTGTTTCATCTTTGCCTTCATATAGTTCACAAGCACGCGTCAGGGCCACTAACTCTGCCGCTTGTGCAGAGTGATGGGATGGTAATGACCTGACTTCTATCACCTGGTCTATTGTTACTACTGCGTAACCGGTGATAGGTTTACCCATATCATTTCGCCTGGATGAGCCGTCCACAAATAACGTGGCGCCCACAGATAGTGGTTCACTTTGTAAATCATGTCTGGTTTTTGCTAAAGTTTCAGCTTTTTCTTGACAATCGAGTGTATCGAGTGACAATTTTCTTGACACTGATGCCTATCCCATCCTCTGGGATAGGCATCAGTGTTGCTGGATTTAGCATAGTGCATCTTTCTAATGTTACGTGAGGTTGTGACAGCAACATAGCCATCCATGACAGGTGTTGTGCAGGTGATAGGAAAACCATATTCGTCTGTAACAGTAGCGCTGATACTGCGTGGGGTACTCGCAGTACAAGTGGATGATACAGAACTATCCCAGCACGAGCCTCTACGGCCATAGATGCTGCTATGACTGCACGCACACAGTGTGGTAACGCACACGCCACACTGTCCAGTTTGGAGGAATAGAAAGACACAAGCTGCAGCTCATCACCAAGTTTCTGGGTTAAGACAGAAGTCATGTAACTGCCTTTGCAATCTACCATTTGGACAAAGGTTTTGCTATAATTTGGAAGGGCCAATGCTGAGCTAGACACTATAGCTTGTTTCAGTTCTTTAAATGCAGTTATGGCTCCGTCGGACCATACCAGCTCCTCATTCATTTTTAGCTCTTGTGCGTATATTAGCGACTGTAAGGGTCCTGTAAGTTCCGCATAATTTGGTATCCATGTTCTGCACTAATTGGTCAGTCCTAGGAAGGACATCATTTGTTTTTTAGTTAGCGGTTGCGGTGCTTGCAATATAGCTTCCTTTCTACCTGGCGTTATCGTTCGGGCATTGCCGCTTAAATTATGTCCCAAATATTTAACTGTGTCTTTGCATAATTGCACCTTGTCTATGTTGACTTTATGTCCTTCTTTTGCTAGATGTTTTAGCAACGCCATTGTATCTATTTTACACGTCTCAAGATTAGGTGATGCCAGCAATATGTTGTCGACATATAGTAAAATTTGGCTCCCTCCTGGGGGTTCGAATGTAGACATGCTAGAGCCTATTGCCTGGGAATAGATTGTTGGGCTCTCGCAGTATCCCTGTGGTAATCGCGTATAAGTGTATCGCTTCCCTTTAAAGGTGAATGCGAACCAGAATTGACTTTCTTTGTGTATTGGCACGGAGAAAAATGCATTGCTGATGTCCACCACGGTGAAGACTGTCGCATCATTTCGGAGGGTATTCAACAATGTATGAGGATCGGGTACACATGGTGCTCTTTGGATGACAGCATTATTTACAGCTTGTAGGTCTTGGACCATGCGCCAACCCGTAGAGTGTGCAGGCTTTTTTACTGGAAATATGGGTGTATTGCAGGGCGAGTCGTTACACTCGATGATAACACCTGCTTCGATTAGTCCATCTATTACTGGTTGTATTCCCTCGAGGGCGTCTGGTTTGAGGGGATACTGTCTCATTCGTGGTCTGAATTCACTTTTGGGTCGTATTTTTACCGGTAGGGCTCCTCTGATGAGTCCTACATCAGATGCTCCTTTACACCATAATGACTGTGGAACTTCTTTTAGCCATACCCTTTCATCTTTTGTTAAGAATATCTGTCATTCTTTTGATTCGAGCATGTGAATTCCCATAGAGACTTGCACTGACCAATACAAACGCATTCTAATCAGGCCTGTTCTTTTACTGGTATCTTGGTCGGGGCCACATTCTTCCCAATCAGTTACTTGTTGTCCTTTCATTATGAGATTAGATAGGACAGGCCATTCCTGCTCTGTTTTTTTGCATATGGAGATATGTGGAGTTTCTCCAGTCCTAAACAGAGGCTGCAGCCTTGGGGGGAGTAACACGCCCGCAGCTGCCCCTCCCTCCCCATCCGTATACAGATGTGTGATCGTAATTTGAGCAGGCGTAGCTGATGTCAATTTTTTCTCATAGTTTTGGTCTGGTCCTGGACTATGCCAAAAATACATGGTCACATGTAATTCTCCTGCTGTTAGGCATTGTTGTTGATCTGCTAACAATTTCTTAGCCAACGAAAGTAAATTTTCTCCTGTCCAGGTAGGAGCAGAGTTGGACAGATCTAAGGTATAAAATATCTGTGGGCTTTCTACACCTTGTATGACCATGGAACCAGCCAATTCTCATTGTCTTTTTACAATCATTCTTCCATTATTTGTTGGAATCAGTGCCAGTTGTAATTGTACCATGCCATCTCTTCCCAACAGATTTACCGGACATTGCTCCATTATCCCCTCGGGATCTTGTATCCACACCGGTTGAGAGAGTGGAACTGTAGAGACTGTTCCGCTGGCTGATCTGACAGTTACAGTTTCATCACTAGGGGTTACACCTGGTATTGATTCTTTGCAGGTAGTTCTACAAGCCCCTGAGTCACAAAGAAATATAACTGGTTGTCCATTCACCAACAATGTGACTTCAGGTCTGGGCACATTCATAGAAAAGATTTCTTCTAAATTTAACTCCACCTCCGGTACAGGTGATGTCTGCTCCCGTGATAGTCAGGCCGTATGGTTTTGACTACGATTATTCAGGCAATCTCTTGCCATGTGGCCAACTTTACCGCATGACCAGCATTCTTCTTTCCCCAGATCTTTCCTGGTCATTCTTTGACCATGAAACCCTCGGCCTCTCGGTCCACCTCCTCTGGACCTGCCTCTGTAATGTCCTCTCCCTTGATTCTGGTAGAAGATGCCATCATGACTCATTTCTTCATCTTCCAAGAATACATCAGGAGTTTTGGCTGCTTTTTTTGCTCTTGTTATTCTATCAGCATGTATTGCATGTTCGGTATATTCTGTTAGTGTTTTTGACCCAAATCCAATCATATGTTTGTTCACCCAATTTTGTACAGGCTCTCTAGAGTTCTGGTGCAGAGCATTTTTTAGTTGCTGTTGAAATGTACCATCAGCCTCCCCGTTATCCCTTAGTCCGCTGTAAGCCTTCAAAGAGATGTTCATGCGACACATATAATCTTCAAATTTCTCATCGTCCCCCTGTCGGACTCGTCCTATGTTGCAATAATTTGCTCTTTTCTTAAACATTGTTCTTGCTCTTTCAAATACCTCATTGATTCGATCACGGAGTACTGTGGAATCATGTGTAAGTGGTTCATTATCACCATCCAGAGTGATATTCCTGAGACTTGACCAATCGCCTCTGATTTTCTGCCAATCTAGGCCAAAATGTTGCATGAATACTGTTTGAACTTCTTGTCCGTTTAGATGATACATTGTTATCAGACACCTCAGTTCCTCCTCACATCGTTCTATATCTTCTTTGTGAGGTGTTATGCCTTTTAAGGCAGCTTTGACATCATCCAGCGTCCATGTTCTGAACACTAGAATAGTACGTCTTTCCCCTTTTACTCCTACATTAGGATTTGCTACTTCTACCGTGGGAAACAAACCTTTTTCGTCACATTTAACTGCGCACAATTCTCCGTCATTTTTCATATCCTGTACTTTTGGACTTAAAACCTTCCCAAATGTTTTAGACCAGTCGTTTTTACCTGGGTCTGTACTTCTAGTTTTCACTCTATTTTGTTTCTCATCCTCCCCTGTTTCATACGGGGGAGGTGACAGATTCCCAAGATCTGGATATATATTTCTCTGTGTTGTTTTTGGATTACGACTACTACGCTTATATCCTTCACTGTCCTCCTCACTATCACTTCCTCGTTCCCCCAGTTTTGATCTACTTTCTCGTTCCCATGGCTTTGGTCCAGTGGTCCTTCTTCTGACCACTGGATCGTCATCTTCCTTCCTGTGATACCTCACATCTTTCTTTTCATCATTTGACTGTTTTTCTTCCTCTTTTACCCCCCCCCTTTTTATCTTTCTTATTGGCCTGTTTCTCCGACTGCGCTCTCCGCATACCATCTTCTCGTTTTTGTGCAATTTGGATCCAGTATTCTACACTGCTCATTCCCCATTTTTCTGCTTTTCCTGCGTTGTTTTTACATTTCTTCATTATCTGTTCTCTTAACTCCAACAATGGCTTGACTTTCAGTTCACCTTTGAACCCAAAATGTATTATCCATTTGTCTAATGGCCCCACATGTTCAGGTTTTTGCCAATCCAGTAACTTCCAATCATTGTTAGCAAGTCCGTCTCTTGGACCTGATTTATTTGTACTCTTTCCTATTCCCATCTTGGAATAGTTTCTATCTGTGTCCTACAAAATCACTATTTTGTATACACAGATACTTTGTGGTACAGCGATTAAAATAATTTTAGGACCAATGTTTTCTTCCTAACATCCTCCCAAAACTCGCTGTTTACTAATCCACCTTTTTCTATTCGGTCAACAGGGTCTAGAATCCTTGACCGTATTGTTATCTCTCATAACAATTTTCACTCTTATTTACGAACCAGAGTTCTACTCACCCCTGCTGTCCCTCGGACTGCCTTCAACTGTCAGACTCCGGCGGAAGGACTCACATCAGTCCCGGAAAGGGTCTCGAAATTCTCTGTCTAATTGAGAATTGCCTTGGCCAAGGTCTTTCTGATTGATGTCCTTCGTCGGGGTCGTCAGGTATGTTGGCATCCGGCTCGAAGGACCAAATTAATGTCGGGGTTCAAAGGCCGACATCAACACTATAAGGAAGACAGGAGACGAGTCAAGTCTGTTCAGCTCGTGAGGAGAGTCAGCTGGAGCACCACCGTAGTAGTCTCCGGACAGCTCTGACCTCCCTTCGATAGAATGAGCTTTTATTTGTAACTGGTGTTGTTACATTTGCGTAAGCAAGACAAAAGTTAGTGGGTAGACGCCTGTGGGGTGTCGCTTCTCACGGGATAATCATGTTTTAAGTACAGCCAGCACTTTTCACAGGATTGCTTAAATCAGAGGATGTGGGTACAGGTTGCATAGAGAAGTACAACAGTATAAGATTACAGCTTGTACAGCTTGCAAAAACAGAATATGGTTCTCACACATGATAATATAACACAGACAGTTTTGCCACATAAGGTAAATTACTCTAACAATAGCCGACCTCTGGGTAGAACTGCGTCCTGATGTAGGTCTATGGCGCAGTCATAAGGCCGGTGAGGGGGGAGGGTCAGGGCTTGGTCTTTGTCGAAGACCGGGGCAAGGTCATGATAATCGGGAGGCACGCAGGATAGGTCTGGGGTTGATGGTTGCTCTGGGGCTGCGGAACTACCGGGGGTTGGGGCGGAGGTCAGACAGGTTACATGACATGATGTGCTCCAGGTTCGGATCTTACCGGCAGCCCAGTCGATGTGGGGATTGTGTATCTGCAGCCAGGGGAACCCGAGCACCAGTGGGGAGTGGAGTCCCGACAGGATGGCGAAGGAGATTGACTCTGATGATTACCCGAAATCCGGATGCGGACGGTCTGGTGCTGAACCTGAGCCAGCCGGCGGTTGTTCAGGGACACAGCGCAGCAGGGTGGTTGAATGGCTGTAGGGGGATGAGGAGCTCTTTAACCAGGGCCTCGTCTATGAAGTTTCCCTGTGCTCCAGCTCCATATTGGCCGGAGAATTCTGTCATGGCACGGAAGGACTCGGACAGGGAACCACACCACCAGAACTGGAGTTTGATAGAGTCTCTTTATTGATAGGTCGGGACTTTGCAGGGTCGGGGTCTGAAGGTCATGGAGGGAGGGGGGGCTCTCGCAGGGTCAGGGTTCAAGGTCCGGGGTAGTCTGACAAGGTCAGGTGGAGAATGACAATTCTCCGGTGCCAGACGGAGCGTGCCACTGCTCTTTAAAGAGATCTTGATGAGCGGCAGCTGGCCGCTGGCGCTGATTATTAATTGTGATCACAATTAATTGTGATTAATTGTGATTATTAATTGTGATTATTAATTGTGATTATTAATTGTGATTAATTGTGATCTGGCAATTAATTTCCCGGGCAGTCCAGACTTGTCAACAGCAGAAAGCCACTGGTTGAGATAGGTGCTGGCTGCTTGACGTTCAGATGTGTCCTTCTGATCGCTGGTGAAGAGCTTTCGGAGGCTCTTCACTGGTGTCTCTGCCATGGATGGAATAGTAGCGTCTCCTAGGCTGAATCAGAAGCGATCTGTCACCTTCCCCTTCCTCAAGACCAGGGACCTGGACTTATTGGGCTTGAAGCTCATTCTTGCCCAAGTGATGAGTCGATCCAGACCTTGCAGGAGCCATCTGCATTTGGATAAAGATGTTGCCTCTGATCGATGGCTGTCTGGTACCAGATCAAGACAGTGGGCCTCAGCACTCTACTTTTGCAGACTTCACCAGCATATTCGTGGCAAGGGCGAACAGGGACACAGAGATTGGGCAGCCGGTGACAATGCCTTTCTCCAGATGGTGTCAATCGGATGTAGATGCCCCAGAGGACACCCTCAGACTAAAATTGTCATAATAGTCGAGGATGAGGATGAGGATGCGCACCTTTTCTGGGACACGATATTTGCTCAGGGCTAATTCCACCAGCTTATGTGTAATCGACCCATAAGCATTGGCAAGGTCCAGCCACAGTACTGCCAGATCACCCCTGCTCTCTCTTGCTTCACGAATCAGCTGGGTCACTACACCAGTGTGCTCGATACACCCTGGAACTCCTGGGACTCCTCCCTTCTGCCCAGAAGCCTTGATGTACGTGTTCTTCAGCAGAAATCTCATGAGGCGGTTGGAAACGATCTTGAAGAAGGCCCTGTGGACAAACATTGAGAACACACAGTCAGAACCTGATGTCCCCAATTAACCCCCCACTTGCTGACATCTACTGGATGAAACTTGAACCAGGAAGAGGAGTGGAAGCAGTCTTCCAATTATGAAGACCGTGGCACAAAACTCTGCACCACTACTGCGTTCCAGCCGACCCCTGCCACTGTACACTCTATTACAACAGGGAAGGCAATGATGTCTATGCGGATGAGTTCCAATTGATAGAGGGTGAGGAATGGAATTTACCCTCCCAAAACATATATGTAGGACAGGAAGGCGTAGTAACTACCTGCAGGTTAACAAGCGACCAGCTCCCATGGCACATGATGAGTGACTCCTCCCCTCCTCATGAGTCTTTTGCCTTGGCCCCTGGGCATGAAGCGCGGGAACTTGGACCGATGGTAAAGAAACTCCAAAGGCCAGTCTTGAAGGCAAATTTGACAGACTATAGGATGGCACTTGACCATCCTGAAGTTCAGCATGCACCTGACGGGACTGACTGTAACTCGAAGTCACTACCAACTACTAACTACCATACTCGTTCTGGCTGTGAGGTCAAACCTAGAGTCATCTTAGATCTCTAACCTTTGTCTATGTTGACCCTAAGTTTTCAGTCATTTGGGTATTTGTTTAATTTTGTATACAGATCAAATTTACTATACTCTATTCTGTTCATTGGTCAGCTTTACCACAAAGATTTATCGTTTCTTTTTAAAAGAAGCAGGATGTAATTTTTCTCAACAAGTTAAAGCTCATTGGCACAAGTTGAAAATAACTTTGGAATCCTTTTAACCTGGTTTCTGGTGCTGAATTATGGTGAATAAGACATGATTCTACAAAAAAATCAAAATCACTCAGATCCAGCCATAGGTTTAAAAGATATAGCCATCTCGTCAAAAAGTGTTAATCTCACCAAGCTGAAGCTTTTTGGCACAACGTTTAAATAACTTTTGCTTTCATAAAAGCTGGGTTCTACTGAAGAAATATGTTGATAGGAGGGGATTCTACACAATATATGTTAAAATCATTCAAATGCAGTCACAGCTTTAACAGATATAGCCACTTGGTCAAAAAGTGTTTATCTCTCCAGGTTGAAGCTTTTTTGCACAACTTGGGGAGGTTACCACAACTAGGTAACCTGAAAGAGATCAGTGACTGCAAAGTAGTATTAAGTGAGAGTGGATCCAGACAGCATAGCATGTTGATAGGTAGAATGTCCTCTTGATCTTCCTTATCACCAGAGTCAAAGGCAGAGAAGATGACAAGATGGTGGAAGCCGAAAAGGGACGAGTGTTGTATGGTTTTCAGGGAGGCGTTGAGAAATGGTCAGGGTGGTCAGGGAGAGCTTACAGATGACTGGACAACAACAGCTTGTGTTATCAGGTAGACCGATAGGACAGTACTTGTCAAATTAGGTAAAAATACAGGTAGACAGAGGCAAAACAAAGGGCGTGCAATGACCTGTATGCTCGGTTGGACAGTAAGGAGGAAGACAATGATCTATAAAGGTTGGCGAAACAGAGACGTAAAGATGGAAAGGATGTACAACAGGTCCGGGTGATTAAGCATAAAGAGAGAAATGTATTGACAGATGCTGGAAGAGGGATGGGAGGATGGAAAGAGGACTTTAAAGAGCTAATGAATGTGGAAAATGAAAGAGAGGCCAGGGTAGAAGCGGTGACTATTGTAGACTACGAAGTAGCACAGAGTTGTAATAGTGAAGTGAGGAAGGCATTGAAGAGGATGAAGAGTGGGAAGGCAGTGGGTCCTGACGATTTACCTGTGGAGGTGTAGGAGTGTCTAGGAGAGGCAAAGGTAGAGTTTCTGACCAGATTATTCAACAGAATCTTAGAGAGGGAGAAGATGCCTGAAGAATGGAGACAAAGTGTGAAAAAGTGATTTCAAATTCAATGAAATCCAGCAGCAGGAATAAAAGCCAAAAAATAGCCATTTGGTCAAAACAGACTTATCTCACCAAGTTTAAGCTTTATGGCAAAAGTTGTAAATAACCTTGGACTTCCCCTGTACCCGATTCAGGGGAAGAGCAATTAAAATGGTTAGAAGATATAGACGCCACAGACCAATAATTAGTTTAAATGTCGGCTTGTTTATCAAAACAATTTAAGCAGTTAGAAATAGTAGTAATTACAAATTGGTACCATATAGACATTTACACAGACCCAATGGTACGTACACAAAATCATTTGCATAGACATACAAATATGTGTTTCAGTTTCAACCTGTTGTTCCCCTAAAAGTAAAGAAGTAAATATGAATTTCTTATTCTTCCATAGATTTAAAGTTATTCAGTATCAGTTTGCCCATCATAGGTTCTTATTCAGTTCCAACTTTTAAATGTTTAAGCTGTAAGCTATTTTGTTTTAACTAGTTATCTTTCTTTTAAATCAACATAGTCCTATTATAGTGTTAAGAAATCCAGTATTAGTATTATTTCCTAATTGTGGGTTATTTCAACTATAGTAACCATTGAGTTACATTAAGCATCTCAATTGACCCAATAGGAAAGCATCTCAATTTAACCAAAAGGAAATGAACCCCCTCAATTGCAATAACAATAAGATTCACAGGTCAACATTTTCAAGATATGCTACATAAAATGAAGCCCAATAGGAAATATACAGTTCTATAGTTACGAAAATCTTGCTACTTGACCAGTCCTTTAGCAAGTAAATGCGAGTTAGCAAGTTAAAGCAAAGCTGTCCCTTCTTATGACCGTGTTGAGATCCACTCTCGGTAGACAGTTGGAAAAACTGTACTATTGGTTTTGCAGCTCAAACTCCACGTTCCCCAAAAGCAAAGAGAACAGAAGAGTAGGGAGGTTCTCCTACAGATGTCAAATCCGGTTGAGTATTGTGCTGGCTCACCATCCAGCATTCATATCCATGCACAGGACGCATGGGCTCAACAGTTCACCGTTTCTCTTGCGATGCAGTCCTTAACTTAGCAGGAAAATGTCCAAAGTAACCCCAGTCTATCAACATAGACAGAACATTAAATAAAACACTTGGAAAGATAAAATAAACGTCAGATATACATGATATATGTTCCTTTCTTTGTTCACTGACTCGCCAAGCATACAGGGCATCACACTCCCTTTGTTTTGCCTTTGCCACCTCTATCTTTGCCTTACGTTGTATCTCCCTGTACTCCTGTCTGTTCTCCTCAGTCCTCTTAGTGTCCCACTTCTTCTTTGCTAACTGCTTTCTCTATATATACTCCTGCACTTCCTCGTTCCACCACCAAGTCTCCTCATCTACTTGACACACCAAATACTCTCCTACCTGTCTCCCTGATAACACTAGCTGTTGTTGTCCAATCATTTGGAAGCTCTACCTGACTACCCAGAGCCTTTCTAAACTCCTCCCTGAAAATGATACAACACTCGCACCTTTTCAGCTCCCACCACTTTGTCCGCTGCTCTGCCTTTGTCCTCTTGATCTTCCTTGTCAACAGAGTTATTCTACAAACCAGCATGCTATGCTGTCTGGCTACATTCTCACCTAAAACTTCTTTGCAGTCCCTGATCTCTTTCAGGTTACCTCCTCTGTACAAGATATAGTCTACCTGCGTGCTCCTACCTCCGCTCTTATAAGCTATCCTATGTTCCTGTCTTTTCTGGAAAAAAAGTGTTCACCACAGCCATTTCCATCCTTTTTCAAAATCTACACCAATCGGTCCCTCTGTGATCCTATCCTGTATACCAAATCTGCCCATCGCATCCTCATCCCCTCTATTGCCTTCACCAACATGTCCATTGAAGCATGCTCCAATTACCACCCTCTCATCTCTGAGGATATTCTGCATCACTTCATCTAGCTCATTCCAGAGCTTCTCCTTCTCCTCAAACTCATATCCCACCTGCCTTCTCCTGCAAATCTAAACCCTACATGCCCTCTATGCTACGTCCAGCAACACTGAAGCACATCCTAGCGGGATGTAAGACATGCCTCACATTACATTAAATTACATTACAGTCATTTAGCACACGCTTTTAACCAAAGTGACTTACAAAAATTGCAATTCAATAACCGAAGAGCCAAAGTACCAGTAGTTGTTATTCAGAAGTCACCACTCTACCAAATAGCCATCTCAAAACCATATACTGTACATACATAATTTTTTTTTGGGAGGGGGGGGGGGGCTTACTGCGATTAGTGGGGTAGTGCTTGGTGAAGAGGTACCTTTTCAGCTCACGGGCAGCGACCCCGCTGTTCTGACCTTTTCTGGGAATTCCTTCTTCCACTGAGGAGCCAAGACCAAGAAGCGCCATGACTGGTGCCATCAGCAGCCAGTAGCTCTGATGGGGATGGGGTGGACAGTTGCTGAGAGGTGGCAGATCGGAGGGGAGGGGTAGGGGCATGTGACTTGACCATATCCTGAAGATATGATGGGGCGTCCCATTCACTGCCCGGTAGGCAAGCACCAGGGTCTTGAACTTGATGCAGGCGGCTTCCGTTAGCTAGTGAAGGGACATAAGAAGGGAAGTTGTGTGGGAGAACTTGGGACAGCTGAATACCCGGCGGGCTGCCGCTTTCTGAATAAGCTCCAGAGACCTGATGGTCCCCGCTGGGGTACCGACAAGGTGGGAGTTACAGTAGTCCAGACGAGAGGTGACTAGAGTCTAGATGAGTATCTGCGCTGTATCCTCCATGAGGTGTCTGTGAATCTTCCTGGTGTTCTGAAGGAGGACGATGCAAGTGCTAGGACGTTCGATGAGAACAACAGTTGGTTGTCTATGACCACACCCAGGTTTCTCTCAGTTGGGGTGGCCTTACCACAATGTTGTCGATGGTGATGACCAGGTCTCTATGCAGTCTCACCCAAGGCCGTTATACCTGGCAGCCCAGCCAGGTACTAAAATGTCTTGCAGCAGTGCTGGAAAGTCGCCAGGCAGGCATGAATGCCCTTCCTCCCCCGTCATCCCGTTTGCAGCCAACTCCAATCATGGAGGAACCAGCCAGCCTCGCCCCCATATGAGCCGACCTTGAGCAACTGGGCAGTGCACAGGACTGAAAGCTACTGGCGGACCTGGACAAGTAACTCTGCTTCCCAGCTGAGATTGCATCCAACAACATGCAACCGGACCTTGTTCTGTGGTCATCGTCCCCCAGGCTTGTTTATATCATAGAGCTCACGGTGCCCTGGGAGGGTGCAGTGGAGGAGGCGTATGAACGGAAGAGGCTGAGATATGCTGAACTCATTGTAGATGCCCAGCAACAAGGCTGGAAAGTGAAGGTTTGTCCAGTGGAAGTAGCCTGCAAAGGTTTCATAGCCACTTCAACATCTCAGGGAGATGGGAGTACGAGGCCAACAGACCTCTCCAGGGCCTCTGAGAACGGGAGCCAGTGGCTGTGGATGAAGAGAGAGGATCCAACTTGGGCCTTCAAATGAGCTGATGGCATCTTGGGAGTGAACCTGGGACACTGGGATTCACTGCTGAACCCTCTGGAGGTGTCGTGGGCCAATCAGCAAAACATCCATGAAGGAGGGCGCCCACTTGACAACCCAAAGGAAGCCATCGTTCACTTTAACCCCACAGAGTCTCATCGGTGCCTTAAGTATGCTTTTATTGAGGATAATCATGTCAGGATCTCCTCTCGGCAGCCGAGAGGAGACACGGATGGGATTAATTCGCAATCGGCGCCAGCTGCCGCTAATCAAGATCCCTATAAAGGGCAGCAGTGCACTCTGCCTGGCGCCGGAGGATTGTGGCTGTCCCATATCCCTGTCAGGACCGGAGCCCCGCCCCGCCCCGCCCCGCCCCGCCCCGCCCCGCTACGACCCGACCCGACCCGGCCGGTGTAACATCTGACCCAGCCTGAGATCCTGCTGTCACCCTGCCTGGGACCCATCCTGGTGAGACCCAGTCCTTCCTGCCGTCACCCTGCCTGGAACCTGTCCTGGTGAGACCCAGCCCTGTGCAACTCTGTCTCGGGGCCAGGGGCTTACCAGCGACACCCTACCTGCCGTTCAATCCAAATAAAGCGCTTTCAATCCAGATTCCTGCTCTGAGGTGTGGTTCCCTGCCCGAGTCCGCCCCCCTCGCGTTGTGACAAATCAATACCTAGTCCTACGCAGCAGATCTGGTTAACCAGTGACTGCTGTGAAAGTGCAACAAGGGAAAGACCTTGCAACAGCATGGAAAGCCAGCTGACAGGTGGGAACAGACCCCAACAGGGCCATTATGGGCTAGCTAAACGTGGTTGGCGGGATCCAGCACAACTGGTAAATGGGTCACACCCACAACTTGCAATGAAAAGAGCCATGAAGAAAATACCCCCTGGGCCTGCGAGAGCATGGGCGGAAGATGGCTCATCGACAGATAACATGGTAAAGAACACAGGAGGCTCTGACAGCTAAAGTACGACACAGGCTCCAGAACTGCGTATGTGGCTGAACAAAGGTTACTTACACCCACGCCCTGAAGATACACCAAGGCAAGAAAGGGTGCCTAAAGAAGGGTCAACAGGGATGTCGCATCGACAGCTACTTTTTGATAGGCAGGACGAGTCAGTCGACTAAAGTCCAGCACCAGGACACGAACCACAGTCTGCAGGACATCAATACCACTGTCCATGAGGAGGTAGAGCTAGGCACAAGTGAGAAACCTGAATCCATGCCTTAAGTATGCTTTTATCGAGGGATATCAATACCTAGTCCTACACAACAGATCTAACAGCTTAAATTGTTTTCATAAACAAGCTGACATTTAAACTAATTATTGGTCAGTGGTTCCTCTATCTTGTAATCATTTTAACTGCTCTTACCCCAAACCTAGTTTTGGATCAAACCCGATTATATTTGTAGAAAGTGCTACAATCACATAAAACTCTACATATTTCAGCACCAGACACCAGCTGTAAATACTGTCAAAGTTATTTAAAACTTGTGCCAAAAGCTTCAACTTGGTGAGACTTTTTCAACACATGGCTCTATCTTTTAAACCTGTAAGTGGATTTCAGTAATTTTGACATATGTTGTGCAGATTCATGTCCTATTTAGCATATTTCAGCACCACGCACCACCTCTGAATGAGCCTAAACTTATTTACAACTTGTACAAGCTTCAACTTGAATGAACCTAAACTTATTTACAACTTGTACCATAAAGCTTCAACTTGGTGAGATAAACACTTTTTGACCACGTGGCTAAAACTTTTTAACCTAAAGCTGGATTTGACTGAATTTGACATATATTGTACATAATCACGTCCTTTTCCTTATATATCACCACCAGACACTAGCTTTAAAGAATTCCAAAGTTATTTAAACATGTGCAATCAAACATCAACTTGGTGAGATAAACACTTTTTGAACACAAGGTTATGTCTTTTAAAAAAGTTGCTGGATTTGAGTGATTTTGACATATATTCTGCAAATTAATTTCCCATTCAACATATTTTAGCACCAGACAAAAACTTGAAAGAATTCACAAGTTATTTACAGTTTGTAAATTGAACGCTTCAACTCAGTGAGATAAGCATTCTTTGACCACATGGCAATATATTTATTTTAACATGCAGCTGAATTAGAGTGGTTTTGACACATATTGTGCATAGTCATGCCCCATTCGACATATTTCAGCACCAGACAAAAACTTGAAAGAATTAATAAGTTATTTACAATTTTAGCCATTAACGCTTCAACTTGGTAAGATAAGCACTTTTTGACCACATGGCTATATCTTATGAACATGGGGCTGGATTTGAGCGCTTTTGACATATACCGTATTTTTCGGACAATAAGTCGCAGTTTTTTTCATAGTTTTGCCGGGGATGCGACTTACACTGTGGAGCGACTTATGTGAGAAACTTGTTAGGGGCTGGCGAAAAGCGGAGGTTACTCTTACTGAAATGAAGAAAACTAAACTAACTAATGTCTTCCCGACGTGATTTCTCAGCGGGAGAAAAGCAGGCTCGAAGGTGTTTGAAGAGGGAAATCCGTTGATTCCACACAGTGCGCATGACTAAAGGTAAGCAGTTTCCTTTTCCAAAAACTGTGATTGGATATTATAAATTACTGGAATCAACGGATGACCGAAATCTGATACAGAGTATCAGAGCCTGGAATCGGAAAAATAAAAATTATATAAATAAAAAGAAATTGGAAAATAAAACAGGTAAACAAAGAGACGGAGAGGAACTAGTCGATCAAAGTGGGGAGTCAGAGGGTTATTGTGTGGGATCCGAAGTGAAGTGAAGTTGAGGTTAAGAGAGAACCTCCGGAGGAGTCGAGGACTCCTGGAGAACGTTGATCTATCCATAACCAGTCGAGGTTAGGAAAACCTCTGAGACACTGTGAAAGAAGACAGTTGGAGCCGAAAACTCCACCTAACGGAATATCAGACATAGTGAGACAATGGTCTGTGCCGACGCCAGCGTTCAAAAGATTGCCCCCGAGGACAGGGAGGAGATGATGTGATGTAGGATTGGTCGAGGTTAGGAGAACCTCTGTGACACTGTGAAAGAAGACAGTGGGAGCCGAAAACTCCACCTAGTGGATCAGTGGAACTGTTCGTGCCGTGTGGATTGCTAGTGTTCAAAATACCGTTCCCATTATTTATGTTTATTTTGTTTTGTGAACCAAAAAGAATTAAATAATATAGAAAATTTATGGTGGCTGGGTCTGAAACCAGTCGAGATTAAGGAAATCTCTGAGACACTGGCCATGAAGCGCAGTGGGGGTTTTACGACCCCACCTAACAGGGCAATCGGGAGTTATCACCCCGTGCTGACTGTTAGTGTTCAAAAAGCCAAAGAAAGACAAAAAACAATGGAATATTAGGAAGACAAAAAACAATAGAATATCAGAAAGAAAAAAAAAGGGGGGGAAATAAGGGTAAGGGTAAGGGTTATAATATACGTATATTGAATTCTGTGTGTGAATGCTGTGCCGGATTGCTGAAGCAGCAGTTTCTGTGGAAACCTAAAGGTGCAAACGCAAACTGGCAGCCTGTTGAAGTAGGCGTGAAAGTGCAGATTGCTGTGTGAATGACAAGGAAAACTGATCGTAAGATGGTGCTGGCGGAGGAGGGTAAAGGTGGTCCCCCCACCTTTGCCAATTGATGGAATATGATTGTAGAAACGCTCACGTCTGGGGCGTATAAGACCACCCCCCAGATGATGAGCGTAAAACTTAAACAATTTGAAAAACATGAGAAAAGCGAACTTATTGGCGAAAACCAGATTACGCCGGATATCTAATAAGGATGTTTAAGACACAGTTATGAAGTGGAAAAACGGAAATATCTTATTGTAAAGCCAGGTGGGAGGAAGAATGTAGCGTGCCTAAATGGAGACGCAACACTGGAAAGTGGACCAAGAAAGGTGATATTGCCTCACAGCGAGTACGTAAAAAAGTTCAAGAGTAGCTGGTGGAAGCCAAGATGGTTCGGCCCCCTCAGAGTGCAACGGCGAACATCGCACAGCCTGCAGATAGAGGGCCATAAGACGTGGTTCCACCTCAACCACTGCGCCAAGATGTGGGGCGGAGATGTTATTGTCAGGACTTCCTCCGACCCTTTTGGCCAAAAGGTATAAAATGAGGCTGATCCTTTGGATCGGGGCCAGAACTTCTTCATCTACATATTCGACTGGACACGTCTCAGCGGGTGTCTAGAGGAGCCGAACGATCCTCTTGGGGTGACATTCATTCTGGCCCGGGATATCTCGTAAGTGAATTTTCCTGACTTTGAATGAACCATTCTTGCTTGATTAGTTCCTGGCCGTTGTGACGTTTTTCCCTGAATGATAATCTGAACACACCGGAACAACAAAGTCTGGTCCCGTGGCAGAAGTCACAAAAACGGACAGGTGCTTGAACAGCGTGCTGAGAGGCTTGTGAACAGTACAGTTGCATTTACCAAGGAGATGAATATAAATGACTTTGTGGGAGCACCTTCCTGGTGTTACCGCGTCATGCAACGCAATCGCCCCTCTATCAGAGCAAGGACTCCATTATGTCGGGATCAAAAAAGGCTGGAATAATTGGAACTGCAAGTGACGATGACTCTGATGTAAGAGACGTAACGGTAGATGAGGAAGCGGTTCACTGTCTACCTTCGGAGTTGGCGAACTAGTTCAGAAGTGACACCGAAGAAGAAGATTTTGTTGGATTTAGTGATTAAGAGTGGCACAGATTGTTTTGTTGTAGCATGTGCTATATGCTATCGTTATTTGAATGACTCTTACTGTGATAGGTTACGTTAACATAGCCTATCAGGTACGTTCTCAGTTCATTGTTTATGCTCATATAGGCTATACTTGTTCAGCCTGTTGTTCTCTACTCTATTTTCATTTTAAATTGCCTTTCAAGATGAAATGTCTATTCTTGGTGATGGATTTTCATGCATAAATTTCCCCCCCAAAAATGTGACTTATACTCCAGTGCGACTTATATATGTTTTTTTTTCGTTCTTTATTATGCATTTTTGGCTGGTGCGACTTCTAATCCGGAGCTACGTACAGTCAGAAAAATACGGAATTGTGCAGAATCATGTCATTGTCAACATATTTCAGCAACAACCTCCACCTTGAAGGAAATCATAAGTTTTTTTCAATTTGTAGCATAAACTCTTCAACTTGATTAGATGAGCACTTTTTGACTACATGGATGTATCTTCTGAACCTATTGCTGGATTTCACGTTATTGACAGTATGTACCATAAACACTTCAATTCGATGAGATAAACATTTTTTAACCACATGGCTATAAATTTTTAATGTGTATCAGGATTTGGGTGATTTTGATATATATTTTGCAGAACTATATCCTATTCAACATTTTTCAGCAGCAGACACAAGCTTGAAGGAATTCATAAGGTTTTTACAATTTGTCCCAAAAAAGCTTCAACTTGGTGAGATAAGCACTTTTTGACCATATGGCTCTATCTTCTGACCTGCAGCTTTTTTGAGTGATTCTGACATATATTGTGCAGAATCATATCCCATTCAACATATTTCAGCACCAGACACAATCTTGAAAGAATTCATGAGTAATTTACAATATATTTCATAAAGTCTTCAAGTCAATGAGATAAGCACTTTTTGACTAAATGGCTACATCTTGTGTCCATGTAGCTGGATTGTGAAAGAATCGTGAAAGAATTCATAAGTTATTTACAATTTGTATCATAAACGCTTCAACTCAGTGAGAAAAATACATTTTGAGCAAGTAATCATATCTTTTTATCCCGAAGCTGAATTTGAGTGATTTTGACAGATCTTGTGCAGAGTCATGTCCAATTCAACATATTTCAGCAGCAAACACAAGCTTGAAATAATTCACAAGTTTTTTTTTTTTAATTCATAGCATAAACTCTTCAGCTTGGTTAGATGAGCACTTTTTGACCACATGGCTATATCTGGTTAACATGTAGCTGAATTGTATTGATTTTGATTGATATTGTGCAGACACAAACTTGAAAGAATTCAAAAGTTTTTTTTTTCAATTTGTAGCATTGAATCTTCAACTCGCTGAGATAAGCACTTTTTGACCACATGACTATATCTTCTGAACCTATAGCTTTATTTGACTGATTTTGACATATGTTGTGCAGAATAACGTCCCATTCAACATATTTCAGCTGCAGACAAAAACTTGAAAGAATTCATGCGTTATTTACAATTTCTATCATAAAGTCTACTACTCAATGAGATAAGCAATTTTTGACCACATGGCTATATCTTGTGTACGTGTTGCTATATTGTAGTGATTTTGACAGATACTGCTCAGAATCAGGTTCAATTCAACATATTTTAGCAGCAGACGCAAACTTGAAAGAATCCATGAGATTTTTCAATTTGTATCATCAGCGCTTCAACTTGGTGAGATAATCACTTTTTGACCACGTAGCTTTTTATTCTGAACCTGCCGCTGGATTTCATTGATTTTGTCATGTATTGTGCAGAATCATGTCATATTCAACGTATTTTAGCTGCAGGCACATACTTGAAAGAATTCATATGTTATTTACAATTTGTACCATTAACGCTTCAACTCACTGAGATAAGCATTTTTTGACCACATGGCTATATCTTGTGTACATGTAGCTGGGTTATGGTGGATTTGATAGATATTGTACAGAATTTTTTCCCATTCAGCATATTTTTGGCACCAGACCAAAGCTTGAAAGAATTCATAAGTTTTTTAACATTTTTACCAAAACTGCTTCAACTTGGTGAGGTAAGCCCTTTTTAAACATATGGCTCTACCTTCTGAACCTGCCGTTCTGTTTGAGAGATTTTGACATATATTGTGCAGAATCATATCCCATTCAACATAATTCAACACCAGACAAAAGCTTGAAAGAATTCATGAGTTATTTACAATTTCTATCATAAAGTCTTCAAGTCAAAGAGATAAGCAATTTTTGACCACATGGCTATATCTTGTGTACATGTTGCTAGATTGTAGTGATCTTGACAGATACTGCTCAGAATCAGGTTCAATTCAACATATTTCAGTAGCAGACACAAGCTTGAAGGAATTCATACGTTTTTTTCAATTTGTATCAAAAACGCTTCAACTCGGTGAGAATATCACTTTTTGACAACATGGCTATATCTTCTGAACCTATACATGGATTTGCGTGATTTTGACATTTGTTGTGCAGAATCATTTCCCATTCAACATATTTCAGCAGCAGATAAAAGCCTGAAAGAATCCATAATTTTTTTTACAATTTTTCCCAAAACTGCTTCAACTTGGTGAGATAAGCACTTTTTCACCATATGGCTCTATCTTCTGAACCTGCAGTTGTGTTTGAGTGATTTTTGACATTGTGCAGAATCATATCCCATTCAACATATTTCAGCACCAGACACAGCCTTGAAAGAATTCATGAGTTACTTACAATTTCTATCATAAAGTCTTCAACTCAATGAGATAAGCAATTTTTGACCACATGGCTATATATTGTGTACATGTAGTTGGATTATAGTGATTTTGACAGATATTGTGCAAAATCATGTTCAATTCAACATATTTTAGCATCAGACACAAACTGGAAAGAATTCATAAGTTATTTACATTTTGTATCATAAACTCTTCAACTCGGTGAGATAAGCACTTTTTGACCACATGACTATATCTATTGTACATATAGCTGGATCTGAGTTATTTGACAGATATTGTGCAAAATATTGTCCCATTCGACATGTTTCAGCAGCAGACAGAAGCTTGAAAGAATTCATGAGTTTTTTACAATTTGTACCAAAAACGCTTCAACTCGTTGAGAATATTACTTTTTGACAACATGGCTATATCTTCTGAACCTATGGCTGGATTTGAGTGATTTTGATTGATCTTGTGCAGAATAATGTCCAATTCAACATATTTCAGCAGCAGACACAAATTTGAAAGAATTCATAAGTTGTTTTTTTTTCGTAGCATAAACTCTTCAACTCACTGAGATAAGCACTTTTTCACCACATGGCTATAACTTGTTTACATGTAGCTGGATTGTAGTGATTTTGATTGATATTGTGCAGAATCATGTCCAATTCAAAATATTTCAGCATCAGACACAACCTTGAATGAATTCATAGGTTTTTTTCAATTTGTAGCATAAAATCTTATAACTTGCCGTGATAAGCACTTTTTGACCACACGGCTATATCCTCTGAACGTATAGCTTTATTTGATTGATTTTGACATATGTTGTGCAGAATCATGTCCCATTCAACATATTTCAGCAGGATACACAAGCTTGAAAGAATTCATGAGTTATTTACAATTTATACCATAAAGTCTACAATTCAATGGGATGAGCAATTTTTGACCACATGGTTATATCTTTTGTACATGCAGCTGGATTTGCTTTTTTTTGACAGATATTGTGCAAATTCTTGTCCCATTCGTAATATATCAGCACCAGACTGAGGCTTGAAAGAATTCATACGTTTTTTTCAATTTTTATCATAAATGTTTCAACTCGTTCAGAATATCACTTTTTGACAAAATGGCTGTATGATGAGAGTGCAAAGACTAGACATCCCCCTCCCTTTTTTTTTGATTTTTAATTTATTTTATTCCCTGAGTTAGCAACTTTGCTTCTTTCCTCTCACTCACTGTTCCTAAGTATGTAGTTCCACATTCCACCATAGGATGGCATGAAACCAACTGTGATTAGTTTGCCGAGGCGCAGTCACAGCAATAGCTCAGTGCTGTGTCGGCGGCAAAGAGGTTGGGCACCAGTAATGTGGCTAATGTCTGTGTTACAGGTAAAGATTTATAACGACACTTAAATAGGTATAAACGAGCTAAAGAGTCCCGGTGAAGTGAGTGAATGGCTGTTTAACTTGTATGGTTGAGGTCAACAGTAGCTCGGGTAGTGCTAATAGCATGTGATCACTAGCCGCTAGCTAACTGTAGCCTCGTAGTGGGACTACTGTGTATTGGAGTCGAGTGTGGGTTTGGAATATATGTAAATGTACGTGTACAGAGGGAAAATGGGAGCAATTTCCGAAAAGAACGGCGTTGACAACGCCCTCGTTTTCAGCCACTTCCAAACAAAAGGGTTTGGAATAATCTGGCATGGCAAGGGCAACAGCTTGGCTAATCAAGCCTTTTACCTTGATGAAATGCACCATTTCCTGAGCCCACTTAAGAGGGGCAGAGAGGTTAGAGTATCCTCTTTCGGCCATCATCTGTCTCAAGGGGGCCGTTTGATTCACAAAATCAGGAATGTGGTGTCTGTGATAGTTCAGGAGTCCGAGGAATCCCATCATGTCTCGCACTGTCTCTGGCCTAGCATATTGTAAAAGGTCATTTGGGTGGTTGTAAGTGAAAGCCCTGCTGGAGTAAGGAGGCGTCCAAGGAATACCACTGATTGACGAACACACTGAAGCTTCTTCCTAGATACCTTGTAGCCATGGTCTGCTAGTCGTGAAAGGATGTTTCTGGTGGCTTCTAGACATGATTGGGGATTTGTAGCCGCAATTAGGATGTCATCCACATATTGGATGACCTCAACGTCATGACCAGCAGCCTGCTGGTAAAAATTGATGGGGAAGTCTTCTCGGGCGACATGTATTGGGGAAGCCGGAGGTAGAAAACCCTTCTTAGATTCCAAGGCTTTATTTTGCGCCTCTTTCAATTGGAGTTCCATCAACAAGTTCTGTGTTGTGTCATGGTTGGCTTTAATCTTTTTCTGTTTGTCCGCATGTCTGTCCACAGCATGGGCCGCTTTCAGAGAGCATTCTGTCCACTCGCATCTTTCAGGGTACTTGATACCGCATCTGGCAAACCATTTAGCACTGCCGCCCGGAACCATGCTACCGCAGCATCACCTGGTGAGCCTTGTGGGCAAACACCCACTGCGGAAACACAGCAATGCTCCGTCCGAATCATCATCACCATCGGTGCACTCTGACTCCGTTCCGCTCTCCATCTCACTGTGGGATCTACTCTTTCCGCAACTTGTTCCTGCTCTTGCGGCTCTAGCCTTTGACCTTGTTATCATTTGCCCTTTAATCACAACATCTTGTTTTTCATCCTTACCTTCACTTATCGTCTTGACTTGCCTTTCACCCTCTGCCTTTCTTTTGATTGCATTGCTGTTGTTTTGTTTGTCTGATGTCCTGCTTCATTTGAGAGCACCACTAAGATGTCTCAATACCTCTGGTGATTTTCCCATGCTTGCTTCACCTCTGACCTCTTCACACACTTCAGCGCTGCACTTTTGTCTTGTTCCAATTTCGCTCGCTCCAACAAGTCCTTGCAGTGACTTAGGGCTGTTTCCACTCGTTCATGAGTTTGCACAGCATCAGCCAGTAGGACTTTGTTTCTGTCATACTCATCTGTCCAATATTCCATCATGGTTTCACACTTCCTCATACGCTTGTTGACATCATCATTACAGAAACTAGCGCCTGCGCCTACTTCCTCCGGTCCTTTCTGTGAGGCGCTGCCTGGTTCTCCCTCCCACTTGGCCCTGTAATAGGACACTTCTGCCTTCCCGCTCAACAACTGTGATTTAAACATGCTTGTGAGCGATCCCACATAATCTGGCTTTTGGCCAATAGGTACGTTGTTTCTCATTTTTCTCAAATTTTTTGACTCTCCGAGTCATCATCTGGGGGGTGGTTGTATACGCCCCAGATGTGAGCGTTTCAACAATCAACTTCCATCTCTCGGCGAAGGTGGGGGGGCCACTTTTACCCTCCTCCGCCGATGCCACCTTATGACCTTTTTTTTTTTTTTTCTCACTCACACAGCAATCTGCACTTTCACGCCTACTTCAACAGGCTGCCCGTTTGCGTTTGCAGCGATTCAGCACAGCATTCACACCAACACAAAATCAAACATTTACTATAAAATGGGAACGGTATTTTGAACACTAGCGATCCACACGGTGAGATCAGTTCCGCTGATCCACTAGGTGGAGTCCTCGACTCCCACTGTCTCCTTTCACAGTGTCTCAGAGGTTCTCCTAACCTTGACTAATCTTACATCAAATCACCTCCTCCCTTTCTCCAGAGGGGGTATATTGAACACTAACGGAGAGCACGGACCTTTGTCTCACTATGTCCGACACGTTTCACAGTGTCTCAGAGGTTTCCCTAACCTCGACTGATTACGGATTAATCACCGGTCTCCGGGAGTCCTCGACTCCTCCTGAGGTTCTCTCAACCTCGACTTCTCTTTCTTTCGATAACTCTGGATCCCACACAATTTTCCCATCTCTCCACTTTGCTCAGCCAGTTCCAATTTCTCTTTGTTTCTTATCTGATTAATTTTCCAATTTCTTTTTTTTTTCTTTTTCCAATCTCAAGTTCTACTCTGTATCAGATTACGGTCACCTGTCGATTCCAATAATTTAAAATATCCAATCGCAGTTTTTAGAAAAGGAAACTGCTTACCTTTAATTGTGCACGCTGTGTGGAATTAACGGTTTCCCATCCTCGAATACCTTCAAGCCTGCTTTTCTCCTGCTGAGAATCACGTCAGTAGGATCACGTTAGTTGACCATCACGTCGTTTGATGATCACGTCTGGGTCACCACTTTGTCCGTTTTTGCAGCCTCTGCCACGGGACCGGACTTTGTTGTCCCGGTGTGTTCAGATGTGATCCAAGAAAAACATCAGAGCTGTCAGGAACTGTTTAAGCAATGAGTGGTTTATTAGAGGTCAAGAAATACAAAATGAATGTCACCCCGAGGGGATCGTTTGCCCTCTCTGGACATCTGCTGAGGCGCGTCCAGTCGGATGTCCAGATGAGGAGGTTTCGGCCCCACTCTCAGGGAGTGGCAGTGATTTATACCACTATCTCGATGGTCAAGGTTACTTCCTAATATGGAGTTGTTTTTCACATTCTTTGGAAGTGGGCAACTAGGTACCAGGCTGTGTCTTGGACTGGACCTCCGGACCTTTGGGATACGTCATTGCTAGTGCATTGGGGGTGTTAGTGGAAAAATACAAAGTTGGGTGTACTTTTGCCATCACGTGATGCATTCCCACACGTGAATCTTGCGCGAATTTTAACACTATACTGGTTTTGTAAATAAGAATAACTGTGATTAGTTTGCTGAGACGCGGTCACAGCATTAGTTCAGTGCTGTGTCGGCGGCAAAGAGGTTAGACGCCAGTAATGTGGCTAATGTCTTTGTTACAGCCGACAATAAAACCCGCAAAACCTACACACTGAATCATCATCATCCACGTGTGCAACAAATTTGGTCACCCGTATGGGGATCAGCGGTGCTGTTGACAACGAGGGATCACAGTACAGACAAGATGGAGTTGGAGATACTGCAAGATAAGCTGAGTGAGGTCCTGCTGCAGCTAAGGTTTGACCAACTACGGGAGGTTTGTTTTCCAGTTAAGATCCCCACAGAACAACTGTCAAAGAAGCATTTGCTGATCAGAGCTATAAGTGAAACAACAGAAACAGTTATTGGAAAGGAAGATGTTTCATGTGTCTTTCTGGAAAGATGAATTAAAAGGGCAAAAGAACTGAAAGAAAATGATGGCCATTCAGATAATGAGGACGATGTGAGTCAAGACGCTATTGCTTTGACTAGTCTGCAGGAGCAGTATGCAGCTTTACAGCTAAGTTTCCAAACGGCAACTAGGAAGTTGGAGGCAGAAATGGCACAGCTGACTCAGACGATAGCTTCCAAAAACCAGTCCATCATCCAAGTTTGAACCTCACTGCTTTACCAGCAGTGCAGCCACCAGAACTGACCATCCGCTGAGAGTTTAGGATTAATGGCCAAATTTGAGAACGAGGCCAAAAAGACAAGTTGTCATACTCAAATCTGATTCATCATATTGAAATAGGACTCAAAAGAAATCACAGTGAAGCTGAAATTATTAAAGCTGTTGTCTGAGCCATCAGTCCTGGTTTAAGCCTTCGTGACATGTTAGAGATCAAAACAGACCTCACACTCCAACAACTTTGCACCATTCTGAAGGGACATTACAAGAGGACAGTTCGACTAATCTTTATAATCATCTCATAAATATCATTCAGGAAAGTAATGAGTCCCCACAAAATTTTCTGTTCAGGGAGAGCTGAAGGAGAGACTTCTAGCCTCATCAAAAGAGCCAGGTACAGATGAGTATAGTGCTGAACTCGTACAGAAAAGTTCTTGCGAGCTGTTAGCACAGGCTTAATCAGAGACAGTGTGAAGTATCAGATAAAAAGTTGTCTAGATGATCCATCCATCACTAATGATGTCTTGATATCTAGGACCAATGAAGCAGCAAGTGTTGAGTGGGAGAGACAACAGAAATTTAAGAAAAACAGCAGAGAGCCAAGGGTGAGAGAGGTCAGGGTAGAGCCACGGCCAGTCCGTGAAACAATAATTGGTGCAGTAGCTGGACAGGAACGATCATGTTCTACCTCAACAAAGAATAAAGCATTTAAAACACAACCAACAGTGACCTGGAAAGAAACTGAACTTCTTGAGATCATCAGTCAGTTAAAGGAAGAAATTGCTGAAATTTAAAGTGCCATTCAGGAGTCACAGAGAACCACCAGGCCACATCAGATAGCAAAGAGGCGCGGCTCCAGACTGTAACCACCTGACATGTTTTATTATTTTAGGTAAGTTGTTTGATTGTGTTTTCCGAATTTGATATTTTATTTTGGTAAGAGAATTTTATTTTCTTACTTCCGCCGGAAAAACGGTTGTAATGCGATAGCGCTTACTAGAGAAAGTTACGGCATCCTCTATGTGAAGTTTTATTTTTCTACCTTTTGATATGAACCCTTAATAGGGCACAAGCTTTTAGGTGGTTGTCGTTTTTTAAGTTTTGTTTTCAACGGTTGTGAATAAAACTACAAACCACACCAGCAATCAAGATCTGTGCCGCCACAAAATTACGGGGATCATTACAAGCAGTGTGATCATTGCTTTAAATGTGGCCAAAGTGGTCACCTGTCCAAAGGGTGCAGAGCCCGACGCCGACCCACAGACGGATCAGAGCAGATTGATATGTAGTCTAGCACTGTAACCTCCCCCCAAGACACACCTGTCCAGAGTGAACAGCGACAAGACACATACAGACTCATCACAGACAGTATAAAGCACTTAGAAACAAAAATGGCAGTAAATAGTCAAGACCAGAGAAATGAGCCAGTCAACATCAGCCTCCTCTCCCCAAAACGGAGGAAGCAGCTCCTTAACCTCATTGGGAAGAAGCACATTATTTCCTGTCTACTGGAAGGCGTAAAGACCAGAGCACTGTGGGACACCGGATCACAGGTTTGCCTCATAAATGAAAGATGGAGACAACAGAACATTCCACACACCAGTGTAAGGTAAGTGTAAGTTTAACTGAAATAATCGGACCTGGCGTCCTAGATTGAAGAGCAGTAAACCAGACTCCAATCCCCTTATCAGGATGGGTTGAAGCTAAATTCAGCCTGCCCACTGCAAAACCTGCACCACTAGAGTTACTAGTCTCAGTTCTTGTCTCCCAGGAAGATAGGGTGGCAGAGGAGCCAATCATTGGCTTCAATGTGATTGAACATCTATTGGAGAGGGGAGTAGAACCACCACGTGTTGCTACAGAAGCCATCAGTACAGCATTCTCCATAAACTGTAAGAAAGCTGAAGTCTTCCTCAGTGTGATGAAGGGTAGAGAGGATGGACTTGATGAGGGTACAGTGAAGACAGGAAGAAGACTCATGAGCATCCCAGCTGGCCAGACTAGAGTTGTCAAGTGCTCCGTGAGGGTGGGTCCACTTCCAGAATGTCAGGATGCCCTGTTTGAGCCTAACCCATCATTACTGCTGTTGGAGGGCTTGGAGGTGCAAGAAGGTATCGTGCAGTTACAGACAGGTACGTGGTCACGCATCACTATCCCGGTTACGACTAACACAGCTCATGAGTTATTAGTGCCTCCAAGAACTGTGCTTGGACAAACTCAGAGGGTCAGAACCAATTGCCCTGCAAACGCAAACACAAAGCAGACAGAGAGCATCACACCAACCACTGAACAATCACCGACATTACAAAATAATCCAACACTACAACCAAATGACAGGACAAATCACTGCAATGAAGATACCTTGGATCCTCCTGTTCCCCTTGACCATCTCACACTGGGACAGCAGCAAGAAGTGAAGAAGCTGTTAAGAGAAGAGTGCAGAGTCTTCGCTCGTGATGACTATGATGTTTGCACCATACCTTCTCTGAAACTTGAGATTCGCCTCAGTGATCCTACACCGGTAAGACGAACCTATATGTCGGTCTCGAAACCCCTGCATAAAGAGGTTAAAGAGTACCTCGAAGATTTGTTAAAAAAAAAAATTGTAAAAAAAAAAAATCAAAATCTCCTTACTCCAGCCCTATTGTGTGTGTGCGTTAGAAGGATGGGAGCCTCCACTTGTGCTGTGACTACAGGGAGCTAAATAGGAATTCAGTCCCCAACCGCCATCCAATCCCACGCATACAAGATATGCTTAACACCCTGAAATGAAGTTCATGGTTCTCCGTACTTGACCATGGAAAGGCGTACCATCAGGCCTTCCTGGAGGAGTCAAGCCATCCTCTCACAGCATTTATCACACCATGGGGACTGTACGAGTGGGTAAGAATCCCTTTTGGTTTGACTTCTGCTCCCGCCGAGTTTGAGAGGTCAATGAAAGAATGCTTGACCGGACTGAGAGATGACATATGCTTACCCTACTTGGATGATAATGTTGTTCATTCTCGGACTTTTGAGGACCACATAAATGATCTCAGGAGGGTCCTGCAACATTATGAAAGTCATGGAGTTAAGTTGACACCCAGAAAATGTGAGGTCTTTAACCCTCTCAGGCTCAAATTAAGTTGTGGCGTAATTAGCTAAGTAGCATTTAGCTGTCGCAAATCTGCAACATCTGCCTGGAGAAGGTTAAGAATAAAGTGAGGTTTTTGGGGAGGCTGGTGACTCCAGATCAGGCCTGGCCAACCTGTGGCTCCTGAGCCGCATGGGGCTCTTACGTTCATGTCAACTTATGTGTTTGTGTGTTTTTTACTTGTGCAATCACGTGCCGCTCCAGTGTTCTCCGCGCACAGCAAAAAAAACCACACAAATACAAGAATCGACATGAACGTAAGAGCCGCATGTGGCTTGGGAGCCACAGGTTGGCCAGGCCTGCTCCAGATGGTCACACCATGGATCCAGCTGACATGGCTCCAGTCCAAGCCCTAAAACAAAGAAAGCCCACCACCATTGGAGAAGTGAGAAAGTTATTGGGTTTTATCTTGTACTACCGCAACTATATTCCCAATTTTCTCACGAATAGCTAAACCCCTTTATAACCTCTTCTCAAAAGAAAACACTGAAAAAAAGAAAGACACAAGAAAAAAAATTAACAAAAGGACACAAACCAATGGGGGCCAGTTACCATCGTCACACCCAGTTCTGTGGTCAGCTGAACACCAACAAGTGCTTTGTCATCTGATTGACATCCTCATTCAGCCTCCAGTTCTGGGATATCCGGATTTTGAACAGCCCTTCACGGTACACTGTGATGCTTTGCAGGAGGGACTTGAGGCTGTGCTATATCAGTGACAGGGTGGAAAGCTGGTTGTGGTTGCCTATGGATCAAGAACTCTGTCCCAGAAAAGAATTACCATCTTCACTCGGGGAAACTGGAGTTTCTTGCCTTGAAGTGGGCCATATGTGAGAGGTTCAGAGACTACCTCTATTACTCTATTTACATCATCAATAACTCTCTCAATCATCAATAACCCCCTCACATATGTGCTCACAACTGCAAAGTTCAATGCTACGACCCATCGATGGATAGCTGAACTCACAGACTTCCAGTTCACCATTAAGTATCGACCAGGCAGGGCAAATAGAGACGCAGATGGTCTTTCACGTATGCCCTTGGGTATGGAACAGTACATCTGGACCTGCACAGAAGCTGTGTCACCTGAGGTAGTGAATGGTGTGACTGAGGCTCTGGCCGTCCAGCTGCAAAAAGGTGAGCCTTAGCTGTGTCCCCTGACCATTTCAACAGCTATAGCAGGGATATCCGATGAAGTGAGGATGTCAGTGGTGTAAATTCCAAAAGCAGACCTAAGACAGGCTCAGCAGGAGGACCCTGTAATCGGTGAAGTGTTCAAGTACGTAACCACCAACCACTGGCCAAAAGGCGGAAAACAAGCCCACAACAAGGGGATAGCTGTCTTGTTGAGAGAAAAACAGAAACTGCACTTGGACGAGGTTGGGTTACTGTATAGGAAAACACCCAACTGGTCTCAGCTCCTCCTGCCTAAGAAATTTCACAAGCTTGTTTACAAAGAACTGCATGAAGATATGGGCCATCTAGGAGTTGAGAGAGTTTTGACCCTCACCCGGGACCGCTTTTATTGGCCTCACATGCAGAAACAGATTGAGCACTAACAAAAGAATGCAGCTGTCTGAAAAACAAGCGCCCTAACAGACCCACTTGAGCACCACTCATCAACATCACTTCCACCTACCTGTTTGGGCTGGTCTCTATGGATTTCTTGCATCTAGAAAAATGTAAGGGAGGACATGAATATATCCTGGTCGTCATGGACCACTTCACGCGGTTCGCCCAGGTTTACCCCTGCTGAGACAAAAGTGCCAAAACAGCTGCTGAGAAAATCTTTGGGGATTTTGTTTTGAGATTTAGTTTTCCTACCCGACTCCACCATGATCAAGGTAGGGAGTTTGAAAACAAACTGTTTGCCAAGCCAGAAGGATATAGTGCAGTGAAAGGGTTTAGGGCCACACCATACCACCCCCAGGGGAATGGTAAAGAGGAGCGGTTTAATAGGACATTGTTTGCAATGCTCCGAAACCTCCCCGCAGGCAGCTAAAGCAGACTGGAAAGCATCGCTGGCAAAAGTAGTCCACGCTTGCCACTGTACTCGCAGCGAAGCCACCGGATACGCACCTTACTTCCTGTTATTCGGTAGAAACCCCAGACTCCCCATTGACCTGATGTTTTATCTCGCGGTGAAGGATCAAAGTTTGTTGCACAGTGACTATGCTGAGAGGTGGAAGACTCGCATGACTGACGCATACAAACTTGCCTCAAAGACAGCACGTGAAGAGAGTAGGCGAGGAAAAACATTATATGACAGGAAAATCCATGGTGCAGAGCTGGATCCAGGATGCAGAGAGCTGGTCAGAAATTTAAATGAAAAAGGGGGACCAGGAAAATTTAAGGTCATTCTGGGATGATCAAGTGTTTGTAGTGACACAGAAAAAAATATAAGGACAGTCCAGTGTATGAAATTAAGCCAGGAAATGGAAAAGGACGAATCTATGTGGTTCACAGGAATCTCTTGCTGCCGTGTAATTTCTTGCCAGTCAATGAAGAAAACTCACATGCAGAACCAAGAAAGAAAAGACAAGAAAAGAACAAAAGACATGAGCAGTTTGAACAAGATCACAGTTCAGAGGAGGAGGATGACTGGAGAGGAGTTGCAGTGTTGCCAGCACATGACCAGGGATGGAGTGGACAGCATCAGCAGACAAGGGGACCTAAACATGAACCCGAAGAGGTTCCAGCAGTACCACAGTATCTGGAGCGTGAGGATGATCCAGAGAAAGTGTTAGAGTTTTCTCGCTATATTCATGGCTATGTTATTTCGACTACTCACATGAAGACAGCAGGATGTGTGAGCACAAATGGCCTTCGTCCTTAAACAAGAACCTACCCCCATGATCGTAAACTCAAATAAGCATAAAGGTGTTGCAGCTCAGTGGTAGAGCGCATGCATAAGGTCCTGGGTTCAATCCCCGGCACCTCCACTGCAAGTTGCTTTGGATGAAAGCGTCTGCCAAATGGGAACCTACCCCCTGATACGGAACCTATCCCCCTGAATGTAAACAGGAATTACCCTCTCCCTGTATCTGATTTTGTCAACAACACCAATACACTTTCACACAATAAAAGGCCGAGCAAGGAGGAACTCGGTGGGATTCTCTGGATCTTGCCTCCAAAGAGCGCGCTGAGTCTCCCTCCCTGCAGAGCTCAAAAGAATAGTCGCTTGTCCGTGTTATTTCTTGTTATAACCTCGGTCTCCTCTTTACAGGCTTCAACTTAGACCAGCATGAATTAGAATTACTCTCTGACAGAAAGAGCAGGATCAACACGATGAGGATGCAGAAACACAGGAGAGTGAAAACCTGCAACATGCTGACCAGGATCATCAGGCTCAACCTGTGAGCAGTGATCAAGACCAAGATGAACAGTCACCTGTCAAACAGAGAAAGTATCCTTTCAGAATGAGAAAACCAAAATTAAGGTTTACTTACCATCAGTTAGGACAGCCCACTGTAGCATCTGAATAAGACATTTGGTAGAGTTTAAGAGTAATGTAACTGTAAAGTTAGGAGTTCAGTTCAGATTTTTCATTAATATTAAGACTACAAAATTGTTTGTTGTGTTATTTTGAAGTACTTTTAAAACATGGAATGGAATCTTGGCATTAGTTGAGGACTAATGTACTTTATGTTAAAACAGGAGGTCTGAACTATGTTAACATACCTTACTAAGAGAGGATGCAGATACCCGTGCTAGTGATGGATGTAGCAGTGGACTGTCATCATGCACAATGACACCAGCTGCAAGCATATGGCAGTAATGGGAGATACCAGCCATGCACCCTAATGGACATGGTCAAACTCTGACTCCTACTTAGATATAGCCTCCACCTTGAAGGAAATTATACCATTATATTTGTTTTACAACGCTTCAACTCGATGAGAATATCATTTTTTGACCACATGGCTTTATCTTGTGTACATGTAGCTGGATTGTAGTGATTTTGACAGATATTGTGCAAAATCATGTTCAATTCAACATAATTCAGCACCAGACATAATCTTGAAAGAATTCATATGTTTTTTTCAATTTGTAGCATAAACTCTTCAACTCGGTGAGATAAGCACTTTTTGACCACATGGCTGTATCTTCTGAACCTATCAATGGATTTGAGTGTTTTTGACATATGTTGTGCAGAATCAAGTCCCATTCAACATATTTCAGCTGCTGACACAGGCTTGAAAGAATGAATGAGTTATTTACAATATCTTTCGTAAAGGCTTCAACTCAATGAGATATGCACTTTTAGACCACTTGGCTATAGCTTTTGTACATGAAGTTGGATTTAAATGATTTTCACAGATATTTTGCAGAATCATGTCCCTTTCAACATATTTCAGCACCAGACACAAGCTTGAAAGAATACATAAGTTTTGGTTTTTTTTTTTTACCAAAACTGCCTCCATTTGGTGAGAAAAGCACTTTTTTACCATATGGCTCTATCATCTGAACCTACAGTTGTTTTTGAGTGATTTTGACATATATTGTGCAGAGTCATATCCCAATGCAGCCTCAGGGCGGCACTGTCTCTCCAAGGCTGCCTTGGGGGGGCACAGAGCAGTGTCTCCCTGTGCCGGTCCCAAGCCCGGATAAATGCAGAGGGTTGCGTCAGGAAGGGCATCCGGCGTAAAACTTTTGCCAAAACCAAACATGCGAGTCAACCAAAACTATATCATACCGGATCGGTCGCAGACCGGGTTAACAACGACCGCCATTGGTACTGATGGAAATTGAGCTACTGTGGGTCGAAGAACAAGAACAAGAAGAAGAGGAGTGTGTGTTCGGAAGCAGAGAGAGAGGAGGAAAGGACAGAGTCTGGGACTGAGAGTAGGGACTTTGAATATTGGGACTATGACAGGAAAAGGTAGAGTTGGTCGACATGATGCAGAGAAGGATGGTGGATATACTGTGTGTCCAGGAGACCAGGTGGAAAGGTAGTAAGGCAAGAAGCTTAGGAGCAGGCTTTAAGTTGTACTATTATGGTACTGACAAGAAGAGAAATGGAGTAGGAGTTATCTTGAAGGAGGAGTTTGTTAGGAACGTCCTAGAGGTGCAAAGAATGTCAGATAGACTTATGAGTCTGAAATTGGAAATTGAAGGTGGGATGTTCAATGTTGTCAGAGGCTATGCCCCGCAGGTGGGATGTGAATCTGAAGAGAAGGAAAAGTTCTGGAATGAGTTTGATGAAGTGATGCAGAATATTCCCAGAAATGAGAGAGTGATAATTAGTGCAGACTTCAATGGACATGTTGGTGAAGGCAGTAGAGGGGATGAAGAAGTGATGGGCAGATTTGGTATCCTGGATAGGAATGCAGAGGGACAGATGGTGGTAGATTTTGCAAAAAGGATGGAAATGGCTGTAGTGAACACCTTTTTCCAGAAAAAACAGGAACATAGGGTAACTTAAAAGAGCGGAGGTAGGAGCACGCAGGTTGACTACATCTTGTGTAGACGAGGTAACCTGAAAGAGACCAGTGTGACTGTAAAGTAGTTGTAGGTGAGAGTGTAGCCAGACAGCATAGGATGGTGGTTTGTAGGATGACCCTGGTGACAAGGAAGATGAAGAGGACAAAGGCAGAGCAGAGGACAAAGTGGTGGAAGCTGAAAAGGGAGGACTGTTGCATGGTTTTCAGGGAGGAGTTGAGAAAAGCTCTGGGTGGTCAGGGTGAGTTTCCAGATGATTGACAACTACAGCTAGTGTTATCAGGGAGACAGGTAGAAGAGTACTTGGTGTGTCATCTGGAAGGGAAGTAGATAAGGAGACTTGGTGGTGGAATGAGGAAGTGCAGGTGTCACATGTCGCAGGGGCGGACTCGAGCAGGGAACCACACTTCAGCAAGGATCTGGATCAAAAGCACTTTATTGCATTGAAACAGCAGGCAGGGTGTCGCTGGTAAGCCTCTGGCCCTGAGACGGAGTTGCACAGGGCTGGGTCTCACCAGGGCAGGTTGCAGACAGGTCTGGGGGACCAGTCATGGCAGGGCTCTGCAGTGGTCTGAGAGCCACAATCCCCTGGTGCCAGGTAGAGCGTGCCGCTGCCCTTTATAGGGATCTTGATTAGCAGCATCTGCTGCAGCTGGCGCCGATTACAATTGGGATCAGGTGTGAAACCCTGACAGCAGGAGTGTATACAGAGAAAGAGGTTAGCGAAGAAGAAGTGCGATACTGAGAGGACTGAAGAGAACAGACAGGAGTTCAGGGAGATGCGGCGAATGGGAAAGATAGAGGTAGCAAAGGCAAAACAAAGGGCGTACGATGACTTGTATGCTCGGTTGGATAGTAAGGAGGGTGAGAATGATCTATACAGGTTGGCGAAACAAAGAGATAAAGATGGAAAGGATGTACAACAGGTCCGGGTGATTAAGGACAGAGAGGGAAATGTATTGACTGATGCTAGAAGAGTGATGAGAAGATGGAAAGAGTATTTTGAAGAGCTGATGAATGTGGAAAATGAAAGAGAGCAAGGGTAGAAGAGGGGACTATTGTAGACCACAAAGTAGCACAAATTAGTAAAAGTGAAGTGAGGAAGGCATTGAGGAGGATGAAGAGTGGAAAAGCAGTTGGTCCTGATGATATACCCGTGGAGGTGTGGAAGTGTCTAGGAGAGGCAGCGGACGATTTTCTGACTGGATCTTAGAGAGTGAGAAGATGCCTGAGGAATGGAGACAAAGTGTGATGGTGCCTATTTTTAAGAATATAGGGGATGTGCAGAATTGTGACAACTATAGAGGGATAAAGTTGATGAGCCATACAATGAAGTTATGGGAAAGAGTAGTGGAAACTAGACTGAGAGCAGAAGTCAGCATTTGTGAACAGCAGTATGGTTTCATGCCTAGGAAGAGTACTACAGATGCAGCATTTGCATTGAGAATGCTAATAGAAAAGTACAGAGAAGGTCAGAGGGAGTTGCATTGCGTTTTTGTAGACCTTAAAAAAGCGCACGACAGGGTGCCAAGAGAGGAGCTCTGGTATTGTATGAGGAAGTCTGGAGTGGCAGAGAAGTATGTTAGACTGGTGCAGGACATGTATGCTAGCTGTGAGACACTGGTACGGTGTGCTGTAGGGGTAACAGAGAGGTTCAAGGTGGAGGTGGGACTCCATCAGGGATCAGCTCTGAGCCCCTTCTTGTTTGCAATGGTGATGGATAGGCTGACAGATGAGGCTAGACAGGAATCCCTATGGACCATGATGTTTGCGGATGACATTGTGATATGTAGTGAGAGCAGACAACGAGTAGAGGAAAATCTAGAGAGGTGGAGGTATGCTCTGGAAAGGAGAGGAATGAAAGTTAGTCGTAGCAAGACAGAATATATGTGTGTGACGAGAGGAACTCGGGTGGAACATTGAGGCTACAGGGAGTGGAGATCAAGAAGCTGGAGGATTTCAGGTACTTAGGGTCAACAGTCCAGAGCAACGGAGAGTGTGGAAAAGAGGTGAAGAGACGTATCCAAGCAGGTTGGAATGGGTGGAGAAAAGTGTCAGGGGTACTATGTGACAGAAGACTTTCAGCCAGAATAAAAGGAAAGGTGTACAAGACAGTGGTGACAGCAGGCAGAACTAGAGGTTGTAGAGATGAAGATGTTGACGTTCTCTTTGGGTGTGACCAGGATGAATAGAATCAGGAATGAGTCTATCAGAGGAAGAGCACATGTTAGATGTTTTGGAGAGAAGGTCAGAAGAGCCAGACTGAGATGGTTCGGTCGTGTACAGAGGAGGGATAGAGAATATATTGGTAAACGGATGCTGAAATTGGAGCTGCCAGGCAAGAGGTCTCGAGGAAGACCAAAGAGAAGATTTATGGACGTAGTAAGAGAGGATATGAAGGTAGTTGGTGTGAGAGAGGAAGATACAGAGAACAGGGTTAGATGGAGAAAGTTGACTCGCTGTGGCGACCCCTTACGGGAAAAGCCGAAAGAAGAAGCAGAAGAAGAAGATTGTCCAGAATCATATCCCATTCAAGATATTTCAGCACCAGACACAAACTTGAAAGAATTCATGAGTTTTTTACAATTTGTGCCAAAAACGCTTCAACTCGGTTAGATAAGCACATTTCGACCACATGGCTATATCTTGTGTACATATTGCTGGATTGTAGTGATTTTGACAGATATTGTGCAGAAAAATGTTCAATTCAACATATTTCAACATCAGACACAAACATGAAAGAATTCATGAATTATTTACAATTTGTTTCATAAACGCTCCAACTCGGTAAGATAAGCACATTTCGACCACATGGCTATATTTTCTTTTTCAAATGAAGATGAATTTGAGTGATATTGACAGTAATTGTGCATAATCATGTTCCATTCAATACATTTCAGAAACAGACACCATCATGAAGAGAGTAATACGTTTTTTACAATTTGTCACATAAATGTTTCAACTTGGTGAGATAAGCATTTTTTGACCACATGGCTATATCATTTAAAGCTGTGGCTGGATTTGAGTGACTTTGACATATATTGTGCACAATCATGTCCATTTCAACATATTACAGCAGCGAACACCAGCCTGAAGAAATTTATTAGTTTTTCACAATTTGTAACATAAATGCTTCAACTCAGTGAGATAAGGACCTTTTGACCGCATGGCTATATCTTGGTGGATTTCAGTGATTTTGACATATATTGTGCAGAATCATGTCCCAATCAACATATTTCAGCAGCAATAAGCAGCTTGAAAGAATTCATTAGTTTTTTACAATTTGTAACATAAATGCTTCATCTTGGTGAGATAAGCACTTTTTAGCCACATGGATATATCTTTGAAACCTGTTGTTGGATTTCAATGATTTTGATATATATTGTTAAGAATCATGTCCCATTCAACATGTTTAAGCAGCAAAGAGCAAATTGAAGGAAATCATTAGTTTTGCACAATTTGTAAGAAAAATGCTTCAAGTCAGTGAGAAAAGCAATTTTGACCACATGGCTATATCCTTCAAACCTGTGGCTGGTTTTCAGTGATTTTGACATATATTTTGCAGAATCATGTCCCATTCAACTTATTTAAGCAGCAGACACAGGCATGAAGGAAGTCATTAGTTTTGCACAATTTGTAACAAAAATGCTTCAACTAAGAGAGATAAGCACTTTTTAGCCACATGGCTATATATTTTAAACCTGTGGACAGATAATGGTGGCTTTGACAGATATTATGCAGAATCATGTCAAATTCAACAAATTTCAGCAGCAAAAATCAGCATGAAGGAATTCAAATTTTTTTACAATTTGTAACATAAATACTTCAAATCGGTGATATATGCATTTTTTGACCACATGGCAATATGTTTTAAACCTGTGGCTGGATTTCAGTGATTTTGACATATATATCGTTCAGAATAATGTCCCATTCAACATATATCAGCAGCAACAAGCAGCTTGAAGGAAATCATTAGTTTTGCACAATTTGTAAGAAAAATGCTTCAAGTCAGTGAGATAAGCACTTTTTGACCACATGGCTATATATTTTTAACCAGTTGATGGATTTAAGTAATTTTGAAATATATTGTGCAGAATCTGGTCCTTTTCAACATATTTCAGCACCAGTAAGCTGCTTCTAAGGAATCTTTAGTTATTTCCACTATTTATCGAAAACGCTTCAACACAGTGAGATAAACACTTTTTGACCGTATGGCTATTTCTTTTCAAAATGTTGCAGGATCACAATGATTTTGACATATATTGTGCAGAATCTGGTCCTTTTCAACATATTTCAGCATCAGAAACCTTCTTCTAAGGAATCTTTAGTTATTTCCACTATTTATCGAAAACGCTTCAACTCAGAGAGATAAACACTTTTTGACCGTATGGCTATATCTTTTCAAAATGTTGCAGGATCACAATAATTTTGACATATATTGTGCAGAATCTGGTCCTTATCAACATATTTCTGCATCAGTAGCAGGCTTCTATGGAATCTTTAGTGTTTCAACTGTTTATCGAAAAAGATCAACTCGGTGAGATAAACACTTTTTGACCGTATAGCTATATCTTTTCAAAAGGTTGCAGGATCACAATGATTTTGACATATATTGTGAAGAATCTGGTCCTTTTCAACATATTTCAGCACCAGTTAACTGGTTCTAAGGAATCTTTAGGGATTTCCACTCTTTATGGAAAACGCTTCAACTCAGTGAGATAAACACTTTTTGACCGTATGACAAAATCTTTTCAAAATGTTGCAGGATCATAAGGATTTTGACATATAGTATGCAAAATCTGGTCCTTTTCAACATATTTCAGCACATGAAAGCTGCGTCTAAGGAATCTTGAGTTATTTCCACTCTTTATCGAAAACGCTTGAACTCAGTGAGATAAACACTTTTTGACCGTATGGCTATTTCTTTTCAAAATGTTGCAGGACCACAATGATTTTGATATATATTGTGCAGAATCTGGTACTTTTCAACATATTTCAGCACCAGAAAGCTGCCTCACAGGAGTCTTTAGTTATTTACACTCTATCGAAAACGCTTCAACTCAGTGAGATAAACACTTTTTGACCGTATGGCTATTTCTTTTCAAAATGTTGCAAGATCACAATGATTTTGAAATATATTGTGCAGAATCTGGTCCTTTTCAACATATTTAAGCACCAGTGACCTTCTTCTAAGGAATCTTTAGTTATTTCCACTATTTATTGAAAACGCTTCAACTCAGAGAAATAAACACTTTTTGACCGTATGGCTATATCTTTTCAAAATGTTGCAGGATCACAATGATTTTGCCATATATTGTGCAGAATCTGGTCCTATTCAACATATTTAAACTCCAGTAAGCTGCTTCTAAGGAATCTTTAGTTATTTCCACTCTTTATCAAAAACGCTTCAACTCATTAAGATAAGCACTTTTTGACCTCATGACTATATCTTTTCAAAATGTTGCAGGATTACAATGATTTTGACATATATTGTACAGAATCTGATCCTTTTCGACATATTTCAGCACCAGTAAGCTACTTCTAAGGAATCTTTAGTTATTTCCACTCGATCGAAAACGCTTCAACTCAGTGAGATAAACACTTTTTGATCGTATGGCTATATATTTTCAAAATGTTGCAGGATCACAATGATTTTGACATATATTTTGCAGAATCTGGTCCTTTTCAACATATTTCAGCACCAGTAACCTGCTTCTATGGAATCTTTAGTGATTTCCACTCTTTATCGAAAATGATCAACTCGGTGAGATAAACACTTTTTGACCGTATAGCTATATCTTTTTAAAAGGTTGCAGGATCACAATAGTTTTGACATATATTGTGAAGAATCTGGTCCTTTTCAACATATTTCAGCAACATTAACCTGCTTCTAAGGAATCTTTAGTTATTTCCACTCTTTATCGAAAATGGTTCAACTCAGTGAGATAAACAATTTTTAACCGTATGGCTATTTCTTTTCAAAATGGTGCAGGATCACAATGATTTTGACATATATTGTGCAGAATCTGGTTCTTTTCAACATATTTCAGCACCAGTAACCTGCTTCTATGGAATCTTTTGTGATTTCCACTTCTGATCAAAAATGCTTCAAGTCTGTGAGATTAACACTTTTTGACCGTATGGCTATATCTTTTCAAAATGTTGCAGGATCACAATGATTTTGACATATATTGTGCATAATCTTGTCCTTTTCAACATATTTCAGCACCAGTTAACTGCTTCTAAGGAATCTTTAGTTATTTCCACTCTTTATCGAAAATGGTTCAACTCAGTGAGATGAACAATTTTTAACCGTATGGCTATTTCTTTTCAAAATGGTGCAGGATCACAATGATTTTGACATATATTGTGCAGAATCTGGTTCTTTTCAACATATTTCAGCACCAGTAACCTGCTTCTATGGAATCTTTTGTGATTTCCACTTCTGATCAAAAATGCTTCAAGTCTGTGAGATTAACACTTTTTGACCGTATGGCTATATCTTTTCAAAATGTTGCAGGATCACAATGATTTTGACATATATTGTGCATAATCTCGTCCTTTTCAACATATTTCAGCACCAGTTAACTGCTTCTAAGGAATCTTTAGGGATTTTCACTCTTTATCGAAAACGCTTCAACTCAGTGAAATAAAAACTTTTTGACCGTATGGCTATATCTTTTCAAAATGTTGCAGGATCATAAGGATTTTGACATACGTTGTGCAAAATCTGGTCCTTTTCAACATATTTCAGTACCAGTAAGCTGCTTCTAAGGAATCTTTTGTTTTTTCCACTCTTTATCGAAAATGTTTCAACTCAGAGAGATAAACACTTTTTGACCGTATGGCTATATCTTTTCAAAATGTTGCAGGATCACAATGATTTTGACATATATTTTGCAGAATCGGGTCCTTTTCAACATATTTAAGGTCCAGTAACCTGCCTCTAAGGAGTCTTTAGTTATTTCCACTGTTTATCGAAAACGCTTCAACTCAGTAAGATAAACACTTTTTGACCGTATGGCTATATCTTTTCAAAATTTTGCATGATCAAAATTATTTTAACCTATATTGTGCAGAATCTGGTCCTTTTCAACATATTTCAGCACCAGTAAGCTGCTTCGATGGAATCTTTAGTGATTTCCACTATATATCGAAAACGCTTCAACTCAGTGAGATAAACTCTTTTTGACCGTACGGCTATATCTTTTCAAAATGTTCCAGGATCACAATGATTTTGAAATATATTGTGGAAAATACGGTCCTTTTCAACATATTTAAGCACCAGTAAGCTGGTTCTATGGAATCTTTTGTTATTTACCCTTTTTATTGAAAAACGCTTCAACTCAGTGAGAAAAACTTTTTGACCGTATGGCTATATCTTTTCAAAATGTTGCAGGATCACAATGAATTTGACATAAATTGTGCAGAATATGGTCCTTTTCAACATACTTCAGCACCAGTAACCTGCTTCTATGGAATCTTTAGTTATTTCCACTCTTTATCGAAAATGCTTCAACTTGGTGGGATAAAAACTTTTTGACCGTATGGCTATATCTATTCAAAATGTTGCAGGATCACAACGATTTTGACATATATTGTGCAGAATCTGGTCCTGTTCAACATATTTAAGGTCCAGTAACCTGCCTCTAAGGAATCTTTAGTTATTTCCACTCTTTATCGTAAACGCTTCAACTCAGTGAGATAAACTCTTTTTGACCGTATGGCTATATCTTTTCAAAATATTGCAGGATCACAATGTTTTTACATATATTATGTAGAATCGGGTCCTTTTCAAAATATTTCAGCACGAGAAAGCTGCGTCTAAGTAATCTTTAGATATTTCCACTCTTTATCGAAAACGCTTCAACTCAGTGAGATAAACACTTTTTGACCGTATAGCTATATCTTTTCAAAAGATTGCATGATCACAATGATTTTGACATATATTGTGCAGTATCTGGTCCTTTTCAACATATTTCAGCACCAGAAAGCTGCGTCTAAGGAGTCTTGAGTTATTTCCACTCTTTATCGAAAACGCTTCAACTCACTGAGACAAACAATTTTTGACCGTATGGCTATATCTTCTCAAAATGGTACAGGATCACGATGATTTTGACATATATTGTGCAGAATCTGGTCCTTTTCAACATATTTCAGTACCAGTAAACTGCTTCTAAGGAATCTTTAGTTATTTCCACTTTTTATTGAAAACAATTCAACTCAGTGAGATAAACACTTTTTGACCGTATAGCTATATCTTTTCAACATTATGCAGGATCACGATGATTTTGACATATATTGTGCAGAATTGGGTCCTTTTCAACATATTTCAACACCATTAAGCTGCTTCTAAGGAATCTTTTGTGATTTACACTCTTTTTCGAAAATGCTTCAACTCAGTGAGATAAACACTTTTTGACCGTATGGCTACATCTTTTCAAAAAGTTGCAGGATCACAATGATTATGACATATATTGTTCAGAATCTGGTCCTTCTTCAACATATTTCAGCACCAGTAACCTGCTTCTAAGGAATCTTTAGGGATTTCCACTCTTTATCGAAACCGCTTCAACTCAGTGAGATAAACACTTTTTGACCGTATGGCTATATCTTTTCAAAACATTTCAGGATCACAGTGTTTTTAAATATAGTATGTATTCAACATATTTAAGCTCCAGTAACCTGCTTCCAAGGAATCTTTAGTTATTTACACTCTTTATTAAAAAAATGCTTCAACTCAGTGAGATAAACACTTTTTGACTGTATGGCTATATGGTCTCAAAATGTTGCAGGATCACAATGATTTTGACATATATTTTGCAGAATCTTGTCCCTTTCAACTTATTGCAACACCAGTAACCTGTTTATATGGAAACTTTAGTTATTTCAATTCTTTATCCAAAACGCTTCAACTCAGTGAGATAAACATTTTTTGACTGTATGGCTATATCTTTGCAAAATGGTACAGGATCACGATGATTTTGACATATATTGTGCAGAATCTGGTCCTTTTCAACATATTTCAGTACCAGTATCCTGCTTCTAAGGAATCTTTAGTTATTTCCACTCTTTATTGAAAACGCTTCAACTCAGTGAGATAAACACTTTTTGACCGTATAGCTATATCTTTTCAAAAGGTTGCAGGATCACAATGACTTTGACTTATATTGTGCAGAATCTGGTCCTTTTCAACACATTTCAGCACCAGAAAGCTGCCTCTGAGGAATCTTTAGTGATTTCCACTCTTTTTCGAAAATGCTTCAACTCAATAAACACTTTTTGACCGTATGGCTATATCTTTTCAAAATGTCGCAGGATCACAATGTCTTTGACATATATTGTGCAGAATCTGGTCCTTTTCAACATATTTCAGTACCAGTAAACTGCTTCTAAGGAATCTTTAGTTATTTCCACTTTTTATTGAAAACAATTCAACTCAGTGAGATAAACACTTTTTGACCGTGTGGCTATATCTTTTCAACATTATGCAGGATCACGATGATTTTGACATATATTGTGCAGAATTGGGTCCTTTTCAACATATTTCAACACCATTAAGCTGCTTCTAAGGAATCTTTTGTGATTTACACTCTTTTTCGAAAATGCTTCAACTCAGTGAGATAAACACTTTTTGACCGTATGGCTATATCTTTTCAAAAAGTTGCAGGATCACAATGATTATGACATATATTGTTCAGAATCTGGTCCTTCTTCAACATATTTCAGCACCAGTAACCTGCTTCTAAGGAATCTTTAGGGATTTCCACTCTTTATCGAAACCGCTTCAACTCAGTGAGATAAACACTTTTTGACCGTATGGCTATATCTTTTCAAAACATTTCAGGATCACAGTGTTTTTAAATATAGTATGTATTCAACATATTTAAGCTCCAGTAACCTGCTTCCAAGGAATCTTTAGTTATTTACACTCTTTATTAAAAAAATGCTTCAACTCAGTGAGATAAACACTTTTTGACTGTATGGCTATATGGTCTCAAAATGTTGCAGGATCACAATGATTTTGACATATATTTTGCAGAATCTTGTCCTTTTCAACTTATTGCAACACCAGTAACCTGTTTATATGGAAACTTTAGTTATTTCAATTCTTTATCCAAAACGCTTCAACTCAGTGAGATAAACATTTTTTGACTGTATGGCTATATCTTTGCAAAATGGTACAGGATCACGATGATTTTGACATATATTGTGCAGAATCTGGTCCTTTTCAACATATTTCAGTACCAGTATCCTGCTTCTAAGGAATCTTTAGTTATTTCCACTCTTTATTGAAAACGCTTCAACTCTGAGATAAACACTTTTTGACCGTATAGCTATATCTTTTCAAAAGGTTGCAGGATCACAATGACTTTGACTTATATTGTGCAGAATCTGGTCCTTTTCAACACATTTCAGCACCAGAAAGCTGCCTCTGAGGAATCTTTAGTGATTTCCACTCTTTTTCGAAAATGCTTCAACTCAATAAACACTTTTTGACCGTATGGCTATATCTTTTCAAAATGTCGCAGGATCACAATGTCTTTGACATATATTGTGCAGAATCTGGTCCTTTTCAACATATTTCAGTACCAGTAAACTGCTTCTAAGGAATCTTTAGTTATTTCCACTTTTTATTGAAAACAATTCAACTCAGTGAGATAAACACTTTTTGACCGTGTGGCTATATCTTTTCAACATTATGCAGGATCACGATGATTTTGACATATATTGTGCAGAATTGGGTCCTTTTCAACATATTTCAACACCATTAAGCTGCTTCTAAGGAATCTTTTGTGATTTACACTCTTTTTCGAAAATGCTTCAACTCAGTGAGATAAACACTTTTTGACCGTATGGCTATATCTTTTCAAAAAGTTGCAGGATCACAATGATTATGACATATATTGTTCAGAATCTGGTCCTTCTTCAACATATTTCAGCACCAGTAACCTGCTTCTAAGGAATCTTTAGGGATTTCCACTCTTTATCGAAACCGCTTCAACTCAGTGAGATAAACACTTTTTGACCGTATGGCTATATCTTTTCAAAACATTTCAGGATCACAGTGTTTTTAAATATAGTATGTATTCAACATATTTAAGCTCCAGTAACCTGCTTCCAAGGAATCTTTAGTTATTTACACTCTTTATTAAAAAAATGCTTCAACTCAGTGAGATAAACACTTTTTGACTGTATGGCTATATGGTCTCAAAATGTTGCAGGATCACAATGATTTTGACATATATTTTGCAGAATCTTGTCCTTTTCAACTTATTGCAACACCAGTAACCTGTTTATATGGAAACTTTAGTTATTTCAATTCTTTATCCAAAACGCTTCAACTCAGTGAGATAAACATTTTTTGACCGTATGGCTATATCTTTGCAAAATGGTACAGGATCACGATGATTTTGACATATATTGTGCAGAATCTGGTCCTTTTCAACATATTTCAGTACCAGTATCCTGCTTCTAAGGAATCTTTAGTTATTTCCACTCTTTATTGAAAACGCTTCAACTCAGTGAGATAAATACTTTTTGACCGTATGGCTATATCTTTTCAAAATGTCTTAGGATCACAATGTCTTTGACATATATTTTGCAGAATGTGGTCCTTTTCAACATATTTCAGCACCAGAAAGCTGCCTCTGAGGAATCTTTAGTGATTTCCACTCTTTTTCGAAAATGCTTCAACTAGGTGAGATAAACACTTTTTGACCGTATGGCTATATCTTTTCAAAATGTCGCAGGATCACAATGTCGTTGACATATATTTTGCAGAATCTGGTCCTTTTCAACATATTTCAGGACCAGAAAGCTGCGTCTAAGGAGTCTTTAGTTATTTCCACTCTTTATCCAAAACGCTTCAACTCAGTGAGATAAACAATTTTTGACCGTATGGCTATATCTTTTCAAAATGGTACAGGATCGCAATGATTTTGACATATATTGTGAAGAATCTGGTCCTTTTCAACATATTTCAGTACCAGTAACCTGCTTCTAAGGAATCTTTAGTTATTTCCACTCTTTATTGAAAACGCTTCAACTCAGTGAGATAAACACTTTTTGACCGTATGGCTATATCTTTTCAAAAGGTTGCAGGATCACAATGATTTTGACATACATTGTGCAGAATCTGGTCCTTTTCAACATATTTCAACACCAGTAAGCTGCTTCTAAGGAATCTTTTGTGATTTACACTCTTTTTCGAAAATGCTTCAACTTGGTGAGATAAACACTTTTTGACCGTATGGCTATATCTTTTCAAAATGTTGCAGGATCAAAATGATTATGACATATATTGTGCAGAATCTGGTCCTTCTTCTAAATATTTCAGCACCAGTAACCTTCTTCTAAGGAATCTTTATGGATTTCCACTCTTTATCGAAACCGCTTCAACTCAGTGAGATAAACAATTTTTAACCGTGTGTCTATATCTTTTCAAAATATTGCAGGATCACAGTGTTTTTAAATATATTATGAATTTAACATATTGAAGCTCCAGTAACCTGCTTCCAAGGTATCTTTAGTTATTTACACTCTTTATTAAAAAATGCTTCAACTCAATGAGAAAAACACTTTTTGACCGTATGACTATATCTTTTCAAAATGTTCGAGGATCACAATGATTTTGACATATATTGTGCAGAATCTTGTCCTTTTCAACATATTTCAGCACCAGTAAGCTGCTTCTCAGGAATCTTTAGTTATTTCCACTCTTTTTCGAAATTGTTTCAACTTGGTGAGATAAACACTTTTTGACCGTATAGCTACATCTTTTCAAAAGGTTGCAGGATCACTATGATTTTGACATATATTGTGCAGAATCTGGTCCGTTTCAACATATTTCAACACCAGTAAGCTGCTTCTAAGGAATCTTTTGTGATTTACACTCTTTTTCGAAAATGCTTCAACTCGGTGAGATAAACACTTTTTGACCGTATGGCTATATCTTTTCAAAATGTTGCAGGATCAAAATGATTATGACATATATTGTGCAGAATCTGGTCCTTTTTCAACATATTTCAGCACCAGTAACCTTCTTCTAAGGAATCTTTATGGATTTTCACTCTTTATCGAAACCGCTTCAACTCAGTGAGATAAACACTTTTTAACCATATGGCTATATCTTTTCAAAATATTGCAGGATCACAGTGTTTTTAAATATATTATGTATTCAACATATTGAAGCTCCAGTAACCTGCTTCCAAGGTATCTTTAGTTATTTACACTCTTTATTAAAAAATGCTTCAACTCAGTGAGAAAAACACTTTTTGACCGTATGACTATATCTTTTCAAAATGTTCCAGGATCACAATGATTTTGACATATATTGTGCAGAATCTTGTCCTATTCAACATATTTCAGCACCAGTAAGCTGCTTCTAAGGAATCTTCAGTGATTTCCATTCTTTTTCGAAATTGTTTCAACTTGGTGAGATAAACACTTTTTGACCGTATGGCTATATCTTTTCAAAAGTTTTTAAGATCACAATGATTTTGAAAATATTGTGAAGAATCTGGTCCTTTTCATCATATTTAAGCTCCAGTAACTTTGCTTCAAAGGAATCTTTAGTTATTTCCACTCTTTTTTGAAAACGCTTCACCTCAATGACATTAACACTCTTTGACCGCATGACTATATCTTTTCAAAATGTCTCAGGATCACAATGATTTTGACATATATTGTGCAGAATCTGGTCCTTTTCAACATATTTAAGGTCCAGTAACCTGCCTCTAAGGAGTCTTTAGTTATTTCCACTGTTTATCGAAAACGCTTCAACTCAGTAAGATAAACACTTTTTGACCGTATGGCTATATCTTTTCAAAATTTTGCATGATCAAAATGATTATGACATATATTGTGCAGAATCTGGTCCTTTTTCAACATATTTCAGCACCAGTAACCTTCTTCTAAGGAATCTTTATGGATTTTCACTCTTTATCGAAACCGCTTCAACTCAGTGAGATAAACACTTTTTAACCGTATGGCTATATCTTTTCAAAATATTGCATGATCAAAATGATTATGACATATATTGTGCAGAATCTGGTCCTTTTTCAACATATTTCAGCACCAGTAACCTTCTTCTAAGGAATCTTTATGGATTTTCACTCTTTATCGAAACCGCTTCAACTCAGTGAGATAAACACTTTTTAACCGTATGGCTATATCTTTTATAAATATTGCAGGATCACAGTGTTTTTAAATATATTATGTATTCAACATATTGAAGCTCCAGTAACCTGCTTCCAAGGTATCTTTAGTTATTTACACTCTTTATTAAAAAATGCTTCAACTCAGTGAGAAAAACACTTTTTGACCGTATGACTATATCTTTTCAAAATGTTCCAGGATCACAATGATTTTGACATATATTGTGCAGAATCTTGTCCTATTCAACATATTTCAGCACCAGTATGCTGCTTCTAAGGAATCTTCAGTGATTTCCATTCTTTTTCGAAATTGTTTCAACTTGGTGAGATAAACACTTTTTGACCGTATGGCTATATCTTTTCAAAAGTTTTTAAGATCACAATGATTTTGAAAATATTGTGAAGAATCTGGTCCTTTTCATCATATTTAAGCTCCAGTAACTTTGCTTCAAAGGAATCTTTAGTTATTTCCACTCTTTTTTGAAAACGCTTCACCTCAATGACATTAACACTCTTTGACCGCATGACTATATCTTTTCAAAATGTCTCAGGATCACAATGATTTTGACATATATTGTGCAGAATCTGGTCCTTTTCAACATATTTCAACACCAGTAAGCTGCTTCTAAGGAATCTTTTGTGATTTACACTCTTTTTCGAAAATGCTTCAACTCGGTGAGATAAACACTTTTTGACCGTATGGCTATATCTTTACAAAATGTTGCAGGATCAAAATGATTATGACATATATTGTGAAAAATCTGGTCCTTCTTCAACATATTTCAGCACCAGTTACCTTCCTCTAAGGAATCTTTATGGATTTCCACTCTTTATCGAAACCGCTTCAACTCCTTGACATAAACACTTTTTGACCGTGTGGCTATATCTTTTCAAAAGGTTGCAGGATCACAGTGTTTTTACATATATTGTGAAGAATCTGGTCCTTTTCAACATATTTCAGCAACATTAACCTGCTTCTAAGGAATCTTTAGTTATTTCCACTCTTTATCGAAAATGGTTCAACTCAGTGAGATAAACAATTTTTTACCGTATGGCTATTTCTTTTCAAAATGGTGCAGGATCACAATGATTTTGACATATATTGTGCAGAATCTGGTTCTTTTCAACATATTTCAGCACCAGTAACCTGCTTCTATGGAATCTTTTGTGATTTCCACTTCTGATCAAAAATGCTTCAAGTCTGTGAGATTAACACTTTTTGACCGTATGGCTATATCTTTTCAAAATGTTGCAGGATCACAATGATTTTAGAATATTGTGCATAATCTCGTCCTTTTCAACATATTTCAGCACCAGTTAACTGCTTCTAAGGAATCTTTAGGGATTTTCACTCTTTATCGAAAACGCTTCAACTCAGTGAAATAAAAACTTTTTGACCGTATGGCTATATCTTTTCAAAATGTTGTAGGATCATAAGGATTTTGACATACGTTGTGCAAAATCTGGTCCTTTTCAACATATTTCAGTACCAGTAAGCTGCTTCTAAGGAATCTTTTGTTTTTTCCACTCTTTATCGAAAATGTTTCAACTCAGAGAGATAAACACTTTTTGACCGTATGGCTATATCTTTTCAAAATGTTGCAGGATCACAATGATTTTGACATATATTTTGCAGAATCGGGTCCTTTTCAACATATTTAAGGTCCAGTAACCTGCCTCTAAGGAGTCTTTAGTTATTTCCACTGTTTATCGAAAACGCTTCAACTCAGTAAGATAAACACTTTTTGACCGTATGGCTATATCTTTTCAAAATTTTGCATGATCAAAATTATTTTAACCTATATTGTGCAGAATCTGGTCCTTTTCAACATATTTCAGCACCAGTAAGCTGCTTCGATGGAATCTTTAGTGATTTCCACTATATATCGAAAACGCTTCAACTCAGTGAGATAAACTCTTTTTGACCGTACGGCTATATCTTTTCAAAATGTTCCAGGATCACAATGATTTTGAAATATATTGTGGAAAATACGGTCCTTTTCAACATATTTAAGCACCAGTAAGCTGGTTCTATGGAATCTTTTGTTATTTACCCTTTTTATTGAAAAACGCTTCAACTCAGTGAGAAAAACTTTTTGACCGTATGGCTATATCTTTTCAAAATGTTGCAGGATCACAATGAATTTGACATAAATTGTGCAGAATATGGTCCTTTTCAACATACTTCAGCACCAGTAACCTGCTTCTATGGAATCTTTAGTTATTTCCACTCTTTATCGAAAAGGCTTCAACTTGGTGGGATAAAAACTTTTTGAAGGTATGGCTATATCTATTCAAAATGTTGCAGGATCACAACGATTTTGACATATATTGTGCAGAATCTGGTCCTGTTCAACATATTTAAGGTCCAGTAACCTGCCTCTAAGGAATCTTTAGTTATTTCCACTCTTTATCGTAAACGCTTCAACTCAGTGAGATAAACTCTTTTTGACCGTATGGCTATATCTTTTCAAAATATTGCAGGATCAAAATGTTTTTACATATATTATGTAGAATCGGGTCCTTTTCAACATATTTCAGCACGAGAAAGCTGCGTCTAAGTAATCTTTAGATATTTCCACTCTTTATCGAAAACGCTTCAACTCAGTGAGATAAACACTTTTTGACCGTATAGCTATATCTTTTCAAAAGATTGCATGATCACAATGATTTTGACATATATTGTGCAGTATCTGGTCCTTTTCAACATATTTCAGCACCAGAAAGCTGCGTCTAAGGAGTCTTTAGTTATTTCCACTCTTTATCGAAAACGCTTCAACTCACTGAGACAAACAATTTTTGACCGTATGGCTATATCTTCTCAAAATGGTACAGGATCACGATGATTTTGACATATATTGTGCAGAATCTGGTCCTTCTTCAACATATTTCAGTACCAGTAAACTGCTTCCAAGGAATCTTTAGTTATTTCCACTTTTTATTGAAAACAATTCAACTCAGTGAGATAAACACTTTTTGACCGTATAGCTATGTCTTTTCAACATTATGCAGGATCACGATGATTTTGACATATATTGTGCAGAATTGGGTCCTTTTCAACATATTTCAACACCATTAAGCTGCTTCTAAGGAATCTTTTGTGATTTACACTCTTTTTCGAAAATGCTTCAACTCAGTGAGATAAACACTTTTTGACCGTATGGCTATATCTTTTCAAAAAGTTGCAGGATCACAATGATTATGACATATATTGTTCAGAATCTGGTCCTTCTTCAACATATTTCAGCACCAGTGACCTGCTTCTAAGGAATCTTTAGGGATTTCCACTCTTTATCGAAACCGCTTCAACTCAGTGAGATAAACACTTTTTGACCGTATGGCTATATCTTTTCAAAACATTTCAGGATCACAGTGATTTTGAATATAGTATGTATTCAACATATTTAAGCTCCAGTAACCTGCTTCCAAGGAATCTTTAGTTATTTACAGTCTTTATTAAAAAAATGCTTCAACTCAGTGAGATAAACACTTTTTGACTGTATGGCTATATGGTCTCAAAATGTTGCAGGATCACAATGATTTTGACATATATTTTGCAGAATCTTGTCCTTTTCAACTTATTGCAACACCAGTAACCTGTTTATATGGAAACTTTAGTTATTTCAATTCTTTATCCAAAACGCTTCAACTCAGTGAGATAAACATTTTTTGACTGTATGGCTATATCTTTGCAAAATGGTACAGGATCACGATGATTTTGACATATATTGTGCAGAATCTGGTCCTTTTCAACATATTTCAGTACCAGTATCCTGCTTCTAAGGAATCTTTAGTTATTTCCACTCTTTATTGAAAACGCTTCAACTCAGTGAGATAAACACTTTTTGACCGTATAGCTATATCTTTTCAAAAGGTTGCAGGATCACAATGACTTTGACTTATATTGTGCAGAATCTGGTCCTTTTCAACACATTTCAGCACCAGAAAGCTGCCTCTGAGGAATCTTTAGTGATTTCCACTCTTTTTCGAAAATGCTTCAACTCAATAAACACTTTTTGACCGTATGGCTATATCTTTTCAAAATGTCGCAGGATCACAATGTCTTTGACATATATTGTGCAGAATCTGGTCCTTTTCAACATATATCAGTACCAGTAAACTGCTTCTAAGGAATCTTTAGTTATTTCCACTTTTTATTGAAAACAATTCAACTCAGTGAGATAAACACTTTTTGACCGTGTGGCTATATCTTTTCAACATTATGCAGGATCACGATGATTTTGACATATATTGTGCAGAATTGGGTCCTTTTCAACATATTTCAACACAATTAAGCTGCTTCTAAGGAATCTTTTGTGATTTACACTCTTTTTCGAAAATGCTTCAACTCAGTGAGATAAACACTTTTTGACCGTATGGCTATATCTTTTCAAAAAGTTGCAGGATCAAAATGATTATGACATATATTGTTCAGAATCTGGTCCTTCTTCAACATATTTCAGCACCAGTAACCTGCTTCTAAGGAATCTTTAGGGATTTCCACTCTTTATCGAAACCGCTTCAACTCAGTGAGATAAACACTTTTTGACCGTATGGCTATATCTTTTCAAAACATTTCAGGATCACAGTGTTTTTAAATATAGTATGTATTCAACATATTTAAGCTCCAGTAACCTGCTTCCAAGGAATCTTTAGTTATTTACACTCTTTATTAAAAAAATGCTTCAACTCAGTGAGATAAACACTTTTTGACTGTATGGCTATATGGTCTCAAAATGTTGCAGGATCACAATGATTTTGACATATATTTTGCAGAATCTTGTCCTTTTCAACTTATTGCAACACCAGTAACCTGTTTATATGGAAACTTTAGTTATTTCAATTCTTTATCCAAAACGCTTCAACTCAGTGAGATAAACATTTTTTGACCGTATGGCTATATCTTTGCAAAATGGTACATGATCACGATGATTTTGACATATATTGTGCAGAATCTGGTCCTTTTCAACATATTTCAGTACCAGTATCCTGCTTCTAAGGAATCTTTAGTTATTTCCACTCTTTATTGAAAACGCTTCAACTCAGTGAGATAAACACTTTTTGACCGTATGGCTATATCTTTTCAAAATGTCTTAGGATCACAATGTCTTTGACATATATTTTGCAGAATGTGGTCCTTTTCAACATATTTCAGCACCAGAAAGCTGCCTCTGAGGAATCTTTAGTGATTTCCACTCTTTTTCGAAAATGCTTCAACTAGGTGAGATAAACACTTTTTGACCGTATGGCTATATCTTTTCAAAATGTCGCAGGATCACAATGTCGTTGACATATATTTTGCAGAATCTGGTCCTTTTCAACATATTTCAGCACCAAAAAGCTGCGTCTAAGGAGTCTTTAGTTATTTCCACTCTTTATCCAAAACGCTTCAACTCAGTGAGATAAACAATTTTTGACCGTATGGCTATATCTTTTCAAAATGGTACAGGATCGCGATGATTTTGACATATATTGTGAAGAATCTGGTCCTTTTCAACATATTTCAGTACCAGTAACCTGCTTCTAAGGAATCTTTAGTTATTTCCACTCTTTATTGAAAACGCTTCAACTCAGTGAGATAAACACTTTTTGACCGTATGGCTATATCTTTTCAAAAGGTTGAAGGATCACAATGATTTTGACATACATTGTGCAGAATCTGGTCCTTTTCAACATATTTCAACACCAGTAAGCTGCTTCTAAGGAATCTTTTGTGATTTACACTCTTTTTCGAAAATGCTTCAACTCGGTGAGATAAACACTTTTTGACCGTATGGCTATATCTTTTCAAAATGTTGCAGGATCAAAATGATTATGACATATATTGTGCAGAATCTGGTCCTTCTTCTAAATATTTCAGCACCAGTAACCTTCTTCTAAGGAATCTTTATGGATTTCCACTCTTTATCGAAACCGCTTCAACTCAGTGAGATAAACAATTTTTAACCGTGTGGCTATATCTTTTCAAAATATTGCAGGATCACGGTGTTTTTAAATATATTATGAATTTAACATATTGAAGCTCCAGTAACCTGCTTCCAAGGTATCTTTAGTTATTTACACTCTTTATTAAAAAATGCTTCAACTCAATGAGAAAACCACTTTTTGACCGTATGACTATATCTTTTCAAAATGTTCGAGGATCACAATGATTTTGACATATATTGTGCAGAATCTTGTCCTTTTCAACATATTTCACCACCAGTAAGCTGCTTCTCAGGAATCTTTAGTTATTTCCACTGTTTTTCGAAATTGTTTCAACTTGGTGAGATAAACACTTTTTGACCGTATAGCTACATCTTTTCAAAAGGTTGCAGGATCACTATGATTTTGACATATATCGTGCAGAATCTGGTCCGTTTCAACATATTTCAACACCAGTAAGCTGCTTCTAAGGAATCTTTTGTGATTTACACTCTTTTTCGAAAATGCTTCAACTCGGTGAGATAAACACTTTTTGACCGTATGGCTATATCTTTTCAAAATGTTCCAGGATCACAATGATTTTGACATATATTGTGCAGAATCTTGTCCTTTTCAACATATTTCAGCACCAGTAAGCTGCTTCTAAGGAATCTTCAGTGATTTCCATTCTTTTTCGAAATTGTTTCAACTTGGTGAGATAAACACTTTTTGACCGTATGGCTATATCTTTTCAAAAGTTTTTAAGATCACAATGATTTTGAAAATATTGTGAAGAATCTGGTCCTTTTCATCATATTTAAGCTCCAGTAACTTTGCTTCAAAGGAATCTTTAGTTATTTCCACTCTTTTTTGAAAACGCTTCACCTCAATGACATTAACCCTCTTTGACCGCATGACTATATCTTTTCAAAATGTCTCAGGATCACAATGATTTTGACATATATTGTGCAGAATCTGGTCCTTTTCAACATATTTCAGCTCCAGTAACCTGCTTCTAAGGAATCTGTAGTTATTTCCACTTTTTATCGAAAACGCTTCAACTCAGTAAGAAAAACACCTTTTGACCTTATGACAATATCTTTTCAAAATTTTTTCAGATCGCAATGATTTTGACATATATTGTGCAGAATCTGGTCCTTTTAAACATATTTCAGCACCAGTAACCTTCTTCTAAGGAATCTTTATGGATTTCCACTCTTTATCGAAACCGCTTCAACTCAGTGAGATAAATCACTTTTTGAACATATGGCTATATCTTTACAAAAGATTGCAGGATCACAATGATTATGATATATATTGTGCAGAATCTGGTCCTTCTTCAACATATTTCAGCACCAGTAACCTGCTTCTAAGGAATCTTGAGGGATTTCCACTCTTTATCGAAACCGCTTCAACTCAGTGAGATAAACACTTTTTGACCGTATGACTATATCTTTTCAAAATATTTCAGGGTCACAGTGTTTTTAAATATAGTATGTATTCAACATATTTAAGCTCCAGTAACCTGCTTCCAAGGAATCTTTAGTTATTTACACTCTTTATTAAAAAAATGCTTCAACTCAGTGAGATAAACACTTTTTGACCGTATAGCTATATCTTTTCAAAATGTTGCAGGATCACAATGATTTTGACATATATTTTGCAGAATCTTGTACTTTTCAACTTATTGCAACAGCAGTAACCTGTTTATATGGAAACTTTAGTTATTTCCACTCTTTATCCAAAACGCTTCAACTCAGTGAGATAAACATTTTTTGACCGTATGGCTATATCTTTGCAAAATGGTACAGGATCACGATGATTTTGACATATATTGTGCAGAATCTGGTCCTTTTCAACATATTTCAGTACCAGTATCCTGCTTCTAAGGAATCTTTAGTTATTTCCACTCTTTATTGAAAACGCTTCAACTCAGTGAGATAAACACTTTTTGACCGTATAGCTATATCTTTTCAAAAGGTGGCAGGATCACAATGATATTGACATATATTGTGCAAATCTGGTCCTTTTCAACACATTTCAGCACCAGAAAGCTGCCTCTGAGGAATCTTTAGTGATTTCCACTCTTTTTCAAAAATGCTTCAACTCGGTGAGATAAACAATTTTTGACCGTATGGCTATATCTTTTCAAAATGTCGCAGGATCACAATGTCTTTGACATATATTGTGCAGAATCTGGTCCTTTTCAACATATTTCAGCACCAGAAAGCTGCGTCTAAGGAGTCTTTAGTTATTTCCACTCTTTATCCAAAACGCTTCAACTCAGTGAGATAAACAATTTTTGACCGTATGGCTATATCTTATCAAAATGGTAAAGGATCATGATGATTTTGACATATATTGTGAAGAATCTGGTCCTTTTCAACATATTTCAGTACCAGTAACCTGCTTCTAAGGAATCTTTAGTTGTTTCCACTCTTTATTGAAAACGCTTCAACTAAGTGAGATAAACACTTTTTGACCGTATAGCTATATCTTTTCAAAAGGTTGCGGGATCACAATGATTTTGACATATATTGTGCAGAATCTGGTCCTTTTCAACATATTTCAACACCAGTAAGCTGCTTCTAAGGAATCTTTTGTGATTTACACTCTTTTTCGAAAATGCTTCAACTCGGTGAGATAAACACTTTTTGACCGTATGGCTATATCTTTACAAAATGTTGCAGGATCAAAATGATTATGACATATATTGTGCAGAATAAGGTCCTTCTTCAACATATTTCAGCACCAGTTACCTTCCTCTAAGGAATCTTTATGGATTTCCACTCTTTATCGAAACCGCTTCAACTCCTTGACATAAACACTTTTTGACCGTGTGGCTATATCTTTTCAAAAGGTTGCAGGATCACAGTGTTTTTGCATATATTATGTATTCAACATATTTAAGCTCCATTAACCTGCTTCCAAGGTATCTTTAGTTATTTACACTCTTTATTAAAAAATGCTTCAACTCAGTGAGAAAAACACTTTTTGACCGTATGACTATATCTTTTCAAAATGTTCCAGGATCACAATGATTTTGACATATATTGTGCAGAATCTTGTCCTTTTCAACATATTTCAGCACCAGTAAGCTGCTTCTAAGGAATCTTCAGTGATTTCCACTCTTTTTTCTAAAATGTTTCAACTTGGTGAGATAAACAGTTTTTGACCGTATGGCTATATCTTTTCAAAATATTGTAGGATCACAATGATTTTGACATATATTGTGCAGAATCTGGTCCTTCTCAACATATTTCAGTACCAGTAAGCTGCTTCCAAGGAATCTTTAGTTTTTTCCACTCTTTATTAAAAAACGCTTCAACTCAGTGAGAAAAACATCTTTTGACCGTAAGGCTATATCTTTTCAAAATGTTGCAGGATCACAATGATTTTGACATATACTGTGCAACATCTGGTCCTTTTCAACATATTTCAGCACCAGTAACCTGCTTCTAAGGAATATTGAGAGATTTCCACTTTTTATCGAAAACGCTTCAACTCATTGAGATAAACTCTTTTTGAACGTATGGCTATATCTTTACAAAAGGTTGCAGGATCACAATGATTTTGACATATATTGTGCAGAATCTGGTCCTTTTCAACATATTTCAGTACCAGTAAGCTGCTTCCAAGGAATCTTTAGTTATTTCCACTTTTTATCGAAAACGCTTCACCTCAGTGAGATAAACACTTTTTGACCGTATAGCTATATCTTTTCAAAAGGTTGCAGGATCACAATGATTTTGGCATATATTGTGCAGAATCTGGTCCTTTTCAACACATTTCAGCACCAGAAAGCTGCCTCCGAGGAATCTTTTGTGATTTACACTCTTTTTCAAAAATGCTTCAACTCGGTGAGATTAATAAATTTTTGACCGTATGGCTATATCTTTTCAAAATGTCACAGGATCACAATGTCTTTGACATATGTTGTGCAGAATCTGGTCCTTTTCAACATATTTCAGCACCAGAAAGCTGCGTCTAAGGAGTCTTTAGTTATTTCCACTCTTTATCCAAAACGCTTCAACTCAGTGAGATAAACAATTTTTGACCGTATGGCTATATCTTATCAAAATGGTACAGGATCATGATGATTTTGACATATATTGTGAAGAATCTGGTCCTTTTCAACATATTTCAGTACCAGTAACCTGCTTCTAAGGAATCTTTAGTTATTTCCACTCTTTATTGAAAACGCTTCAACTAAGTGAGATAAACACTTTTTGACCGTATAGCTATATCTTTTCAAAAGGTTGCAGGATCACAATGATTTTGACATATATTGTGCAGAATCTGGTCCTTTTCAACATATTTCAACACCAGTAAGCTGCTTCTAAGGAATCTTTTGTGATTTACACTCTTTTTCGAAAATGCTTCAACTCGGTGAGATATACACTTTTTGACCGTATGGCTATATCTTTTCAAAATGTTGCAGGATCAAAATGATTATGACATATATTGTGCAGAATCTGGTCCTTCTTCATCATATTTCAGCACCAGTAACCTTCTTCTAAGGAATCTTTATGGATTTCCACTCTTTATCGAAACCGCTTCAACTCCGTGACATAAACACTTTTTGACCGTATGGCTATATCTTTTCCAAAGGTTGCAGGATCACAGTGTTTTTACATATATTATGTATTCAACATATTTAAGCTCCATTAACCTGCTTCCAAGGGATCTTTAGTTATTTACACTCTTTATTAAAAAATGCTTCAACTCAGTGAGAAAAACACTTTTTGACTGTATGACTATATCTTTTCAAAATGTTCCAGGATCACAATGATTTTGACATATATTGTGCAGAATCTTGTCCTTTTCAACATATTTCAACACCAGTAAGCTGCTTCTAAGGAATCTTTTGTGATTTACACTCTTTTTCGAAAATGCTTCAACTCGGTGAGATAAACACTTTTTGACCGTATGGCTATATCTTTTCAAAATGTTGCAGGATCAAAATGATTATGACATATATTGTGCAGAATCTGGTCCTTCTTCTAAATATTTCAGCACCAGTAACCTTCTTCTAAGGAATCTTTATGGATTTCCACTCTTTATCGAAACCGCTTCAACTCAGTGAGATAAACAATTTTTAACCGTGTGGCTATATCTTTTCAAAATATTGCAGGATCACGGTGTTTTTAAATATATTATGAATTTAACATATTGAAGCTCCAGTAACCTGCTTCCAAGGTATCTTTAGTTATTTACACTCTTTATTAAAAAATGCTTCAACTCAATGAGAAAAACCACTTTTTGACCGTATGACTATATCTTTTCAAAATGTTCGAGGATCACAATGATTTTGACATATATTGTGCAGAATCTTGTCCTTTTCAACATATTTCACCACCAGTAAGCTGCTTCTCAGGAATCTTTAGTTATTTCCACTGTTTTTCGAAATTGTTTCAACTTGGTGAGATAAACACTTTTTGACCGTATAGCTACATCTTTTCAAAAGGTTGCAGGATCACTATGATTTTGACATATATCGTGCAGAATCTGGTCCGTTTCAACATATTTCAACACCAGTAAGCTGCTTCTAAGGAATCTTTTGTGATTTACACTCTTTTTCGAAAATGCTTCAACTCGGTGAGATAAACACTTTTTGACCGTATGGCTATATCTTTTCAAAATGTTCCAGGATCACAATGATTTTGACATATATTGTGCAGAATCTTGTCCTTTTCAACATATTTCAGCACCAGTAAGCTGCTTCTAAGGAATCTTCAGTGATTTCCATTCTTTTTCGAAATTGTTTCAACTTGGTGAGATAAACACTTTTTGACCGTATGGCTATATCTTTTCAAAAGTTTTTAAGATCACAATGATTTTGAAAATATTGTGAAGAATCTGGTCCTTTTCATCATATTTAAGCTCCAGTAACTTTGCTTCAAAGGAATCTTTAGTTATTTCCACTCTTTTTTGAAAACGCTTCACCTCAATGACATTAACCCTCTTTGACCGCATGACTATATCTTTTCAAAATGTCTCAGGATCACAATGATTTTGACATATATTGTGCAGAATCTGGTCCTTTTCAACATATTTCAGCTCCAGTAACCTGCTTCTAAGGAATCTGTAGTTATTTCCACTTTTTATCGAAAACGCTTCAACTCAGTAAGAAAAACACCTTTTGACCTTATGACAATATCTTTTCAAAATTTTTTCAGATCGCAATGATTTTGACATATATTGTGCAGAATCTGGTCCTTTTAAACATATTTCAGCACCAGTAACCTTCTTCTAAGGAATCTTTATGGATTTCCACTCTTTATCGAAACCGCTTCAACTCAGTGAGATAAATCACTTTTTGAACATATGGCTATATCTTTACAAAAGATTGCAGGATCACAATGATTATGATATATATTGTGCAGAATCTGGTCCTTCTTCAACATATTTCAGCACCAGTAACCTGCTTCTAAGGAATCTTGAGGGATTTCCACTCTTTATCGAAACCGCTTCAACTCAGTGAGATAAACACTTTTTGACCGTATGACTATATCTTTTCAAAATATTTCAGGGTCACAGTGTTTTTAAATATAGTATGTATTCAACATATTTAAGCTCCAGTAACCTGCTTCCAAGGAATCTTTAGTTATTTACACTCTTTATTAAAAAAATGCTTCAACTCAGTGAGATAAACACTTTTTGACCGTATAGCTATATCTTTTCAAAATGTTGCAGGATCACAATGATTTTGACATATATTTTGCAGAATCTTGTACTTTTCAACTTATTGCAACAGCAGTAACCTGTTTATATGGAAACTTTAGTTATTTCCACTCTTTATCCAAAACGCTTCAACTCAGTGAGATAAACATTTTTTGACCGTATGGCTATATCTTTGCAAAATGGTACAGGATCACGATGATTTTGACATATATTGTGCAGAATCTGGTCCTTTTCAACATATTTCAGTACCAGTATCCTGCTTCTAAGGAATCTTTAGTTATTTCCACTCTTTATTGAAAACGCTTCAACTCAGTGAGATAAACACTTTTTGACCGTATAGCTATATCTTTTCAAAAGGTGGCAGGATCACAATGATATTGACATATATTGTGCAAATCTGGTCCTTTTCAACACATTTCAGCACCAGAAAGCTGCCTCTGAGGAATCTTTAGTGATTTCCACTCTTTTTCAAAAATGCTTCAACTCGGTGAGATAAACAATTTTTGACCGTATGGCTATATCTTTTCAAAATGTCGCAGGATCACAATGTCTTTGACATATATTGTGCAGAATCTGGTCCTTTTCAACATATTTCAGCACCAGAAAGCTGCGTCTAAGGAGTCTTTAGTTATTTCCACTCTTTATCCAAAACGCTTCAACTCAGTGAGATAAACAATTTTTGACCGTATGGCTATATCTTATCAAAATGGTAAAGGATCATGATGATTTTGACATATATTGTGAAGAATCTGGTCCTTTTCAACATATTTCAGTACCAGTAACCTGCTTCTAAGGAATCTTTAGTTGTTTCCACTCTTTATTGAAAACGCTTCAACTAAGTGAGATAAACACTTTTTGACCGTATAGCTATATCTTTTCAAAAGGTTGCGGGATCACAATGATTTTGACATATATTGTGCAGAATCTGGTCCTTTTCAACATATTTCAACACCAGTAAGCTGCTTCTAAGGAATCTTTTGTGATTTACACTCTTTTTCGAAAATGCTTCAACTCGGTGAGATAAACACTTTTTGACCGTATGGCTATATCTTTACAAAATGTTGCAGGATCAAAATGATTATGACATATATTGTGCAGAATAAGGTCCTTCTTCAACATATTTCAGCACCAGTTACCTTCCTCTAAGGAATCTTTATGGATTTCCACTCTTTATCGAAACCGCTTCAACTCCTTGACATAAACACTTTTTGACCGTGTGGCTATATCTTTTCAAAAGGTTGCAGGATCACAGTGTTTTTGCATATATTATGTATTCAACATATTTAAGCTCCATTAACCTGCTTCCAAGGTATCTTTAGTTATTTACACTCTTTATTAAAAAATGCTTCAACTCAGTGAGAAAAACACTTTTTGACCGTATGACTATATCTTTTCAAAATGTTCCAGGATCACAATGATTTTGACATATATTGTGCAGAATCTTGTCCTTTTCAACATATTTCAGCACCAGTAAGCTGCTTCTAAGGAATCTTCAGTGATTTCCACTCTTTTTTCTAAAATGTTTCAACTTGGTGAGATAAACAGTTTTTGACCGTATGGCTATATCTTTTCAAAATATTGTAGGATCACAATGATTTTGACATATATTGTGCAGAATCTGGTCCTTCTCAACATATTTCAGTACCAGTAAGCTGCTTCCAAGGAATCTTTAGTTTTTTCCACTCTTTATTAAAAAACGCTTCAACTCAGTGAGAAAAACATCTTTTGACCGTAAGGCTATATCTTTTCAAAATGTTGCAGGATCACAATGATTTTGACATATACTGTGCAACATCTGGTCCTTTTCAACATATTTCAGCACCAGTAACCTGCTTCTAAGGAATATTGAGAGATTTCCACTTTTTATCGAAAACGCTTCAACTCATTGAGATAAACTCTTTTTGAACGTATGGCTATATCTTTACAAAAGGTTGCAGGATCACAATGATTTTGACATATATTGTGCAGAATCTGGTCCTTTTCAACATATTTCAGTACCAGTAAGCTGCTTCCAAGGAATCTTTAGTTATTTCCACTTTTTATCGAAAACGCTTCACCTCAGTGAGATAAACACTTTTTGACCGTATAGCTATATCTTTTCAAAAGGTTGCAGGATCACAATGATTTTGGCATATATTGTGCAGAATCTGGTCCTTTTCAACACATTTCAGCACCAGAAAGCTGCCTCCGAGGAATCTTTTGTGATTTACACTCTTTTTCAAAAATGCTTCAACTCGGTGAGATTAATAAATTTTTGACCGTATGGCTATATCTTTTCAAAATGTCACAGGATCACAATGTCTTTGACATATGTTGTGCAGAATCTGGTCCTTTTCAACATATTTCAGCACCAGAAAGCTGCGTCTAAGGAGTCTTTAGTTATTTCCACTCTTTATCCAAAACGCTTCAACTCAGTGAGATAAACAATTTTTGACCGTATGGCTATATCTTATCAAAATGGTACAGGATCATGATGATTTTGACATATATTGTGAAGAATCTGGTCCTTTTCAACATATTTCAGTACCAGTAACCTGCTTCTAAGGAATCTTTAGTTATTTCCACTCTTTATTGAAAACGCTTCAACTAAGTGAGATAAACACTTTTTGACCGTATAGCTATATCTTTTCAAAAGGTTGCAGGATCACAATGATTTTGACATATATTGTGCAGAATCTGGTCCTTTTCAACATATTTCAACACCAGTAAGCTGCTTCTAAGGAATCTTTTGTGATTTACACTCTTTTTCGAAAATGCTTCAACTCGGTGAGATAAACACTTTTTGACCGTATAGCTATATCTTTTCAAAAGGTTGCAGGATCACAATGATTTTGGCATATATTGTGCAGAATCTGGTCCTTTTCAACACATTTCAGCACCAGAAAGCTGCCTCCGAGGAATCTTTTGTGATTTACACTCTTTTTCAAAAATGCTTCAACTCGGTGAGATTAATAAATTTTTGACCGTATGGCTATATCTTTTCAAAATGTCACAGGATCACAATGTCTTTGACATATGTTGTGCAGAATCTGGTCCTTTTCAACATATTTCAGCACCAGAAAGCTGCGTCTAAGGAGTCTTTAGTTATTTCCACTCTTTATCCAAAACGCTTCAACTCAGTGAGATAAACAATTTTTGACCGTATGGCTATATCTTATCAAAATGGTACAGGATCATGATGATTTTGACATATATTGTGAAGAATCTGGTCCTTTTCAACATATTTCAGTACCAGTAACCTGCTTCTAAGGAATCTTTAGTTATTTCCACTCTTTATTGAAAACGCTTCAACTAAGTGAGATAAACACTTTTTGACCGTATAGCTATATCTTTTCAAAAGGTTGCAGGATCACAATGATTTTGACATATATTGTGCAGAATCTGGTCCTTTTCAACATATTTCAACACCAGTAAGCTGCTTCTAAGGAATCTTTTGTGATTTACACTCTTTTTCGAAAATGCTTCAACTCGGTGAGATATACACTTTTTGACCGTATGGCTATATCTTTTCAAAATGTTGCAGGATCAAAATGATTATGACATATATTGTGCAGAATCTGGTCCTTCTTCATCATATTTCAGCACCAGTAACCTTCTTCTAAGGAATCTTTATGGATTTCCACTCTTTATCGAAACCGCTTCAACTCCGTGACATAAACACTTTTTGACCGTATGGCTATATCTTTTCCAAAGGTTGCAGGATCACAGTGTTTTTACATATATTATGTATTCAACATATTTAAGCTCCATTAACCTGCTTCCAAGGGATCTTTAGTTATTTACACTCTTTATTAAAAAATGCTTCAACTCAGTGAGAAAAACACTTTTTGACTGTATGACTATATCTTTTCAAAATGTTCCAGGATCACAATGATTTTGACATATATTGTGCAGAATCTTGTCCTTTTCAACATATTTCAGCACCAGTAAGCTGCTTCTAAGGAATCTTCAGTGATTTCCACTCTTTTTCGAAAATGTTTCAACTTGGTGAGATAAACAGTTTTTGACCTTATGGCTATATCTTTTCAAAATATTGTAGGATCACAATGATTTTGACATATATTGTGCAGAATCTGGTCCTTCTCAACATATTTCAGTACCAGTAAGCTGCTTCCAAGGAATCTTTAGTTTTTTCCACTCTTTATTAAAAAACGCTTCAACTCAGTCAGAAAAACACTTTTTGACCGTAAGGCTATATCTTTTCAAAATGTTGCAGGATCACAATGATTTTGACATATACTGTGCAACATCTGGTCCTTTTCAACATATGTCAGCACCAGTAACCTGCTTCTAAGGAATATTGAGGGATTTCCACTTTTTATCGAAAACTCTTCAACTCATTGAGATAAACTCTTTTTGAACGTATGGCTATATCTTTACAAAAGGTTGCAGGATCACAATGATTTTGACATATATTGTGCAGAATCTGGTCCTTTTCAACATATTTCAGTACCAGTAATCTGCTTCCAAGGAATCTTTGGTTATTTCCACTTTTTATCGAAAACGCTTCACCTCAGTGAGATAAACACTTTTTGACCGTATAGCTATATCTTTTCAAAAGGTTGCAGGATCACAATGATTTTGACATATATTGTGCAGAATCTGGTCCTTTTCAACACATTTCAGCACCAGAAAGCTGCCTCTGAGGAATCTTTTGTGATTTACACTCTTTTTCAAAAATGCTTCAACTCGGTGAGATTAATCAATTTTTGACCGTATGGCTATATCTTTTCAAAATGTCGCAGGATCACAATGTCTTTGACATATATTGTGCAGAATCTGGTCCTTTTCAACATATTTCAGCACCAGAAAGCTGCGTCTAAGGAGTCTTTAGTTATTTCCACTCTTTATCCAAAACGCTTCAACTCAGTTAGATAAACACTTTTTGACCGTATGGCTATATCTTATAAAAATGGTACAGGATCATGATGATTTTGACATATATTGTGAAGAATCTGGTCCTTTTCAACATATTTCAGTACCAGTAACCTGCTTCTAAGGAATCTTTAGTTATTTCCACTCTTTATTGAAAACGCTTCAACTCAGTGAGATAAACACTTTTTAACCGTATAGCTATATCTTTTCAAAAGGTTGCAGGATCACAATGATTTTGACATATATTGTGCAGAATCTGGTCCTTTTCAACATATTTCAACACCAGTAAGCTGCTTCTAAGGAATCTTTTGTGATTTACACTCTTTTTCGAAAATGCTTCAACTCGGTGAGATAAACACTTTTTGACCGTATGGCTATATCTTTTCAAAATGTTGCAGGATAAAAATGATTATGACATATATTGTGCAGAATCTGGTCCTTCTTCAACATATTTCAGCACCAGTAACCTTCTTCTAAGGAATCTTTATGGATTTCCACTCTTTATCGAAACCGCTTCAACTCCGTGACATAAACACTTTTTGAACGTATGGCTATATCTTTTCAAAAGGTTGCAGGATCACAGTGTTTTTACATATATTATGTATTCAACATATTTAAGCTCCATTAACCTGCTTCCAAGGGATCTTTAGTTATTTACACTCTTTATTAAAAAATGCTTCAACTCAGTGAGAAAAACACTTTTTGACCGTATGACTATATCTTTTCAAAATGTTCCAGGATCACAATGATTTTGACATATATTGTGCAGAATCTTGTCCTATTCAACATATTTCAGCACCAGTAACTGCTTCTAAGGAATCTTCAGTGATTTCCACTCTTTTTCGAAAATGTTTCAACTTGGTGAGATAAACAGTTTTTGACCGTAAGGCTATATCTTTTCAAAATATTGTAGGATCACAATGATTTTGACATATATTGTGCAGAATCTGGTCCTTTTCAACATATTTCAGCACCAGTAACCTTCTTCTAAGGAATCTTTATGGATTTCCACTCTTTATCGAAACCGCTTCAACTCAGTGAGATAAACACTTTTTGAACGTATGGCTATATCTTTACAAAAGGTTGCAGGATCACAATGATTTTGACATATATTGTGCAGAATCTGGTCCTTTTCAACATATTTCAGTACCAGTAAGCTGCTTCCAAGGAATCTTTGGTTATTTCCACTTTTTATCGAAAATGCTTCAACTCAGTGAGATAAACAATTTTTGACCGTATGGCTATATCTTTTTAAAACATTCCAGCATCACAATGATTTTGACATATATTGTGCAGAATCTGGTCCTTTTCAACATATTTCAGCACCAGTAACCTGCTTCAAAGGAATCTTTAGTTATTTCCAATCTTTATTGAAAACGCTTCACCTCAGTGAAATAAACACTTTTTGTCCGTATGGCTATGTCTTTTCAAAATGTTGCAGAATCACAATGATTTTGACATATATTGTGCAGAATCTGGTCCTTTCCAACATATTTCAGCACCAGTAAGCTGCTTCTAAGGATTCTGTAGTTATTTCCACTCTTTATCGAAAACGCTTCAACTCAGTGAGATAAACACTTTTTGACCGTATAGCTATATCTTTTCAAAAGGTTGCAGGATCACAATGATTTTGACATATATTGTGCAGAATCTGGTCCTTCTTCAACATATTTCAGCACCAGTAACCTTCTTCTAAGGAATCTTTTGTGATTTACACTCTTTTTCGAAAATGCTTCAACTCGGTGAGATAAACACTTTTTGACCGTATGGCTATATCTTTTCAAAAGGTTGCAGGATCACAATGATTTTGACATATATTGTGCAGAATCTGGTCCTTTTCAACATATTTCAACACCAGTAAGCTGCTTCTAAGGAATCTTTTGTGATTTACACTCTTTTTCGAAAATGCTTCAACTCGGTGAGATAAACACTTTTTGACCGTATGGCTATATCTTTTCAAAATGTTGCAGGATCAAAATGATTATGACATATATTGTGCAGAATCTGGTCCTTCTTCAACATATTTCAGCACCAGTAACCTTCTTCTAAGGAATCTTTATGGATTTCCACTCTTTATCGAAACCGCTTCAACTCCGTGACATAAACACTTTTTGACCGTATGGCTATATCTTTTCAAAAGGTTGCAGGATCACAGTGTTTTTACATATATTATGTATTCAACATATTTAAGCTCCATTAACCTGCTTCCAAGGGATCTTTAGTTATTTACACTCTTTATTAAAGAATGCTTCAACTCAGTGAGAAAAACACTTTTTGACCGTATGACTATATCTTTTCAAAATGTTCCAGGATCACAATGATTTTGACATTTATTGTGCAGAATCTTGTCCTTTTCAACATATTTCAGCACCAGTAAGCTGCTTCTAAGGAATCTTCAGTGATTTCCACTCTTTTTCGAAAATGTTTCAACTTTGTGAGATAAACACTTTTTGACCGTAAGGCTATATCTTTTCAAAATATTGTAGGATCACAATGATTTTGACATATATTGTGCAGAATCTGGTCCTTTTCAACATATTTCAGCACCAGTAACCTTCTTCTAAGGAATCTTTATGGATTTCCACTCTTTATCGAAAACGCTTCAACTCAGTGAGATAAACACTTTTTGAACGTATGGCTATATCTTTACAAAAGGTTGCAGGATCACAATGATTTTGACATATATTGTGCAGAATCTGGTCCTTCTCAACATATTTCAGTACCAGTAAGCTGCTTCCAAGGAATCTTTAGTTTTTTCCACTCTTTATTAAAAAACGCTTCAACTCAGTCAGAAAAACACCTTTTGACCGTAAGGCTATATCTTTTCAAAATGTTGCAGGATCACAATGATTTTGACATATACTGTGCAACATCTGGTCCTTTTCAACATATTTCAGCACCAGTAACCTGCTTCTAAGGAATATTGAGGGATTTCCACTTTTTATCGAAAACGCTTCAACTCATTGAGATAAACTCTTTTTGAACGTATGGCTATATCTTTACAAAAGTTTGCAGGATCACAATGATTTTGACATATATTTTGCAGAATCTGGTCCTTTTCAACATATTTCAGTACCAGTAAGCTGCTTCCAAGGAATCTTTGGTTATTTCCACTTTTTATCGAAAATGCTTCAACTCAGTGAGATAAACAATTTTTGACCGTATGGCTATATCTTTTTAAAACATTCCAGCATCACAATGATTTTGACATATATTGTGCAGAATCTGGTCCTTTTCAACATATTTCGGCACCAGTAACCTGCTTCAATGGAATCTTTAGTTATTTCCAATCTTTATTGAAAACGCTTCACCTCAGTGAGATAAACACTTTTTGTCCGTATGGCTATGTCTTTTCAAAATGTTGCAGAATCACAATGATTTTGACATATATTGTGCAGAATCTGGTCCTTTCCAACATATTTCAGCACCAGTAAGCTGCTTCTAAGGATTCTGTAGTTATTTCCACTCTTTATCGAAAACGCTTCAACTCAGTGAGATAAACACTTTTTGACCGTATAGCTATATCTTTTCAAAAGGTTGCAGGATCACAATGATTTTGACATATATTGTGCAGAATCTGGTCCTTCTTCAACATATTTCAGCACCAGTAACCTTCTTCTAAGGAATCTTTTGTGATTTACACTCTTTTTCGAAAATGCTTCAACTCGGTAAGAAAAACACTTTTTGACCGTATGACTATATCTTTTCAAAATGTTCCAGGATCACAATGATTTTGACATATATTGTGCAGAATCTTGTCCTATTCAACATATTTCAGCACCAGTAACTGCTTCTAAGGAATCTTCAGTGATTTCCACTCTTTTTCGAAAATGTTTCAACTTGGTGAGATAAACAGTTTTTGACCGTAAGGCTATATCTTTTCAAAATATTGTAGGATCACAATGATTTTGACATATATTGTGCAGAATCTGGTCCTTTTCAACATATTTCAGCACCAGTAACCTTCTTCTAAGGAATCTTTATGGATTTCCACTCTTTATCGAAACCGCTTCAACTCAGTGAGATAAACACTTTTTGAACGTATGGCTATATCTTTACAAAAGGTTGCAGGATCACAATGATTTTGACATATATTGTGCAGAATCTGGTCCTTTTCAACATATTTCAGTACCAGTAAGCTGCTTCCAAGGAATCTTTGGTTATTTCCACTTTTTATCGAAAATGCTTCAACTCAGTGAGATAAACAATTTTTGACCGTATGGCTATATCTTTTTAAAACATTCCAGCATCACAATGATTTTGACATATATTGTGCAGAATCTGGTCCTTTTCAACATATTTCAGCACCAGTAACCTGCTTCAAAGGAATCTTTAGTTATTTCCAATCTTTATTGAAAACGCTTCACCTCAGTGAAATAAACACTTTTTGTCCGTATGGCTATGTCTTTTCAAAATGTTGCAGAATCACAATGATTTTGACATATATTGTGCAGAATCTGGTCCTTTCCAACATATTTCAGCACCAGTAAGCTGCTTCTAAGGATTCTGTAGTTATTTCCACTCTTTATCGAAAACGCTTCAACTCAGTGAGATAAACACTTTTTGACCGTATAGCTATATCTTTTCAAAAGGTTGCAGGATCACAATGATTTTGACATATATTGTGCAGAATCTGGTCCTTCTTCAACATATTTCAGCACCAGTAACCTTCTTCTAAGGAATCTTTTGTGATTTACACTCTTTTTCGAAAATGCTTCAACTCGGTGAGATAAACACTTTTTGACCGTATGGCTATATCTTTTCAAAAGGTTGCAGGATCACAATGATTTTGACATATATTGTGCAGAATCTGGTCCTTTTCAACATATTTCAACACCAGTAAGCTGCTTCTAAGGAATCTTTTGTGATTTACACTCTTTTTCGAAAATGCTTCAACTCGGTGAGATAAACACTTTTTGACCGTATGGCTATATCTTTTCAAAATGTTGCAGGATCAAAATGATTATGACATATATTGTGCAGAATCTGGTCCTTCTTCAACATATTTCAGCACCAGTAACCTTCTTCTAAGGAATCTTTATGGATTTCCACTCTTTATCGAAACCGCTTCAACTCCGTGACATAAACACTTTTTGACCGTATGGCTATATCTTTTCAAAAGGTTGCAGGATCACAGTGTTTTTACATATATTATGTATTCAACATATTTAAGCTCCATTAACCTGCTTCCAAGGGATCTTTAGTTATTTACACTCTTTATTAAAGAATGCTTCAACTCAGTGAGAAAAACACTTTTTGACCGTATGACTATATCTTTTCAAAATGTTCCAGGATCACAATGATTTTGACATTTATTGTGCAGAATCTTGTCCTTTTCAACATATTTCAGCACCAGTAAGCTGCTTCTAAGGAATCTTCAGTGATTTCCACTCTTTTTCGAAAATGTTTCAACTTTGTGAGATAAACACTTTTTGACCGTAAGGCTATATCTTTTCAAAATATTGTAGGATCACAATGATTTTGACATATATTGTGCAGAATCTGGTCCTTTTCAACATATTTCAGCACCAGTAACCTTCTTCTAAGGAATCTTTATGGATTTCCACTCTTTATCGAAACCGCTTCAACTCAGTGAGATAAACACTTTTTGAACGTATGGCTATATCTTTACAAAAGGTTGCAGGATCACAATGATTTTGACATATATTGTGCAGAATCTGGTCCTTCTCAACATATTTCAGTACCAGTAAGCTGCTTCCAAGGAATCTTTAGTTTTTTCCACTCTTTATTAAAAAACGCTTCAACTCAGTCAGAAAAACACCTTTTGACCGTAAGGCTATATCTTTTCAAAATGTTGCAGGATCACAATGATTTTGACATATACTGTGCAACATCTGGTCCTTTTCAACATATTTCAGCACCAGTAACCTGCTTCTAAGGAATATTGAGGGATTTCCACTTTTTATCGAAAACGCTTCAACTCATTGAGATAAACTCTTTTTGAACGTATGGCTATATCTTTACAAAAGTTTGCAGGATCACAATGATTTTGACATATATTTTGCAGAATCTGGTCCTTTTCAACATATTTCAGTACCAGTAAGCTGCTTCCAAGGAATCTTTGGTTATTTCCACTTTTTATCGAAAATGCTTCAACTCAGTGAGATAAACAATTTTTGACCGTATGGCTATATCTTTTTAAAACATTCCAGCATCACAATGATTTTGACATATATTGTGCAGAATCTGGTCCTTTTCAACATATTTCGGCACCAGTAACCTGCTTCAATGGAATCTTTAGTTATTTCCAATCTTTATTGAAAACGCTTCACCTCAGTGAGATAAACACTTTTTGTCCGTATGGCTATGTCTTTTCAAAATGTTGCAGAATCACAATGATTTTGACATATATTGTGCAGAATCTGGTCCTTTCCAACATATTTCAGCACCAGTAAGCTGCTTCTAAGGATTCTGTAGTTATTTCCACTCTTTATCGAAAACGCTTCAACTCAGTGAGATAAACACTTTTTGACCGTATAGCTATATCTTTTCAAAAGGTTGCAGGATCACAATGATTTTGACATATATTGTGCAGAATCTGGTCCTTCTTCAACATATTTCAGCACCAGTAACCTTCTTCTAAGGAATCTTTTGTGATTTACACTCTTTTTCGAAAATGCTTCAACTCGGTAAGAAAAACACTTTTTGACCGTATGACTATATCTTTTCAAAATGTTCCAGGATCACAATGATTTTGACATATATTGTGCAGAATCTTGTCCTATTCAACATATTTCAGCACCAGTAACTGCTTCTAAGGAATCTTCAGTGATTTCCACTCTTTTTCGAAAATGTTTCAACTTGGTGAGATAAACAGTTTTTGACCGTAAGGCTATATCTTTTCAAAATATTGTAGGATCACAATGATTTTGACATATATTGTGCAGAATCTGGTCCTTTTCAACATATTTCAGCACCAGTAACCTTCTTCTAAGGAATCTTTATGGATTTCCACTCTTTATCGAAACCGCTTCAACTCAGTGAGATAAACACTTTTTGAACGTATGGCTATATCTTTACAAAAGGTTGCAGGATCACAATGATTTTGACATATATTGTGCAGAATCTGGTCCTTTTCAACATATTTCAGTACCAGTAAGCTGCTTCCAAGGAATCTTTGGTTATTTCCACTTTTTATCGAAAATGCTTCAACTCAGTGAGATAAACAATTTTTGACCGTATGGCTATATCTTTTTAAAACATTCCAGCATCACAATGATTTTGACATATATTGTGCAGAATCTGGTCCTTTTCAACATATTTCAGCACCAGTAACCTGCTTCAAAGGAATCTTTAGTTATTTCCAATCTTTATTGAAAACGCTTCACCTCAGTGAAATAAACACTTTTTGTCCGTATGGCTATGTCTTTTCAAAATGTTGCAGAATCACAATGATTTTGACATATATTGTGCAGAATCTGGTCCTTTCCAACATATTTCAGCACCAGTAAGCTGCTTCTAAGGATTCTGTAGTTATTTCCACTCTTTATCGAAAACGCTTCAACTCAGTGAGATAAACACTTTTTGACCGTATAGCTATATCTTTTCAAAAGGTTGCAGGATCACAATGATTTTGACATATATTGTGCAGAATCTGGTCCTTCTTCAACATATTTCAGCACCAGTAACCTTCTTCTAAGGAATCTTTTGTGATTTACACTCTTTTTCGAAAATGCTTCAACTCGGTGAGATAAACACTTTTTGACCGTATGGCTATATCTTTTCAAAAGGTTGCAGGATCACAATGATTTTGACATATATTGTGCAGAATCTGGTCCTTTTCAACATATTTCAACACCAGTAAGCTGCTTCTAAGGAATCTTTTGTGATTTACACTCTTTTTCGAAAATGCTTCAACTCGGTGAGATAAACACTTTTTGACCGTATGGCTATATCTTTTCAAAATGTTGCAGGATCAAAATGATTATGACATATATTGTGCAGAATCTGGTCCTTCTTCAACATATTTCAGCACCAGTAACCTTCTTCTAAGGAATCTTTATGGATTTCCACTCTTTATCGAAACCGCTTCAACTCCGTGACATAAACACTTTTTGACCGTATGGCTATATCTTTTCAAAAGGTTGCAGGATCACAGTGTTTTTACATATATTATGTATTCAACATATTTAAGCTCCATTAACCTGCTTCCAAGGGATCTTTAGTTATTTACACTCTTTATTAAAGAATGCTTCAACTCAGTGAGAAAAACACTTTTTGACCGTATGACTATATCTTTTCAAAATGTTCCAGGATCACAATGATTTTGACATTTATTGTGCAGAATCTTGTCCTTTTCAACATATTTCAGCACCAGTAAGCTGCTTCTAAGGAATCTTCAGTGATTTCCACTCTTTTTCGAAAATGTTTCAACTTTGTGAGATAAACACTTTTTGACCGTAAGGCTATATCTTTTCAAAATATTGTAGGATCACAATGATTTTGACATATATTGTGCAGAATCTGGTCCTTTTCAACATATTTCAGCACCAGTAACCTTCTTCTAAGGAATCTTTATGGATTTCCACTCTTTATCGAAACCGCTTCAACTCAGTGAGATAAACACTTTTTGAACGTATGGCTATATCTTTACAAAAGGTTGCAGGATCACAATGATTTTGACATATATTGTGCAGAATCTGGTCCTTCTCAACATATTTCAGTACCAGTAAGCTGCTTCCAAGGAATCTTTAGTTTTTTCCACTCTTTATTAAAAAACGCTTCAACTCAGTCAGAAAAACACCTTTTGACCGTAAGGCTATATCTTTTCAAAATGTTGCAGGATCACAATGATTTTGACATATACTGTGCAACATCTGGTCCTTTTCAACATATTTCAGCACCAGTAACCTGCTTCTAAGGAATATTGAGGGATTTCCACTTTTTATCGAAAACGCTTCAACTCATTGAGATAAACTCTTTTTGAACGTATGGCTATATCTTTACAAAAGTTTGCAGGATCACAATGATTTTGACATATATTTTGCAGAATCTGGTCCTTTTCAACATATTTCAGTACCAGTAAGCTGCTTCCAAGGAATCTTTGGTTATTTCCACTTTTTATCGAAAATGCTTCAACTCAGTGAGATAAACAATTTTTGACCGTATGGCTATATCTTTTTAAAACATTCCAGCATCACAATGATTTTGACATATATTGTGCAGAATCTGGTCCTTTTCAACATATTTCGGCACCAGTAACCTGCTTCAATGGAATCTTTAGTTATTTCCAATCTTTATTGAAAACGCTTCACCTCAGTGAGATAAACACTTTTTGTCCGTATGGCTATGTCTTTTCAAAATGTTGCAGAATCACAATGATTTTGACATATATTGTGCAGAATCTGGTCCTTTCCAACATATTTCAGCACCAGTAAGCTGCTTCTAAGGATTCTGTAGTTATTTCCACTCTTTATCGAAAACGCTTCAACTCAGTGAGATAAACACTTTTTGACCGTATAGCTATATCTTTTCAAAAGGTTGCAGGATCACAATGATTTTGACATATATTGTGCAGAATCTGGTCCTTCTTCAACATATTTCAGCACCAGTAACCTTCTTCTAAGGAATCTTTTGTGATTTACACTCTTTTTCGAAAATGCTTCAACTCGGTAAGAAAAACACTTTTTGACCGTATGACTATATCTTTTCAAAATGTTCCAGGATCACAATGATTTTGACATATATTGTGCAGAATCTTAACCTTTTCAACATATTTCAGCACCAGTAAGCTGCTTCTAAGGAATCTTCAGTGATTTCCACTCTTTTTCGAAAATGTTTCAACTTTGTGAGATAAACAGTTTTTGACCGTAAGGCTATATCTTTTCAAAATATTGTAGGATCACAATGATTTTGACATATATTGTGCAGAATCTGGTCCTTTTCAACATATTTCAGCACCAGTAACCTTCATCTAAGGAATCTTTATGGATTTCCACTCTTTATCGAAACCGCTTCAACTCAGTGAGATAAACACTTTTTGAACGTATGGCTATATCTTTACAAAAGGTTGCAGGATCACAATGATTTTGACATATATTGTGCAGAATCTGGTCCTTCTCAACGTATTTCAGTACCAGTAAGCTGCTTCTAAGGAATCTTTTGTGATTTACACTCTTTTTCGAAAATGCTTCAACTCGGTGAGATAAACACTTTTTGACCGTATGGCTATATCTTTTCAAAATGTTGCAGGATCAAAATGATTATGACATATATTGTGCAGAATCTGGTCCTTCTTCAACATATTTCAGCACCAGTAACCTTCTTCAAAGGAATCTTTATGGATTTCCACTCTTTATCGAAACCGCTTCAACTCCGTGACATAAACACTTTTTGACCGTATGGCTATATCTTTTCAAAAGGTTGCAGGATCACAGTGTTTTTACATATATTATGTATTCAACATATTTAAGCTCCATTAACCTGCTTCCAAGGGATCTTTAGTTATTTACACTCTTTATTAAAAAATGCTTCAACTCAGTGAGAAAAACACTTTTTGACCATATGACTATATCTTTTCAAAATGTTCCAGGATCACAATGATTTTGACATATATTGTGCAGAATCTTGTCCTTTTCAACATATTTCAGCACCAGTAAGCTGCTTCTAAGTAATCTTCAGTGATTTCCACTCTTTTTCGAAAATGTTTCAACTTTGTGAGATAAACAGTTTTTGACCGTAAGGCTATATCTTTTCAAAATATTGTAGGATCACAATGATTTTGACATATATTGTGCAGAATCTGGTCCTTTTCAACATATTTCAGCACCAGTAACCTTCTTCTAAGGAATCTTTATGGATTTCCACTCTTTATCGAAACCGCTTCAACTCAGTGAGATAAACACTTTTTGAACGTATGGCTATATCTTTACAAAAGGTTGCAGGATCACAATGATTTTGACATATATTGTGCAGAATCTGGTCCTTCTCAACATATTTCAGTACCAGTAAGCTGCTTCCAAGGAATCTTTAGTTTTTTCCACTCTTTATTAAAAAACGCTTCAACTCAGTCAGAAAAACACCTTTTGACCGTAAGGCTATATCTTTTCAAAATGTTGCAGGATCACAATGATTTTGACATATACTGTGCAACATCTGGTCCTTTTCAACATATTTCAGCACCAGTAACCTGCTTCTAAGGAATATTGAGGGATTTCCACTTTTTATCGAAAACGCTTCAACTCATTGAGATAAACTCTTTTTGAACGTATGGCTATATCTTTACAAAAGTTTGCAGGATCACAATGATTTTGACATATATTTTGCAGAATCTGGTCCTTTTCAACATATTTCAGTACCAGTAAGCTGCTTCCAAGGAATCTTTGGTTATTTCCACTTTTTATCGAAAATGCTTCAACTCAGTGAGATAAACAATTTTTGACCGTATGGCTATATCTTTTTAAAACATTCCAGCATCACAATGATTTTGACATATATTGTGCAGAATCTGGTCCTTTTCAACATATTTCGGCACCAGTAACCTGCTTCAAAGGAATCTTTAGTTATTTCCAATCTTTATTGAAAACGCTTCACCTCAGTGAGATAAACACTTTTTGTCCGTATGGCTATATCTTTTCAAAATGTTCCAGGATCACAATGATTTTGACATATATTGTGCAGAATCTGGTCCTTTCCAACATATTTCAGCACCAGTAAGCTGCTTCGAAGGATTCTGTAGTTATTTCCACTCTTTATCGAAAATGCTTCAACTCGGTGAGAAAAACACTTTTTGACCGTATGACTATATCTTTTCAAAATGTTCCAGGATCACAATGATTTTGACATATATTGTGCAGAATCTGGTCCTTTTCAACATATTTCAGCACCAGTAACCTTCTTCTAAGGAATCTTTATGGATTTCCACTCTTTATCGAAACCGCTTCAACTCAGTGAGATAAACACTTTTTGAACGTATGGCTATATCTTTACAAAAGGTTGCAGGATCACAATGATTTTGACATATATTGTGCAGAATCTGGTCCTTCTCAACGTATTTCAGTACCAGTAAGCTGCTTCTAAGGAATCTTTTGTGATTTACACTCTTTTTCGAAAATGCTTCAACTCGGTGAGATAAACACTTTTTGACCGTATGGCTATATCTTTTCAAAATGTTGCAGGATCAAAATGATTATGACATATATTGTGCAGAATCTGGTCCTTCTTCAACATATTTCAGCACCAGTAACCTTCTTCAAAGGAATCTTTATGGATTTCCACTCTTTATCGAAACCGCTTCAACTCCGTGACATAAACACTTTTTGACCGTATGGCTATATCTTTTCAAAAGGTTGCAGGATCACAGTGTTTTTACATATATTATGTATTCAACATATTTAAGCTCCATTAACCTGCTTCCAAGGGATCTTTAGTTATTTACACTCTTTATTAAAAAATGCTTCAACTCAGTGAGAAAAACACTTTTTGACCATATGACTATATCTTTTCAAAATGTTCCAGGATCACAATGATTTTGACATATATTGTGCAGAATCTGGTCCTTTTCAACATATTTCAGCACCAGTAACCTGTTTATATGGAAACTTTAGTTATTTCCACTCTTTATCCAAAACGCTTCAACTCAGTGAGATAAACATTTTTTGACCGTATGGCTATATCTTTACAAAAGGTTGCAGGATCACAATGATTTTGACATATATTGTGCAGAATCTGGTCCTTCTCAACATATTTCAGTACCAGTAAGCTGCTTCCAAGGAATCTTTAGTTTTTTCCACTCTTTATTAAAAAACGCTTCAACTCAGTCAGAAAAACACCTTTTGACCGTAAGGCTATATCTTTTCAAAATGTTGCAGGATCACAATAATTTTGACATATACTGTGCAACATCTGGTCCTTTTCAACATATTTCAGCACCAGTAACCTGCTTCTAAGGAATATTGAGGGATTTCCACTTTTTATCGAAAACGCTTCAACTCATTGAGATAAACTCTTTTTGAACGTATGGCTATATCTTTACAAAAGTTTGCAGGATCACAATGATTTTGACATATATTTTGCAGAATCTGGTCCTTTTCAACATATTTCAGTACCAGTAAGCTGCTTCCAAGGAATCTTTGGTTATTTCCACTTTTTATCGAAAATGCTTCAACTCAGTGAGATAAACAATTTTTGACCGTATGGCTATATCTTTTTAAAACATTCCAGCATCACAATGATTTTGACATATATTGTGCAGAATCTGGTCCTTTTCAACATATTTCGGCACCAGTAACCTGCTTCAAAGGAATCTTTAGTTATTTCCAATCTTTATTGAAAACGCTTCACCTCAGTGAGATAAACACTTTTTGTCCGTATGGCTATGTCATTTCAAAATGTTGCAGAATCACAATGATTTTGACATATATTGTGCAGAATCTGGTCCTTTCCAACATATTTCAGCACCAGTAAGCTGCTTCGAAGGATTCTGTAGTTATTTCCACTCTTTATCGAAAACGCTTCAACTCAGTGAGATAAACACTTTTTGACCGTATAGCTATATCTTTTCAAAAGGTTGCAGGATCACAATGATTTTGACATATATTGTGCAGAATCTGGTCCTTCTTCAACAAATTTCAGCACCAGTAACCTTCTTCTAAGGAATCTTTTGTGATTTACACTCTTTTTCGAAAATGCTTCAACTCAGTGAGAAAAACACTTTTTGACCGTATGACTATATCTTTTCAAAATGTTCCAGGATCACAATGATTTTGACATATATTGTGCAGAATCTTAACCTTTTCAACATATTTCAGCACCAGTAAGCTGCTTCTAAGGAATCTTCAGTGATTTCCACTCTTTTTCGAAAATGTTTCAACTTTGTGAGATAAACAGTTTTTGACCGTAAGGCTATATCTTTTCAAAATATTGTAGGATCACAATGATTTTGACATATATTGTGCAGAATCTGGTCCTTTTCAACATATTTCAGCACCAGTAACCTTCTTCTAAGGAATCTTTATGGATTTCCACTCTTTATCGAAACCGCTTCAACTCAGTGAGATAAACACTTTTTGAACGTATGGCTATATCTTTACAAAAGGTTGCAGGATCACAATGATTTTGACATATATTGTGCAGAATCTGGTCCTTCTCAACATATTTCAGTACCAGTAAGCTGCTTCCAAGGAATCTTTAGTTTTTTCCACTCTTTATTAAAAAACGCTTCAACTCAGTCAGAAAAACACCTTTTGACCGTAAGGCTATATCTTTTCAAAATGTTGCAGGATCACAATGATTTTGACATATACTGTGCAACATCTGGTCCTTTTCAACATATTTCAGCACCAGTAACCTGCTTCTAAGGAATATTGAGGGATTTCCACTTTTTATCGAAAACGCTTCAACTCATTGAGATAAACTCTTTTTGAACGTATGGCTATATCTTTACAAAAGTTTGCAGGATCACAATGATTTTGACATATATTTTGCAGAATCTGGTCCTTTTCAACATATTTCAGTACCAGTAAGCTGCTTCCAAGGAATCTTTGGTTATTTCCACTTTTTATCGAAAATGCTTCAACTCAGTGAGATAAACAATTTTTGACCGTATGGCTATATCTTTTTAAAACATTCCAGCATCACAATGATTTTGACATATATTGTGCAGAATCTGGTCCTTTTCAACATATTTCAGCACCAGTAACCTGCTTCAAAGGAATCTTTAGTTATTTCCAATCTTTATTGAAAACGCTTCACCTCAGTGAGATAAACACTTTTTGTCCGTATGGCTATGTCTTTTCAAAATGTTGCAGAATCACAATGATTTTGACATATATTGTGCAGAATCTGGTCCTTTCCAACATATTTCAGCACCAGTAAGCTGCTTCTAAGGATTCTGTAGTTATTTCCACTCTTTATCGAAAACGCTTCAACTCAGTGACATAAACACTTTTTGACCGTATAGCTATATCTTTTCAAAAGGTTGCAGGATCACAATGATTTTGACATATATTGTGCAGAATCTGGTCCTTCTTCAACATATTTCAGCACCAGTAACCTTCTTCTAAGGAATCTTTTGTGATTTACACTCTTTTTCGAAAATGCTTCAACTCGGTGAGATAAACACTTTTTGACCGTATGGCTATATCTTTTCAAAAGGTTGCAGGATCACAATGATTTTGACATATATTGTGCAGAATCTGGTCCTTTTCAACATATTTCAACACCAGTAAGCTGCTTCTAAGGAATCTTTTGTGATTTACACTCTTTTTCGAAAAAACTTCAACTCGGTGAGATAAACAGTTTTTGACCGTATGGCTATATCTTTTCAAAATGTTGCAGGATCAAAATGATTATGACATATATTGTGCAGAATCTGGTCCTTCTTCAACATATTTCAGCACCAGTAACCTTCTTCTAAGGAATCTTTATGGATTTCCACTCTTTATCGAAACCGCTTCAACTCCGTGACATAAACACTTTTTGACCGTATGGCTATATCTTTTCAAAAGGTTGCAGGATCACAGTGTTTTTACATATATTATGTATTCAACATATTTAAGCTCCATTAACCTGCTTCCAAGGGATCTTTAGTTATTTACACTCTTTATTAAAGAATGCTTCAACTCAGTGAGAAAAACACTTTTTGACCGTATGACTATATCTTTTCAAAATGTTCCAGGATCACAATGATTTTGACATATATTGTGCAGAATCTTGTCCTTTTCAACATATTTCAGCACCAGTAAGCTGCTTCTAAGGAATCTTCAGTGATTTCCACTCTTTTTCGAAAATGTTTCAACTTTGTGAGATAAACACTTTTTGACCGTAAGGCTATATCTTTTCAAAATATTGTAGGATCACAATGATTTTGACATATATTGTGCAGAATCTGGTCCTTTTCAACATATTTCAGCACCAGTAACCTTCTTCTAAGGAATCTTTATGGATTTCCACTCTTTATCGAAACCGCTTCAACTCAGTGAGATAAACACTTTTTGAACGTATGGCTATATCTTTACAAAAGGTTGCAGGATCACAATGATTTTGACATATATTGTGCAGAATCTGGTCCTTCTCAACATATTTCAGTACCAGTAAGCTGCTTCCAAGGAATCTTTAGTTTTTTCCACTCTTTATTAAAAAACGCTTCAACTCAGTCAGAAAAACACCTTTTGACCGTAAGGCTATATCTTTTCAAAATGTTGCAGGATCACAATGATTTTGACATATACTGTGCAACATCTGGTCCTTTTCAACATATTTCAGCACCAGTAACCTGCTTCTAAGGAATATTGAGGGATTTCCACTTTTTATCGAAAACGCTTCAACTCATTGAGATAAACTCTTTTTGAACGTATGGCTATATCTTTACAAAAGTTTGCAGGATCACAATGATTTTGACATATATTTTGCAGAATCTGGTCCTTTTCAACATATTTCAGTACCAGTAAGCTGCTTCCAAGGAATCTTTGGTTACTTCCACTTTTTATCGAAAATGCTTCAACTCAGTGAGATAAACAATTTTTGACCGTATGGCTATATCTTTTTAAAACATTCCAGCATCACAATGATTTTGACATATATTGTGCAGAATCTGGTCCTTTTCAACATATTTCAGCACCAGTAACCTGCTTCAAAGGAATCTTTAGTTATTTCCAATCTTTATTGAAAACGCTTCACCTCAGTGAGATAAACACTTTTTGTCCGTATGGCTATGTCTTTTCAAAATGTTGCAGAATCACAATGATTTTGACATATATTGTGCAGAATCTGGTCCTTTCCAACATATTTCAGCACCAGTAAGCTGCTTCTAAGGATTCTGTAGTTATTTCCACTCTTTATCGAAAACGCTTCAACTCAGTGAGATAAACACTTTTTGACCGTATAGCTATATCTTTTCAAAAGGTTGCAGGATCACAATGATTTTGACATATATTGTGCAGAATCTGGTCCTTCTTCAACAAATTTCAGCACCAGTAACCTTCTTCTAAGGAATCTTTTGTGATTTACACTCTTTTTCGAAAATGCTTCAACTCGGTGAGATAAACACTTTTTGACCGTATGGCTATATCTTTTCAAAAGGTTGCAGGATCACAATGATTTTGTCATATATTGTGCAGAATCTGGTCCTTTTCAACATATTTCAACACCAGTAAGCTGCTTCTAAGGAATCTTTTGTGATTTACACTCTTTTTCGAAAATGCTTCAACTCGGTGAGATAAACACTTTTTGACCGTATGGCTATATCTTTTCAAAATGTTGCAGGATCAAAACAGATTATGACATATATTGTGCAGAATCTGGTCCTTCTTCAACATATTTCAGCACCAGTAACCTTCTTCTAAGGAATCTTTATGGATTTCCACTCTTTATCGAAACCGCTTCAACTCCGTGACATAAACACTTTTTGACCGTATGGCTATATCTTTTCAAAAGGTTGCAGGATCACAGTGTTTTTACATATATTATGTATTCAACATATTTAAGCTCCATTAACCTGCTTCCAAGGGATCTTTAGTTATTTACACTCTTTATTAAAGAATGCTTCAACTCAGTGAGAAAAACACTTTTTGACCGTATGACTATATCTTTTCAAAATGTTCCAGGATCACAATGATTTTGACATATATTGTGCAGAATCCTTTCCTTTTCAACATATTTCAGCACCAGTAAGCTGCTTCTAAGGAATCTTCAGTGATTTCCACTCTTTTTCGAAAATGTTTCAACTTTGTGAGATAAACAGTTTTTGACCGTAAGGCTATATCTTTTCAAAATATTGTAGGATCACAATGATTTTGACATATATTGTGCAGAATCTGGTCCTTTTCAACATATTTCAGCACCAGTAACCTTCTTCTAAGGAATCTTTATGGATTTCCACTCTTTATCGAAACCGCTTCAACTCAGTGAGATAAACACTTTTTGACCGTATGGCTATATCTTTACAAAAGGTTGCAGGATCACAATGATTTTGACATATATTGTGCAGAATCTGGTCCTTCTCAACATATTTCAGTACCAGTAAGCTGCTTCCAAGGAATCTTTAGTTTTTTCCACTCTTTATTAAAAAACGCTTCAACTCAGTCAGAAAAACACCTTTTGACCGTAAGGCTATATCTTTTCAAAATGTTGCAGGATCACAATGATTTTGACATATACTGTGCAACATCTGGTCCTTTTCAACATATTTCAGCACCAGTAACCTGCTTCTAAGGAATATTGAGGGATTTCCACTTTTTATCGAAAACGCTTCAACTCATTGAGATAAACTCTTTTTGAACGTATGGCTATATCTTTACAAAAGTTTGCAGGATCACAATGATTTTGACATATATTTTGCAGAATCTGGTCCTTTTCAACATATTTCAGCTCCAGTAACCTGCTTCTAAGGAATCTGTAGTTATTTCCACTTTTTATCGAAACTGCTTCAACTCAGTGAGATAAACACTTTTTGAACGTATGGCTATATCTTTACAAAAGGTTGCAGGATCACAATGATTTTGACATATATTGTGCAGAATCTGGTCCTTCTCAACATATTTCAGTACCAGTAACCTGCTTCCAAGGAATCTTTAGTTTTTTCCACTCATTATGAAAAAACGCTTCAACTCAGTGAGAAAAACACCTTTTGACCGTATGGCTATATCTTTTCAAAATGTTGCAGGATCACAATGATTTTGACATATACTGTGCAACATCTGGTCCTTTTCAACATATTTCAGCACCAGTAACCTGCTTCTAAGGAATATTGAGGGATTTCCACTTTTTATCGAAAACGCTTAGACTCATTGAGATAAACTCTTTTTGAACGTATGGCTATATCTTTACAAAAGGTTGCAGGATCACAATGATTTGTACATATATTGTGCAGAATCTGGTCCTTTTCAACATATTTCAGTACCAGTAAGCTGCTTCCAAGGAATCTTTGGTTATTTCCACTTTTTATCGAAAATGCTTCAACTCAGTGAGATAAACAATTTTTGACCGTAAGGCTATATCTTTTTAAAACATTCCAGCATAACAATGATTTTGACATATATTGTGCAGAATCTGGTCCTTTTCAACATATATCAGCACCAGTAACATGCTTCCAAGGAATCTTTAGTTATTTCCAATCTTTATTGAAAACGCTTCAACTCAGTGAGATAAACAATTTTTGACCGTATGGCTATATCTTATCAAAATGGTACAGGATCACGATGATTTTGACATATATTGTGAAGAATCTGGTCCTTTTCAACATATTTCAGTACCAGTAACCTGCTTCTAAGGAATCTTTAGTGATTTCCACTCTTTATCGAAAACGCTTCACCTCAGTGAGATAAACACTTTTTGACCGTATGACTATATCTTTTCAAAATGTTGCAGGATCACAATGATTTTGACATATATTGCGCAGAATCTGGTCCTTTTCAACATATTTCAGCACCAGAAAGTTGCTTCAAATTAATCTTTAGTTATATCCACTCTTTATCGAAAAAGCTTCACCTCAATGAGATTAAAACTCTTTGACCGCATGACTATATCTTTTCAAAATGTTCCAGGGTCACAATTATTTTGACATATATTGTGCAAAATCTGGTCCTTTTCAACATATTTCAGCACCAGTAAGCTGCTTCTAAGGAATCTTTAGTTATTTACACTCTTTATTGAAAAATGCTTCCACTCAGTGAGATAAATACTTTTTGACCGTATGACTAAATCCTTTCAAAATGTTGCAGGCTCACAATGTCTTTGACATATATTGTAAAGAAATGGGTCCTTTTCAACATATTTCAGCACCAGAAAGCTGCCTCTAAGGAATCTTTAGTTATTTCCACTGTTTATCGAAAACGCTTCAACTCAGTGAGAAAAACACTTTTTGACTGTATGACTATATCTTTTCAAAAGGTTTTAAGATCGCAATGATTTTGACAAATATTGTGCAGTATATAGTCCTTTTCATCATATTTAAGCTCCAGTAACTTTGCTTCAAAGGAATTTTTAGTTATTTCCACTCTTTTTCGAAAACGCTTCACCTCAATGAGATTAACACTCTTTGACCGAATGACTATATCTTTTCAAAATGTCTCAGGATCAAAATGATTTTTACATATATTTTGCAGAATCTGGTCCTTTCCAACATATTTCAGCACCAGTAACCTGCTTCTAAGGAATCTTTAGTGATTTCCACTCTTTATCGAAAACGTTTCACCTCAATGAGATTAAAACCCTTTGACGGCATGACTATATCTATTCAAAATGTTCCAGGATCACAATGATTTTGACATATATTTTGCAGAATCAGGTCGTTTTCAACATATTTAAGGTCCAGTAACCTGCTTCTAAGGAATCTTTAGTTATTTAAACTCTTTATTGAAAAAAGCTTCCACTCTGTAAGATAAACACTTTTTGACCTTATGACTAAATCTTTTCAAAATGTTGCAGAATCACAATGATTTTGACATATATAGTGCAGAATCTGGTACTTTTCAACATATCTCAACACCAGTAACCTGCTTCGACGGAATTTTTCGTGATTTCCACTCTTTATCGAAAATGCTTCAACTCAGAGTGATAAATACTTCTTGAAAGTATGGCTATATCTTTTCAAAATGTTGCAGGATCACAATGATTTTGACATATATTGTGCAGAATCTGGTCCTTTTCAACACATTTCAGCACCAGTAACCTGCTTCGAAGGAATTTTTAGTGATTTCCACTCTATAGACAACGCTTCAACTCATTGAGATAAACACTTTGACCGTATGGCTATATCTTTTCAAAATGTTGCAGGATCACAATGATTTTGACATATAGTGTGCAGAATCTGGTCCTTTCCAACATATTTCAGCACCAGTAACCTGCTTCTAAGGAATCTTTAGTGATTTCCACTCTTTATCGAAAACGCTTCAACTCAGTGAGAAAAACACTTTTTGACCGTATGACTATATCTTTTCAAAAGTTTTTAAGATCGCAATGATTTTGACAAATATTGTGCAGTATATGGTCCTTTTCATCATATTTAAGCTCCAGTAACTTTGCTTCAAAGGAATTTTTAGTTATTTCCACTCTTTTTCGAAAACGCTTCACCTCAATGAGATTAACACTCTTTGACCGAATGACTATATCTTTTCAAAATGTCTCAGGATCAAAATGATTTTTACATATATTGTGCAGAATCTGGTCCTTTCCAACATATTTCAGCACCAGTAACCTGCTTCTAAGGAATCTTTAGTGATTTCCACTCTTTATCGAAAACGCTTCACCTCAATGAGATTAAAACCTTTTGACCGCATGACTATATCTTTTCAAAATGTTCCAGGATCACAATGATTTTGACATATATTTTGCAGAATCTGGTCCTTTTCAACATATTTAAGGTCCAGTAAGCTGCTTCTAAGGAATCTTTAGTTATTTAAACTCTTTATTGAAAAACGCTTCCACTCTGTAAGATAAACACTTTTTGACCGTATGACTAAATCTTTACAAAATGTTGCAGAATCACAATGATTTTGACATATATAGTGCAGAATCTGGTACTTTTCAACATATCTCAACACCAGTAACCTGCCTCGACGGAATTTTTAGTGATTTCCACTCTTTATCGAAAATGCTTCAACTCAGTGATAAATACTTCTTGAAAGTATGGCATATCTTTTCAAAATGTTGCAGGATCACAATGATTTTGACATATATTGTGCAGAATCTGGTACTTTTCAACATATTTCAGCACCAGTAAGCTGCTTCTAAGGAATCTTTAGTTATTAACACTCTTTATTGAAAAACGCTTCCAATCGGTGAGATAAATACTTTTTGACCGTATGACTAAATCTTTTCAAAAAGTTGCAGGATCACAATGTCTTTGACATATATTGTGCAGAATTTGGTCCTTTTCAACATATTTCAGCACCAGAAAGCTGCCTTTAAGGAATCTTTAGTTTTTTCCAATGTTTATCAAAAACGCTTCAAATCAGTGAGATAAACACTTTTTGACCGTATGACTATATCTTTTCAAAATGTTGCAGGATCACAATGATTTTGACATATATTGTGCAGAATCTTGTCCTTTTCAACATATTTCAGCACCAGTAAGCTGCTTCTAAGGAATCTTCAGTGATTTCCACTCTTTTTCGAAAATGTTTCAACTTTGTGAGATAAACACTTTTTGACCGTAAGGCTATATCTTTTCAAAATATTGTAGGATCACAATGATTTTGACATATATTGTGCAGAATCTGGTCCTTTTCAACATATTTCAGCACCAGTAACCTTCTTCTAAGGAATCTTTATGGATTTCCACTCTTTATCGAAACCGCTTCAACTCAGTGAGATAAACACTTTTTGAACGTATGGCTATATCTTTACAAAAGGTTGCAGGATCACAATGATTTTGACATATATTGTGCAGAATCTTGTCCTTTTCAACATATTTCAGCACCAGTAAGCTGCTTCTAAGGAATCTTAAGTGATTTCCACTCTTTTTCGAAAATGTTTCAACTTTGTGAGATAAACAGTTTTTGACCGTAAGGCTATATCTTTTCAAAATATTGTAGGATCACAATGATTTTGACATATATTGTGCAGAATCTGGTCCTTTTCAACATATTTCAGCACCAGTAACCTTCTTCTAAGGAATCTTTATGGATTTCCACTCTTTATCGAAACCGCTTCAACTCAGTGAGATAAACACTTTTTGAACGTATGGCTATATCTTTACAAAAGGTTGCAGGATCACAATGATTTTGACATATATTGTGCAGAATCTGGTCCTTCTCAACATATTTCAGTACCAGTAAGCTGCTTCCAAGGAATCTTTAGTTTTTTCCACTCTTTATTAAAAAACGCTTCAACTCAGTCAGAAAAACACCTTTTGACCGTAAGGCTATATCTTTTCAAAATGTTGCAGGATCACAATGATTTTGACATATACTGTGCAACATCTGGTCCTTTTCAACATATTTCAGCACCAGTAACCTGCTTCTAAGGAATATTGAGGGATTTCCACTTTTTATCGAAAACGCTTCAACTCATTGAGATAAACTCTTTTTGAACGTATGGCTATATCTTTACAAAAGTTTGCAGGATCACAATGATTTTGATATATATTTTGCAGAATCTGGTCCTTTTCAACATATTTCAGTACCAGTAAGCTGCTTCCAAGGAATCTTTGGTTACTTCCACTTTTTATCGAAAATGCTTCAACTCAGTGAGATAAACAATTTTTGACCGTATGGCTATATCTTTTTAAAACATTCCAGCATCACAATGATTTTGACATATATTGTGCAGAATCTGGTCCTTTTCAACATATTTCAGCACCAGTAACCTGCTTCAAAGGAATCTTTAGTTATTTCCAATCTTTATTGAAAACGCTTCACCTCAGTGAGATAAACACTTTTTGTCCGTATGGCTATGTCTTTTCAAAATGTTGCAGAATCACAATGATTTTGACATATATTTTGCAGAATCTGGTCCTTTCCAACATATTTCAGCACCAGTAAGCTGCTTCTAAGGATTCTGTAGTTATTTCCACTCTTTATCGAAAACGCTTCAACTCAGTGAGATAAACACTTTTTGACCGTATAGCTATATCTTTTCAAAAGGTTGCAGGATCACAATGATTTTGACATATATTGTGCAGAATCTGGTCCTTCTTCAACAAATTTCAGCACCAGTAACCTTCTTCTAAGGAATCTTTTGTGATTTACACTCTTTTTCGAAAATGCTTCAACTCGGTGAGATAAACACTTTTTGACCGTATGGCTATATCTTTTCAAAAGGTTGCAGGATCACAATGATTTTGTCATATATTGTGCAGAATCTGGTCCTTTTCAACATATTTCAACACCAGTAAGCTGCTTCTAAGGAATCTTTTGTGATTTACACTCTTTTTCGAAAATGCTTCAACTCGGTGAGATAAACACTTTTTGACCGTATGGCTATATCTTTTCAAAATGTTGCAGGATCAAAATGATTATGACATATATTGTGCAGAATCTTGTCCTTCTTCAACATATTTCAGCACCAGTAACCTTCTTCTAAGGAATCTTTATGGATTTCCACTCTTTATCGAAACCGCTTCAACTCCGTGACATAAACACTTTTTGACCGTATTGCTATATCTTTTCAAAAGGTTGCAGGATCACAGTGTTTTTACATATATTATGTATTCAACATATTTAAGCTCCATTAACCTGCTTCCAAGGGATCTTTAGTTATTTACACTCTTTATTAAAGAATGCTTCAACTCAGTGAGAAAAACACTTTTTGACCGTATGACTATATCTTTTCAAAATGTTCCAGGATCACAATGATTTTGACATATATTGTGCAGAATCTGGTCCTTTTCAACATATTTCAGCACCAGTAAGCTGCTTCTAAGGAATCTTCAGTGATTTCCACTCTTTTTCGAAAATGTTTCAACTTTGTGAGATAAACAGTTTTTGACCGTAAGGCTATATCTTTTCAAAATATTGTAGGATCACAATGATTTTGACATATATTGTGCAGAATCTGGTCCTTTTCAACATATTTCAGCACCAGTAACCTTCTTCTAAGGAATCTTTATGGATTTCCACTCTTTATCGAAACCGCTTCAACTCAGTGAGATAAACACTTTTTGACCGTATGGCTATATCTTTACAAAAGGTTGCAGGATCACAATGATTTTGACATATATTGTGCAGAATCTGGTCCTTCTCAACATATTTCAGTACCAGTAAGCTGCTTCCAAGGAATCTTTAGTTTTTTCCACTCTTTATTAAAAAACGCTTCAACTCAGTCAGAAAAACACCTTTTGACCGTAAGGCTATATCTTTTCAAAATGTTGCAGGATCACAATGATTTTGACATATACTGTGCAACATCTGGTCCTTTTCAACATATTTCAGCACCAGTAACCTGCTTCTAAGGAATATTGAGGGATTTCCACTTTTTATCGAAAACGCTTAGACTCATTGAGATAAACTCTTTTTGAACGTATGGCTATATCTTTACAAAAGGTTGCAGGATCACAATGATTTGTACATATATTGTGCAGAATCTGGTCCTTTTCAACATATTTCAGTACCAGTAAGCTGCTTCCAAGGAATCTTTGGTTATTTCCACTTTTTATCGAAAATGCTTCAACTCAGTGAGATAAACAATTTTTGACCGTAAGGCTATATCTTTTTAAAACATTCCAGCATAACAATGATTTTGACATATATTGTGCAGAATCTGGTCCTTTTCAACATATATCAGCACCAGTAACATGCTTCCAAGGAATCTTTAGTTATTTCCAATCTTTATTGAAAACGCTTCAACTCAGTGAGATAAACAATTTTTGACCGTATGGCTATATCTTATCAAAATGGTACAGGATCACGATGATTTTGACATATATTGTGAAGAATCTGGTCCTTTTCAACATATTTCAGTACCAGTAACCTGCTTCTAAGGAATCTTTAGTGATTTCCACTCTTTATCGAAAACGCTTCACCTCAGTGAGATAAACACTTTTTGACCGTATGACTATATCTTTTCAAAATGTTGCAGGATCACAATGATTTTGACATATATTGCGCAGAATCTGGTCCTTTTCAACATATTTCAGCACCAGAAAGTTGCTTCAAATTAATCTTTAGTTATATCCACTCTTTATCGAAAAAGCTTCACCTCAATGAGATTAAAACTCTTTGACCGCATGACTATATCTTTTCAAAATGTTCCAGGGTCACAATTATTTTGACATATATTGTGCAAAATCTGGTCCTTTTCAACATATTTCAGCACCAGTAAGCTGCTTCTAAGGAATCTTTAGTTATTTACACTCTTTATTGAAAAATGCTTCCACTCAGTGAGATAAATACTTTTTGACCGTATGACTAAATCCTTTCAAAATGTTGCAGGCTCACAATGTCTTTGACATATATTGTAAAGAAATGGGTCCTTTTCAACATATTTCAGCACCAGAAAGCTGCCTCTAAGGAATCTTTAGTTATTTCCACTGTTTATCGAAAACGCTTCAACTCAGTGAGAAAAACACTTTTTGACTGTATGACTATATCTTTTCAAAAGGTTTTAAGATCGCAATGATTTTGACAAATATTGTGCAGTATATAGTCCTTTTCATCATATTTAAGCTCCAGTAACTTTGCTTCAAAGGAATTTTTAGTTATTTCCACTCTTTTTCGAAAACGCTTCACCTCAATGAGATTAACACTCTTTGACCGAATGACTATATCTTTTCAAAATGTCTCAGGATCAAAATGATTTTTACATATATTTTGCAGAATCTGGTCCTTTCCAACATATTTCAGCACCAGTAACCTGCTTCTAAGGAATCTTTAGTGATTTCCACTCTTTATCGAAAACGTTTCACCTCAATGAGATTAAAACCCTTTGACGGCATGACTATATCTATTCAAAATGTTCCAGGATCACAATGATTTTGACATATATTTTGCAGAATCAGGTCGTTTTCAACATATTTAAGGTCCAGTAACCTGCTTCTAAGGAATCTTTAGTTATTTAAACTCTTTATTGAAAAAAGCTTCCACTCTGTAAGATAAACACTTTTTGACCTTATGACTAAATCTTTTCAAAATGTTGCAGAATCACAATGATTTTGACATATATAGTGCAGAATCTGGTACTTTTCAACATATCTCAACACCAGTAACCTGCTTCGACGGAATTTTTCGTGATTTCCACTCTTTATCGAAAATGCTTCAACTCAGAGTGATAAATACTTCTTGAAAGTATGGCTATATCTTTTCAAAATGTTGCAGGATCACAATGATTTTGACATATATTGTGCAGAATCTGGTCCTTTTCAACACATTTCAGCACCAGTAACCTGCTTCGAAGGAATTTTTAGTGATTTCCACTCTATAGACAACGCTTCAACTCATTGAGATAAACACTTTGACCGTATGGCTATATCTTTTCAAAATGTTGCAGGATCACAATGATTTTGACATATAGTGTGCAGAATCTGGTCCTTTCCAACATATTTCAGCACCAGTAACCTGCTTCTAAGGAATCTTTAGTGATTTCCACTCTTTATCGAAAACGCTTCAACTCAGTGAGAAAAACACTTTTTGACCGTATGACTATATCTTTTCAAAAGTTTTTAAGATCGCAATGATTTTGACAAATATTGTGCAGTATATGGTCCTTTTCATCATATTTAAGCTCCAGTAACTTTGCTTCAAAGGAATTTTTAGTTATTTCCACTCTTTTTCGAAAACGCTTCACCTCAATGAGATTAACACTCTTTGACCGAATGACTATATCTTTTCAAAATGTCTCAGGATCAAAATGATTTTTACATATATTGTGCAGAATCTGGTCCTTTCCAACATATTTCAGCACCAGTAACCTGCTTCTAAGGAATCTTTAGTGATTTCCACTCTTTATCGAAAACGCTTCACCTCAATGAGATTAAAACCTTTTGACCGCATGACTATATCTTTTCAAAATGTTCCAGGATCACAATGATTTTGACATATATTTTGCAGAATCTGGTCCTTTTCAACATATTTAAGGTCCAGTAAGCTGCTTCTAAGGAATCTTTAGTTATTTAAACTCTTTATTGAAAAACGCTTCCACTCTGTAAGATAAACACTTTTTGACCGTATGACTAAATCTTTACAAAATGTTGCAGAATCACAATGATTTTGACATATATAGTGCAGAATCTGGTACTTTTCAACATATCTCAACACCAGTAACCTGCCTCGACGGAATTTTTAGTGATTTCCACTCTTTATCGAAAATGCTTCAACTCAGTGATAAATACTTCTTGAAAGTATGGCATATCTTTTCAAAATGTTGCAGGATCACAATGATTTTGACATATATTGTGCAGAATCTGGTACTTTTCAACATATTTCAGCACCAGTAAGCTGCTTCTAAGGAATCTTTAGTTATTAACACTCTTTATTGAAAAACGCTTCCAATCGGTGAGATAAATACTTTTTGACCGTATGACTAAATCTTTTCAAAAAGTTGCAGGATCACAATGTCTTTGACATATATTGTGCAGAATTTGGTCCTTTTCAACATATTTCAGCACCAGAAAGCTGCCTTTAAGGAATCTTTAGTTTTTTCCAATGTTTATCAAAAACGCTTCAAATCAGTGAGATAAACACTTTTTGACCGTATGACTATATCTTTTCAAAATGTTGCAGGATCACAATGATTTTGACATATATTGTGCAGTATTTGGTCCTTTTCAACATATTTCAGCACCAGAAAGTTGCTTCGAATTAATCTTTAGTTATTTCCACTCTTTATCGAAAATGCTTCAACTCAGTGAGAAAAACACCTTTTACCGTATGACAATATCTTTTCAAAATTTTTTAAGATCGCAATGATTTTGACAAATATTGTGCTGAATCTGGTCCTTTTGATCATAATTAAGCTCCAGTAACCTGCTTCAAATGAATCTTTAGTTATTTCCACTCTTTATTTAAAATGCTTCAACTCTTTTTGACCGTATGACATATATTGTGCAGAATCTGGTACTTTTCAACATATTTCAGCACCAGTAACCTGTTTCGAAGGAATTTTTAGTGATTTCCACTCTATAGACAACGCTTCAACTCAGAGTGATAAACACTTTTTGACCGTATGGTTATATCTTTTCAAAATGTTGCAGGATGAAAATGATTTTGACATATATTGTGCAGAATCGGGTCCTTTTCAACATATTTAAGCTCCAGTAACCTGCTTCAAAGTAATCTTTAGCTATTTCCACTCTTTATCGAAAACGCTTCAACTCATTGAGATAAACACTTTGACCGTATGGCTATATCTTTTCAAAATGTTGCAGGATCACAATGATTTTGACATAAATTGTGCAGAATATGGACCTTTCCAACATATTTCAGCACCAGTAACCTGCTTCTAAGGAATCTTTAGTGATTTCCACTCTTTATCGAAAACGCTTCACCTCAATGAGATTAAAACTCTTTGACCGCATGACTATATCTTATCAAAATGCTCCAGGATCACAATTATTTTGACATATATTGTGCAAAATCCGGTCCTTTTCAACATATTTCAGCACCAGAAAGCTGCCTCTAAGGAATCTTTAGTTATTTCCACTGTTTATCGAAAACGCTTCAACTCAGTGAGAAAAACACTTTTTGACCGTATGACTATATCTTTTCAAAAGTTTTTAAGATCGCAATGATTTTGACAAATATTGTGCAGTATATGGTCCTCATTGGTAATGAGGGAAGCCGCAGATGACGGTCGAAAAGCTTTGAAAATATTACGGGATCATTACGCCAGCCAGGGGAAGCCCAGAATTATTTCCCTGTACAGCGAACTATGCTCACTCAAGAAGGAACCCGACGAAACAATAACAGATTACATTATCAGAGCAGAAAAGGCAGTCACCGCTCTGAGAAACACAAAACAGGTGATAAGTGATGAGCTGATGATCGCTATGGTTATGAAAGGGCTTCCAGAACCGTACAAGCCCTTCGTCATTCACGTAACTCCACTAGCTTCCACTCAGTGAGATAAATACTTTTTGACCGTATGACTAAATCCTTTCAAAATGTTCCAGGATCACAATGTCTTTGACATATATTGTAAAGAAATGGGTCCTTTTCAACATAATTCAGCATCAGAAAGCTGCCTCTAAGGAATCTTTAGTTATTTCCACTGTTTATCGAAAACGCTTCAACTCAGTGAGAAAAACAATTTTTGACCGTATGACTATATCTTTTCAAAAGTTTTTAAGATCGCAATGATTTTGACAAATATTGTGCAGTATCTGGTCCTTTTCATCATATTTAAGCTCCAGTAACTTTGCTTCAAAGGAATTTTTAGTTATTTCCACTCTTTTTCGAAAACGCTTCACCTCAATGAGATTAACACTCTTTGACCGAATGACTATATCTTTTCAAAATGTCTCAGGATCAAAATGATTTTGACATATATCGTGCAGAATCTTGTCCTTTTCAACATATTTCATCTCCAGTAACCTGCTTCTAAGGAATCTTTAGTTATTTCCACTCTTTATCGAAAACGCTTCAACTCATTGAGATAAACACTTTGACCGTATGGCTATATCTTTTCAAAATGTTGCAGGATCACAATGATTTTGACATATATTTTGCAGAATCAGGTCCTTTTCAACATATTTAAGGTCCAGTAAGCTGCTTCTAAGGAATCTTTAGTTATTAACACTCTTTATTGAAAAACGCTTCCAATCGGTGAGATAAACACTTTTTGACCGTATGACTAAATCTTTTCAAAATGTTGCAGAATCACAATGATTTTGACATATATAGTGCAGAATCTGGTACTTTTCAACATATCTCAACACCAGTAACCTGCTTCGACCGAATTTTTAGTGATTTCCACTCTTTATCGAAAATGCTTCAACTCAGAGTGATAAATACTTCTTGACCGTATGGCTATATCTTTTCAAAATGTTGCAGTATCACAATGATTTTGACATATATTGTGCAGAATCTGGTCCTTTTCAACACATTTCAGCACCAGTAACCTGCTTCGAAGGAATTTTTACTGATTTCCACTCTATAGACAACGCTTCAACTCAGAGTGATAAAAACTTTTTGACCGTATGGCTATATCTTTTCAAAATGTTGCAGGATCACAATGATTTTGACATATATTGTGCAGAATCTGGTCCTTTTCAACATATTTCATCTCCAGTAACCTGCTTCTAAGGAATCTTTAGTTATTTCCAATCTTTTTCGAAAAAGCTTCAACCCTTTGAGAAAAACACCTTTTGACCGTATGACAATATCTTTTCAAAATTTTTTAAGATCGCAATGATTTTGACAAATATTGTGCAGAATCTGGTCCTTTTGATCATAATTAAGCTCCAGTAACCTGCTTCAAAGGAATATTTAGTTATTTCCACTCTTTATTGAAAATGCTTCAACTCAGAGTGATAAACACTTCTTGACTGTATGGCTATATCTTTTCAAAATGTTGCAGGATCACAATGATTTTGACATATATTGTGCAGAATCTGGTACTTTTCAACATATTTCAGCACCAGTAACCTGCTTCGAAGGAATTTTTAGTGATTTCCACTCTATAGACAACGCTTCAACTCAGAGTGATAAACACTTTTTGACCGTATGGCTATATCTTTTCAAAATGTTGCAGGATCAAAATGATTTTGACATATATTGTGCAGAATCTGGTCCTTTCCATTATATTTCAGCACCAGTAACCTGCTTCTAAGGAATCTTTAGTGATTTCCACTCTTTATCGAAAACGCTTCACCTCAGTGAGATAAACACTTTTTGACCGTATGACTATATCTTTTCAAAATGTTGCAGGATCACAATGATTTTGACATATATTGTGCAGAATCTGGTCCTTTTCAACATAATTCAGCATCAGAAAGCTGCCTCTAAGGAATCTTTAGTTATTTCCACTGTTTATCGAAAACTTTTCAACTCAGTGAGAAAAACACTTTTTGACCGTATGACTATATCTTTTCAAAAGTTTTTAAGATCGCAATGATTTTGACAAATATTGTGCAGTATATGGTCCTTTTCATCATATTTAAGCTCCAGTAACTTTGCTTCAAAGGAATTTATAGTTATTTCCACTCTTTATCGAAAACGCTTCACCTCAGTGAGATAAACACTTTTTGACCGTATGACTATATCTTTTCAAAATGTTGCAGGATCACAATGATTTTGACATATATTGTGCAGAATCTGGTCCTTTTCAACATAATTCAGCATCAGAAAGCTGCCTCTAAGGAATCTTTAGTTATTTCCACTGTTTATCGAAAACTTTTCAACTCAGTGAGAAAAACACTTTTTGACCGTATGACTATATCTTTTCAAAAGTTTTTAAGATCGCAATGATTTTGACAAATATTGTGCAGTATATGGTCCTTTTCATCATATTTAAGCTCCAGTAACTTTGCTTCAAAGGAATTTATAGTTATTTCCACTCTTTTTCGAAAATGCTTCACCTCAATGAGATTAACACTCTTTGACCGAATGACTATATCTTTTCAAAATGTCTCAGGATCACAATGATTTTGACATATATCGTGCAGAATCTTGTCCTTTTCAACATATTTCATCTCCAGTAACCTGCTTCTAAGGAATCTTTAGTTATTAACACTCTTTATTGAAAAACGCTTCCAATCGGTGAGATAAACACTTTTTGACCGTATGACTAAATCTTTTCAAAAAGTTGCAGAATCACAATGATTTTGACATATATAGTGCAGAATCTGGTACTTTTCAACATATCTCAACACCAGTAACCTGCTTCGACCGAATTTTTAGTGATTTCCACTCTTTATCGAAAACGCTTCAACTCATTGAGATAAACACTTTGACCGTATGGCTATATCTTTTCAAAATGTTGCAGGATCACAATGATTTTGACATATATTGTGCAGAATCTGGTCCTTTCCAACATATTTCAGCACCAGTAACATGCTTCTAAGGAATCTTTAGTGATTTCCACTCTTTATTGAAAAATGCTTCCACTCAGTGAGATAAATACTTTTTGACCGTATGACTAAATCCTTTCAAAATGTTGCAGGCTCACAATGTCTTTGACATATATTGTAAAGAAATGGGTCCTTTTCAACATATTTCAGCACCAGAAAGCTGCCTCTAAGGAATCTTTCGTTATTTCCACTGTTTATCGAAAACGCTTCACCTCAATGAGATTAACACTCTTTGACCGAATGACTCTATCTTTTCAAAATGTCTCAGGATCCAAATGATTTTTACATATATTGTGCAGAATCTGGTCCTTTCTAACATTTTTCAGCACCAGTAACCTGCTTCTAAGGAATCTTTAGTTATTTAAACTCTTTATTGAAAAAAGCTTCCACTCTGTAAGATAAACACTTTTTGACCGTATGACTAAATCTTTTCAAAATGTTGCAGAATCACAATGATTTTGACATATATAGTGCAGAATCTGTTCCTTTCCAACATATTTCAGCACCAGTAACCTGCTTCTAAGGAATTTTTAGTTATTTCCACTCTTTTTCGAAATCGCTTCACCTCAATGAGATTAACACTCTTTGACCGCATGACTATATCTTTTCAAAATGTTCCAGGATCACAATTATTTTGACATATATTGTGCAGAATCTGGTCCTTTTCAACACATTTCAGCACCAGTAACCTGCTTCGAAGGAATTTTTAGTGATTTCCACTCTATAGACAACGCTTCAACTCATTGAGATAAATACTTTGACCGTATGGCTATATCTTTTCAAAATGTTGCAGGATCACAATGATTTTGACATATAGTGTGCAGAATCTGGTCCTTTCCAACATATTTCAGCACCAGTAACCTGCTTCTAAGGAATCTTTAGTGATTTCCACTCTTTATCGAAAACGCTTCAACTCAGTGAGAAAAACACTTTTTGACCGTATGACTATATCTTTTCAAAAGTTTTTAAGATCGCAATGATTTTGACAAATATTGTGCAGTATATGGTCCTTTTCATCATATTTAAGCTCCAGTAACTTTGCTTCAAAGGAATTTTTAGTTATTTCCACTCTTTTTCGAAAACGCTTCACCTCAATGAGATTAACACTCTTTGACCGAATGACTATATCTTTTCAAAATGTCTCAGGATCAAAATGATTTTTACATATATTGTGCAGAATCTGGTCCTTTCCAACATATTTCAGCACCAGTAACCTGCTTCTAAGGAATCTTTAGTGATTTCCACTCTTTATCGAAAACGCTTCACCTCAATGAGATTAAAACCTTTTGACCGCATGACTATATCTTTTCAAAATGTTCCAGGATCACAATGATTTTGACATATATTTTGCAGAATCTGGTCCTTTTCAACATATTTAAGGTCCAGTAAGCTGCTTCTAAGGAATCTTTAGTTATTTAAACTCTTTATTGAAAAACGCTTCCACTCTGTAAGATAAACACTTTTTGACCTTATGACTAAATCTTTACAAAATGTTGCAGAATCACAATGATTTTGACATATATAGTGCAGAATCTGGTACTTTTCAACATATCTCAACACCAGTAACCTGCTTCGACCGAATTTTTAGTGATTTCCACTCTTTATCGAAAATGCTTCAACTCAGTGAGATAAACACTTTTTGACCGTATAGCTATATCTTTTCAAAAGGTTGCAGGATCACAATGATTTTGACATATATTGTGCAGAATCTGGTCCTTCTTCAACAAATTTCAGCACCAGTAACCTTCTTCTAAGGAATCTTTTGTGATTTACACTCTTTTTCGAAAATGCTTCAACTCGGTGAGATAAACACTTTTTGACCGTATGGCTATATCTTTTCAAAAGGTTGCAGGATCACAATGATTTTGTCATATATTGTGCAGAATCTGGTCCTTTTCAACATATTTCAACACCAGTAAGCTGCTTCTAAGGAATCTTTTGTGATTTACACTCTTTTTCGAAAATGCTTCAACTCGGTGAGATAAACACTTTTTGACCGTATGGCTATATCTTTTCAAAATGTTGCAGGATCAAAATGATTATGACATATATTGTGCAGAATCTTGTCCTTCTTCAACATATTTCAGCACCAGTAACCTTCTTCTAAGGAATCTTTATGGATTTCCACTCTTTATCGAAACCGCTTCAACTCCGTGACATAAACACTTTTTGACCGTATTGCTATATCTTTTCAAAAGGTTGCAGGATCACAGTGTTTTTACATATATTATGTATTCAACATATTTAAGCTCCATTAACCTGCTTCCAAGGGATCTTTAGTTATTTACACTCTTTATTAAAGAATGCTTCAACTCAGTGAGAAAAACACTTTTTGACCGTATGACTATATCTTTTCAAAATGTTCCAGGATCACAATGATTTTGACATATATTGTGCAGAATCTGGTCCTTTTCAACATATTTCAGCACCAGTAAGCTGCTTCTAAGGAATCTTCAGTGATTTCCACTCTTTTTCGAAAATGTTTCAACTTTGTGAGATAAACAGTTTTTGACCGTAAGGCTATATCTTTTCAAAATATTGTAGGATCACAATGATTTTGACATATATTGTGCAGAATCTGGTCCTTTTCAACATATTTCAGCACCAGTAACCTTCTTCTAAGGAATCTTTATGGATTTCCACTCTTTATCGAAACCGCTTCAACTCAGTGAGATAAACACTTTTTGACCGTATGGCTATATCTTTACAAAAGGTTGCAGGATCACAATGATTTTGACATATATTGTGCAGAATCTGGTCCTTCTCAACATATTTCAGTACCAGTAAGCTGCTTCCAAGGAATCTTTAGTTTTTTCCACTCTTTATTAAAAAACGCTTCAACTCAGTCAGAAAAACACCTTTTGACCGTAAGGCTATATCTTTTCAAAATGTTGCAGGATCACAATGATTTTGACATATACTGTGCAACATCTGGTCCTTTTCAACATATTTCAGCACCAGTAACCTGCTTCTAAGGAATATTGAGGGATTTCCACTTTTTATCGAAAACGCTTAGACTCATTGAGATAAACTCTTTTTGAACGTATGGCTATATCTTTACAAAAGGTTGCAGGATCACAATGATTTGTACATATATTGTGCAGAATCTGGTCCTTTTCAACATATTTCAGTACCAGTAAGCTGCTTCCAAGGAATCTTTGGTTATTTCCACTTTTTATCGAAAATGCTTCAACTCAGTGAGATAAACAATTTTTGACCGTAAGGCTATATCTTTTTAAAACATTCCAGCATAACAATGATTTTGACATATATTGTGCAGAATCTGGTCCTTTTCAACATATATCAGCACCAGTAACATGCTTCCAAGGAATCTTTAGTTATTTCCAATCTTTATTGAAAACGCTTCAACTCAGTGAGATAAACAATTTTTGACCGTATGGCTATATCTTATCAAAATGGTACAGGATCACGATGATTTTGACATATATTGTGAAGAATCTGGTCCTTTTCAACATATTTCAGCACCAGAAAGTTGCTTCAAATTAATCTTTAGTTATATCCACTCTTTATCGAAAAAGCTTCACCTCAATGAGATTAAAACTCTTTGACCGCATGACTATATCTTTTCAAAATGTTCCAGGGTCACAATTATTTTGACATATATTGTGCAAAATCTGGTCCTTTTCAACATATTTCAGCACCAGTAAGCTGCTTCTAAGGAATCTTTAGTTATTTACACTCTTTATTGAAAAATGCTTCCACTCAGTGAGATAAATACTTTTTGACCGTATGACTAAATCCTTTCAAAATGTTGCAGGCTCACAATGTCTTTGACATATATTGTAAAGAAATGGGTCCTTTTCAACATATTTCAGCACCAGAAAGCTGCCTCTAAGGAATCTTTAGTTATTTCCACTGTTTATCGAAAACGCTTCAACTCAGTGAGAAAAACACTTTTTGACTGTATGACTATATCTTTTCAAAAGGTTTTAAGATCGCAATGATTTTGACAAATATTGTGCAGTATATAGTCCTTTTCATCATATTTAAGCTCCAGTAACTTTGCTTCAAAGGAATTTTTAGTTATTTCCACTCTTTTTCGAAAACGCTTCACCTCAATGAGATTAACACTCTTTGACCGAATGACTATATCTTTTCAAAATGTCTCAGGATCAAAATGATTTTTACATATATTTTGCAGAATCTGGTCCTTTCCAACATATTTCAGCACCAGTAACCTGCTTCTAAGGAATCTTTAGTGATTTCCACTCTTTATCGAAAACGTTTCACCTCAATGAGATTAAAACCCTTTGACGGCATGACTATATCTATTCAAAATGTTCCAGGATCACAATGATTTTGACATATATTTTGCAGAATCAGGTCGTTTTCAACATATTTAAGGTCCAGTAACCTGCTTCTAAGGAATCTTTAGTTATTTAAACTCTTTATTGAAAAAAGCTTCCACTCTGTAAGATAAACACTTTTTGACCTTATGACTAAATCTTTTCAAAATGTTGCAGAATCACAATGATTTTGACATATATAGTGCAGAATCTGGTACTTTTCAACATATCTCAACACCAGTAACCTGCTTCGACGGAATTTTTCGTGATTTCCACTCTTTATCGAAAATGCTTCAACTCAGAGTGATAAATACTTCTTGAAAGTATGGCTATATCTTTTCAAAATGTTGCAGGATCACAATGATTTTGACATATATTGTGCAGAATCTGGTCCTTTTCAACACATTTCAGCACCAGTAACCTGCTTCGAAGGAATTTTTAGTGATTTCCACTCTATAGACAACGCTTCAACTCATTGAGATAAACACTTTGACCGTATGGCTATATCTTTTCAAAATGTTGCAGGATCACAATGATTTTGACATATAGTGTGCAGAATCTGGTCCTTTCCAACATATTTCAGCACCAGTAACCTGCTTCTAAGGAATCTTTAGTGATTTCCACTCTTTATCGAAAACGCTTCAACTCAGTGAGAAAAACACTTTTTGACCGTATGACTATATCTTTTCAAAAGTTTTTAAGATCGCAATGATTTTGACAAATATTGTGCAGTATATGGTCCTTTTCATCATATTTAAGCTCCAGTAACTTTGCTTCAAAGGAATTTTTAGTTATTTCCACTCTTTTTCGAAAACGCTTCACCTCAATGAGATTAACACTCTTTGACCGAATGACTATATCTTTTCAAAATGTCTCAGGATCAAAATGATTTTTACATATATTGTGCAGAATCTGGTCCTTTCCAACATATTTCAGCACCAGTAACCTGCTTCTAAGGAATCTTTAGTGATTTCCACTCTTTATCGAAAACGCTTCACCTCAATGAGATTAAAACCTTTTGACCGCATGACTATATCTTTTCAAAATGTTCCAGGATCACAATGATTTTGACATATATTTTGCAGAATCTGGTCCTTTTCAACATATTTAAGGTCCAGTAAGCTGCTTCTAAGGAATCTTTAGTTATTTAAACTCTTTATTGAAAAACGCTTCCACTCTGTAAGATAAACACTTTTTGACCGTATGACTAAATCTTTACAAAATGTTGCAGAATCACAATGATTTTGACATATATAGTGCAGAATCTGGTACTTTTCAACATATCTCAACACCAGTAACCTGCCTCGACGGAATTTTTAGTGATTTCCACTCTTTATCGAAAATGCTTCAACTCAGTGATAAATACTTCTTGAAAGTATGGCATATCTTTTCAAAATGTTGCAGGATGAAAATGATTTTGACATATATTGTGCAGAATCGGGTCCTTTTCAACATATTTAAGCTCCAGTAACCTGCTTCAAAGTAATCTTTAGTTATTTCCACTCTTTATCGAAAACGCTTCAACTCATTGAGATAAACACTTTGACCGTATGGCTATATCTTTTCAAAATGTTGCAGGATCACAATGATTTTGACATAAATTGTGCAGAATATGGACCTTTCCAACATATTTCAGCACCAGTAACCTGCTTCTAAGGAATCTTTAGTGATTTCCACTCTTTATCGAAAACGCTTCACCTCAATGAGATTAAAACTCTTTGACCGCATGACTATATCTTATCAAAATGCTCCAGGATCACAATTATTTTGACATATATTGTGCAAAATCCGGTCCTTTTCAACATATTTCAGCACCAGAAAGCTGCCTCTAAGGAATCTTTAGTTATTTCCACTGTTTATCGAAAACGCTTCAACTCAGTGAGAAAAACACTTTTTGACCGTATGACTATATCTTTTCAAAAGTTTTTAAGATCGCAATGATTTTGACAAATATTGTGCAGTATATGGTCCTCATTGGTAATGAGGGAAGCCGCAGATGACGGTCGAAAAGCTTTGAAAATATTACGGGATCATTACGCCAGCCAGGGGAAGCCCAGAATTATTTCCCTGTACAGCGAACTATGCTCACTCAAGAAGGAACCCGACGAAACAATAACAGATTACATTATCAGAGCAGAAAAGGCAGTCACCGCTCTGAGAAACACAAAACAGGTGATAAGTGATGAGCTGATGATCGCTATGGTTATGAAAGGGCTTCCAGAACCGTACAAGCCCTTCGTCATTCACGTAACTCCACTAGCTTCCACTCAGTGAGATAAATACTTTTTGACCGTATGACTAAATCCTTTCAAAATGTTCCAGGATCACAATGTCTTTGACATATATTGTAAAGAAATGGGTCCTTTTCAACATAATTCAGCATCAGAAAGCTGCCTCTAAGGAATCTTTAGTTATTTCCACTGTTTATCGAAAACGCTTCAACTCAGTGAGAAAAACAGTTTTTGACCGTATGACTATATCTTTTCAAAAGTTTTTAAGATCGCAATGATTTTGACAAATATTGTGCAGTATCTGGTCCTTTTCATCATATTTAAGCTCCAGTAACTTTGCTTCAAAGGAATTTTTAGTTATTTCCACTCTTTTTCGAAAACGCTTCACCTCAATGAGATTAACACTCTTTGACCGAATGACTATATCTTTTCAAAATGTCTCAGGATCAAAATGATTTTGACATATATCGTGCAGAATCTTGTCCTTTTCAACATATTTCATCTCCAGTAACCTGCTTCTAAGGAATCTTTAGTTATTTCCACTCTTTATCGAAAACGCTTCAACTCATTGAGATAAACACTTTGACCGTATGGCTATATCTTTTCAAAATGTTGCAGGATCACAATGATTTTGACATATATTTTGCAGAATCAGGTCCTTTTCAACATATTTAAGGTCCAGTAAGCTGCTTCTAAGGAATCTTTAGTTATTAACACTCTTTATTGAAAAACGCTTCCAATCGGTGAGATAAACACTTTTTGACCGTATGACTAAATCTTTTCAAAATGTTGCAGAATCACAATGATTTTGACATATATAGTGCAGAATCTGGTACTTTTCAACATATCTCAACACCAGTAACCTGCTTCGACCGAATTTTTAGTGATTTCCACTCTTTATCGAAAATGCTTCAACTCAGAGTGATAAATACTTCTTGACCGTATGGCTATATCTTTTCAAAATGTTGCAGTATCACAATGATTTTGACATATATTGTGCAGAATCTGGTCCTTTTCAACACATTTCAGCACCAGTAACCTGCTTCGAAGGAATTTTTACTGATTTCCACTCTATAGACAACGCTTCAACTCAGAGTGATAAAAACTTTTTGACCGTATGGCTATATCTTTTCAAAATGTTGCAGGATCACAATGATTTTGACATATATTGTGCAGAATCTGGTCCTTTCCAACATATTTCAGCACCAGAAAGCTGCCTCTAAGGAATCTTTAGTTATTTCCACTGTTTATCGAAAACGCTTCAACTCAGTGAGAAAAAATCTTTTTGACCGTATGACTATATCTTTTCAAAAGTTTTTAAGATCGCAATGATTTTGACAAATATTGTGCAGTATATGGTCCTTTTCATCATATTTAAGCTCCAGTAACTTTGCTTCAAAGGTATTTTTAGTTATTTCCACTCTTTTTCGAAAACGCTTCACCTCAATGAGATTAACACTCTTTGACGGCAAGACTATATCTTTTCAAAATGTCTCAGGATCAAAATGATTTTGACATATATTGTGCAGAATCTGGTCCTTTTCAACATATTTCATCTCCAGTAACCTGCTTCTAAGGAATCTTTAGTTATTTCCAATCTTTTTCGAAAAAGCTTCAACCCTTTGAGAAAAACACCTTTTGACCGTATGACAATATCTTTTCAAAATTTTTTAAGATCGCAATGATTTTGACAAATATTGTGCAGAATCTGGTCCTTTTGATCATAATTAAGCTCCAGTAACCTGCTTCAAAGGAATATTTAGTTATTTCCACTCTTTATTGAAAATGCTTCAACTCAGAGTGATAAACACTTCTTGACTGTATGGCTATATCTTTTCAAAATGTTGCAGGATCACAATGATTTTGACATATATTGTGCAGAATCTGGTACTTTTCAACATATTTCAGCACCAGTAACCTGCTTCGAAGGAATTTTTAGTGATTTCCACTCTATAGACAACGCTTCAACTCAGAGTGATAAACACTTTTTGACCGTATGGCTATATCTTTTCAAAATGTTGCAGGATCAAAATGATTTTGACATATATTGTGCAGAATCTGGTCCTTTCCATTATATTTCAGCACCAGTAACCTGCTTCTAAGGAATCTTTAGTGATTTCCACTCTTTATCGACAACGCTTCACCTCAGTGAGATAAACACTTTTTGACCGTATGACTATATCTTTTCAAAATGTTGCAGGATCACAATGATTTTGACATATATTGTGCAGAATCTGGTCCTTTTCAACATAATTCAGCATCAGAAAGCTGCCTCTAAGGAATCTTTAGTTATTTCCACTGTTTATCGAAAACTTTTCAACTCAGTGAGAAAAACACTTTTTGACCGTATGACTATATCTTTTCAAAAGTTTTTAAGATCGCAATGATTTTGACAAATATTGTGCAGTATATGGTCCTTTTCATCATATTTAAGCTCCAGTAACTTTGCTTCAAAGGAATTTATAGTTATTTCCACTCTTTATCGAAAACGCTTCACCTCAGTGAGATAAACACTTTTTGACCGTATGACTATATCTTTTCAAAATGTTGCAGGATCACAATGATTTTGACATATATTGTGCAGAATCTGGTCCTTTTCAACATAATTCAGCATCAGAAAGCTGCCTCTAAGGAATCTTTAGTTATTTCCACTGTTTATCGAAAACTTTTCAACTCAGTGAGAAAAACACTTTTTGACCGTATGACTATATCTTTTCAAAAGTTTTTAAGATCGCAATGATTTTGACAAATATTGTGCAGTATATGGTCCTTTTCATCATATTTAAGCTCCAGTAACTTTGCTTCAAAGGAATTTATAGTTATTTCCACTCTTTTTCGAAAATGCTTCACCTCAATGAGATTAACACTCTTTGACCGAATGACTATATCTTTTCAAAATGTCTCAGGATCACAATGATTTTGACATATATCGTGCAGAATCTTGTCCTTTTCAACATATTTCATCTCCAGTAACCTGCTTCTAAGGAATCTTTAGTTATTAACACTCTTTATTGAAAAACGCTTCCAATCGGTGAGATAAACACTTTTTGACCGTATGACTAAATCTTTTCAAAAAGTTGCAGAATCACAATGATTTTGACATATATAGTGCAGAATCTGGTACTTTTCAACATATCTCAACACCAGTAACCTGCTTCGACCGAATTTTTAGTGATTTCCACTCTTTATCGAAAACGCTTCAACTCATTGAGATAAACACTTTGACCGTATGGCTATATCTTTTCAAAATGTTGCAGGATCACAATGATTTTGACATATATTGTGCAGAATCTGGTCCTTTCCAACATATTTCAGCACCAGTAACATGCTTCTAAGGAATCTTTAGTGATTTCCACTCTTTATTGAAAAATGCTTCCACTCAGTGAGATAAATACTTTTTGACCGTATGACTAAATCCTTTCAAAATGTTGCAGGCTCACAATGTCTTTGACATATATTGTAAAGAAATGGGTCCTTTTCAACATATTTCAGCACCAGAAAGCTGCCTCTAAGGAATCTTTCGTTATTTCCACTGTTTATCGAAAACGCTTCACCTCAATGAGATTAACACTCTTTGACCGAATGACTCTATCTTTTCAAAATGTCTCAGGATCCAAATGATTTTTACATATATTGTGCAGAATCTGGTCCTTTCTAACATTTTTCAGCACCAGTAACCTGCTTCTAAGGAATCTTTAGTTATTTAAACTCTTTATTGAAAAAAGCTTCCACTCTGTAAGATAAACACCTTTTGACCGTATGACTAAATCTTTTCAAAATGTTGCAGAATCACAATGATTTTGACATATATAGTGCAGAATCTGTTCCTTTCCAACATATTTCAGCACCAGTAACCTGCTTCTAAGGAATTTTTAGTTATTTCCACTCTTTTTCGAAATCGCTTCACCTCAATGAGATTAACACTCTTTGACCGCATGACTATATCTTTTCAAAATGTTCCAGGATCACAATTATTTTGACATATATTGTGCAGAATCTGGTCCTTTTCAACACATTTCAGCACCAGTAACCTGCTTCGAAGGAATTTTTAGTGATTTCCACTCTATAGACAACGCTTCAACTCATTGAGATAAATACTTTGACCGTATGGCTATATCTTTTCAAAATGTTGCAGGATCACAATGATTTTGACATATAGTGTGCAGAATCTGGTCCTTTCCAACATATTTCAGCACCAGTAACCTGCTTCTAAGGAATCTTTAGTGATTTCCACTCTTTATCGAAAACGCTTCAACTCAGTGAGAAAAACACTTTTTGACCGTATGACTATATCTTTTCAAAAGTTTTTAAGATCGCAATGATTTTGACAAATATTGTGCAGTATATGGTCCTTTTCATCATATTTAAGCTCCAGTAACTTTGCTTCAAAGGAATTTTTAGTTATTTCCACTCTTTTTCGAAAACGCTTCACCTCAATGAGATTAACACTCTTTGACCGAATGACTATATCTTTTCAAAATGTCTCAGGATCAAAATGATTTTTACATATATTGTGCAGAATCTGGTCCTTTCCAACATATTTCAGCACCAGTAACCTGCTTCTAAGGAATCTTTAGTGATTTCCACTCTTTATCGAAAACGCTTCACCTCAATGAGATTAAAACCTTTTGACCGCATGACTATATCTTTTCAAAATGTTCCAGGATCACAATGATTTTGACATATATTTTGCAGAATCTGGTCCTTTTCAACATATTTAAGGTCCAGTAAGCTGCTTCTAAGGAATCTTTAGTTATTTAAACTCTTTATTGAAAAACGCTTCCACTCTGTAAGATAAACACTTTTTGACCGTATGACTAAATCTTTACAAAATGTTGCAGAATCACAATGATTTTGACATATATAGTGCAGAATCTGGTACTTTTCAACATATCTCAACACCAGTAACCTGCCTCGACGGAATTTTTAGTGATTTCCACTCTTTATCGAAAATGCTTCAACTCAGTGATAAATACTTCTTGAAAGTATGGCATATCTTTTCAAAATGTTGCAGGATCACAATGATTTTGACATATATTGTGCAGAATCTGGTACTTTTCAACATATTTCAGCACCAGTAAGCTGCTTCTAAGGAATCTTTAGTGATTTCCACTCTTTATTGAAAAATGCTTCCACTCAGTGAGATAAATACTTTTTGACCGTATGACTAAATCCTTTCAAAATGTTGCAGGCTCACAATGTCTTTGACATATATTGTAAAGAAATGGGTCCTTTTCAACATATTTCAGCACCAGAAAGCTGCCTCTAAGGAATCTTTCGTTATTTCCACTGTTTATCGAAAACGCTTCACCTCAATGAGATTAACACTCTTTGACCGAATGACTCTTATCTTTTCAAAATGTCTCAGGATCCAAATGATTTTTACATATATTGTGCAGAATTTGGTCCTTTCTAACATTTTTCAGCACCAGTAACCTGCTTCTAAGGAATCTTTAGTTATTTAAACTCTTTATTGAAAAAAGCTTCCACTCTGTAAGATAAACACTTTTTGACCGTATGACTAAATCTTTTCAAAATGTTGCAGAATCACAATGATTTTGACATATATAGTGCAGAATCTGTTCCTTTCCAACATATTTCAGCACCAGTAACCTGCTTCTAAGGAATTTTTAGTGATTTCCACTCTTTTTCGAAATCGCTTCACCTCAATGAGATTAACACTCTTTGACCGCATGACTATATCTTTTCAAAATGTTCCAGGATCACAATTATTTTGACATATATTGTGCAAAATCCGGTCCTTTTCAACATATTTCAGCACCAGTAAGCTGCTTCTGAGGAATAATTCGTTATTTACACTCTTTATTGAAAAACGCTTTCACTCAGTGAGATAAACACTTTTTGACCGTATGACTAAATCTTTTCAAAATTTTGCAGGATCACAATGTCTTTGACATATATTGTGCAGAATTGGGTCCTTTTCAACATATTTCAGCACCAGAAAGCTGCCTCTAAGGAATCTTTAGTGATTTCCACTCTTTATCGAAAACGCTTCACCTCAATGAGATTAAAACTCTTTGACCGCATGACTATATCTTTTCAAAATGTTCCAGGGTCACAATTATTTTGACATATATTGTGCTAAATCTGGTCCTTTTCAACATATTTCAGCACCAGTAAGCTGCTTTTCAGGAATCTTTAGTTATTTACACTCTTTATTGAAAAATGCTTCCACTCAGTGAGATAAATACTTTTTGACCGTATGACTAAATCCTTTCAAAATGTTGCAGGCTCACAATGTCTTTGACATATATTGTAAAGAATGGGTCCTTTTCAACATATTTCAGCACCAGTAACCTGCCTCTAAGGAATCTTTAGTTATTTCCACTGTTTATCGAAAACGCTTCAACTCAGTGAGAAAAACATTTTTGAACCGTATGACTATATCTTTTCAAAAGTTTTTAAGATCGCAATGATTTTGACAAATATTGTGCAGTATATGGTCCTTTTCAACATATTTAAGCTCCAGTAACTTTGCTTCAAAGGAATTTTTAGTTATTTCCACTCTTTTTCGAAAACGCTTCACCTCAATGAGATTAACACTCTTTGACTGAATGACTATATCTTTTCAAAATGTCTCAGGATCAAAATGATTTTTACATATATTGTGCAGAATCGGGTCCTTTTCAACATATTTCATCTCCAGTAACCTGCTTCTAAGGAATCTTTAGTTATTTCCACTCTTTATCGAAAACGATTCAACTCAGTGAGAAAAACACCTTTTGACCGTATGACAATATCTTTTCAAAATTTTTTAAGATCGCAATGATTTTGACAAATATTGTGCGGAATCTGGTCCTTTTGATCATAATTAAGCTCCAGTAACCTGCTTCAAAGGAATCTTTAGTTATTTCCACTCTTTATTGAAAATGCTTCAACTCAGATTGATAAACACTTCTTGACCGTATGGCTATATCTTTTCAAAATGTTGCAGGATCACAATGATTTTGAGATATATTGTGCAAAATCTGGTCCTTTTCAACACATTTCAGCACCAGTAACCTGCTTCGAAGGAATTTTTAGTGATTTCCACTCTATAGACAACGCTACAACTCAGAGTGATAAACACTTTTTTACCGTATGGCTATATCTTTTCATAATGTTGCAGGATCAAAATGATTTTGACGTATATTGTGCAGAATTGGGTCCTTTTCAACATTATTAAGCTCCAGTAACCTGCTTCAAAGGAATCTTTAGTTATTTCCACTCTTTATCGAAAACGCTTCAACTCATTAAGATAAACACTTTGACCGTATGGCTATATCTTTTCAAAATGTTGCAGGATCACAATGATTTTGACATATATTGTGCAGAATCTGGTCCTTTCCAACATATTTCAGCACCAGTAACCTGCTTCTAAGGAATCTTTAGTGATTTCCACTCTTTATCGAAAACGCTTCACCTCAATGAGATTAAAACTCTTTGACCGCAAGACTATATCGTTTCAAAATGTTCCAGGATCACAATTATTTTGACATATATTGTGCAAAATCCGGTCCTTTTCAACATATTTCAGCACCAGTAAGCTGCTTCTAAGGAATCTTTCGTTATTTACACTCTTTATTGAAAAACGCTTTCACTCAGTGAGATAAACACTTGTTGACCGTATGACTAAATCTTTTCAAAATGTTGCAGGATCACAATGTCTTTGACATATATTGTGCAGAATTGGGTCCTTTTCAACATATTTCAGCACCAGAAAGCTGCCTCTAAGGATTCTTTAGTTATTTCCACTGTTTATCGAAAACACTTCAATTCAGTGAGAAAAACACTTTTTGACCGTATGACTATATCTTTTCAAAAGTTTTTAAGATCGCAATGATTTTGACATATATTGTGCAGAATCTGGTCCTTTTCATCATATTTAAGCTCCAGTAACTTTGCTTCAAAAGAATCTTTAGTTATTTCCACTCTTTTTCGAAAACGCTTCACCTCAATGAGATTAACACTCTTTGAAACATTGACTATGTCTTTTCAAAATGTTCCAGGATCACAATGATTTTGACATATATTGTGCAGAATCTGGTCCTTTTTAACATGTTTCAGCACCAGAAAGCTTCGTCTAAGGAATCATGAGTTATTTCTACTCTTTATCGAAAACGCTTCAATTCTGTGAGAAAAACACTTTTTGACCATATGGCTATATCTTTTAAAAATGTTGCAGGATCCCAATATCTTTGACATATATAGTGCAGAATCTGGTCCTTTTCAACATATTTCAGCACCACAAAGCTGCGTCTAAGGAATCTTGAGTTATTTCCACTCTTTATCGAAAAACGCTTCAACTCAGTGAGAAAACACTTTTTGACCGTTTTGCTATATGTATTCAAAATGTTGCAGGATCACAATGATTTTGACATATATTGTGCAGAATCTGGTCCTTTTTAACATATATAAGCAACAGAAAGCTGCGTCAAAGGAATCTTGAGTTATTTCCACTCTTTATCGAAAACGCTTCACCTCAATGAGATTAACACTTTATTGACCGCGTGACTATATCTATTCAAAATGTTGCAGGATCACAATGATTTTGACATATATTGTGCAGAATCTGGTCCTTTTCAACATATTTGAGCACCACAAAGCTGCGTCTAAGGAATCTTGAGTTATATCCACTCTTTATCGAAAACGCTTCAACTCAGTGAGAACAACACTTTTTGACCGTGTGGCTATATCTTTTCAAAATGTTGCAGGATCACTATGATTTTGACATATATTGTGCAGAATCTGGACCTTTTCAACATATTTCAGCACCAGATTGCTGCTTCTAAGGAATCTTGAGTTATTTCCACTCTTTATCGAAAACGCTTCAACTCGGTCAGAAAAACACATTTTGACCGTATGGCTATATCTTTTCATAATGTTGCAGGATCATAATGATATTGACATATATTTTGCGGAATCTGTTCCTTTTCAACATATTTAAGCTCCAGTAACCTGCTTCAAAGGAATCTTTAGTTATTTCCACTCTTTATCGAAAACGCTTCAACTCAGTGAGATAAACACTTTTTGACCGTATGACTATATCTTTTCAAAATGTCTCAGGATCAAAATGATTTTGACATATATTGTGCAGAATCTTGTCCTTTTCAACATATTTCATCTCCAGTAACCTGCTTCTAAGGAATCTTTAGTTATTTCCACTCTTTATCGAAAAAGCTTCAACCCATTGAGAAAAACACCTTTTGACCGTATGACAATATCTTTTCAAAATTTTTTAAGATCGCAATGATTTTGACAAATATTGTGCAGAATCTGGTCCTTTTGATCATAATTAAGCTCCAGTAACCTGCTTCAAAGGAATCTTTAGTTATTTCCACTCTTTATTGAAAACGCTTCAACTCAGTGAGATAAACACTTTTTGACCGTATAGCTATATCTTTTCAAAATGTTGCAGGATCACAATGAATTTGACTTATATTATGCAGAATCAAGCCCTTTTCAACATATTTCAGCACCAGCAAGCTGCTAGAAAGGAATCTTTAGTTATTGACACTCTGTTGCAAAAAAGCTTCAACTCAGTGAGATAAACACTTTTTGACCGTATGGCTATATCTTTTCAAAATGTTGCAGGATCACAATGATTTTGACTTATATTATGCAGAATCAAGCCCTTTTCAACATATTTCAGCACCAGCAAGCTGCTAGAAAGGAATCTTTAGTTATTGACACTCTGTTGCAAAAAAGCTTCAACTCAGTGAGATAAACACTTTTTGACCATATGGCTATATCTTTTCAAAATGTTGCAGGATCACAATGATTTTGACTTATATTATGCAGAATCAAGCCCTTTTCAACATATTTCAGCACCAGCAAGCTGCTAGAAAGGAATCTTTAGTTATTGACACTCTGTTGCAAAAAAGCTTCAACTCAGTGAGATAAACACTTTTTGACCATATGGCTATATCTTTTCAAAATGTTGCAGGATCACAATGATTTTGACTTATATTATGCAGAATCAAGCCCTTTTCAACATATTTCAGCACCAGCAAGCTGCTAGAAAGGAATCTTTAGTTATTGACACTCTGTTGCAAAAAAGCTTCAACTCAGTGAGATAAACACTTTTTGACCGTATGGCTATATCTTTTCAAAATGTTGCAGGATCACAATGATTTTGACCTATATTATGCAGAATCAAGCCCTTTTCAACATATTTCAGCACCAGCAAGCTGCTAGAAAGGAATCTTTAGTTATTGACACTCTGTTGCAAAAAAGCTTCAACTCAGTGAGATAAACACTTTTTGACCGTATGGCTATATCTTTTCAAAATGTTGCAGGATCACAATGAATTTGACTTATATTATGCAGAATCAAGCCCTTTTCAACATATTTCAGCACCAGCAAGCTGCTAGAAAGGAATCTTTAGTTATTGACACTCTGTTGCAAAAAAGCTTCAACTCAGTGAGATAAACACTTTTTGACCATATGGCTATATCTTTTCAAAATGTTGCAGGATCACAATGATTTTGACTTATATTATGCAGAATCAAGCCCTTTTCAACATATTTCAGCACCAGCAAGCTGCTAGAAAGGAATCTTTAGTTATTGACACTCTGTTGCAAAAAAGCTTCAACTCAGTGAGATGAACACTTTTTGACCGTATGCCTATATCTTTTCAAAATGTTGCAGGATCACAATGAATTTGACTTATATTATGCAGAATCAAGCCCTTTTCAACATATTTCAGCACCAGCAAGCTGCTAGAAAGGAATCTTTAGTTATTGACACTCTGTTGCAAAAAAGCTTCAACTCAGTGAGATAAACACTTTTTGACCGTATGGCTATATCTTTTCAAAATGTTGCAGGATCACAATGAATTTGACTTATATTATGCAGAATCAAGCCCTTTTCAACATATTTCAGCACCAGCAAGCTGCTAGAAAGGAATCTTTAGTTATTGACACTCTGTTGCAAAAAAGCTTCAACTCAGTGAGATAAACACTTTTTGACCGTATGCCTATATGTTTTCAAAATGTTGCAGGATCACAATGATTTTGACTTATATTATGCAGAATCAAGCTCTTTTCAACATATTTCAGCACCAGCAAGCTGCTAGAAAGGAATCTTTAGTTATTGACACTCTGTTGCAAAAAAGCTTCAACTCAGTGAGATAAACACTTTTTGACCGTATGGCTATATCTTTTCAAAATGTTGCAGGATCACAATGATTTTGACTTATATTATGCAGAATCAAGCCCTTTTCAACATATTTCAGCACCAGCAAGCTGCTAGAAAGGAATCTTTAGTTATTGACACTCTGTTGCAAAAAAGCTTCAACTCAGTGAGATAAACACTTTTTGACCGTATGGCTATATCTTTTCAAAATGTTGCAGGATCACAATGATTTTGACTTATATTATGCAGAATCAAGCCCTTTTCAACATATTTCAGCACCAGCAAGCTGCTAGAAAGGAATCTTTAGTTATTGACACTCTGTTGCAAAAAAGCTTCAACTCAGTGAGATAAACACTTTTTGACCGTATGGCTATATCTTTCAAAATGTTGCAGGATCACAGTGAATTTGACTTATATTATGCAGAATCAAGCCCTTTTCAACATATTTCAGCACCAGCAAGCTGCTAGAAAGGAATCTTTAGTTATTGACACTCTGTTGCAAAAAAGCTTCAACTCAGTGAGATAAACAATTTTTGACCGTATGGCAATATCTTTTCAAAATGTTGCAGGATCACAATGATTTTGACTTATATTATGCAGAATCAAGCCCTTTTCAACATATTTCAGCACCAGCAAGCTGCTAGAAAGGAATCTTTAGTTATTGACACTCTGTTGCAAAAAAGCTTCAACTCAGTGAGATAAACACTTTTTGACCGTATGCCTATATCTTTTCAAAATGTTGCAGGATCACAATGAATTTGACTTATATTATGCAGAATCAAGCCCTTTTCAACATATTTCAGCACCAGCAAGCTGCTAGAAAGGAATCTTTAGTTATTGACACTCTGTTGCAAAAAAGCTTCAACTCAGTGAGATAAACACTTTTTGACCGTATGCCTATATCTTTTCAAAATGTTGCAGGATCACAATGAATTTGACTTATATTATGCAGAATCAAGCCCTTTTCAACATATTTAAGCACCAGCAAGCTGCTAGAAAGGAATCTTTAGTTATTGACACTCTGTTGCAAAAAAGCTTCAACTCAGTGAGATAAACACTTTTTGACCGTATGGCTATATCTTTTCAAAATGTTGCAGGATCACAATGAATTTGACTTATATTATGCAGAATCAAGCCCTTTTCAACATATTTCAGCACCAGCAAGCTGCTAGAAAGGAATCTTTAGTTATTGACACTCTGTTGCAAAAAAGCTTCAACTCAGTGAGATAAACACTTTTTGACCGTATGCCTATATGTTTTCAAAATGTTGCAGGATCACAATGATTTTGACTTATATTATGCAGAATCAAGCTCTTTTCAACATATTTCAGCACCAGCAAGCTGCTAGAAAGGAATCTTTAGTTATTGACACTCTGTTGCAAAAAAGCTTCAACTCAGTGAGATAAACACTTTTTGACCGTATGGCTATATCTTTTCAAAATGTTGCAGGATCACAATGATTTTGACTTATATTATGCAGAATCAAGCCCTTTTCAACATATTTCAGCACCAGCAAGCTGCTAGAAAGGAATCTTTAGTTATTGACACTCTGTTGCAAAAAAGCTTCAACTCAGTGAGATAAACACTTTTTGACCGTATGGCTATATCTTTTCAAAATGTTGCAGGATCACAATGATTTTGACTTATATTATGCAGAATCAAGCCCTTTTCAACATATTTCAGCACCAGCAAGCTGCTAGAAAGGAATCTTTAGTTATTGACACTCTGTTGCAAAAAAGCTTCAACTCAGTGAGATAAACACTTTTTGACCGTATGGCTATATCTTTCAAAATGTTGCAGGATCACAGTGAATTTGACTTATATTATGCAGAATCAAGCCCTTTTCAACATATTTCAGCACCAGCAAGCTGCTAGAAAGGAATCTTTAGTTATTGACACTCTGTTGCAAAAAAGCTTCAACTCAGTGAGATAAACAATTTTTGACCGTATGGCAATATCTTTTCAAAATGTTGCAGGATCACAATGATTTTGACTTATATTATGCAGAATCAAGCCCTTTTCAACATATTTCAGCACCAGCAAGCTGCTAGAAAGGAATCTTTAGTTATTGACACTCTGTTGCAAAAAAGCTTCAACTCAGTGAGATAAACACTTTTTGACCGTATGCCTATATCTTTTCAAAATGTTGCAGGATCACAATGAATTTGACTTATATTATGCAGAATCAAGCCCTTTTCAACATATTTCAGCACCAGCAAGCTGCTAGAAAGGAATCTTTAGTTATTGACACTCTGTTGCAAAAAAGCTTCAACTCAGTGAGATAAACACTTTTTGACCGTATGCCTATATCTTTTCAAAATGTTGCAGGATCACAATGATTTTGACTTATATTATGCAGAATCAAGCCCTTTTCAACATATTTCAGCACCAGCAAGCTGCTAGAAAGGAATCTTTAGTTATTGACACTCTGTTGCAAAAAAGCTTCAACTCAGTGAGATAAACACTTTTTGACCGTATGGCTATATCTTTTCAAAATGTTGCAGGATCACAATGAATTTGACTTATATTATGCAGAATCAAGCCCTTTTCAACATATTTAAGCACCAGCAAGCTGCTAGAAAGGAATCTTTAGTTATTGACACTCTGTTGCAAAAAAGCTTCAACTCAGTGAGATAAACACTTTTTGACCATATGGCTATATCTTTTCAAAATGTTGCAGGATCACAATGATTTTGACTTATATTATGCAGAATCAAGCCCTTTTCAACATACTTCAGCACCAGCAAGCTGCTAGAAAGGAATCTTTAGTTATTGACACTCTGTTGCAAAAAAGCTTCAACTCAGTGAGATAAACACTTTTTGACCATATGGCTATATCTTTTCAAAATGTTGCAGGATCACAATGATTTTGACTTATATTATGCAGAATCAAGCCCTTTTCAACATACTTCAGCACCAGCAAGCTGCTAGAAAGGAATCTTTAGTTATTGACACTCTGTTGCAAAAAAGCTTCAACTCAGTGAGATAAACACTTTTTGACCATATGGCTATATCTTTTCAAAAAGTTGCAGGATCACAATGATTTTGACTTATATTATGCAGAATCAAGCCCTTTTCAACATATTTCAGCACCAGCAAGCTGCTAGAAAGGAATCTTTAGTTATTGACACTCTGTTGCAAAAAAGCTTCAACTCAGTGAGATAAACACTTTTTGACCGTATGGCTATATCTTTTCAAAAAGTTGAAGGATCACAATGATTTTGACTTATATTATGCAGAATCAAGCCCTTTTCAACATATTTCAGCACCAGCAAGCTGCTAGAAAGGAATCTTTAGTTATTGACACTCTGTTGCAAAAAAGCTTCAACTCAGTGAGATAAACACTTTTTGACCGTATGGCTATATCTTTTCAAAATGTTGCAGGATCACAATGAATTTGACTTATATTATGCAGAATCAAGCCCTTTTCAACATATTTCAGCACCAGCAAGCTGCTAGAAAGGAATCTTTAGTTATTGACACTCTGTTGCAAAAAAGCTTCAACTCAGTGAGATAAACACTTTTTGACCGTATGGCTATATCTTTTCAAAATGTTGCAGGATCACAATGAATTTGACTTATATTATGCAGAATCAAGCCCTTTTCAACATATTTAAGCACCAGCAAGCTGCTAGAAAGGAATCTTTAGTTATTGACACTCTGTTGCAAAAAAGCTTCAACTCAGTGAGATAAACACTTTTTGACCATATGGCTATATCTTTTCAAAATGTTGCAGGATCACAATGATTTTGACTTATATTATGCAGAATCAAGCCCTTTTCAACATACTTCAGCACCAGCAAGCTGCTAGAAAGGAATCTTTAGTTATTGACACTCTGTTGCAAAAAAGCTTCAACTCAGTGAGATAAACACTTTTTGACCATATGGCTATATCTTTTCAAAATGTTGCAGGATCACAATGATTTTGACTTATATTATGCAGAATCAAGCCCTTTTCAACATACTTCAGCACCAGCAAGCTGCTAGAAAGGAATCTTTAGTTATTGACACTCTGTTGCAAAAAAGCTTCAACTCAGTGAGATAAACACTTTTTGACCATATGGCTATATCTTTTCAAAAAGTTGCAGGATCACAATGATTTTGACTTATATTATGCAGAATCAAGCCCTTTTCAACATATTTCAGCACCAGCAAGCTGCTAGAAAGGAATCTTTAGTTATTGACACTCTGTTGCAAAAAAGCTTCAACTCAGTGAGATAAACACTTTTTGACCGTATGGCTATATCTTTTCAAAAAGTTGAAGGATCACAATGATTTTGACTTATATTATGCAGAATCAAGCCCTTTTCAACATATTTCAGCACCAGCAAGCTGCTAGAAAGGAATCTTTAGTTATTGACACTCTGTTGCAAAAAAGCTTCAACTCAGTGAGATAAACACTTTTTGACCGTATGGCTATATCTTTTCAAAATGTTGCAGGATCACAATGAATTTGACTTATATTATGCAGAATCAAGCCCTTTTCAACATATTTCAGCACCAGCAAGCTGCTAGAAAGGAATCTTTAGTTATTGACACTCTGTTGCAAAACAGCTTCAACTCAGTGAGATAAACACTTTTTGACCATATGGCTATATCTTTTCAAAATGTTGCAGGATCACAATGATTTTGACTTATATTATGCAGAATCAAGCCCTTTTCAACATATTTCAGCACCATTAAGCTGCTAGAAAGGAATCTTTAGTTATTGACACTCTGTTGCAAAAAAGCTTCAACTCAGTGAGATAAACACTTTTTGACCGTATGCCTATATCTTTTCAAAATGTTGCAGGATCACAATGATTTTGACTTATATTGTGCAGAATCAAGCCCTTTTCAACATATTTCAGCACCAGCAAGCTGCTAGAAAGGAATCTTTAGTTATTGACACTCTGTTGCAAAAAAGCTTCAACTCAGTGAGATAAACACTTTTTGACCGTATGGCTATATCTTTTCAAAATGTTGCAGGATCACAATGAATTTGACTTATATTATGCAGAATCAAGCCCTTTTCAACATATTTCAGCACCAGCAAGCTGCTAGAAAGGAATCTTTAGTTATTGACACTCTGTTGCAAAAAAGCTTCAACTTAGTGAGATAAACACTTTTTGACCGTATGCCTATATCTTTCAAAATGTTGCAGGATCACAATGAATTTGACTTATATTATGCAGAATCAAGCCCTTTTCAACATATTTCAGCACCAGCAAGCTGCTAGAAAGGAATCTTTAGTTATTGACGCTCTGTTGCAAAAAAGCTTCAACTCAGTGAGATAAACACTTTTTGACCGTATGGCTATATCTTTTCAAAATGTTGCAGGATCACAATGATTTTGACTTATATTATGCAGAATCAAGCCCTATTCAACATATTTCAGCACCAGCAAGCTGCTAGAAAGGAATCTTTAGTTATTGACACTCTGTTGCAAAAAACCTTCAACTCAGTGAGATAAACACTTTTTGACCGTATGGCTATATCTTTTCAAAATGTTGCAGGATCACAATGAATTTGACTTATATTATGCAGAATCAAGCCCTTTTCAACATATTTCAGCACCAGCAAGCTGCTAGAAAGGAATCTTTAGTTATTGACACTCTGTTGCAAAAAAGCTTCAACTCAGTGAGATAAACACTTTTTGACCGTATGGCTATATCTTTTCAAAATGTTGCAGGATCACAATGAATTTGACTTATATTATGCAGAATCAAGCCCTTTTCAACATATTTCAGCACCAGCAAGCTGCTAGAAAGGAATCTTTAGTTATTGACACTCTGTTGCAAAAAAGCTTCAACTCAGTGAGATAAACACTTTTTGACCATATGGCTATATCTTTTCAAAATGTTGCAGGATCACAATGATTTTGACTTATATTATGCAGAATCAAGCCCTTTTCAACATACTTCAGCACCAGCAAGCTGCTAGAAAGGAATCTTTAGTTATTGACACTCTGTTGCAAAAAAGCTTCAACTCAGTGAGATAAACACTTTTTGACCATATGGCTATATCTTTTCAAAATGTTGCAGGATCACAATGATTTTGACTTATATTATGCAGAATCAAGCCCTTTTCAACATATTTCAGCACCAGCAAGCTGCTAGAAAGGAATCTTTAGTTATTGACACTCTGTTGCAAAAAAGCTTCAACTCAGTGAGATAAACACTTTTTGACCGTATGCCTATATCTTTTCAAAAAGTTGCAGGATCACAATGATTTTGACTTATATTATGCAGAATCAAGCCCTTTTCAACATATTTCAGCACCAGCAAGCTGCTAGAAAGGAATCTTTAGTTATTGACACTCTGTTGCAAAAAAGCTTCAACTCAGTGAGATAAACACTTTTTGACCGTATGGCTATATCTTTTCAAAAAGTTGAAGGATCACAATGATTTTGACTTATATTATGCATAATCAAGCCCTTTTCAACATATTTTAGCACCAGCAAGCTGCTAGAAAGGAATCTTTAGTTATTGACACTCTGTTGCAAAAAAGCTTCAACTCAGTGAGATAAACACTTTTTGACCGTATGGCTATATCTTTTCAAAATGTTGCAGGATCACAATGAATTTGACTTATATTATGCAGAATCAAGCCCTTTTCAACATATTTCAGCACCAGCAAGCTGCTAGAAAGGAATCTTTAGTTATTGACACTCTGTTGCAAAAAAGCTTCAACTCAGTGAGATAAACACTTTTTGACCGTATGCCTATATCGTTTCAAAATGTTGCAGGATCACAATGAATTTGACTTATATTATGCAGAATCAAGCCCTTTTCAACATATTTCAGCACCAGCAAGCTGCTAGAAAGGAATCTTTAGTTATTGACACTCTGTTGCAAAAAAGCTTCAACTCAGTGAGATAAACACTTTTTGACCGTATGGCTATATCTTTTCAAAATGTTGCAGGATCACAATGAATTTGACTTATATTATGCAGAATCAAGCCCTTTTCAACATATTTCAGCACCAGCAAGCTGCTAGAAAGGAATCTTTAGTTATTGACACTCTGTTGCAAAAAAGCTTCAACTCAGTGAGATAAACACTTTTTGACCGTATGCCTATATCGTTTCAAAATGTTGCAGGATCACAATGAATTTGACTTATATTATGCAGAATCAAGCCCTTTTCAACATATTTCAGCACCAGCAAGCTGCTAGAAAGGAATCTTTAGTTATTGACACTCTGTTGCAAAAAAGCTTCAACTCAGTGAGATAAACACTTTTTGACCGTATGCCTATATCTTTTCAAAATGTTGCAGGATCTGAATGATTTTGACTTATATTGTGCAGAATCAAGCCCTTTTCAACATATTTCAGCACCAGCAAGCTGCTGGAAAGGAATCTTTAGTTATTGACACTCTGTTGCAAAAAAGCTTCAACTCAGTGAGATAAACACTTTTTGACCGTATGGCTATATCTTTTCAAAATGTTGCAGGATCACAATGAATTTGACTTATATTATGCAGAATCAAGCCCTTTTCAACATATTTCAGCACCAGCAAGCTGCTAGAAAGGAATCTTTAGTTATTGACACTCTGTTGCAAAAAAGCTTCAACTCAGTGAGATAAACACTTTTTGACCGTATGGCTATATCTTTTCAAAATGTTGCAGGATCACAATGAATTTGACTTATATTATGCAGAATCAAGCCCTTTTCAACATATTTCAGCACCAGCAAGCTGCTAGAAAGGAATCTTTAGTTATTGACACTCTGTTGCAAAAAAGCTTCAACTCAGTGAGATAAACACTTTTTGACCGTATGCCTATATCGTTTCAAAATGTTGCAGGATCACAATGAATTTGACTTATATTATGCAGAATCAAGCCCTTTTCAACATATTTCAGCACCAGCAAGCTGCTAGAAAGGAATCTTTAGTTATTGACACTCTGTTGCAAAAAAGCTTCAACTCAGTGAGATAAACACTTTTTGACCGTATGGCTATATCTTTTCAAAATGTTGCAGGATCACAATGAATTTGACTTATATTATGCAGAATCAAGCCCTTTTCAACATATTTCAGCACCAGCAAGCTGCTAGAAAGGAATCTTTAGTTATTGACACTCTGTTGCAAAAAAGCTTCAACTCAGTGAGATAAACACTTTTTGACCGTATGGCTATATCTTTTCAAAATGTTGCAGGATCACAATGATTTTGACTTATATTATGCAGAATCAAGCCCTTTTCAACATATTTCAGCACCAGCAAGCTGCTAGAAAGGAATCTTTAGTTATTGACACTCTGTTGCAAAAAAGCTTCAACTCAGTGAGATAAACACTTTTTGACCATATGGCTATATCTTTTCAAAATGTTGCAGGATCACAATGATTTTGACTTATATTATGCAGAATCAAGCCCTTTTCAACATATTTCAGCACCAGCAAGCTGCTAGAAAGGAATCTTTAGTTATTGACACTCTGTTGCAAAAAAGCTTCAACTCAGTGAGATAAACACTTTTTGACCGTATGGCTATATCTTTTCAAAATGTTGCAGGATCACAATGATTTTGACTTATATTATGCAGAATCAAGCCCTTTTCAACATATTTCAGCACCAGCAAGCTGCTAGAAAGGAATCTTTAGTTATTGACACTCTGTTGCAAAAAAGCTTCAACTCAGTGAGATAAACACTTTTTGACCATATGGCTATATCTTTTCAAAATGTTGCAGGATCACAATGATTTTGACTTATATTATGCAGAATCAAGCCCTTTTCAACATATTTCAGCACCAGCAAGCTGCTAGAAAGGAATCTTTAGTTATTGACACTCTGTTGCAAAAAAGCTTCAACTCAGTGAGATAAACACTTTTTGACCGTATGGCTATATCTTTTCAAAATGTTGCAGGATCACAATGATTTTGACTTATATTGTGCAGAATCAAGCCCTTTTCAACATATTTCAGCACCAGCAAGCTGCTAGAAAGGAATCTTTAGTTATTGACACTCTGTTGCAAAAAAGCTTCAACTCAGTGAGATAAACACTTTTTGACCGTATGGCTATATCTTTTCAAAATGTTGCAGGATCTGAATGATTTTGACTTATATTGTGCAGAATCAAGCCCTTTTCAACATATTTCAGCACCAGCAAGCTGCTAGAAAGGAATCTTTAGTTATTGACACTCTGTTGCAAAAAAGCTTCAACTCAGTGAGATAAACACTTTTTGACCGTATGGCTATATCTTTTCAAAATGTTGCAGGATCACAATGAATTTGACTTATATTATGCAGAATCAAGCCCTTTTCAACATATTTCAGCACCAGCAAGCTGCTAGAAAGGAATCTTTAGTTATTGACACTCTGTTGCAAAAAAGCTTCAACTCAGTGAGATAAACACTTTTTGACCGTATGGCTATATCTTTTCAAAATGTTGCAGGATCACAATGATTTTGACTTATATTATGCAGAATCAAGCCCTTTTCAACATATTTCAGCACCAGCAAGCTGCTAGAAAGGAATCTTTAGTTATTGACACTCTGTTGCAAAAAAGCTTCAACTCAGTGAGATAAACACTTTTTGACCATATGGCTATATCTTTTCAAAATGTTGCAGGATCACAATGATTTTGACTTATATTATGCAGAATCAAGCCCTTTTCAACATATTTCAGCACCAGCAAGCTGCTAGAAAGGAATCTTTAGTTATTGACACTCTGTTGCAAAAAAGCTTCAACTCAGTGAGATAAACACTTTTTGACCAGTATGGCTATATCTTTTCAAAATGTTGCAGGATCACAATGATTTTGACTTATATTATGCAGAATCAAGCCCTTTTCAACATATTTCAGCACCAGCAAGCTGCTAGAAAGGAATCTTTAGTTATTGACACTCTGTTGCAAAAAAGCTTCAACTCAGTGAGATAAACACTTTTTGACCGTATGGCTATATCTTTTCAAAATGTTGCAGGATCACAATGATTTTGACTTATATTATGCAGAATCAAGCCCTTTTCAACATATTTCAGCACCAGCAAGCTGCTAGAAAGGAATCTTTAGTTATTGACACTCTGTTGCAAAAAAGCTTCAACTCAGTGAGATAAACACTTTTTGACCGTATGGCTATATCTTTTCAAAATGTTGCAGGATCACAATGATTTTGACTTATATTATGCAGAATCAAGCCCTTTTCAACATATTTCAGCACCAGCAAGCTGCTAGAAAGGAATCTTTAGTTATTGACACTCTGTTGCAAAAAAGCTTCAACTCAGTGAGATAAACACTTTTTGACCGTATGGCTATATCTTTCAAAATGTTGCAGGATCACAATGATTTTGACTTATATTATGCAGAATCAAGCCCTTTTCAACATATTTCAGCACCAGCAAGCTGCTAGAAAGGAATCTTTAGTTATTGACACTCTGTTGCAAAAAAGCTTCAACTCAGTGAGATAAACACTTTTTGACCATATGGCTATATCTTTTCAAAATGTTGCAGGATCACAATGATTTTGACTTATATTATGCAGAATCAAGCCCTTTTCAACATATTTCAGCACCAGCAAGCTGCTAGAAAGGAATCTTTAGTTATTGACACTCTGTTGCAAAAAAGCTTCAACTCAGTGAGATAAACACTTTTTGACCGTATGGCTATATCTTTTCAAAATGTTGCAGGATCACAATGATTTTGACTTATATTATGCAGAATCAAGCCCTTTTCAACATATTTCAGCACCAGCAAG